>NC_050450.1:36082198-36682198 GCF_903995425.1 Onychomys torridus | reverse complement strand
CTGGTCATCAGGGAGCACATAACATTGAACTCCTGTGTGGAGTTCTCTAAACAAGAGGCCTTGGAGCACACTGTGAAACCAACATGCTTGGGTCTAAAATGAGAAGACAATTCTAACTCCAGAGTCAACTTCGCAGTGAGCTCCAACAGCTCATGACAATTCACCTGTAGACCGCATATTCCAAAGGCACAAGCCAGATCCATAAACAAGTAGTCTAGAAATTTTGTCATACCCTACTATTGCAATCGCCCCATCCCTGTTCTTGCAACTGTGGCTAGATGTACTATCCACTTTATTTTTGAGACAGGGTCTCATGTAGTCCAGGCTGGTCTCAAAATGGATAATATAGCTGAGGATAACCTTGAACTTCTGATCTTATTGCTTCTACTTCTCAATTGCTGGGATTGTATGTATTGTTCCTGGGTTTATGCAGTGTTATAGATCAAACCTAGGGCTTTGTGCACACTAATTCTAACCTACTAGCTGAGCTTATATTCTTAGCCCATGTGCTGTCCTTCTTAAGATCAGATGAAGGAGGAGAAATAAAAGCCAAATTAAGTTTATGCATAGGTGGACATACTATGTGGGGCATTTGCAAGACAGTCTCCAGGTTGACTTTTAGAGACACTGACAGAATCTTCTCAGTGAATAGAGTAGCGTGTATACTCACTGGGCACTTTGTATGGAAACAGTGGCTAGGGGCCAGAAATACATATAAATGTATGGGGCCTAAGAAATGGCTTGGTCCCCATGGGCCTGGAACATGTCTTTTCATTGCTGTCTTTATCCCACACCCCCATTCATTTATTTGGTACAGCACTTGGCATGCTTAACACTCATTATCCATCCAAACATCTGTCCATGCCTGCTGCATCCTGGATATTGTTCTAGGTGTTGGGAATAGCATTAAAGTGAGTCAGAAGCTTTTTTCACTTTGATCATCTTCTTCCCCCTCTCTGTTTTATTTAGTGTGTTTCCTACACACCCAATGTTCTATTAGAGGCTCCTATGTGTTCTCTTAATCCTCAGAAAAAGCCCATGGGACAAATCTGGCTCAGGTGGCTGACTCATCTACACCTACTAGCTGGTCAGTGGCTTGCTGGCATTTTAATCCAGGCAGGTGTGTTGTATTGGGGGGGGAGGAAGCAATGCCAATATTTCATTAAGTTTAACACTAGGATGAGGTCAATCTTAACACATTATGTAACACATTATATTAACATAAATAAGTCTTTTCTTTGCATTATTTTTTGTTTATTTTTATGAGTGCTTGGGATTTAAACTTGGGTCCTCATGCCTACATAGCAAGTGCTCTCACCCACTGAGCCATCTTCCCTGCTGCTTTTTTTGTTTTGGAGCTGATGTGGGTAGGCTGTGGTAAGCTGCTTTGGAAACTTGTGCTGAGCAGTCTTCATGCAATAGGACCCTTCATTGCTATCCGTTACTCCCACCCACTAATTGAGATTGTCTTGAGCACTGCAACCCGGCACTTGGCCAGTCCTTTAGAAAAAAGTCTTGCCTTGTTTAATTGTTTTCTGAAAGCATCCAGCTTCCAACAAGCTCCTGGAAGTGTAGCAGCTACATAGCTCTTTGATTGACATGTAGAAAGGTCAAGCTGGTTGCACAGGTAATTCTGCAGGTCACTGCTGATACCAACACAGGATCTGTAAATCTCACTCTGTGTCCATAATTCTAACTACTGGGTCAAAGGGCCACCTTAAAGTCAGAGGGTACCTGTGGGCCACTTTAGTGTGTCAAGGGTTCTTCTGTACAGGGAAGGTATGTAAGCCACTAACCATATGACCTGCAAATTTGCTGTCTTCTCAGCAGTCTTGGTAACTGATTACTTGCAGTGGTCACTTGGCCCTTTTACATGGTTTCTTTTTCTCCCTTTGTATTCATTAAATTTATTTCAATTTTGGTATCATTATTGGTAATGATACAGTTTCTGAGCAGCACTGGTAGTAATATGCAAACAGAATTCATACTTGACAGATGTGCCATACCCCACAGTACCCTTCTTATGTCACAAATCTTAGGACTTGGTCATCTATGTGACCTGTAAACATGAGACTTTACTTAAAAATGAAACTTGGCATAATTAATAAAGAACCACGAAAAGACTGGCACATTTTAAGAGATGGCTTTATCATTTGGGGAGTGTAAGTTGTTTCAGGGATTAAAGAATGAGTTGGCAAGACTGTGCTTCACAAAATGTATGCAAAGGTGTGTGTCACAGAGACTTGGACATTTGCCTCCTCCCTCACTTGAGTTTTCAGTTATAGGCCTGGGACTCATTTGAGGTGAGTGAGGTACTTGTTTTTTAGCAACAAAATGTACAAAGTGTTTTTGAAATCCCAGGAATCATGACAAATCACGCAATTTAGTGCAAAACTTAAAATAAATAACAAGATTCAAAGTCATTGACTAACAAAGTATGGATTTAGAATAAAAGCAAAATTGAGCCCTGACTTGAATAACCTCACCCTGTCCCTGGTCCTGTCTACTTATCCATGGATTTGCTGTATTTCCTCTACACTGTAAAGTACAGGAGGAAGCATCATTGTCTTTTATTCCCACAGTGCCTGCTAGTCCTGGTGTTTTGCATGTGTGCATACTTTCCCACTGCTATGAATGAATGGGAATATACAGTTCTGTGGAAGAAGGATTGTGTAGATTTAAGTCAGTCACCTTGTTGTCAGCCTTATCTTTGAAAAGAGGGTATTAGCAGCCTGGAGAGATAGCTCAGTGGTTAACAGTGCATACTACACCTATAGAGGACAGAGCTTGACTCCAAGAACCCACCTTGGGTGGCTCACAATTACCTGGAACTCCAGGTACACAGGATCTGATGCCCTCTTCTGGCCTCTGTGGGCACCTGCACTCACCTTCACTTACCTACACAGATATATACACATACATAGTTTAGAATAAAATGGATCTTAGAAAAAAGAAAAGAAGTCATGGAGTATTCTAAATCTGTGGTTCTTCCCAGCTGTGACAGTCTAAGGTTAATGCTTCTATGGGGATAGTCTATCATTTTGGAGCCTCATCTATCCAGCAGAATCTATCACATAGCATTATCGTAAGTGTCTGCTATAGGTGAGTTGCTAGAAGAAGGAAGAGAGGAAGCCAGAGTGTCTGACCTCCAGGAGATTACAGAGGCAGACAGGTGGACAGCCTTCTGGTATACTAGCTGGAGCTGTCCCTATGGATACTAGAGAGCCAGAAATACTTTAGGATGGGAGCTCTTTAAGTCTTCCAGGGCCAGTGCATATTTCACAGAGGCTTTGAGTACAGAGAGAAGGATAAAGGATATGTCAGTGAGAGCAGAAAGTGTGGAGTACTCCAGCACAGAGCATGTGTGATTAGATTTTTTTCTTACCCTTTCCCAGAGAACAGCATATGGAAGGCAGTGGATTCTGAGAACAGAGTGGGGCTTTTTAGAAATTACTCTCAAGGGTAAAGAAAGAGACAGAAATTCTTGTAGTACAGTGTGTTGAGAAGTTAGACTAGCAGGTATGAATCCTAACAGCATGTTTGTCTTTAAAATAGTCTATTTTTAGACTAGATCTCTCCTCTTCTTGAAGGTTTTATCCTTGTCCACTCTCACCATCTAAAATTTTTCTTGCTCAACCTGAATGGATGCTGGTTTTATCATCTGGAGGTGCGGTATAAGAAGAAGGAAGACCTAGATAAGATAAAGGTGGTATGTGTGTACATGTGTGCACATGCATGTGCACATGTGTGTGTGTGTGTGTGTGTGTGTGTGTGTGTGTGTGTATCATGTATCACAGAATGCCACAAGACACCATGGTTTGCATATTTGGATAACTATCTGCTGGAGTGAATGAAATCTCACATAATGGAAAAGAATATTTCCAGTGTTGGAAAAATTAGGTTAAGGAAGCCAATCTGATTGGCTTAAAGTACCGGGAAGTCTGGGCCTGAGGTAACCATATAAATGCTTAGGTCGGAAGGAGAGGTGCAATAAACATATTTCTTTATATTGGAAATGTTCCCTTGATGACTGTTAGATTTTATGATCTATAAGTCATTTTATTTACTGTCTTGATACTACATCAGCAGACAGCCCTTATAGCAACACTCAGGAGTGAGATGCTGAAAGCAGAAAACTATGGAAGGAAGAATGGCTCCCATGCTGTCAGATGGGGTTGTTAAGGATGACAGGTCAATCCCCTTTTTAGTGGTTGGTTAGCTGCAAATCAGCATTTTAGTGAGGGGGAACTGGGATCTAAAACAAAGAGAAGTATAGTTCCAGCCTTCTGGGTTGAAGCTTCCATTTCAGGATGCCTCTCCAAGGAGTGCCCCTGCCTCCATGGAGAGCTGATGTGAAGGTCAAAGCTAAGGTCTCGATGCATTTGGAGTCTTCACTGTCTGGAAGCTGTATGGGAGCTGTCTATTCTTTCTTTGGAGAATATGTGAGGCCGAGGACTTCTGGTGTCTCTGCTGTGAGGCTTCATGGGTCTGACAGGAAGACAATAGGGGCAGATGTCTCCCTCCTCTTGGTTTCACCAAGGAAGTACTCTTGGCTAAAGGTCAGGAAGTGTTTGAAGACAGTCTGGTTGTTGTTTTCTTCCCACTGGGATCTCCTCTCTACTTTTGTTGACTCAGGTACCATTGCTGAGATTTTTTTTTTTTCTTAATTTCAGGCCTTATTTCTTCCATCTTGTTCTTCCCCAGAGAGGAGAGTATCCCAATCAAGATTAAGACTATCAATTCTATGTTAGATAAAGATTGACAAAGATAGCATTTGTAACCACCTGAAGTTTTGTTTTGTTTTGTTTTTAAAATAGAATCGAACACAAAGCAATACTATACATTATATACCCCTTTCTCTTGTTCTAATGTGGAAATGGTCATCCCTTAAGTCAAGGAAAGAAAGTAAGTTTTTGTGGGCTGAATGTAATCACTGCTCCTTGGAGTGTTTGCATTGAAAAAGGACTCTGGTTGCTTTGAAACTCAGAAGTTGTGGGATCAATTCTGCATATCTGATGAGCCCGTGTAAAGAAACTAGGTGTCCCTATGCCAGGAACACACATTATCTTGTTTTGACCTGCTAAGCTACTTCTTTGTAACCACGAGACCTCTTTTTGTATGTGCTTTAAATTCCGCTTTCTTAGTTTTATGTGTTGCCTTATCTGCAACCAGATGTACTCAAGTCACTGAGAATGTACTTCTTTGCTGGGATTTCATAGTCTACTCTTCTTATTAACGACTGTATGCTTAGTTCATTGTATGTCCTCCCCAACCCCAGGCAGAAGAATATATAGAGAGACTACTTAAGTCAGTATATTAGATGCAAATATAGAAAGAACAGGGCAGAGGAAGACTTTGCCATGGACCCCAACACTGGACCAGCTATTCTGAGACCTAACACTGGGTAGGTAACCAGAGCCTCAGGTTCAGGACAATGTCTTCAGACTGAGCTTCTAGACCTGCTTCAGGTAAAGAGGAAACCACAAAGGTCCAGGTTTTCTGTTTCCATGGTGGACTCAGTCTCTGCCTTGCAATCCTGCTAAACTGACTTTAGCAACCCTGGGTTCTAGAAACCCTTCAGCAGCATGTGGGCCACTGTATCCCTGGGCTTAGGGTCCTTCAGACCCATGTCAGTCCCAGTGACTTGGTGTTTCTGGCCTCTTCAAGTACTCAACAGTCTCAATGCTTTGAGACTATACTAGATAGACTTCCCAGAGTATCTGGACAAGCTTTCTATTGAAGAGCTCTTTTTAAAAAGACAAACCCAACAGCTTGGTGCTGGCATAAAAACTGACATGTGGACTAATGGAATTGAATTGAAGACCCTGACATTAATCCACACACATATGAACACCTAATTTTTAGGTTCGAACTGGAATGGGAACAGAGTGGGAGAACAAGGAAAGAGATACCATGATAAATGAAGGCACCATGGGAATAGGGAGAAGCAGAGTGCTAGGGAGTGAAAGACCCCCAGTGGAGATCTTCCCTCAGGAGAGACCCCAAACACAAGGAACACGCCGAGACCACGGATCAGATGCAAACAGCAAGAGGGTTTATTTGAATACACAGGTACCTGGGGCGACAAGTCTCTCAGAGGACTTGCGCGCCTTCCTAGGGGAAGGGGGACTTCTTATAGAGTCCTAGGGGCAGAAGCACGGTTACAGAAGCGAGAAACATAGTTACAGGGTCCCCATTGGTTAATTCAAATAAGGCCAGGGTGAACTTGGGGACTATCTTTAATGTTCAGAAATGTGCAGCTGTTTGTTCTCCAAGGCCAGGTAGCCAATTATAGATATCTTGTTCTGACTCAAGGTTTTTTCCTCCCAAGACCGGGTGTTTGATATCTCCTGCTTTGACTCAAGGTTACTTTCCCAATTATCTCTCTCAAGGCCGTTTCTTAGGCTAAGTTACTGAGACGGGGGGGGCATTTCAGGAGGTTCCCAGGAATCCATAAAGATGACTCCACCATAGACTACTAGCAATGTCAAGAGGGTGCCTGAGCTGACCTACTTTGGTGATCAGATGGCTGAACAACCTAACTGTCATCACAGAACCACCATCCAGTGACTGATGGAAGCAGATGCAGAGATCCATGGTCGGGTCCCAGGCAGATCTCCAGGAGTCCAATCAATGAGAGAGAGAGAGGAGGGATTCTATGAACAAGAAATATGGAGAATATGATTGGAAAAAATACAGAAATGACTAGCCAAACTAGTGGAAACACATGAACTGTGGACCAATAGCTGAGGAGCCCCCATGGTACTGGACTAGGCCCCCTGGATAAGTGAGACAGTTGTTTAGCTTGAACTGTATAGGGGGCCCCCAAGCAGTGGGATCAGAACCTGTCCCTAGTACATGAGCTGGCTGTTTGGAACCTAGTGTCTATGATGAGACACTTTGCACAGCCTTGGTGCAGGAAGGAAGAGCTTGGATCTGCCTCAGTTGAATGTACCAGGCTCTGCTGACTCTCCATGGGAAACCTTGCCTTGGAGGAGGTGGGGATGGGGGGTGGGTTGGGGTGGAAGACTGGGGTTGGGAGGAGGGAGGACAGGGGAATCTGTGATTGATATGTAAAATGAATAGAAAATCTCTTAATAAAAAAAATAAGAAAAAAAGGACAAACTCAGTGTTTGGGAACTAGAATAAATACTTCTTTACCCATATAAGTGTAGAAATCAATGCACAGCCACAAGGAACAAGAAAAATCAAGGAAACATGACATGTCCAAAAGGGTAAAATAAGCTTCCAGTTAGACAATGCAGCAATGGAGCTGTATGAACAGCCCGAGAAAGAAATAAATTACTTTTTAAAGGTCACTTCAAGTGAACTTCAAGGAAACAGAGAAATGCTCAAATTTATAAGTAAAGTATTAAGTGACCAATATAGGAAGCCTAACAAAAGAATTGAAATATAATACACACCTCCCAGAAGTCTGTAGCTGAAAAAAATAAATGAAATGAATAATGCAATAGAAAGTTCCTTAGCAGACTTGATCAAGCTAAGGAAACTTTGAAGCTGATGAGACAAGAGAAAAATAAATAACAAGGCATGAAGAAGGCTTATACAACTTACAGGGCAGCATCAAGAAAGCAAATGTTTGAATTGGAGGCTGCTGCACAGGAGAGAATTCAGGCTTGGTGCTGTAATAAACCTGGTCAAAAGCCCGTGACCTTCAAGGTCACATGCTCGGGACAAGAACTTTCTACTGCTGTTTTGTTAAACCACGTTTGTCAAGCTGCCTTCTAAGTTTATTCTTATGCCCATAGTTTAGTGCTGCCCTCAACATTAGCTGGAGACGTGTCTATCTCAAGTAGTCAACAGTTAATGTGGAGATGCACAACTGGTTTTACTGTTATGAGTGTCTATTGAGTGCTCAACCTTAAATGGGGCATCTATATTGATTCCCCATCTCCAAGTCTCAAGGACCATCTCAAAAGAGGGACAGAGAGAATCTGAGAGCTGGAGCTGAGGAGGACTGCTGTGGAATTCTGTCTTCTGGCCGTGATATGACTGTTGCACTTGAGAGTTCACTGCAGCCATGATTTCCTGCCCAGATTCAAGTCAACAAAGTCATCAGCCTTTCCAACAGGCAGCACTGATTGGACTCAGTTGGCTATTAACAACACAAAGAAAGGACAGGAACAGGGAGGGGGACATATTAGGGGTTCCTGGGTGGAGAGATTGGGGATGCATAGGACCAAGAAGCATTGTTTGCATGTATGAAATTGTCCAATAGCTAGCAAAAGATATTCTATAAAAAAATAAGACAAATGTGTGACTCATATGAGCAAGGTAAGAGAATGATAAAGACATAGAATGCTTATCTAAAGAAATAACACAGTTTCTGTTCCAGGTGGCTTATTTTTAAGCATATTGAAGGCCATTGAGTTGTATAGTCTTTAGGTCTGGTTAATTTCAGTGTGATTTTTTAAAAATTTACAGTTTTTTTAAAAACTTGTTCTTTGCGGCTTTCACATTATGAATCTGATCTCATTCATCTCCTCCCTTTCCCTTTGTATCCACCCTTTGCCCTTGCAACGCTACTGCAAAATAAAATAAAATAAAATTTAAGAGAAAAGGAAAAAAGAAAAAGAGAAATATAGTGTCACTGTGTGATATAGTGAGCCACACAGTATACCCTTTAGTCCATTTATCTTTACTTGCAAATGTTGGTTGCAAAGAGTTATTTTCATTGCAAAGAGTCATTCATTGATCTGGTTTGAGGCCTCTGGCATCCTCTACACTATAGATACCTGGCCCTCACTGGGACTCCTCTTGGATATTCATTGTTGTCGTGTGTCATGGAAATCCTGCAGCTTTGGGTCTGCAGGATGGGCCCCTTCACATGTTTCAGCAGATCATAGATGGGGTGGTTGTTGGGGTGGGCTGACTCATAGTCCTGGTTTGGGGCCTGGGTAATTGCAAGGTTGGTCAGCCTACCAGCTCTCCCTCATTTGCACTACCAGGGTGAGCTCTTCAGCCCTGTTCAGGCTAGTTCACCTATGCAGAAAGGAGCAAGGGAGCGTGACCAGTTCTCATGCTTTCTTGCCCCTGGACCAGCTCACCTACACCTATGCCATCAAGGCCAGCTCTACCGTGTTGCCCAGGCGACACAGGAGCTAGTCTCACGAGTGTTGCAGCTGGTGATGGGCAGAGAAGCTCTCTTACTCTCATGACCTCGTGACCAGCTCTCCCACCTGCCACAGATGGTGGTGGGTGGCAGGAATGGGGGGTGGGTCAGAGGGGCATCTCTCCCTCGCCCATGCCACCATATGGCAGATGAGGTGCAGGGCCAGATCTCTCATGCTCACATTCTCGGGGCTGGCTCAATTGCACTCTCCGCTGACAGGGTCAGCTCTACTGTGTTGCCCGGGTGAGGTACAGGGCCAGCTCTCCCACCTTTCATAGAGAGCAAGGGGAAGAGGGCATCTTTCTTTCACCCATACCACCACATGGCCAATGAAGGGGGCAGGACCAGCTCTCCTAGTCTCATGCCTTCAGGGTCGGCTTGCTTGGGCTACTGTGAACAAGGCCAGTTCTATTGTGCTGCCCAGGAGAGGTATAGGAAGGAACCCTTTCTGGTGTGCAGCAGCCATGAGGGGCAAGTCCAATTCTCCCTAGTGATGGAAACCAGAGTGGGGCGGGGACAACTCTGTGCAGTCTTATCCTCTGGCCTTGGGTAGTAACAAGAGCCATGACATCAACACAGACCATGGCACTGGCACAGGCACAGATATGGGTCTTCACAGCAGTCCAGGCCCAGACATCACTATGGCCCCAGGTGGTAGGCAGGCAAGCCACCCACGTCAGCCTGCTCCTCACCACCTTCACCTCTTCAGATCTGCCTCTCTCCAGAGGACATGAAGCATTCTGTCGCTCTCTTTCTTCCATACCCCACCATATATGTGTTCACCATTGTAGTGCCCTAACTTGGGACTCCTTGGGGTGCTGGGCAGGCCTGTGTTTTCTCTTCCTTCCCAGGGTAGGCCTTCCTGTTCAGGGTCTCTTTCTCCTGTTCAGTCTTAATGGCCCTGGGTCAGGTTATATTTGCGTTTTTATTTTAAATAAAATTTAAAATACATTTTTAATTAAAAAAATTTAAAAAGAGAAATAATAGCAAAAATCTTTCAAACCAAAGAGGAAAATATAAACATCCAGGCATGAAAAGTTTAAAAATGTCCAGTTAGATTTAATAGGAGTAAAACTATTCCAAGTTATAATCAGACTGTCGAAAGTCAATAGGAAACGGAGGCTCCTGTAATCAGAAAGAGAAAAGTGAATGGCATATAAAGGACCTGCATTGTGTCTGAAAGCAGATTTCTCAGCAGGAGTCTTAGAAGTCAGGTGAAAGGGGGGGATAACAAAGTCAAAGTTCTGAAGAAAAAAAGTAGCCCCCAAATACCATGCCCAGCAAAGCTCTCCTTCAGACACTAGATTAGGTATTCCCCAGGTCAACAAAGGGTGAGAGAGCTCTTAATCAGAGGCTTCTCTTCAGGCTGAAACAAAGGATGCTAATTAGCAACATAAGAAGATCTGGGAATCTAAACTCTCTGGTAAAGGTAAGTGCTTTCAGGACAAAAGGAAGAACTCTCCAACACTTGTTTGGTGGTGTATAAATAGCAAATCTTTAATATGAAGGCTACAAGAAAATAAACTAGTAAAAACAATAGGCACACTCATTTAGCAAGTGTCTTACTTACTTTTCTATTCTTGTAAAAAAAAACAAACAAAAAACCACTGTGGCTAAGGCAACTAATAAAGGAAAGCATTTAATTGGGGGCCTGCCTACAGTTTCCAGGATTAGTCTGTGATCATCATGGCAGGGAGCATGGGAGTGGGCAGGCAGACATCATGTTGGAGAAGTAACTAAGAAGTAACCTCAAAGCCACTCCCCAATGACACACCTCCTCCAATAAGGCCACACCTCCTAATCTTTTCCAAACTACTCTATCAACTGGGGACCAAGCATTCAAAAATATGAGTCTATGGGGACCATTCTTATCCAAACCACCACAGTAAAGGATATGCAATATAAAAAGATACAAATTATGAGTTTAAAGTGGAAATGATACACTGGAATGTGGAATAAAATATAACAGTTTTTTTTTTTTTTTTTCCTGTGAGCAAATGAAGTTGTTATTAGCTCACCACTCTACCTTACACTATCCTGGTGAGGGGTGAGGCTGGAAGCTTCCTTCTGGGAGTCCGGGTGGGGCTGAGCTTTCTCTATGGTGTTTGGATAAAACAGAGCAGTGACTGCTGTCCCTTTCCTAGGCCTTTGCTATAGAAAGCAGACTTTCGTTTAAACTTTTAGTTTTTGTCTGTGCCTGTTGGTGTACCCGAGATCCTGACTTTGCAGCGCCATTCTGACCTATATATGAAAAATAAAACAAGCGAGCTACAATGAATGCCCAGAGTGCTCACCCACCAGGCTATACTTTGGGTCCCAAGGTCCTCCCCTGTGATGGTGTTCTCTTTCATTTTTAAAGCCTATTTACATGTGTCTTGTTATGTAACATCTTGAGCCTTAAATTGTGCTCCCAGGAGAAATAGAGAAAAAGATATTTACCCCATTAAAAAAAAAAAAAAGCCTGCTCAAATTTTAATGTGGGAGAAAAGCCAAAAAAAAAAAAGTTATCTCAATATATGTAAGAACTCAACTTGGTAAGATAACTTCATACAAATGCATACACACATACAAGACTGTGGACACACAAGTGAATGCAGGCAAACACACCCAGAGACATAGAAAAGTATCTATTGAAATCTGATTTCTTTATCTTCAGATAACACACTAGCTATATTGAATTATTCACATGGATTAATATAAAATTATATCTCATTTTTGAAAGATTACTTTTCATAGCATCTTAAACAGGTAGTTTTATGACCTATGCTGCCTACTTTACACATTATTGTCCAGGAAAATGTCATGGCTGTGAAAGTGTTAATGCTGTTCAAATATAAATCTCTGAAAAAATTTAAAGACCTATTTCCCTGGCAACAGAAACCACAGGTATATATAGGCTTGCTACAAGTTCCTCTAACTCAGGCATGGTGAGTGGTTCACACTCTTAATCCTAGCACCGGGAGACTGCAGCAGGAGGATTGCCATGAGTCTGAGGCCAGTCTGGGCCACACAGCCAATTCTAGGCCAGTCATTACTATGAAGTATGACCTTGGGCAGTTATTCCAGGGTGGCCATGCAGTTCTATTGGGTCTGCCCATCTTTCTCTTTTCCATGGTTCAGAAAGGGGTGATTTTTTTCCCCTCTTTCTTCTCTTCTGCCTTTTTGTTGGCTGCTGACATATGCTTTTTCTCGTACTTTGGTCATCTTTATGTATTCTCTAGAGCTCCTCTCTGAGCCACATGGCTGCTTGGCTGCCTTATATCTGATGTTACACTGGCTTAACTCAAGCACTAGGGGCCTCATCTCCTCTTCTCTAGCTCCCTACTCCAAGCAGCTACTGAGCTTTACCACATGCTTGCCATGTGATCACTTTCTGAAACTCTAATAAAATAGTCCTGAGCTTAAAAAAATGAGGCCTTATCTCAAAAAAAAAAAAAAAATCCCTTTCCCAATCTGCATTCATGATTTACCTTTATTTCTAAGTATAATATTCGATGACAGTACAGGTAGCTACTTTTTAAAATTATCAAATGGGCAGTGAAATAGTCCTTCCCATGGTCTTTAAGCTCAGAAAACAAGTCCCCACTTTAATCAACTGGAAGCATAGTGAGTGTTGAAACTCTGTATTTAGGTGCAAGTCCTGAGTAGAAAGCGCATTTCTTAGTTTCTATGTTTGTCTCTGTAACCCACGCCGAATAAGACCTTCACCTTGACCCACTTCAGTTTTCCCTTCCGCAAGCTGAGGGAGAATGTTCATGTGTGGAGAGTGATCAACTGGGTAAAGATTAGCTTTTATGTTAAACAAAACTTTTAGGTTGTAGAATCTCAAATTATTGCTCTCATTCATTTGAAATCTTTCTGTGAGGAGTCCCAGAATTCATGCTATTCCCCCAAAGTATGATGTGCAAAATGTCAGTTGTACACTCAGAAAGTCACTTTTACTTTTCTGATGCAAATCAGCATATAGGAGAACACGAATGCTCTTCTGGAATGCTGGTCCTGGCTAGGTCAGTTTGCAAGCCGTCTTGGATAATACATCAGAATACTCAAGACCTGTTTCAGAAATCTGGGCTTCAAATACTACAAGAAAGTTGGAGGTGTCCTCTGCCTCATCTTCCTCCTCCTTCCCTCACTGAATTTACTTTCATTGTCATCTAATATAAAAAGAAAAATTAACCTTGTAAGGAACCATTCTCTACCTGCTACGACTGAACTGTGAAAAATCTGTCTGTTTCAGTAGCTTAATTCCTAGAATATGCATACCTTTCCTTCAGCATTTGGGTATTGACCAAAGCCCCAGTTTTCCAGTTGCATTCACATATCCCAGGAGGTCATTTTTACTTTGATCTATGTCACAGGGTTCCCAGCCTACGTTGTTTTCCAGCTCTAACCTGGTCTTGGCTATCTGTTGCTTATGTGCAGATCTGGCATATGCTTCTTTGTTTCCTTGTAAGAAAAAAATACATAGCAGATTTCAAGCTGCAGTTTTGATGCCATGGGGTCCAAGCTGCCATATGTAAAGCCACAGCCTGAGGAAGCATGAGAGAGACTGTCTGCTGTCACTGAGTCAGCTGGAAGACAACTTGCTTATCACATGCACCACTCTGCTTCCTATACTTTAGCCTTCTGATTAAAAAAATGGCCTGTGTGAATCATGAGCCAGCATCCAGAAAGCACAGTGCAATGGGCATCAGTGATATTTTGTTCATGGTAATATACCTGATGAATGAGAGATGCATGAATTCTACCTGTCAGGCTCAGCTTTCTCTGTGGGATTAACTGAAGTGACCTCACACCTCAAAAGCAAGAAGATGCTAATTAAAAGTGCCACCAGTGGAGCTAGTGGATGGAACTCCCTGGAGCTTTCTCTCCTCAGCAACTTAGTTGGAACAATCAACTCAGGCTAGAGGCCAGAGTTAAGTGGCCCATTTCTTCCTCTAACTTCCAACCTTGTTCTTAGCCACTGGAGACAAATAAACGAAGAGAGGGAACTAGATGTTTGAGAATTCCTAGCATCTTATTCTTCAAAAAGTGGCTGTTATATCAGCAATATCATAATTGCCCACAGGTTTATAGAAATGGAGTGTCTGGGGCCTTGTGGCAGAATGATTGAGCATTTGATTATGGTGTATGTGTGTGTGTGTGTGTGTGTGTGTGTGTGTGTGTGTGTGTGTGTGTGTTTCTGAGGTTCTCATATGTGTTAGGCAAACACTCTATCACCAAGACCTACCCCTAGTCCTTAAACTGCTTTCTTTACTGCAAGATTTTCTTAGCATACTAGTGTGGATTGTGCCTTTGAGATGACCCTCTCCTATGCAGCACTGCATGAACTTTTCAAGTTGCAGAATCTTGTTTTGAAGGAACATCTGTTAATAGTGGATGTTTCAAGTAACTCAGGATGGGAAGCGTCGGTCTCAGGAGAATCATGGTTCTGCCTGGAACAGGTGGAAAAAAGTCCCCCATTCTGGTCTCCATATGAGGTGGAATCTGTGTAAGCATTGGAATTTTGAATTTGAAGATATTCCAAGACTTTGAGACACCTGTAGTGAAGTTATATGTTACATAAGAATCAGAAAGTTAGCACATAAAATAAAAATTGAACTTTGGTAGGAACTTTTTTTTTTTTTTTTTTTTTTTTTTTTAAGAATCCTTTTAGATGTTACTACATTCTAGACTTACCTGCTGTAATGGTTAATCTTCACTGTCAAATTGACTGAATTTAGAATCACCATGGAAACGAATCTATGGGTGTTAGAATGTTTCCAGGAAAGTTTAACTGAAGATCAATGACCTGTTCTGAGTGTGAGCAGTGTGAGTGTGAACAGCACCTTCCTGAGAAGGCTGGGATCCTGGACTGACTAAAGAGTGAGCCCCACACATAGACAAGGAATTATAGGCAACTAAGGAATGCTAAGAGCAGAAGAGGTAATCTTCTCCAGGGATGAGCCTCCTAACTGATTATCTGATACCAAGTGGTCAGCATCTAAATACCCACACACAGGCACACACACATATACACACACACACATATATATGGTTTAAGGGTTGACCATTTGGTATTGGATAACCAATTAGTAGGTTATATATGTGTGTGGGTATAAGTGTGAGCGTGTGTGTGTGTGTGTGTGTGTGTGTGTGTGTGTGTGTGTGTAAAACACTGAATGGACTGAGTAGATTGCGTTTATATATTTAGGCATATACATACACACATATAACAATATTTAAAAAGCCACGATTTCTAGAAGGAACAAGAGAGTACATGGGAAAGTACAAAGAGAGGAAAGAGAAGGGGGAAAATAATATAATACATTTTAATTTAAAACAGAATAAAAAGTACATGTTGAAGCAGAAGTGAACTGAACAGAAGCATCCACCTCTCTCTGCTTCCTGACTGTAGATGCAATGTAACCAGGTGTCTCATGCTCCCGGTGTGTGACTTCCTGGACATAAGGGACTGTATCTCTTCTCAAACAATGGGCTTAAACCTTTTAAGTTTCCTTTCTCAGATATTTTCTTTTTTTGAAATTAAAATTTTTTTATTTATTTTACATACCATCCACAGATATGCCTCTTATCCCTCTTCCTGATCTCCCTCCACCACCCCCCACTGCCTTTCCCCCATGACATATCCCTGTGCCCTACTCCAAAAGGGTAAGTCCTCCCAAGGGGGAACAGCAAAGCCTGGAACATTCAGTTGAGGCAAGACCAAGGCCCTCCCGCTCTGCATCAAGGATGAGCAAGGTGTCTTGCCATAGGTAATGGGATCCAGAAAGCCAGCTCATGCACCAGGGATAGATTCTGATCCCACTGACAAAGGCCCCTTAAACAAACCCAGCTACACAACTGTCTCCCATATGCAGAGGGTCTAATCCAGTCCCATGCAGGTTCCACAACTGTTTGTCTAAAGTTTGTGAGTTCCTATGAGCTTGGTTCAGTTGTCTCTGTAGATTTCCCCATCATGATCTTGACCTCCCTTGCTCATATAGTCCCTCTTCTCTCTCTTTGACTGGACTCCTGAAGCTCTACCTGCTTGGTTGTGGATCTCTGCATCTGCTTCTATCACTTACAGGACCAAGGCTCTATGATGACAGTTGTGGTATTCACCAATCTGATGACTGGGGTAGGCTGGTTCAGGCCCCCTCTCCACTCTTCCTAGCACTCTCAGATATTTTCTAACAGCAGTGGGAAAAGTGCCTAACATGCTTGCCATTGTATAAGAAGTCCAGTGGGATTTGTATTGCCTCTCTCACTGACACTTGCTACTGATCCTTTGGATAAGTTGACCAGTTCAGTATTTGGACACAACCCTATATGAGGAGCAGGTTTTTTTTTAAACACAATTATTCTGGGGATGATTACATGCTCACACTTTTAGATGTGGTAGGAACTGATTGATTATGTGGATAGCAACTTATATTGTCTATCCTGAGCTCTGATGAGTGGATGCATGGAATGGAATGGGCCATGGGATTATCCATATGACTTTCCTTTGGCACCCTGTAATATTTTGAATGAGAATGCCTCCCATAGGCTCACATGTTTGAAAGCTTGTGTCCCCAGCTAGTGGAACTGTTTGGGAAGGAGGTAGCCTTGTTGAAGGAGGTGTGTCAGTAGGGTGGCTTCAAGGTTTCAAAAGCCCATGCTGAGTCTAGTGTCTTTCTCTCTGCCTGCTGTTTGTTGATCAGGACATATAGTTCTCAGCTGCTGCTGGAGCACCATGTCTGTCTGCTTCCCCCTGTGATGATCAAGGACTAATTATTTAAAACTGTCAGCAAGCACCTTATTAATATTTTCTCTTATTTATGAGTTGCTTTGGTCATGGTGTCTCTTCCCAGCAGTAATACAGCAACTAAGACATAACCTATGTTGTTGAAATTACATATATTAAAATTGCATATGCTCAAATGTGTCTTTGTTGTGCATACAATTTCAGAAAGGGACTTTAAAAATGTTTCATTTTTATTATTTTTAAGTGTGTGTGTGTGTGTGTGTGTGTGTGTGTGTGTGTGTGTGTGTGTGCATGTGACTACAGGTACCTGTGGAGGACAGAGATGTTAGGATTCTCTGGAGCTGGAATTACAGGTGGTGTGAACTGCCCAACATGGATGCTGGGAACTGAACTCAGGTCCTCTGAAAGAACAGTACAAACCCTCAACTTCTGAGACATCTATTTCTTCAGACCCTCAGAGGGAGATTTTTGTCAGACAAAGAGTAGAAATCTATTCAAAGGACCCATCAGCTGGCCTTTGTTAGATTTAATGCAGTCCAGGGTAATAATTATTTCAGAGTTTAACAATGGTGACGTTTTCCTAGTTAGTAGCCTTTGATGAGCATGAACCAGGATGCCAGTTCACATTGAGAACACAATTATTGTATATATTAGAATAATTTTCCCTGAAGATCGCTGTAACTTTCCTGTAGGCAACTTAGATGAAAAGCTGACTTGTATTCTAAGGGAAATTCTGAATTATTCACCATGAAATCATACTAGATGAAAGGCCATTAACTAAAAGAGTATGATGGGCTAGTAATTAATTTCTGAAGCAAGCAAATTCTTCCATTGGTTGGTGTTTTGTGGGAGGACTTTAAGTGTAACAGTGAGGAATTGCATGGCCTGGACGATGCACAAAAATTACTTTCATGAATTCTCCTTCGGCCTGCATGCTCACAGGAACTGAATTTATGTGAGCTTCTAAGGGAAGTGCAACAGGCTTCAGTCCCCGAAAACAAGCTTCGACCCAGCAGGAAAAGCTTCAGTACCTAGCTGAACAGGTTATAGTGCTCCATTCTGTTGCTGTGTTTTCCTTTGTGTGTCCTTGGCCTCTGCCAACCTTCCCCACTTTTTTGACCAAGTCTGTGGTCCAAGTAGGAGAAAATAAAATCCCATCAGAGTGAGAAAAAATCAGACTGAGAGTCACTACTCAACAGATATGCCAAGGTGTTGGGTTATATTTTCCTTGAAAGGGTCTCTCTCATTAGACAGATAGATAGTCAAAGCAGTCTAACATGCTCAAGAGCATGGCTCTCCTTACAGCTCTTCCTTAAGATACACCAGAAACCCCAAGGCAAATTCTCACAGAATCCTTCTTCTCCTACCTCAGAAACATGGCAGATGGATCATATGACTCGTCATTTGTGTTCTTAGTTATATCAGTTGTGAGATCTAAGTTATGAGTTGGCAATATTTTCTTTTACATAAAGAACCATATAGTAAATATCTGTTGGGCTGTGGGATACAGTCTCTGTCAGTTCTGCATCTAAAGGAAGAAACACATGAGTGGGTAAGTATGGCCATGCTCTGACGCACTGATGTGCTATAGGTACCCATGTCAAATGATTTAATTGAGGAAAAAATCCCTAACAGGTATATCCAACCACTTGGATTTTAGTTGATTCCAGATGTAGTCAAGTAAACAACCAAGAATAACCATTACAAGTCCACCCCTTGTCAACTTGACTCACAGTTGTTTCTTCTTGAGTCATACTTAATTTTAAAATGAAAATAATAACTAGGGCATACAAATTTGAGTTTCATATCATCTCTATGTAATGATTCTTTTGGACGTTTTTAACCACACAGAAGTGAAATTTAAAGGGGACCACTAGGGATGTGGAAAGGGAAGAGTGGGGGCCAGGGAGGGAGATGAAAAAGAGTAAGGATTGGGTGGAGTATGATCACAGCACATAATGTAAGCATGGAAATCTCAACTGAACCCCTTGTGTATAATTCATAAATACTTTTAAAGGGTAGATACAAAGCCATTCTAAGCTCATGAGCTGTATAGAAAGAAACAGCAGGCTATGGCTACCTGATCCCTGTTCACCTGTTTCACTTTTTTTCTCTTGCTTCTGATCTGATGACAGGCCATAATAGGACAGACTGCTTATTTCATGTATAGAACTTGGGTGGAGGTGGTGCTGTTTAAACAACTACGCTCATGGGTGCTATGATAAGATTCATGGGTCAATTCCTAGTTTAGCTTCATGTTGCTCATCCTTTCTGAGCGCTGGTTTCTTTATAATTCATGCTTCTTGTTGGACAAAATGCATTCAAAATATTCAGCATGATGCCTGCCTTATAGTATGAATACCACAGGTAGCAGGTACATCACATAACTATTACTGGAGGACCAACACTTTCCATTTTTTAATATCCACCCACCTCTCTTCTAGGCAGGTCAGTCTTCTCTCTGAGACTCAGTTTTTCATTGAAGGGACTTTGGGGACTATGGCCAACCTCACATCTAAAAATAGTTTGGATTTTTTTTTCTGCCTGTAATATATTAGAGATAGTCACTATTTTATAAAAGTATTGACTATAAGAATTGGCCTTGGAATTTTAAAAGTTTTTATTCTGTCAATTTGTGTTTACCACAAGGAGCATCAACTCATTGCCTGCTTTCTTTCTGAGTTTGCTGACACAGTATGAGAAAGACTCCTTTTGGATTCCCAGGAACTAGGCATTGCTCTCTAAAGAACAGCCTGGCACTCACTGTGCCCCTTCCCACCTCAACAAGGACACCATGAGGTTTACAAAGCTCATTAGAGCCCAGGTGAGAAAAGGCCCATGAAATGAGAGCGCCTCCACATGCAGACAGACAGCTATCTTCCCCAGCGAAGTGAACTGTGCCATCCAATTATTTCCAATTACAATTGCATTTCTTTCTTTAATGTTTTCTATGCTGATATCCAAGTTGTTAATGAAGCAGCCCCTGCTTTATGATCCCCATTGTTGCAACTTGCTGCGCTTAATTGCTTTGTCTCCATAACAGACAGATATTCTGAACAATTAGACAATAATAAGGAAGTGAGATGGGGGAAGTGGCTGAGATTCCTTCATTTTAATTAGGCTGATAGTGCACCCTACAGCTCCGAATCAGGGATAAAGTGCTATTTTCAATAGCATTCAATAACATCCAACTAGAGCTAATAAATTTATATTTCTAATGCAAAAGAATCCCTCTTCAGTTTCAACCAATCCTTGCATATTTTCAGAATGATAATATTTGCTATGCACACAGCACTCCTCACCTTCAGAATCCCCCACCCTGCACTGGTATTCCACAGCAGTTCTGTGTGATGTGGAGGGGCAGCAGACTGTCTTTTTCTTCCTTTTCACAGGTACAGGGACTTGGCCTGACCAGGGCTGGTGAGGAAATAAAGAAAAGATAACACATGGCACATAGAAAAACTGGAATGGAGTGTTCTGGGCTTCCTGATGGAGAAACCATAGTATCATGGAGGCTAAGTATATTTATTATATACAGTTGATCAGAGAGGTGGGGATGTTGCATACTGCTGAACAAGATGAGGTTATTAGACACTGGTAAACATGGTGGCAGGGTTATTATATACAGCTGGATCAAGGAAATGGGTTTAGCCCATCTCTGTAGGAGCAGTCTCTGAAGGAGATTTGGCTCAACTGTTTGGTAGGGGAACAATCTTTTGGCTGTAAATATGCAGGGGAGGTGGGAGAAGCTACAGAGGACATTTTCTGCATGAGCCATCAGTATCTATACATGATGGCAATGGTTTGTCAAGAAATTAATGTACCTAAAAATGATGTACTTTATTCCCATGAGGAATGAGGTGGATGGGAACCTATTACCACTTATTTTCTTACAATAATCAAACACAAATCATTTTTCTATTTCTTCTGTTAGACAAAGAATACTTCAATGTCTATAAACACATTCCCCTGATTTTGCTTTCACAAGAAATATAGTATCATTTAAAAAGATAAAAGTTCAGAAAAGGACCAAAACAGAATCAAAAATTACTTTCATAACTTCAAAGAATACTGTTAAATTCGCAATGTGGTTTTAGACTTCACACACACACACACACACACACACACACACACACACACACACACGGGAGAAGAGAGTGAGAGATAGTTTAGTTCTTTACAAATAGTCTCATTTCTTTTTATTTACTGTTACATAAAGATTATTTTTTATTCCATTACAAGTTTTGAGGGTCACAAAATGTACAATTGAAAAGAAATTAAGATATTCAACTATTTTTGTAATATTAAATGTCAAGTTTTTTTTTCATGTTCTTGCTTGTAGTGGATAACTGCTGTGGGCAGTTGTGTATCTGTGAATATTTCCTTAGCAGATACTTCTTTGGAAATAACTTAAAATTTCTGTTTTAATACTTAAAATGCTCCCTAGAAAGTTGTGCAAGCCCTGTTTTCACTAGACAGAGATGAGAATTTGGGTTTTATTTTTCCCCAGGAGTGTTGATTAATTTTTTCCCTCTCCTAGGTGAACTTTCTGCATATTTTGCCCCCTTTTCTGTAACATATTAATATTCTTTTTTGTTAATTTTTAATAAATTTATGTATTTATTTTATATCCTGGCCACAGTTCTCCCTCCCTTCTCTCCTCCCAGTCTCTACCCTCAGTCCCCACTCAGTTCCTACCCCTTAATCCACTCCTTTATTTCTGTTTAGGAAAGGTTAAGTCTTCCATGAGTTATCAACAAAACATGGCATATCAAGTTGCAGTGAGACTAAGCACCTCCCCATGTATTAAAGCTGAGCAAGGTGACCCAGTGTAAAAAGTAGGACCCCAAAAGCCAGTAAATGAGTAGGAGACAGTCCCTGTCCCCACTGTTAGGAATTCCACAAAAAGACCAGGCTACATGACTGTAACATATATCAGAGTGCCTAAGTCAGTCTCATGTACACTCCCTGGTTGGCAGTTGAGCCCAGGTTAGTTGATTCTGTGAGTTTTTTTTTTTTGTGTTGTCCTTGACCCCCTCAGGCTCCTACAACCCTTTCTTCAGGATTCTCTGAACTCTGCCTCATGTTTGGCCGTGAGTCTGCATCTGTTTCCATCATTTGCTGGATGAAACGTCTTTGATAACAATTGAGCTAGACACCAATCTGGTCGCAGGAGATGGCCAGTTCAGGTTATGTCTCCACTATTGCTAGGGGTCTTAGCTGGGGTCATCCTTGTCCTGGGAGATTACCTTATGCCAGGCTTTTCCCTGACCCCAAGATGCCCTGCTTTTCCAACAGTCTCTTTTAGTACTCTCATCCTCTGCCCACCTTGCACATGTTCCCATCCCCACCTGCTTTCAGTCCACTCATGAAATCTCTTCTATTTCTATTCCCAGGGAGATTCAGGGTTCACCTCATGAATCCCCCCTTGTTAGTCTCCCTGGGTCTGTGGATTGTAGCATAGTTACCCTTTATCTTATAGCTAATAAACACTTAGGAGTGAGTACATACCAAGTTCGTCCTTCTTGGTCTGGGTTGCCTTACTCAGGATGATTTTTTTCCATACATTTGCCTTCAAATTTCCTGGTGTCCTTGTTTTTGACAGCTGAGTAATACTCCATTGTGTATATGTACCACATTTTCTTTATCCATTCCCCAGTTGAGGGATATCTAGGTTGTTTCCAGGTTCTGACTACTACAAATAAAGCTGTTATGAACAGAGTTGAGCAAGTGTTCTTGTCGTATGATTGAGCATCCTTCAGCTATATGCCCAAGAGTGGTATAGCTGGGTTTTGTGGTAGGTTGATTCCCAATTTTCTGAGAAACTGCCACACTGACTTTCAAAGTAGCTGTACAAGTTTACACTCCCATCAGCAATGGAGGAGTGTTCCCCTTGCTCTGCATTCTTTCCAGCATGAGTTGTTGCTTTATATTAATGTTATTTTCATTGATTAATATTTTATATTTTATGCTAAGGATTTTACATTTTTTTTGTTGGTGAAAACATCTCTTTCTTCCTGGCAACCATTGTTTTCCCATTTAAAATAGACTTACGGGGCTGGAGAGTTGCTTCAGCAGTTATGAGCACAAGTTGCTCTTGTAAAAGACTTGAGTTTGCTTCCAAGCACCTTTATGGTGACTCACAACAATCCTTAACTATAGTTCCATGGGCTTTGATGCCACTGACCCTATAGGCACCAGGCACACACAAGGTGCTAATACCTACATTCATGTTGCCCTATTACTTTCTCTGTGACTTCTCATGCTCTTCCACTTATTTGTGGAATAGTCTGTGTTATCCTGACTTTTGGTTTCCTGGGACACACAGAGGCAACTCTGCTCTGATCTCTTACCACAGAAGTTTGTACACATAGTAGTTTCTGTGTAGCACAAGTTAGCCTGAAACTGTCTATGTAACCAAGGTTGGTCTTGAACTCATGATCCTCCAGTCTCTCAAGTCCTTGGGTCACAGGTGTACAGGACCTCATCTAGATCAAAGCTTGTTCTTTACCAGTAGAATTAAATTAGAAAACATTAGCAGAAAGATGTCTAGAAAATTTCCAACTGTTTTAATATAATACATTCTACTTCTAAATGGTACATGGGTCAAACATGAACAGAAAAAGGAAATGAGAAAGAATTTTGAACTAAGGAAGGATGTGAACACAATGTACCAAAATGTGTGGATCCTGTTAATACAGTACTTACAGGGGGAATTCATAACAATAAATGATTTTATTTGAAAAGAAGAAAAGTCTTAAATATGTTATTCAGCTTCAACCTAAATAAATAAGGAAAATAAGACCATCTTAAATCCTACATAAACAAAAATAGCAGAGTAAGAAGGAAATTCAAAAGATATGATGTACAAACCAATATTAAGGTCATTGAAACAATTATTTGATTATTTTATGATAGCTGGTTCTTTGAGAAAGCTGAAGAATTCCTAGTTTGCTATAGTGTCTTTAAATTTTATTTTTATTTTAAAATTATATGTATATGTGTGTGTCTGTGTGTGGATTATGTACATGAGGTACTGTTGGTGACCAGGAGAGGTTGCCAGGTCCCTTGGAGTTGGAGTTACAGGCAGTTGTGAGCAGCCTGCAATGTGAGTGGTGGGGACTGAACTCAGGTCCTTTGCAAGAGCAGTATGTACTTTAAATGCCTCTCTCTGGCCCCTAGAGTTTTCTTTTTAATATATCATGCATAAGTGTTGGCCTTTGTTTTCCTGCACCATCTCATATTTCTTCAGAGGGCTCATGAGATGGCTTGTATTGACTGATTTTTGCATATCAACAATTATTATTATTGTTGTTGCTGTTATTATTATTATTATTATTTTGGTTTTTTGAGACAGGGTTTCTCTGTGTAGCTTTGTGCCTTTCCTGGAACTCACTTGGTAGCCAAGGCTGGCCTCAAACTCACAAAGATCTGCCTGCCTCTGCTTCCCAAGTGCTGAGATTAAAGGTGTGTGTCACCACCTCCCGGCTTCAACAAATCTTATTTTTCTTGTGTGGAACTGTGGGTTGTATATTTTTTTCCCACTTACTAGTCTGAGTAAGTTTTTATTTGGTATTCAGTTTTAAATAATGTTTTCACGCAGTTAAAACATTGAGATTGACATTTTCTCAGCTTTCTTAGCATGTAAGTGATAGCTGTCTGTGCTTCATTTTGGATAATCGCTATGGTTGTCTTTAAGACCTGCCTGTCAAATATATTAATCATACTCATGTTTTTTTGTTATAGATCTTTATATTTTTCATCTCTAAAATTTTATTTTGGATTGTTTTTATGTTTTATATCCTGCTGAACTTTTCTTTTCCATCTTGAACATACAGATGATGTTTACTGAACTGTAATTTCTAGATATGTTTCCTTGAAATGATTTTTTAGGTTATATACTTTTTTGCATATTTGGTAAAAATTTTATATTTTAACTCCTTAAAAGTTATTTTATTTTATGTGTGTGGGTGCTTTGTCTGCATGTGTGTTTGTACACCATTGTATATGACTACTGCCTTCAGAGACTAGAAGAGGACACACGATTCCCTGGAACAAGAGTTACAGATAGTTTTGAGCCACTAGGTGGGTGTTTGGAATTGAACCTGGGTCCTTGGCAACAGCAACCAATGCTCTTAGTCACTGAGCCATCTTTCCAGCCTCCTTTATTTCAATTCTTAATGGACATTTATAATTGAACACACTTACGATATACAGAGTGATGTTCTGTGAAGTGTATAATATGTAATGATCTAATCTTGGTAATTGACATTTATCTTTCAATTTTGCATATGTATAAATACATTTATATGTATATAAATTATTTATACATCTATGAATTACTCTTTTTGGGGAATATTGAGATTCTTCTCCCTGAGCTCTTTTGAAATCCTCAATCAGTAATTTTTACCCATAATACCTTGCTCTACTTATAGAATGTTAGAAGTTACTACCCATGTGTATCTGCACCCATGTAGTCTATTATCTGTCCTGTCTTCATAGCTCTGTCCCTAGAACTCTTCCCAGGTCGTGTTAACTATTCTGCTTGGTATTTCATTGAAATCAACTTAAATTAAAAAATTACTATTTGAGAATTTTATAAAAGTATACAATATATTTTGATCACATCAACTTTCAAAACTTCCCACATGCATGTAAGACTATGAGGTATATGACTTTTTGTGCCTGTCTTATACCACTTAATATAATATTCTCCATTTCATACATAGTCTTTAAAATAACAGGATTTCATTCTTTTTATGGGTGAATAGTATTTCCTTGATATATATGTATAATTCCTTTATACATCCATAAGTCAGTAGATCTGTGTTGAATCTTTATCATGTCTTGCACATATTTTTTTGAAGCTGAGGATCAAACCCAGGGCCTTGCGCTTGCAAGTGCTCTACCACTGAGCTAAATCCCCAACCCCATCTTGTACATTTTTAATCAGATGTCACACTAAATCTTATGAATTTCATATTATTGATTGATAGAGTTAGTTGCATATTTGAAACAGTATTGGATTTCAGCTTAATTCCTTATAATCAGTTGAATTCTATAAAACATTGTAGAAATTCTATTAGAGGAGACTTACAACCTCTATTAGGGACAACTTACTCTCATTATTAAGGTGACACCCTTTTGAAGGCACCTGTCTGTTATAATGTATACTATATATGTGTAGTTTACTCTTCTCTAACCCTCTGCTCCATAGTTCTAGGTGCTTTGGTCTGCTTTAAGTCCAACTTATACTTCTGCAGCTGAATGAGATCACCAAACTTGTTTTGACCCCTTATTCTTATACTATAATTTAGAAATTTCACTAAATCTGTGTGTTAGAGTTAATTTTTCTCAAATAAGAAAAGCCATAATTTGGGTCCTTTTTAGAGATTTCAGATTATATTTTTGGTTGTGAGCCTAGCCTTTAATGGCTGAGCCATCTCTCCAGCCCGAGATTTCAGATTATGACCAGCTGGTTCTGTAACTGTGGGCCTGTTTTAAAACTTTTACTTATTTTGCTATTTTTTTACTTTAACTCATTCATAATCACTCTGTGGTTCATTTAATCATTCTTATGAATGGGATACTGTGAACATTTCTATCTGTAATTTGAATCTTTATTATTATTATTTTTCTTTGAGACAGGGTTTCTCTGTGTAGCTTTGCACCTTTTTCCTGGAACTCACTTGGTAGCCCAGGCTGGCCTCGAACTCACAGAGATCCGCCTGGCTCTGCCTCCTGAGTGCTGGGATTAAAGTAACTCGAATCTTAAATGGTCTTATTAACAAAAAACCTGGAGCTAGATATTGGGGTGAATTCTGAAAGATCAGAGAAGCAGAACAAGCCACAGCCAACCTCACCTTGACAACTCCTCATCTGATTCTATTTCCGTGAATCCTCATACTGAAAGCTTCTGAGTCCTCACCTGGAAGGGATTTCAGCTGAACTGCTGCTAAAAAGCCTAAAAGCTTAAAAGCCCTAGTTCCTGGTCATCACACCTTATATACCTTTCTGCTTCCTGCCATCACTTTCTGGGATTAAAGACGTGTGTCTTTCCCAAGCAAGACATGAGATTTCAAGTCCTGGGATTAAAGATGTGTGCCACAATGCATGGCTCTGTTTCCAGTGTAGCCTTGAACTCACAGAGATCCAGACAGATCTCTGACTGCCAAGTGATAGGATTAAAGGCGTGTGTCAACACTGTCTGGCCTCTATGTCTAATCTAGTGGCTGTTGTGTTCTCTGACCTTAGATGAGTTTTATTAGGGTACACAATATATTGGGGGACACAATATATCACCACATCTATCTTAAAGTTTACTATTGCTATATTACTATATATGTATGTATTTGTTTGGTACCCACACAGTTCATTTATAAATTATAGTTTGTTCTTAAATCATCTAGTTAATTCTTCCAGATTTTCTTATAGACAGTCATAATGTCAATCAGTCATTATTTGCTACTCTTTTATCCTGCTCCATGACACTGATGGTGCATTGCCCTTTCTGAAACTGGGTCTTATTATTTTTATTTTTCATTCACAGTTTATAATATGTATTTGTTCATTCAATGATTGATTTGCTTATACCAGAACAATTGTATTCTATGTACTTATGTGCATATGTGTATGCATGGGTACATACATACGTGTGTGTGTGTGTGTGTGTGTGTGTGTGTGTGTGTGTGTATGAAATGTATGTATGTGCAACTGTGTTAACCCATGCATGAGCATGTGGAGGTCAACTGTGGACATTGAGTTTCTTCCTCAATAGCACTCAACTCTATTTTTTTTAAATACAGAGTCTCTCACTTAACTGAGAGTTCCCTGTTTTGGCTAGACTGGGAGGGCAGTGAGCCCCTGGAATCCTTCTGTCTCTTTTCCCTCCCTGCTGGGGTTGTATACATGAGTCTCTATGACCAACTTCTTACATTTGTACTGGACAACTAAACTCAGGTTCTCATGCTAGAACAGCAAGCACCTTACCCACTGAGCTGTCTTCTCAGGCCCTTTTTATGCTCTTTGTGGGGATGAATCTTCATGGTGGACCCATGCCTCCAGTTTAATGCTATGGGATAGCTGTATGAGAGATATTCTTTAGCTCTGTCTCTTGTTTAGCTGTTGGTTGGCCCTACAGCCTGTTAAGTTTTAAAACAAAAGTTCTGAAAATTACTGAGAAACAATTTAATTCAATGACTTTAATTTATAGATGAAAATATTGGGATTTGGCATGATTAGTGATAATGGTGGCAGTGTGAGAGGTGACTTACTTAGTCAAAGAGCTAAAGAACCTAATAGCTGAGGCAATCATCATGGTCTCCTCATCTGGTGCTACCAACTAGTTAATCAGAATATATGTACTGTCACCACATTATTGATTTGATTGGTAATTACTCATAAACATGAAATAATAATTAACAGAAACATGGTTCAAAGGGCCTTCACTTAAAAATATGGCAGTATGTCAGGTAAAGAGTCACAGAGTGATACATAAACAAGCCATGTCAACTGAAGTGTTTTCAAATGCAGGATCCTTTTGTAAAATATTCCATATTTTGTATATGTAAAATAATGTTATATGTGATATATAAGGAGTAGAAAGCTTGTTTCAGTGAAGGAAATTAATATAGTACCATCTCACATAGCTATATATTATCTGTGGTAATAATAGCTATAATGGTAGGAATTCAACATACTGTATGGCTGTTTTGTTTTGAGATAGGGTTTCATGTAGCTTAGGCTGGCCTTGAACTGCTATGTATCTTCCTGAGTCCATCTCCCAAGTGCTGTGATCACAAGTACATGTCACCACACCTGGTTTATGGGGTACTGGGAATCAAATCCAGGGTTTTGTACACTCAACCAGCTGAACTATATCCTTAGCCCCATGACACTATTTTTTATCATCTATAGTCTTCATGTTGTACATTATATGTGTGGATTTTTTCTTCCCACATATCTCTTACTATATATCTTTTGTAAGAACTTTCATTTCCTTCCTGTCCTATTTGCTTTCCATCAATGGTAACCAGTGTTTTTGTTCTCTACATGTGTATTTGAGTATGTTTTAGAGTCCACATATTAATGAGATCATGTGATAACTTCTCTTTCTGTGTGTTGCTCATTCCACTTAACTCCAGATTTATCCATTTTATAGGTGATGGACAGAACTTGTTCTTTTGGAGGGTTGAGATATATATATAATTTAATAAATATATATCTTTAAATCCATCCATCCATCCACTGATAGATACTTAACTTGTTGCCCTGTCCAGCTTGATATTTTAAATGTTTCAATGAATATGAGAGTATAGATATTTTTAGAGGGGATGATGTAATCTTTGCATATATATCCAGAAGAAGAGCTTCTGGGTAATTATTCTATTAGTTTATTTTTTAATGAGTTTATTTTTGTGATGTGTATGAATGTTTTGTTTGGGTCTTGTCTGTATATCACATGTGTGCAGTGCTCACAGAGGCCAGAAGTGGTCATTGAATCCCCTAGAACTGGAGTTACAGATGGTTGTGAGTGCCATCTGGATGTTGGGAATAGAACCCAGGTCCTCTGGAATAACAGCCAGTCATCTTAACTGCTGAGCCAATTAAAGAAGTAATATGCATAAAATTTTCAAATGTTAATGCATATAAAATGTTGGTAAAACAAATATTAAGAAGGAGATAAAACATTAGCATAAAGATCCCAGTTAAGAACTTCAGGGGATTTTAATTTTCTTTGGGGTTTTTCCCCTTAGAGGCCTTCTATAAAATGTAAGAAAATGGTATGACATTTAATATGATAAGAAAAAGTTATTGGTTTTGAATGTTATGCTGATGACATTAAACAGTGTAGATAGCAGAGGACAAAATGAGGGAACCGTAATGATATCAAGGAGGTGCATAATAATGATCTTCAGTGCCCCAAGGGAGATGTGGGAGATTCCATGTGTAAATCTTAGAAATGAGAATGGATGTTTCTTATAATCTAATCTGAGTTTAAAATGTACCTATTGATTGATGCTTTCAGAGGTCTGCAGTGCACAAAACTCTTCTCAGAGGCAAAGGTTTCTTCATGCCACAGATAAATGGTGCAAGTTGGGGAGCCTGTCAGAAGTAATCATTTGACAACCAAATCATAATAAGCTATGGTAATTCCAGGCACATTTTGGAGCTGGTAGAAATGGTGAAGTTGGCGTGTTTGTTTCTCATGCCACTCAGAGAAATATCAGCTCAGAGTGAACCTGAAATTATGGATGGGAAGAAGATTGAAGCACTCAGGAATGTATTCATGATTTTAAGTCACAGTAGTGATGTTGGCTCTCTGGGATCAATAGCTGGAGTGCCTTTTAGTGCTGTTCTGATGGAGGAGAATACAGATATGTCATTATTGTTGAGATACAATGTTCTTACTGAATCTGAAAGTGTGGTGACTAAGAAGGTCATCTGGGTCAGAGATTGAGTTATGGACAAAAAGGGAGAATTTTGAGAAGAACATGTCAATGTGTTCACCCCTGTAGTCCCTCCCATCTCTTAGGAGGATAAGGTAGGAGGATCATGAGTTACAGGAGTACATAAGGAGATTCTGTTGCAAAATACACAAAAGCAAAAGTGGAAAGCTTGTTTTCAGTGGAATTTGCTTTCTGGTCCAACTGACTTAGCCTTAAAGTCATCTGCTTTGCCATAGGCAGGTGCATGTAGCTAAGCTATGACATGTGTCTGTGTCTATACTCTTTAAATGTGTTGAGCAAATCTCATTGTTTTGTCTGAGACAGAATTCTACTTGACATTGTTCACTACTCCCTCATCCCAGGGTAGGACTCTGAGTTGCTAGTCTTTGGACCAGCTTGTTGAATATTTTTCCGCTGCCATCTCTAGCCCCTATCTTTCTTCTGTGATAACATCTACAGACTTTCTTTGTGACCTCCCAAACCCACGTTTTGTCCTTCTCCTGGTCAACTCTACTATTTCCTTCATTTTTTATTTTTCCAGGATCAGGCTTACCTCCCTAACCTCACCATGGACCCAACCCCTAATATTGGTGAATTTATTAAGGTCACTCCACGTAGTTAAAAGGGAAGTTTATTTTGTGGGGTAACTTACAAGTGAAGGGATAGGCTGTAGGGTCTGGCAAAGGTATGGTGCAGTCCGGCGGTGTTCTCTGGAGAACTCTGCTTGGTCCACCAGCGTCCAGCGTCCCAGAACCAAGAGAGACCTCTCCTCTCGATTCTGGGTCTTTCGCTTCCTCCCTCAGCCCCGCCTTGTGGGTGTGACCATTACCGAAGCCTCAATGGGGGCTGGAACTTCAGGCCAATGCTGGGGTGGCTACCCACTACACCCTAAGACTGAAGTTACTATTTTTCTAAGCATTCTGTAGCCCTCTGCATTTCTCATGTGTGGTGATGGCTCAGTTCTACAGCATGCTTTCCATGACATCACAGTCCTTAGTGCATTTGCAAAACTTTCATAGGTTTTACTTTATGCTTTTGAAAACACACAATTCCCTACAGGAAGGAGGGAGAGATTGCTTTTCCTTTGCTTCTTTGACATAAGGTAAAACTGACTCATTGCTTAGAATTAATGTTTTATATATAAATCAGGAAAATGCTGGTTTTAAGAGTATTAACTTTAGAGTAGGGAAATCAGTATGTCTTTATTTTCCTTTTTTACCAGAGTCTCACATAGCCCAGGCTAGCCTTTAGTTCACTATATAGCAGAGGATGACTTTGACCTTTTTATCCTCCTGCCTCTACCTTCCAAGCAGGCATACACCATCAGACCTGGTTTTATGCAGTGCTGAAGATCGAGCCTAGAGCTTTGAGCATGATAGCCAAGCACTATACCACCTGAGGTATTTCTTAAAATTGTAGATGTTGAAGATTTCTTTTTTGGAGGGGTGGGTGGGAATTGGACATGATCATACTACATTGCATACATGTGCAAAATTCTCAATGAGTAATTTTGTAAAAATAAATTTAAAAGTTTTTTTTTTTAAAAATTGAGGAAAAACAATACCTTCAATCATAGGTCTGGTCAGCTAATGGCTCGGCTGGTAAGAGCATTTGCTCTCAGTACATATATGAGGACTTGAGATCAAATCCCTGGCATCCAAATAAAAAAGCTGAGCATAGGCATGCATGCCTGTAACCCCATATCTGGAGGGTAGACATAGGTAGATCCAAGGAGCTCATTGGCCAGCAAATATAACCAATTCAGGAAGCTTTGGGTTCAGTGAAAGACCCTGTCTCAAGAGAATATGGTGGGAGAGTGATACAGCAAAAGACCTAAAATCCTTCTCTGTCTCTTAGGTTCATGCATGTATGTAATACATGCATAGACACACTCCTTATCCCAAACTTTTGTTGTTATGTTTTTAAACATTGCAAAGATTGGAATTTTATTTTTGTTTTCCTTTTGTTGTTGTTTTGAGGCAATGTCTTACAAAGCCCAGATTGGCCTGGAACTCACCAGGCAGAAGAGGCTAGCTTTGCGTTCCTAATACTCCATGCCTCCACTTTCCAAGTGCTGGGATTATGAGGATTCACCACCATTTTACCAACTTCTTTTCATTTTTTGATTGACATTTGTAGCTCTTACATTATTTAGAATTGGGTTCAGGCCAGAAGTTGGAGATTGTATGTATGACTCCAGCCTTCAGTTTACTGCACCATAAATGATGCCTGTAAGACAGAAGTATTGCCCGTAAAGTTCTTTTGTTAGAAAGAGAATCAAAACCTGAAAGCCCCAAATACCAGCTTTAGGATGTGGCTTTTTTATGCCATAATAAGAAAATGAAGAACGATTAAGGATAACAGCACAGAGAATTCACACGATCTTAGACTGTTCAGGAAAGAGATGAAATGGTGTCTCTCCAAGTTTGGAGGAACAGGGCACTCCTTCAGAAAACAAGGCAGAGCCTCTAAGTGGTTTTTCTCAACTTTCTAAGTGAAAAAGAGAACTGTTTTAGCAACTGCAAAGAACAAGGTGTTCTATTTTTCTTTTAAAGACAGAAAAATACATTTCCTAACTCATTCCAGAGCAGTAGGAGTTTGCATTAGTTCCTTTCTTTGCAACTTTTTCTTTTAGCAGTGTGAGAAGTTGATTTGGTTTTCCTCCATATGCTCTGGAGGGTAGTCACCCAGCCTGCTCCTAACAAATCTCCCCAGCAGGAAGCACAGGATACAAAGAGCACAGAAGAGGATGTCAGTGTGCCTTCTGGGCTGCTGACCACTTGAGTTCCTGGTTACAGATAAGCATTTTTTGTATCAGCATCTACATTAGAGAACTGCAATAGCCAGAGAGCAGTACTAAGGCTTGTTTTGAGATGTGTAGTGCTAAAACCAACTGAGATCTCAACAGCATCCCCTCTCTGCATCCCTGGCCAGGGCTGGCTCAGTAAAACCTGCCTGGCTTAGATGAAGTCAGAGATAGGAGATACACAGCTCTTGTTTACACCTGGCAAAACATAACCAGGAACCTAGGGACCTGAGTTAAATGCTATTGTTACTAGCAAGATGCAAGGGGCTAAGTTACCTAACACATCTGTCATCTGCTTTAATACCTGTGAGATATTGTTTATTAATGATTCTAACCTCAAAGAATTACTAGGAAGATCAAATTTATAACTTAGAATGTGATGTGATATGATATAAAGGCTGTGAGCATAGATTTTGTGATCAAATCCTTGTTTATTTACTTATTTATCAGCCAAGAAATATTTAATGATACTTGTTATGTTGGTTAGGTTTTTTTTTTTTTTTTTTTCCCAACTTGATACACATTAGTGTTATCTGGGAAGAGGAAACATTAGTTGAGGAATTGCCTCCATCAGATTGGGCTGTAGGCAAGTCCAAGGGCATTTTTTGTTATTAATGATGACTGGACAGGGCCCAGCCTGCTGTGTGTGGGCAGTGCCTTCCCTAGGCAGATGGTTCTTGGTTGTACAAGAACGATAGCTGAGCAAGCCAGGGAGAGCAAACCAGTAAGCAGCATTTCCTCTATGGCTTTGTTTTCAATTCCTGCTTCCAGGTTTCTGCTTGGCTTTCTGTCTGACTTCCCTTCATGATAGAGTATAAGCTGTAAGATAAAATAAGCCTTTTTTCTGTCCAAGTTGCTTTTGGTCATGCTGTTTATCACAGTAATATAAGGCAAACTAGGTAGGTAGGACATTTACTATGGATCAGTTACTCAGCTAGGGGATGATCAGAAGAACCCATATTGAATTTAGAGTAGTGGAGGAGACAGAAATGAAATATTTAAACAAGACAGATTCCAAACTGTGTGAGGAATCTATAGAAAAGATTGAGGAGAAAATATTGGCAATGAGATCTTACTTTAGAACGGGTTGTCATGGGAGGTTACAAAGTTGAGCTAGCTTTGCTGAATTTTTAGAATGTGAGCCTTGGGCTCATCAAAACTTGCTTTTAAAAAATTTATTGGGGAATGGCTGTGACACTCCAAAGAAAATATTTTTATTTTTATTTATTTTTTTTTGTGTATAACCCACTGAGTCCAATTGCCTGAATGCACACGGCTTTAGGGCTACTTGTTGGAGCATGGGCAGCCTGCCAGAGGCCACATCCTTTAAGAAAGCAGCTCCTCAGCTAGGAGTGGAACCTTGGGAGCCCCTTCCATCTCCATGCTGTAGTGCTGAGTGCCTTGATATTGTCCAGGTCTTGTGCTGGCAGCCTTGTGCTGAGTTCATGAGTACACTGGTCACATTGGGAACAATTACTTTTCAGCAATCTTCCATGACCTTGGGCTCTTCCATTCTTTTTGCCCCACTTCTGCAATAGTCCCAAAGCTTTGTCAGTCGGGAGGTATCATATGGTTGTCTCATTTAGGACTAGGTATTTCACCATTCCTTATGCCCTGCACTTTGTGCAGTTTTGAGTCTGTGTATTAACCACCATCTACTGCATAAGAAAGTTTCTTTGACGAGGGACGAAAAGAGCATTTCTAAAGGAGGCACACAGCTCAGTTCACTCATAGTGAGTGAATCTATCCTGGGTTTTATAATCCTGTTGTGCTTAGTTACTGATGCTGACTGAACTCACTTTGTTCTGTGTTGAAAAGTGGGTGAAAGTTAAAGTCAAAGAATTTAGGGCCTCTCTTGTTCACACAAGGTGGACAATAAGCCAAGATGTGCTTTTGGAGGCCGAGGGCAGCTATAAGGCAGTAGGAGTGTATCATTTGAACTTCATAGCTGCTGAGGCACCTGGTGCATCACCTGATCTCGAGTTCCTTCCACTTTCCCTCCATTACAGAACTCAAGGAAGGGATCAAGAACAGAAGATTCATGGATCAGGATGTTGTGGCTTTTGTCGGGCTTGCTGATTTGGGGTTTGGCACTCCTTCTACATGACTTCTGCCTTCATGTTTCTGCACCCTTCAGGCTCTCCCAAAATGCAATGGTCTTTCTGCTTGGATCCCACCAAGATGAGAAGATTGGAGAGAGGAAGCTTAGGCAAGGTCAGGGTAGCAGAGACCCATTCCTCCTAAGTTCCTTTGGCTTATCTTTGTCATTCTCTTCTTCATATGTCTTGGGTAATCTTTCCTAGTCTCATCATATAGGGGAGACTTTGTTCTTATTTATCTCCACACTTCTAAATATTTTTTTTTTTAACATAACCAGGCTAACTTTTAAAACTTAGGAACTAAAAATTAAGCACATTCTTTTTTCTGTCCAGCCATTTGCCCTCAATAGCAATGAATACTTTCTATGTTTGAGGGCCATGACCCCAATAATGTCCCATTCTCCCATGCTAGCAGAGCCCAGATTTGTTGGGAGGTGGATGAGTGCTATAACTGTTGACTACACTCATTTCAGAGCCTAAGACAAACTCAGTCAATCATTCCCACAGCCCCTTTGTTACTGCTTTAAGTAGTTCCCAGCTGATGAGACACAAAAGGACATTCTCTGGAACATTCTGAAGAATAGTTCCTTCAAACAAACAAACAAACAAAAAACCCAAAACAACCAAAACAACCAAAAAACAGAGTGAGATTGAGTCTTTCAAAACAACCATGAGCCACTGGCGAGTCTAAATCCAAATGCTTTGATAATGTAACTATTGTTCATATGTGATAGTAAACCCTTGTACACTGGTTTAATAAAACGTTGATTGGCCAGTAGCCAAGCAGGAAGCATAGGCAGGGCCAGCAGAAGAGGAGAATGCTGGGAAGAGGAAGGCTGAGTCAGGAGATGACATCCCGCCATCCAGGGAGCAGCATGTAATGGCACACAGGTAAAGCCATAGAACATGTGGCGACATATAGATGAACAGAAATGGGCTGAGTTTAAGTGTAAGAACTAGTCAGTAATAAGCCCAAGCTAATGGCCAAGCAGTTATAATTAATATAAGCCTCTGTGTGTTTACTAGGGGGACAAGAGTGGGAGAGATTTGTGCCAACTACACGCAGGCCAATACACAGGGAAACTTCCAATTACAGTAAATTGTTTACTGTTGTATTTTGGCTGGTGGGGGAGTGCTCTTACTTGGACTCTGAGTCATCTTAATGAATGAATAAAGTAAGAAGGGCAAAGGAAATGCAGGGAAAAGAAATCTGCTGATAGTTGTTAATATTATTCCCAAACTTAATGAGAAAGGAGTCTAGAATGTGGGATTAGGTCTTTTACCTGGACAAAACACAGGGGCCCACCCAGAGCTTGCTCCCTAAACTGCTTTTAATCTTTAATTTTTTTTATATGGAGCCTGCAGGCATTCATTCATTTTTCTTCTATGCTTCTCTTTCTACTGTCCCTTTACATTCCCTCCTTTCTTTGCCCTCTCCTTTCCTTTCCTCTTCACTTTCCCCTCTCCTCCCTTGTTGTCTTCTCCTCCCTTCTCTTCTTTCCTTTCCTCTTTTCCCTTGTTCTCTCCCTGTCCTCCCATCCTAAATATTTATTGCCAGTTAGTAGCCACTTGTCATAGATACTTCTTATAGTACTCATGCTTAGACCTGCAAACTGTATTTTTGTTCAAAAGTAGTGACTCTGAAAGTCCCTTGTTATAGCGCCTTATCTGTGAGACAGTGAATGACAGTGGGAGGTGACTGTCATGGATATATGGCATGCATTTCTTTATCCTGTACCCAACACCAAGCCTGTAAGAGACATCTTTATCATCACTGCACTATTTCCTCATAGAAATGGAATGCTTCAGCATGTACTCAAGGAAGTGACTAGTAATGAGTTGAAATTGATAAGTGAATGGATATATAATTGGCTTCTTTGTCCTGATAAATCTAGGGTAATGATCAGAAATAGAACCCAAATCCAAGGTGGAAAGAGGGGGAAGAGAGGACATATGGGAAGTGTGGAAATGTGCCACCAAATAAAATGAAACCAATGTGAGATCTTCTGAATGTAGTTGGCAAGTCCTCATGCTCCTAGTACTACTGACCCACTAAGGAATACAGTGAACACTAACTGTCTTGAGTTGTTTTGCATTTTCACTGAAAAGTAAGAGGATAAATAGGAACCCTCAGTTATCACATGGCACAGACTTCCCTCGGAAAGTGGTCACATTCTTTCATTTCTGTACTCCATGACTAGATTTACTTCTACTGTTTTTAAGTGCATGTGCCCCTGAGTGTGGACACATGTTTGTAAGTGCTCTTGGAGACTAGAAGGTGGCTTCCGGTCCCCGGGAGCTGGAGTTACTGGAGCTTGTGAACTGCTCAGTGTGAGTAATGGGAACCAAACTCAGGTCCTCTACAAGAAAAGTATGTTCTCTTAACCACTGAGCCATCTCTCCAGCCCATAGGTTTACTGTTATCTTGCTCCAGAAGACTGTAGTCATAAATATATCCTTAATTCTTGTAGCAATATCTGGAAGGGCCATTTTTACAAGCAGCAAACTCAGGGCACAGTGAAGTTCTAATGGAGGCTGGGGTCCTAGCCTTTGTCTCTCTTGGCTAGGTTACTCTGGAGACAGGAGTGCATTCTTACTAGACTCTTGTCTGCCAAGGACTTGTGTTCATAAACAAGGGATGCTCCATGGACAAGAATCTAGTTTAGCTACAGAATATCAGGTATGTATTTTCTTTTTCTATTCCAGAACTGCTGAAATATTGGGAAGCCACCATGCCCTAAGAAGCTGCTCTCTTGGGGCTGCAGACATTCTACTTTACCTTGAGAAACATTATCCAGGCCTATAATGACATGATTTAGGTGTGTCTGTGGCTTTCTTACATTAGTTTTGACCAATCTTATCTGGCTTGTTTATGCAATTGTGATGTCTAGTCCATATTCCCAGAGTCCATCAAATTGTTCAAAGCCTGTATTTGCATGGAGTTGCTGCTAGCTTGTTGGGGGTGGGTGGACAAGGGCAGACAGATTTTTGGGAGCAGCTGAGAACCTGGCCACCCTGTGCTCCTTGTTAGAGCACCTGGAGACATTGTGTGCCAGCAGAGATTCCCATGGGACACAATTTGTCTGAGAAGCAGTGTTTTAGCCAGCCCTACATTGTTATTCTTATTTTTCCTCTCTAGGCAGGACAGGCTTTTCTCAGAGGAAAAGAAGAGTCCTACACAAGCCACCCTCCTCCTCTTTATCTAGAATCACACCTGTCACAGATCTGTCAGTTCTCCCAAAAGTCCCATGCTGGAACCTCCTTGCTTTGTAAACATGGCTCCTTTGAGAAATCAAACTCCTGAGGTGATAAGGATGAGCTGGGAGCAGATAATTCTGTCCATTTTCAGCTGCTGTGAGATCTTAGGCCAGTCAGTTCCTACAACCTTCTGATTCCTCTTGAGCAGAAGGTAGAGGAGAGGTTGATTTCCAACTTTGCCCACAGACTGCCACTCAGTATTTAACTCCACCCTATCTTCAAGCCTCTTTCCCCTTGAAGTTTTCCCCAGCACCTTGCTCTCAGGTATCCTTTCTCCTTCGTGCCTGTCCCATGGCATCCAGGACTTGGATATTTACGTGATCTCCCAGTGCTTTCTGTATTCTCAATGTTGACGTCATATGGCTTGGACGAAATGAGAAATTTTTTCAGGTCAGGTATTATATAGTCTATGCCTGTTAAAATTTCATGGACACCTTGAATGTCCCCAAAAGGCTTATGTGCTAAAGGATTAATTACTACCTCAGGGCTATTGGGAAGCTGGAGAACCTTGAACAGGTGGGGCTTAGGGAAAGGAAATTACATCATTATGGGATTGCCTTTGAGGAATGCTTAGAGGCTCAAACCTCTTCTTATTCTTTACTGTTTCTTTATAGACCCTCAAAACAATGCTGTCAAGTAATTGTGGACTGAAAGCCCCCAAAACCTATGAGCTAAATAAACATTTTCTCTTCATAAATTGATTACCTCAAGTATTTGTTACAGTAATGGAAAGCTAACATACCAAGTTATTAACAATTGGCAGCATGTTCAAGTCAACAGTTGGAGACAAATTTCAAAGAATTTTCAAATTCACTATTTCAATTAAATGTTTCAAAAATTCTTCAAAATAGGTGATGGTATCAGCATGGTATCATTATTTTATAAATGTGGGAAATTTATGTTGGTACCCTGTAATAGCATGAAGCTATTTGGTAATATATCCTAGTTGGCACCTGTGTAGAACAACTCTAAGTTAAACATTTTTGTGATAATATATTCTTTTTTCTTCAATGTTTCTTTTGAATAATATGGTCTGATTATAGTGATGAAAATTCAAAGGATGCAGATGGGAGTTTATAGACTTATGTTTAAGGGCTCAGGTCTGGACATTTATTACATCATTACATTTTCAATGACAGTATTCATGTCTATAATTACTGGCTACATGACTTTGTGCAGTTTAATTAAGATATCTGGTTCTGGGACTGGAGAGATGGCTCAGTAGTCGAAGGGCTTGCTGCACAAGCTTGAGTACCAGAATTTGGATTCCATGCAATCAAGTAAATGATGGATACTCATCCATCAGAAAGTGGACAGGGGATTCCCAGAGCAAGCTGACTGGCAACACTAGCCTCTTCAGACAAACCCTTTGGGTTTAATTGAGAGACACTGCCTCAGTGACTAAGATAGAAAAACAATGGAGAAGATTGCTAACATCAGCCTTGAACTTCAACATGCACACTTCACATGTGCATGCATACACTCATACACATGTGCCCACACATATGCAAACATGCATATGCACATGCCCAGCAGACACACACACACACACACACACACACACACACACACACACACACACAAATGGAAAAGAGGAAAAAATGGCTCTAAACTTTCCTTTCTAAAATGAAGATCATAATAACCCTACTCCAAGGGTTTTGAGTGTTAAGTAATGTGTATGGCTGGCTTAAGTGGCCTGGCATGTGGTGGAGCTATGCAACCATTCACTGCTGTGAGCATTGTTACTGCTATTAGATCAGAATTCAGAACAACTTTGGTTGTATCTGAGAAGGAGGTTGGCTCTTTCATCATCAGTGTTTTATATTCTTTGATTGCTCTGGATTGGCTAAACCAGGTTCTTCAAGAGCTGCTCTGATTGAGTCATTTGAAGTGGGAAGACTCACTGTAAATCTGGATCTTTTGAGGTGGTAAGGTCCACCTTTAATCTGGGCCATGCCTTCTCTTGGCAGCCTGTATAAAAGAACATGGAAGAACAAAACATTTATCCTTTGCCAGTCTGTCCTTGCTCTCACTGGCAAGCTTATTCCTTCACTGTCATTAGAGTCTACTTCTTTGGGATTCTGACATATACTGAAGACTGGTGGACACAATCAGCCTTGTGGACTGAACAGCTATGAGTTTCTTAGGTTTTCCATTGATAGACAACTATGATTGGACTAGTTGGACCACAGTCTTAAGCTACTCAAATAAATCCCATATCCATCCATTCATTCATCTATCTATCTATCTATCTATCTATCTATCTATCTATCTATCTATCTATCTAATCTGTAATACTATTAATTCTGTCCCTCTGGAAAACTATGACTAATACAGATATTGGTACTAGGATTGTGGGGTATTGTTGTAACAGACCTGACCATGTGCTTTTGGAAAGATTGTGGAAGGACTTTGGAACTCTGGGCTAGAAAAGTCATGAGCTTTCAAAGCTTGGTAAGCTCTGGTAAGGACTTGGAAGATTCGAGCATAAAGCTGAACTGGTGCAGACAGTGAAAACTTGGCTTATGAAGTTTCAGAGGGAAGCAGAGACTCTATCAGGGCCATTTGATATTTTGAACTAAGAGTTTTGAACTAGGGTTCTGATTAGCTTGGGCTGAAGAGTCAGCTGTGATTAACAAGAAACTAGAACCACTGAAGTAAAACCTTTGCTTTACAGGGACAATTGATGCTGTTCAGCTGGAGCAGAGAACTTCGTGAATAAGAGACCAGCATCAGTGAGGTGAAATCTTGGAAGTGTGTCTTCAGGATCAGCACACAGATGCTGTATTCCAGAGGCAGCTGAGGTTGTACCTCATGTTGGCAGGTGAACTTGATAGTGTGAGAGTCTCCCAGGTGGTACTAGTTTGGAAGGTGTGAAAGGGTCATGGAGAACAACTGAGGCTTTGCACTGTGGGAGGCCAGGAGAAGAGGCCATTGGTGAAGTTGCAGCCTCAGCAGCAGTTGAAGGCCCAGGACTGAAGGGGTCATGCAGAGAAGTCAAGGGATGGCATCATAAATTGAGCTTATGACAGGCTATTGGTGAAAGTGCAGCCCAGTTGCAGCAGAAGACCCCAGCTTTTGGAGATGACAGCATCATGGGATGACCAACTAGGCAGCAGTAGAGCCTAGGAGACAATCAGTGTGGATTCCAGAGGGCAGTGGAGAGTAAGTGACCCAGGCCCTTTGGAGGAGCCCATAGGATGTGAGTGATCTCAGACATTGGCTGTGAGTTATTTACACTGTTGGAATTTGGTTTAACATTGATTTGGTTGTGACTGTAACCGAGTTCTTCCCTGTTATAATAAAAAAGGATTTAACTTATTTTCACTAGGAGCCCACAGTTAAGGGACTTTGAACTTTTTAAAGAGACTTTGGAGTTTTACAGAAATTTTGAATATTCTAAAGAGACTGAACTTTTAATAGTTTGAATTCTTAAAAATTGTGGTGGTTTTAAGAATTGGAATGTTTTATATTGTGACAGTATTAGCGTGTGATCTTGAGATGAACAGGAAAGAAAAGGTTATGACTAAATTGTGCTGGCTAGTTTTATGTTAACTTGACACAAGCTAAAATCCTCTGAGAGGAGGGAAACTCAACTGAGAAAATGCCTCCATAGATCCAGGTGTAGGCAAGCCGGTAGAGCATTTTCTTGATTAGTGATTGATGTGGGAGGGCCCAGAGTAGTAGCACTGCTCTGTCCAGAACCTTTCCAAACAGCCTTATCACAGTGGGGTGTGAGCAAATCAGAAGGCAAGATCAATTTGTGGTATAGTTTTTGAGGAGCAGATGCTTTGCTGTTCCACATAGCTCAGAAAAAATTCTCCTGAGATGCTGTTTTTTTTTTTTTTTTTTCTGATAAAGAATTTGTATTCAGGCTTGGAAGTTTAATTGAGTGGTAGGAAAAGAAAAGAATAAAATCTATCAATGCAGTACTGTTCATCCAGAAAAAAAATATTAATGAGTAAAGGATGAAGGAGCTAAAGAGATTACTTGATTGTCTAAGTACCTTCCATGCAAGTATGAGGATCTGAGTTCAGACCACCAGCACCCAAGTAAAAGGCCAGATGGGTGACATACACCTGTAATTCTGGGTAGACAGAGGCAGAAAGATAACCAGATTTACCAAACCACTGTCAATCATTGAGAGATTCAGTCTCAAAAACTTAGAGAGTATTAGAGGTTTGGCTATTATGGTTATACTCATATTATGTACAATTTCATGTCTTTTCATTCTTCTTTCATATTTTCAGTAAGATTTTCCACACCATCACAGGCTCTTGTGGAGTATATTTAGTACATTTTCAGTACTGTATAGAAAGTGGTTGGAACAAATCATCAAAATTTCCCCAAGTATTAGAAAATTTCTTGCAATGTTTATTTCCAACTGTGTTCATTTGAATGAGAAATGGCCCCCATACACTCAGGTATTTGAACACTGGGTCCTCAGCAAGTGGTGCTACTTGGGGAGGTTATGAAACCTTTAGAAGGTGCAGCCATGTTGGAGGAAGTACATCATTGGGGGTGGGTTTTTTATGGTTTATAGCCTCATTCTACTTCATGTTCCCTCACTCTCTGCTTTAGACAGTGTAGAGGTGAAATTCGATCAGACAGCTTCCTGCTCCTAACATCATGCCATGTCTCCCCCGCCATGATAGACTGTAGCCCTCTGGATCCAGAAACCAAAATATGCTTTTTTGCTTTTGGTCATGGTATGTTATTACAGCAATAGAAGCAATTAATTAACCAGCTTTCCTTGATAAATAGTGCTATGACGAAAACTCTTTGGAGAACAGGACTTGCTTTGATTTTGTGTTAATTACCTGTACTCATAATGAAAGTCATCATGTGGATGTCTGTTTAGAGATTTTTCTCCAAGTATTTGTATATTCTTTCTTTTCTCTTACTGGTGAGAAAGGCTTCTTCATAATCTTCACTCACAGTGTTTGTTGGCTTCTCTGAATCACACAGAACTAATGCCGTCCTTATTTGATATGCTCAGGGTTTCATTCAGCCACGGCTCACATGTTGAGGTGAGTGCATTAGCTACTTCCCCACTGCTGTCATCAAACACCAAGACTACAGCAATTTGTTGAAGGGGTTTGTTTAGGCTTACAGTTCTCGAGAGTCAGCGTTCATAATGGCAGAGCAATGGTATAATGGGTGGGAGCAAGGATCTGAGGGCTGACATCTTGAACTATAACCACAAAGTACAGAGAGTGAATTTGAAATGCTGCAGGTCTTTATAATTTCTAAGCCTACCTCCAGTGATTTATTTCCTCACACAAGGCCACACCCCCTAACCCTACCCAAATGGGAGATCAAGTATTCAAATGCCCGAGACTATGGGGTCATCTCCTTCAAACCACCACAGTAACAACTCACAATGCTCCCTTAGAGTGACCCTGCCCTATTTCCATTTCTGTTGCTTTGATGAAATGCACAGACTAAAAACAACACAGAAAATATAGGCTTATTTCAGCTCACAGTTCCAGATTATAGTCAGTCACTGACAGGAAGTCAAGGAGGGAACTCGAAGCAACTAGTCACATGCACAGTCAAGATAAGAGAAAACTGAATGCTTGCATGCTTTCTTGATCAGCTTATTTTTTCACTCTTGTATGGTTCAGAGCCTAGCCTATGAGGTGGTGCTACTGAAATCCAGGGTGGGTTTTCCCACCTCAACTAAGCCAATACAGGAACTCCACATAGGCATATCCTTGAGCCAACCTGATCTATATATCCTTCATTGAGACTCCCTTCCTAGGTGACTCTAAAGCAGTGGATCTCAATCTTCCCATGACCCTTTAACACAGTTCCTCATGTTGTGGTGACCCCAACCATAAAATTATTTCACTGCTACTTCATAACTATAATTTTGCTACTTGTATGAATCATAATGCAAATATCTGTGTTTTCCAATAGTCTTAGGCAATCCCTTTAAAAGGGTTGTGCAACCTCCAAAGTGGTCATGACCTACAGGTTGAAAACTACTATATTATATTAAGTTGACATTTGAAAGCAACTTTCAAAGGCTCCATCCTCCCTCTAGACTCAGTCTGTCAGTCACTTGGTTCTAATGTCCCCTCTAGAGTTACACTTTACAGCACTCATCGTGATTAGAGTTAAATGATTAACAGGAGAGTGTAGTTAGAGTTTGCCTGCCTGGTCCACAGTCAGGACAAATCTCTCTCACCTGCCAGTCCCATGGTCGCTCAGACTCAACCAAGAAAGCACACAGAAACTTACATTGCCTATAAACTGTATGGCCGTGGCAGGCTGCTTGTTATCTACTTCTTCTATCTTAAATTAACCCATTTCTGTTAATCTATACTTTGCCACATGGCTTGTGGCTTACCAGTGTCTTTACTTGTTGCTTCTCCTGGTGGCGGCTGGTGGTGTCTCTCCCCAGCCTTCTACTTCCCAGAATTCTATTCTCTCTTGTCCCGCCTATACTTCCTGCCTGGCCACTGGCCAATCAGAACTTTATTTACACAGAGCGATATCCATAGCACTTCCCCTTTTCTTTTTTTTTTTAAGGAGGGTTTTAACTTTTACATAGTACAATTACATATAACAAAACAATTATCAAGCAAGAATTACAGTCACAATATTAAAGAAGATATCCTATCTATCTTATATTTGTGAGTCTAAGGTTTTATATCTAACTTATTTTTTATCATAACTGAGGAAATTATAACTATCTAGTCTTCAACCACATCAAAGACCTCAGAAGGATATATCTGTAGTGGATAGCCATCCCAGCATTGGCCTGGAAGTTCCAGGAAGTTCCAACCCCCATTGAGGCTTCAGTAATGATCACACCCACAAGGCGGGGCAGAGGAGGGAGCGGAAGACCGAGGAGCAGAAGGAGGTGGCTCTCTTGGTTCTGGGACGCTGGACGCTGGAGGTAGACCGAACAGAGTTCTCCAGAGAACACCGCCGGACTGCCCTATACCTTTGCCAGACCCTGCAACCTACCCCTTCATTTGTAAGTTACCCCACAAAATAAACCTCCCTTTTAACTACGTGGAGTGGCCTTAATAATTTCACCAATATATATTATTACCTGAGAACTGGGAGAAGGATGTAAGCATTATTCAGGAGTCTTGCAAGAGTAGACAGAGACAGCTGGCAGCCTGGACAGTCACCTAATGTTCCTTTGTAAAGTTGGGGCATTTGTCTTCAGCCCACAGGGCTAGAGTCTCTCCATTACTTCTCTCAGTGTCCTGTAGAATGTCTGGCAGTTTCCTCTGTGAAGCAGGAACCTGAAGGACCATTTTGTCAAGCAAAGTTCAGTGGTCACCTTTCTATGGGTCCTGCATGTCCAGTTGATCGAGCAGTCCAGGCAAGAACAGTTTCTTGCCCAAATGGCTATTTTTGCCAAGGTGAAGATAAACTCCATATGAAGTGTCTTCGATGCCCATCCTCCTCTCTGAAGTAAATTGGTGCTGCCAGGAGCAGACATGTCTCACTGTCCAGAAAGTCTAAATTTTAAAAGTATTTTAAATGCCATATTCTGTAGGTCTTTGAAGTATTTGAAGATTACCTATCTATCTGAAATATGTCTATGTATATCTAGAAGACTTAACTAACATGGCTATGAGTATGATTATCATAGATGACTAATTATTAATCTATTTTTAATTATCCATTTCAATTTAAATTGAGCTATACAAACATAATACCTTAAACACGATCAGAAATATACACAGAGTATAACAAAATTAACTTTAAGTTTGTATCAATAAACTAAAATCTATACCAATGTAAAACATTTTAAACAAGTTGTTGCTCTTTAGAAGTAAATACCTTAATCTACCCTTTCATCCTATTATATCTTTATCATATCCCCTTTTCTTCTTTAGAAAGAGATCTCATTTATAATCAAACTGCTTTAAATAAAAATATTAGTTTTTCTCTGTCTCACACCAGAGGGCTCTTCTGATTTGGGACACAAGAATCTCTTAACCTTTTCTTTTAGCAATATGTCTGGGTTTAGAGAAGGAGTGAGCCAATTCCATCTCCAAAGCCAGCTTGATAATTTTGGGAATGTGGGGGTAGTTTCTCTTACTACTTCCTGCTGGAGGGGGGCACTGTATCTTATGGGGACACAAAGAAAATTTTAGGATTATGGAGTAGTCCTATTAGGGTGAACCTCTGAGCCAGTTGCCTTGAAAGCATTCTGGATGTTGGATCATCTGGGCCATGGTGTCATCAGAGACCTTTCAGGTGGTCTTGGCTGATCAAACCTGATGTATCTTAATCTGGAACAAATCCACAGCCTCTGGCTTTCTGTGGAAACAAAAGCAGAGACTCTTTTTCAAAGCAACATATCCTTATATCCAAATTTTGAAGTCAAGGTACCTTTAAAATTTACATATGTGTTTAACTCAACAGCTTTTATGATCAAATCTTTTTCTGCAGTTAAAAATCCCAAAGACAAGACAAACCAGATTCTCTGTGTAATATCCATCTTTGTAAGACTGAAACGCCACTGTGGCTGCTGGCTCCACCCACCTCAGCTTCCCAACATGGCGGTGGTTCAGTTTACCACCAGCTCTGTGTCTGGAGCCATGTGTACCATCAACTATCAGAAGCAGTTCTATTAAAGCAGCGCATAGCCCAGAAATCTTTTTTTTTTTTTTTTTTTTTTTTTTTTTTTTTTAAACTAGCAAAGGCTAAATCCACCACACAGCAGAGTAAAGTGTCGCTTATAGATTCCTCATTCCCACCACACTGCAGGTCAGATGCACACACCAGGAACCCGCCAGGAACCTGCCATAGTAGCTCAAACCGGCAGGCGGCCACTAACTTGAGAGAGACAACTAGGAAGCTGTTTTTAGCTCTGTTTTAGAATCTTTTTTTTCTCAGGTTTTAGGTAGAAATTCTTGCCAACACGTTGGACGCCATTTGTAGTTAGAGTGTGCCTGCCTGGTCCACAGTCAGGACAAATCTCTCTCACCCGCCAGTCCCATGGTCGCTCAGACCCAACCAAGAAAGCACACAGAAACTTACATTGCCTATAAACTGTATGGCCGTGGCAGGCTGCTTGTTATCTACTTCTTCTATCTTAAATTAACCCATTTCTGTTAATCTATACTTTGCCACATGGCTTGTGGCTTACCAGTGTCTTTACTTGTTGCTTCTCCTGGCAGCGGCTGGCAGTGTCTCTCCCCAGCCTTCTACTCCCAGAATTCTATTCTCTCTTGTCCCGCCTATACTTCCTGCCTGGCCACTGGCCAATCAGAACTTTATTTACACAGAGTGATATCCATAGAAGGAGAGTGGTTTCTTTGTGCTTGAACTCTAAACTGGAGTGTAGGTGGACTGTCCTCCTCTTACTCATCTTCAGTGCTCAGAGGTCCACACCTGGACAGGGTGCAGAAAACATCTGTTCACTAAGTGAATGAAAGAATAGCTGAATACTCTCCCATGCATATTTTAAACATGAAAGTCTCTAGAAGAGCATAAAATACAAAGAAATAGCTATTTTTTATATAGAGCAATGTTTACATGCATTCATAATTTAGACCAGCTTTATAGATAATATGTGTAGAGGGCTTATTATAAGCCAAATGCTGGCCTAAGCTTTATCCACATTTTCTCTAGATTAAGGTCTATACTTGTTTTATGAGATGGATTCAACTAAAGCTGTCACCTTATATTCTTAGACAAGGACTAGAGGCTCAGAGAGGTTGTATAAATTGCGTACAGTTACACAAATAGTAAGATATGGGGTTAAGATTAGATTTGTCTGATTTGAATTTCTCAGTCACCCTTGAGACCACTATAAAAAGTTACCAGATAACAAAATCTTTGCAGTAGACAGGAATCTGTTTATTCCAGTTCCTAGAGGCAGGATGTCTGAGATCAAGGCATGCCAGTTGGGTTCTGGTTAGGGACTCTTGTAGATTCAGGTGGTTTCCCTCTCATTGTGTCCTTACAAGATGGGAAGAATGAGAGAGCTTTGTGCTATCTTTTTTATAAGTGCACAAACTTCATCAGAAAGGGTTCAACCTCATGAATTGGCTACTACCCAAAGCTCCACTAGGCATTGAGATTTTATCATATGATCTTCTCGGGGTATGTATGCAATCACTCCAGTGTAGTAATTCCTGGAATGTTGTCTTAGCATCAAAATAGAACATCTTGTTGCTATCTTCCCACTCAGTGGACCTGGGTCTCTGTTACTTTAGCCAGAGGGAACAAAGCTGTTTCCCCCAATTCATGAAGACTTCTTTCTAAACAATCACTCCTCAAGATTTAATTATCCCTAATTGTACTATCCATTCTACTTGGGATTTTTAAATTATTATTAATTTTTTAAAATTTATTTTACCCACCAACCACAGTTTTCCCTCCCTCTCTCCACTTGTTTCCTCCTCCTACCTCCTTTCTATCCCCACCTCATCCACTCCTCAGAAAGGGTAAGGCCTCCCATGGGAATCAACAAAGCATGGCATATGAAGTTGAGGCAGGACCTAGCTCCTCCTCCCTGCTTCAAGGCTGAGCGAGGCATCCCACCATAGGAAATAGGTTCCAAAAAAGCCAGCTCATGCACCAGGGACAGATCCTGGTCCCACTGCTAGGGGCCCCACAAACAGATCAAGTTACACAACTGCTATCCATATGTAGATGGCCTAAGGTTGGTCCCATGCAGGCTACTTAGCTGTTGGTCTAGAGTCTGTGAGCTCCAAGGAGCTTGGGTTAGCTGTCTCTGTGTGTTTCCCCATCATGATCTTGACTCCCCTTTGCTTATATAATCCATCCTCCCTCTCTTCAACTGGACTCCCAGAGCTTGGCCCAGTGCTTGGCTGTGGATCTCTGCATCTGCTTCCATCAGTTACAGGATGAAGGTGCTATGATGACAATTAGGGTAGTCACCAATATGATTACAGGAGATGGCCAGTTCAGGCACCCTCTCCACTATTGCTAGGAGTCTTAGCTGGAGTCATCCTTGTGGAGTTTCCTGATCTACTTTGGATTTTAACATAAGTTTCCTGAACATTGTTTGATGTTTCTTGTGGATAGATTACTTATGGTGAGTTAAGTGTGAACAACATATGTCTATGTCTATCTAAAATTTCACCACATTTGTGTATTTACATAGGGATAGATTCTATATATATATATATATATATATAAACTATCTCTATCGGGAAGGGTGAGTAGCAGGGAAAGAATGAGAACAAATTGACAACAAGGTGCTGTGATCCATTCCCTTGGGAGATGTGGCAGAGTGTGATGGTTATGTCCATGGAATGTTAAAGGCAAACTACCTTGGTTAAGATCTTAGTTCCACCACTTACTATAATTCTGTGAGCTTAGGCAGTCACATACATTGTAAGTCAGCCGATGGAATTCTTGGACTAAGTGAGCTGCCAGCAGCAGACATTGAGTACCACACTTTTGGTCATCTCCTTTCAGCTTAGGGAGCCTACCATCTCTTCTGATATCCGAACATCTATTGAACACTTCCTGCGCTCCCACTGTGATAAGCATATGCATTCATTGAATCTTCATAGAAACACTTTAAAGTGGTTTCTATTATCATCTCTACTTTACAGAAAAAAAAGACTTAGAGAAATGATCTTGGTCAAGCTCCTGCAGCTGGGGTATGGAGGAGCAAGTGGCTCTGGTAACCTAGCCTTATAAGCCCATCTTTAGGGACCTTCATATTTGAATACTTCACCTTACATTCCTCTACTGAGTGAATTGACTTTGCTGATGCACTCTTATCTTTTGGACAGACTCTGCCATCCTTGCCTGCCCTCCCTCCCTCAGGTTATTAAAATGTGAGCACAGCTCGTGGTGATTGATGGCAGAGATGCTGATCATTCGCTGCTTCTCCTGGCTCATGGTAAATATTTACTTTTGGTTACACAGGAACAATGAAGATTCATAGTGGAGATGGATGTTGAATGTATATACAATATTATGCTTGTCTGACTCCTTTGAACACCTAGCTCTCATTTCTCCATGCTGGAGGCTGGGGTAAGGTCCTGAAAAGTGAATTGCCTGGCTTTTCAAAGAGTGCTCAGGAGGTTTACTTGCTAACTAGATTTCTTTCTTTCTTTTTCTTCTTTTCTTAATAGAAGGCTGGAAATCTGAATATCTCTCGATAACTGAAGATCTACTCAGGAGCTGTCAGTCACACACATGCCATTGATGACATTATTTACCTGTTATCCTTTAAATTGATTCACCTTTTAATTTAGCCTTCTCTGAGCAATCATGCCCCACCCAAGGCCATGGATGTGATACAGCAATTTCACACATGCTATATGTGTGTGTGTGTGTGTGTGTGTGTGTGTGTGTGTGTGTATTATGACTAGTAAATTGAAAATCATTCTTTGTGTCCTTGTGACTTTGTCTAAGTGGGACTAGGTGATAGGTAACTTGTGGACCTTTCCCAGCCTGGCTGCTTCCTTGCTGTAGGTAGGCCACCATGCAGGTGACAGCTCTTGTCTGCGTCCCCATCAACCTAGTGAGGCAGGCTCTAAAAACTCAGTTTACTCTTTGTTTTCTCTTTCCAACTTGAAGAAATATTTATAACCAAAAAGAGAGTTCATGTCAGCAGACAGGTTAATCTAAAATTTTTCTCAGTTACATAATGGCAGTTTCCAATCTTTGCTTGGAAGCAGGTTGGTGGTTCTTGTCATTTATCTGTTGTTGCTACTCAGAGATGAAGCACCAGAAGGCTCTGTAATGTAGTTGGGATAGAGTCTGAGGTCTGAGGGAGGGCGAAGGGGGAAAGAGACTGAGCTGCAGAGAGCTATGGGATTATACACTGCATTCTCAGCTTTTTGCTCAGGGGTGTCTGTGGTCCCGCCTCCTCACCCACTCTCATGTTTCTGGACCCTCCTCTTCTCATCATTTCCTTTCCCTTTGTTTATCCACCCACATTCCTTTATTTATGATGAACTTGAGAATATGCATTTATTCCTATAGATTCAAGTCCTAAGGGAGATGTTATTCCGCTATATATCATATGGCTGTATTCTTTCCTGTTGCCTTTCTTTCAAAAATACTATGTTTGAGAGAAATACCTTCAACAACAGCAACAACAACAACAACAACAACAACAACAACAACAACAACAACAGCAACAGCAACAGTTTATTCCGGGCTAAGCTGAAAAGTACTTTGGAAAAGGGAAAACTGATCCCTGGGTGCTAACTCTTCTTCCCCTTGTCCCCCCCGCCCCCTGCTCTGCCTCTCTCCTGGGATGGAGCCCCTGGCTCTGGAGCATGAGTCAGAAAGCTGCATCTTCTGTCTTGCACATTACTTGGAGGGGCTTTGAATTAACTTGTTAAGCTCATGAACATAGACCTCTGAGGTTCAGGAAGTAAAGAGCCCGTTTTCATTTATTGCACTTACAGAATTCAGATTGGAGCAGGGATGGGAATAGACTCTTCATCCCAACGTCTGCTCCTGTCTTTGGAAGACTGTGGATAACAGTCCCTCTCCTTTTTCCCCTCTCCCTTCCTCTCTCTCTCTCTCTCTCTCTCTCTCTCTCTCTCTCTCTCTCTCTCTCTGTGTGTGTGTGTGTGTGTGTGTGTGTGTTCCCTTGCAAACATTCTGACATGAATGTTTAGCTGAGTCCTTGTTTCTAGATGGAGGCTAACGCCAGCCGCCCTGATATTTTAAGTGCCATTGAGGCTGGGGTAGACCTCTTTCCTACATTACTAGGAAGAGAAAACTTATTTATTAGTCGGGTTTACCTTAGTCCAGCCTCTGTTCTAAGCCCTCCACTGAGTGCTCTTATTTAATCCTAACAGCCCACATGCACTAGAGTTACCACCCTCATTTTACAAATAGGAATCTAAGTTGCAAAGAGGTTAATTAACTTGCTGAAGTGGCAAACTGGGTTTCAAACTTGGGAATCCTTGTGACGCTGCACCCACCTTGCCCTCCACCCTCTAGCGCCTGCCCATAGCAGATAGCTACCAAATACATATTTATTAGTACTTTTTCTGACTATTTAGAGGGACATAAGTGAGCAAAGACTGGTGTTTGTGAAGGCCTTAAGGAGGCAGAGGGGAGTACATTTGCTTTTGAATCTTCATCTTTAGTGTTTGTGATTTCTGCCAGGGTGATTGGTGGCCCTTATTCCTTGCACTAATTCAATCCTCTAATGTGAGTCTCTAGTGCCTAGGATTCTGAGATGTTGACTGCAATCCATGAGTGCAGTTAGTGGTGTGTGTGTGTAGGGGTGACACTTTAAAAAAGTATCAACTTAAAAGTTCTTTCATAGGCTGATGAGGTAGGTGAGTAGGTAAAAGAGCTGGACGTACAAACACAAGGACCTGAGTTTGAATCTCCAGCATGCCCATAAAAAGCCAGGTGTGGCCATGTTTGCCTGTAATTATAATGCTATAGAGGATGGGTGCTGAGAAGCAGGGTTGCTGAGGCTACCAGCTGGATACTATCCTAACTCCAGATTCAGTGATAGCCCCCATGTCAAGAGAAGAAGGTGAATGATAGGTCAGGACATCTGATGCCCTCCTCTGGCTTCTGAGGGACACACACATAATGTGGGGGATTTAATAAGGCAATTCCACATAGTTAAAAGGTTTGTTTTGGGGTAACTTACAGCCAGTGAATGGGTTCATTACAGGATCCGGGAGAGGTGAGGTGCAGTCCAGCAGGGTTCTCTGGAGAACTCTGACTCAGTCTGCCATCGAGCATCCAGGATCACGAGGAACCAAGAGGGCCAGCCCTCCTCACAGATCTCCAGTTTGAAGGGCTCCCATCTCGGCCACGCCCCAGGGGCAGGTCATAGGTAGGTGTGGCAGTGACCAGCTGCCTCACTGAGGTGGTGCTTTAAGGTCAAAGCTGGAACAGCTACCCACTACACACACATATAGGAATCCTCCCTTGTCCTCTGTCTCTTTCTCTTTCTCTCTCTCTCTTTTTTTTTCCTGAGCCACTTTGTAGAAACCTGAAGCTGGTACAATTCCCACTGTTCCCTCTTTGCTTACTTAGGTGTAGAATTTTAGTTCATGACGTGACAAAGCCTAATGCACAGGTCCCCTAGTGGGCCAAGTATGAAACCAACAAGGTAGGCAGCATCTGCCACAATGATTACTGCCTGTACCAAAAGCTCCTACAATGAAGAGGCGATGATTAGGTGCTAGGCAATCAGTGGTCATGGTGGCTCCTCTTAGCCACACTTCAGTCCTGGGTCTGATTGCCAGAGGACCCCAGAGCATCTCAGAGTACATAGAATGGTTCCATTTGCAAAAAGAAACCTCAGTGAGAGACATCCATCCATCTACTTTTTCTCATTTAGATACATGCATAAGAGCAGTGTTCTTCCCCTGACTGTTGGGGGGGGTGTTATTCTGAAGCCTAGGACAGAACTGTTTGCATAGGTGGAGCCTTATGACATGTATACACAGGCAACATGTCCTGTTGCTTTAGTCTAAATGTGCTGCTCTCTACTGGGACTGTTCATTGAAAGCCCCCAGCTGTTTTGTCTTGCTTCTGATGATTTTCCTCATCTGCTTTCCCACTGACTCTCAATTCAGCCATCATTCACCTGCTGACTCCCTAGGTACTGGAGACCTATGTGAGCATGGCAAGGAACTGCTCTCTTGAAGTGCTCACAGCAACATAGGCTGACATTGTACCCCATTTTCCAATCACTTCTCTATAACTGGAGAGTATTAAAGTATCCCATTCTCTTAAAGGTGATTAGACAAATATCCAAACACTCTTGCTCAGGTATTTGAATGTACTGCATGTATACCTAGACATACTTACGACATAGATACCTAGACATACCTAGACACTCGTATGTCTAGGTATACATGCACATATGCACATATATACACTATACAAGCAGGGGCATACATATGCATGTATGTTAGAAAACAAAGGCTGGCAGTTAAGTCAGGAGTGGGCCATTGAGCTGGATCAGTGGGTAACAGAACTTGTCAATAAACCCGATAACCTAATGATGGAAACCAACTGGTAGAATGAGAGAACAGTCTCCTACAAGTTGTTCTCTGATCACACCCCTACTCTCTCTAAATGTTATAAATTTTTATTAAAGTCAGGGGCATCTTTTTATTATTCTTGCTGCTAGTCATTTTTAGCTGACTACTATATGCCCATCACTAAGTGAGTGAAGCCAGGATTTTCCTGCTGGCTCTTTCCAGTCCTTCAGTGTGGGTCCTGCCTTCATTTTTCAGGACAGATGTGGGAGAAAGAACCTCCAGGAAGGTGTATGCTTCTCTTCATTCACATAATTTCTTAAAAAAAGTTGCAAAAAGAAAAATGTCGCATCATGTTCCAAATTTAAAAATAAAATTATAAACTACATTGGCAAAACATGTTCTACATAAATATCAATAACTTGCATCCTGTCTGGAAGCCACCCAGGTAAAGCATCCCATCCTGGACAAAGACATTCTTGCCATATCTTTCAATGTCCCTACACACAAAAATATGACATTATGTGCAATTTATTGACAAATTAACTTAGATTTATTGCAGATTATTGATTTTAGCATCCAGAGGTTAATGAGGATGTTGCCTTCACTCAGCACTTAGAAGTGGGAAGAGTAATGAATTGTCCTAAGACACAAGCCATTCAATTAAAACAAACCAATGATGACCACACATGCCAGCTGTCTTCTGATACTGTTGTTCCTTGCTTCTTCTCCTTTTCTCTCTTAACATATTCTTGTTTGTTGACATGTATCTATCTATCTGTCTGTCTGTTTGTCTGTCTGTCTGTCTGTCTGTCTGTCTCTCTCTCTCTCTCTGTGTGTGTGTGTGTGTGTGTGTGTGTGTGTGTGTGTACACATGTCATCATGTGTACGTGTGCAGATCAGAGGACAACTTGTAGGAGTCAGTTCTCCCCTTGCTTGGTGTGGGTCCTGGAGATTGAACTCAGGTCATCAGGCTTGGAAGCAAGCAACCTTGCTGACCCTTTTGCAACATATTCTAATTTCTCAGTAGATTTTTCACTTTTATGTGTGAGTATGTGATTAAACTGAATCTGAGATGTGCTAAACCACAGGCTCTTGTGTACAAAAATGGTACCAATCTACCAAGATTTCTTCCTTGGGATATGCTTGCATATGTCTCTGGGCCTCCATGATAAAAACATAGATTGACTTAGGATCTGTTAGAAATGCTAGCTATGTCAGAAATTGGGAGTGTAACTCAATGGCAGAGTGTTTGCCTAGTTTGTACAAAGTCCTGGGTTCATTCCTCAGCACTGAGGGTGAGTGAAGTAAATGCCATCAGAAATGGGAGGTCCAACTACATTGTTGGAAGCCTGAGGATGGAAGGGATGGCAGGCCTATGATATTCTAGATGTTGAACACCAGAGACTTGAGCCCTTATGAGGCTAGGCTTAAGTAATTTGAAATTAAATCATGGTTCCTCTTTGATATTAAGTGATTTTTTGAGTCCTTGAAAATTTTGTTTTTCAATAGTATTGCTCCCATCTTTATGTGTATACTAAAATGAATTTTATGTACTCATTTAACCATAAATATGGCTGTAAGCTGTTTGGTGACCTTAGGGTCTATGTTCTTCAAGGATATTGGTGAAAAATGTGCAATCTAAGTTTGTACAGGGCAGTCCCTCTGTTTCTGAATTTGACCAACAGTCTTAGTGCAGTTCAAGCCTGGAGTGAGACGAGAGCCCCTAAGGCATATCCTGGAAATGGTTCCTCCAACAGTAATCCTCTTATCTACCCAAAGATAGTTTATAGGTTAGTTATCTGTTTTGCCCAGGCATTCCCTTGGAAGTTTCTCTTTTTTAATTCTTTTAGAAATAAGAGACTGAGATAGAAGACATATTCCTGGACCATGATCATTTTAATTATGGAACCCCAGGACAGGGAGGATGTTGAAAGTGCATTTTGGCCATTTCATTTTTTCCACTGGGTCCAGTCCTGGGTAGAGACAGCTGTCCGACTCTTCTCTTCACCAGAAAATCCTGTTGTGGTAAGAACTGTACTCAAACTCCTGAGGCCAGCTCTGCTCTGGGACTCAGTGTCATGAGAGCCACAGAATACCTTGCAGACTGCCTGCCAGCTGTAGGCTGTTGCTGTGGATCCACCCAGAATGCGTTCTGATTGCTACAAGCATTCTGGCTTATTGATAAAGGGCAACCAAATGCAATTACTTTGAGTGCATGTAATTAGTGAAGCTGAATTTTGGAAAACACTGAGGACCCTGTGGGATATCTTAGACTCCCAGGCTCTTAAAAGGCAGCCTCGTCTGGTTCTCCAACCTAATGTACTTCAATCTCCTTTATAACATCATCCTTTGGACACCACCAAAGGTGCCAAATACAAACCTTGGAACACATTTCTTGTTTTGAATCTTGGCAGCATTTTCATGAAGGTGCTTGTAGGGATCTCCATGCTGTCATTCTCTGAATCTTTTCAGAGTCACGTTTGTTATATCGAAGTTAACATGGTCATCCAAATTCTCTGTTCTTTGTCATGAACATTAAGTACTGCCATATGGAAACACCATGCATTTCCCTTTTCCTATCTCAAAGGCTATCCTTGTAAACTAAGAAATTTGTATATTTGGAATAAAAGCCAAGCCAACAATGCATCACCCTGGTATGACTCCACCCCTTGCTCCTTTAGAGGAAAATCAGAGAAATAAGACACCAGTACAGAGGTTTTTCTAAAACCATACACACTAAAGTTAGATTCTGTTGAAATTTGAAATCAGTGCTTAACGTTGATGGGCAGTGAAGCGAACAATCTGTTACATTACATAAAATGCTAAATCTCAAGGGAGAAAAGGCAGGTGGATGGGATTGGATGCACTGCCAAAATGCCCCTTCAGGAGAGAAGGGCATACCACTGCAAATGGTAGAGTGCCGCTGGCAGGGACCCTCAGCTGTTCATCCCTGTAGGGATTGTCACAGCTCAAGAAATTCAAGTTACCCAATATGATGTCCCCTTCTTGGGGGAAAGGTCCAATATGCAGTTCATATGTGGTCTAAAGCCTGGATTTCCCATCCCCTGTTTATACTGTTCTAGAGAGTTATCTTTGCTCTGGAACTTCATGTGGAGTCCACTGAGGTGTTTTTTGTAAGTTGTTTTTTTTTTTTTTTAAGTTTCATTTGTTATTATTGAGTGTGTGTGTGTGTGTGTGTGTGTGTGTGTATGTGGTGTATCTGTGAGTGTGGGTCCCCGAGACATCAGAGGAGAACTTTCAGGGGTCAGTACTCTCCTTCCACTGTGGGTTCCAGAAACTGAACCCATGTTGTCAGGCTTGAGCAACAAATGCTTTTACTTGCTGCACGATGTCTCTGGCTTCCACTGAAGTTTCTTTTTTTAAGTATATAAATATAATTTAATTTTGAAATACGTCTAAGGTAGGACTGGGTATATATCTCAGTGGTTAAGAGTACTTGCTGCTTTTATAGAGGACCCAGCTTTGGTTCCCAGTACACACTGGCAGCTCACATCCTTCTATAACTCCATATCCAAGGGATCTGATGCCCTTGTCTGGCCTCCAAAGCCATAGGCACATGTGTCCCTCTTACACACACACACACACACACACACACACACACACACACACACACGTATAACACTCATATGCATGAACATAAAAATTAAAATATCAGGAGCTGGTGAGATAGTTCAACAGCCTGATGACATGAGTTCAATCCCCAGGACCCACATGATGGAAGGAGAGATTTATGGTATAAGGAAGGAACTAACTTTTGCAAGTTGTCTCCATGCTTCCACAGAAACATGGTGGCATGGGGGGGGGGAGTCCTATTGTAATACAAACAAGAAATTCAGGTCCTCCCTGAGTCACCTGCATTCCAAATTCTTCCACTGAAGTTTTATCTGCGTTTCAATCCCTTGCTTGGTCCAGTTCTTTCTTCTCCAAGCTTTCTACAGGTCTTGACTCCAAGACCCCATTTTATTTTCCTCCTGCTTTCCACCCCTTCTCAGTGACTGCATCACAGGAAATAGAGCTGGCAGCAGAGAGAGTGCCCCTTCAGACTCTCCACAGAAACAAGAGTCAGCAAACCCTGGCCCATGGCTGCCTTTTCTACCTGCAGCTAAGGTTGACTGGGACAGAGCCACGCCCATGCCCCTCATTTGCATGTCATCTCTAGCTGCCTTCCTACTTGGGTGGTGAAGTTCTGAAGTTGCAATGGAAAGTTTGTGGCACATAAATTTAACAATATTTGTATCTGACTTTTTACAGAAAAAAAATCTTGCTCATTTCTGCTACAGGGTGCTGGAAGAATTACAGATAATGGGTGACAGAAAAAAATCCAGGTGAAGATTTTATGCTTATTTCATATTGTATGTAGAGTTTTCTACATTGGTCCTATGAAACAGTCTTCTGTCCGTCCCTTTCCAGTGATGCCCTTCTCTAATACTCCACCAGGTACATGTACAAAAGTAAAACCTTTAATTCCCAGTCTTTACTTATGACTTGGAGCCCATCAATTGGCTTACTTTCTATTTGTGCTTGGAGATTCACAAGAGTTGGTTTTTAATACTCCCCTTCACTTATTAGGAGGTAGAGGGTCAGAGTCCATGACTTTCATTTGGCAGGCAAACAATTGGAAGTTTAGGTCAAATTGCTTCCTTGGTTCCTACAGCGCTTGTAAAATATCGACCTTTTGTCTCACACTTTTGTCATTGAAAGGGTTGGAAAGACAGACAAGATTCACTGTGTAGCTCTGAAGCAACAAGTAGGGAGGAGGCTAAAGCTGACTTTTGGAAGAGAAATGTTGCCTTTTCTGATGTTTGGTTGTATAATAATTCATTAAATATCTTGGGAAAAGGGCTGAATCAGCTAGGTGGTGGTGGCACACACCTTTAATACTATTACTTGGGAGGCAGAGGCAGGTGGATGTTTGTGAGTCAAGGCTAGCCTGGTCTACAGAGTGAGTTTCAGGACAGCCAGGGTAAAACAGTGAGATCCTGCCTTGTAAAACAAAACAACAACAACGACGAAAGAAGAAGGGGGTGGTGGTGAATTAATGTGTTGAAAGGTTGGTATCTTGAAAATATTACACAAGTATTAACCTGTGTATCAAGGGTTAGGAGCCTGGGCACTGACCTGATTGCTAATGTGTAGTCATGTGTCTTCCAGTGTGGATTACATTTATAGGGGAGGTGACTTTTACAACAGAGAATTTTATTTTGCTTTTGATTATCCACACACAGATACTTAGGAAACAGTGGTTACATACCAGGTACTATATCTAACTGTGTGAGCATTAACCAGGTGGAAGGACAAAAGCATACAAGCTAGGTAGAGAAAGCAGAGTATTCAAAGTCTCATGGTAAGGGAGAATGTGGTACATAGAGCAAATGGAGAAAAGTGCATTCTGGGTATAATATAGAATCAAGCAGAAAGGTGGGTGGGGAGTGATCAAGCTGAATGCCTGCAATAAGTAGAGGCAATTTCTGAGTAATTGCCTATAGGCCACAGCAAGGATGACCAACCTTATTCTCAAAGATAAAGGAAGTCGTTAAAAAGATTTTAAACACATAGCAGCCAAAACCCACATCTGCATACTAGGGCCATTGGTGGCATGAAGGAGCCAGTAGGACACAGACAGATGAAGGAGCCAGAGTTTGCATTTGTAAACAAAGAATCTGCACCGGACCCAAATGCATTGTTGCCTCTGCCTGCCTCTGTCTATACCATGGTGAGGCAGGAAGAATCAACCCCAATGCTTACCTCCTTGCCATTGTCAGTATGCTCAGTCACTCAGAGGCCCTTTTAGGATAAAGGAGATCTTCGAAGAGGCAAGAGTGAGCTGTCTCTCCTAGATTGGTGGGTGACTTGGACAGAATGCAATCTTCCACTGAAATAAACCCTGATTACAAGCATCAAAGCTAAAGATGAAGGCAGGTTTCCCCTCAGTGCCTAGTATCCCAACTGAAAAGTTTGAGCATCCAAATAATTTATGAGCCTGCGGGCACATCTCAGGGAGAGGCTACCAGCTTTGGTGTTCTCTGTTGGACTCCACTTTCCATACACAGAGAGGGTGAGAATTTCTTAGGTTGGAGACTTGATACTTCTTTTCTATGCTTTTACTTCTGTTAATATTTTTTTTTCCGGATATTATAAGACAGATATAACACAAAAATGATGGACAGGAGAGTTTTATCTTATTTTTTTTTAAAGACTATTGAGATGATGAGTGGGAGGAACACCATGTGGGAGTTTTCAAAAGAACCTTAATTTTTATGTGTTTGAAGAGTTTACTGTTGTTTATCTTATTGATTTCTAGTCTGATCTTATTATGGTAGAGAACATTGCTCTGTCTGCTCTCAATTCTCTTAGGTTTGCTAGGTTTGTTTGATGACCTAGGACATGGGCTCTTTTGGTGATTGCTCTATGGTTACTTGGAAAGAATGTGTGTTCTTACATTGTTGAGTGGCGTTTTCTGTGCTTATGTCAATTAGAGCCTCTTGACTGATGATCTGTAATCTATGTCCTTGCTGATTTTTAGTTTAATATTATGAATTATTGAGACGAGATCAAGCAAATCCTTAGTTATAATTATAGATTCACATTTTAGCTGTATCAGTTTAAAAAGTTTACATCTATGAGTATTTTTCCAGCATGTATGCATGTATGCTACATGTGTGCAGTGCCCACAGAGGCTATCACAGGCCATCAGATTCCCTAGAACTATAGTTATGTACAGATGTGAGCCAACATGTCAATTCTGGAACTGAACCCAGGTCCTGCTGAAGGGCTGCAAACGTTTTTAACCACTGAGCCATTTCTCCAGTTCCAAGCTGTGTTAACTTTTTTCTCACTTTCCCTTTTTTCAGCTCTACTGATGGGTACATCCACACACAGAGTTTCCTTGTCTTCTTGGTAGATTGAATGCTTAGTTATGCAATTCCTTCTTTGTCTCTTGTGACTTCCTGCATGCCTAAAACATGTATGTGGAAGCCTCTTGGTTTGTTTTTCTCATCTCTGCTTTATCAGACAACTTGGGGATGCAGGTGGTTTTGGGGGCAGTTCAATGAGGGGAAATGATTCCTTTCAGACTGGTGTGGGTACAGTTTAAAGGATATGCTAAACAGAAAGAGGTTAACTCGGTGGGCTGAAGCAGTATATTTGAGACTGTAGTTTAATGTGATGCTTACTAAATTTTAAGGTGAATTCAAGGGCAGTTTAATGGGCCCCACTCTGAGAGACTCTAATTCCAGTCTCTGTGGGGTATTATTTGAAAACTATGTTTTTAATAAACACCAGGTGATTCTGACGTCTGTGGCCCCATATCTGCATTTCTATTTACATCAGTGCAATGAGATTAAGATCCTACCTCTGCTCATGTTTACAGAGTGATCTTGAGCAATTTTTGACACCCATTGTCCTTATTTACAAAATAAGAATAATAGCTTCATAGAGCTAGTATGAGTTTGTGCCTAAGAAATAATTATTAAATCATTATTGTTATCATCATTGTCAGAATTATCACTAGGAATGATACTGGCCTGCAGTTGGTCCATCCTATATGACATTTCTTCCCCAAGGATGGATGATGTATCCACAATATTTTGTATATCTACCATGTTATCACTTGGTACCCCTAGGGCTTTGGTCAACAGGGTTTGGTACCCATAGGACATGGGAAGCTTCTCCAGGATGGGAATTGGGAAGAGTGTTGCTGGAGTTCTAAGAATATTGTCCCATGACTGGGTTTGAGAAGGTAGTATGACCTAGAAGGACGTACTTTCAGTTTCCTTGGTGATTGACAAGTTACATTATGGGCAAAGAAACTTCCTCTTGGGGCAGGGTATGGTCTATAAACAGCCTTTTAATTTGGGAGTAGAAATTGAGAAGATGTCAGAGGTAATGTCATTATATATCATTAAGAAAATCAATTTTAATTTATGCCCACATCAGGTGTTGCTAAAGGACAAACACACAAAAGTGTTGGGTGATATACCGGGTCCGTGCGTCTACATTGATGAAGAAATAAATGTTCTTCTCCAATTGGAGAACATGATCCATATTCAAGAAGCACCCCAAACAGGAAATTGTACTTCAGATAAATGCTACAAAACAGGAAGTGAGCATGCCATTGAAAGCACATGACAAGAGGAAATAATTTAGCAGGGGATTGTTAGAGTTCCCTCTATATGATATGTGAGTATCTGCAGAAAGAATGGGGGAAAAGTCCTCAGAAAAAGAATGCCTAAAGATAAAGTGAGTGAGAAGGCTTAGAGGTGATATGAGAGTTTGATTTTTTTCTTTTGAGAGAGGGTCCCCTGTATCCCAAGTTAGCCTTGAAATCTGTGTAGCTAGTATGACCTTGAATTCCTGATCTTTCTGTTTCTGCCTCCCACGTGCTGGAATTATAGGAGTATGCCACCATGCCCAGTTTTACATAGTGCAAAGGATTGAACCAAGGCTTTGTGTATGCCAGGCAAGCACTCTACCAATAGAGTGTCACAACCAGTCTGAGAGCCTGGCTTTTGAAATAGTGGAGAATTATGGGGCAGAATGCAACACGGGGGAAAGTAAGCATTGTCAGCCTTTGGTGTTAGCATATTTGTTATTATCCCTCAAAACACTGAGATATCATTGAAGGTTTAAACCAAGTGAGTGACTTAATGAGGTATCCGTTTGAGGATTACTGTGACATGTAGTGTGCTGAGAAGTGTAGAGCTAGAGAAAATCAATTGCTTCCCTGTGCCCTATGAATATTTGAGATCTGGAGGTAATATAGATCTTGACTCTTTTGTAGACACCAACATCATAACTCCAGGGAGTCATATGGATCCTACCACATTGATCTTGTAGGAAACTTAAATTTATTTATGTAGAGGGAAGCTCCTGATCTAGAGAGATTTTACTTGATCCTTCTAGCTGGGGGAAGAAATCCACAAATTGATTCCCTTATGGATCTGTGGAAGGGAGGATGTGGGCTAACCTACAAATAAATGGATTTATTGTTCACTTAAGAGTCCCATGTTTGGAAATTTTCCCTGGGGCTGTTGACTGCACATTCTGAATAACTTCCATGAAGTTTAGATGTCCCCAGGTTCCATGGAGATCATAGCTTCAGCTCCCATCAAACACCACCAAATGTCCTAAAGAGGTATGAATGACTTGACTGTGCAAACATAACCTATGAATGACCCTCTGGGCTGCTTTTTATAATGGAGACAATTGATTTGAACTCAGTGACATATATCAGCAGGTGGGTGACAATTCGGGGGACAATTCAGATGATTGGATCTTAAGGTAATCTATAGGCTTCTTCTTCCATAAGTGTGTAATTCAGAAATGATGCAAGCAATTTTAGCACATTCAGAGAAAGGCAGTTTATGAACAATGTTTAAAATCTTGAAGGCAAGAGTAAAAAGTATGGTTTATTTTCATTCTAAAAGTACAAAGACAAGCTCACTTGCTTCAAATCAAGGTTCTCAGCTAAAGGGTTATGGAAGAAGCCCAAGTGTTCTTTAAGACATGTGACTTACAAACCAGGAAATAAATAATGTTAATGAAGAAAGAAACGGAGAAAAATGGGCAGTGCCCGATGAAGTGCTCTGTATAAGACTGGTTTCACACAGTGTTTGTTTTCACTTCCTTCAGGACAGGCAACGAGGGGTTAGAGATTCACCCTTATCAGCCTTATCCTCCCAGGCTGCTCTTTGTATTTCTGATGGCCAATGACTTCTTTGGCAGTTGCTTGCACCTAGGAGAGCCTTTGTGGTGCCGTATGGGAAGCACCTGGGCTACAGCAGCTGTGGGCAGGCCAGCCATTGAAGGATTTGTAGGCCATGTGGGGACATTGATGAATCAGCTCTGAGAATGGCTTGTCAGTACAAGGTGGCCAGTAGCTGATTGTTAGGAGATCATGCCTGTTTCTGGACTTTCTTAGATTCTTATATCTGTCACACTCTATACAAAGAGGCCATAGAACCATCTGCATATGTCCTGAGAGTGGTTAGTATTATGTGTTAATTTGGTTGGACCACAGTACCCATACATCTGGTCATTCTGGATTATTTCATGAAGGTGATTTGATTGAGCTTGACTTTTAAATACCTGTGCTTGGTCTATTAAGTGGGGTGGGACTCACCTAAGCAGTCAGAAGTTTGTGACAGCAAGACTCACTTTTCCATAGAAAGGAGGAATTCTGCTGGTAGACTGCCTTTGAACTTGCCCTATAATTCTTTCTGTACCACCTATTCAGACTTTGGAGTCACCAGGCTTCCATAATCATGGGAGTTAATTCCTTAGGGCAAATATGTCTTTGTCTCTCTGTCTCTCCATCTCTACCTTTCCAGCTCCCTATTTCTGTTTGGTTCTGTTTCTCAGGAGAATGCTGAAAAATACATTCCCAAGAAGGCAATGTATCAGTAAGCTACTATATAGCAAGTGGTTCAGGACATGGGCTCCTGTGCCAGGGAGGCCAAGTGTTGGGCCCAATGGCACCATTTACAATCTGTACAATTCTGAATAACAGAATTTCTCTCAGTCTTCATATCCTATTTCATAAAACAGATTTTAAATTTTGGAAGTATGGAAGAACTTTTGTTTTCTTTTCCTACATACCTAGAAAATAGAGTAATGTGTGTTTCTGCCCCACCCCTAGATACAGTGTTTACACCCTCAGGAGTCTGTCTCTTTGGTGGTTTGGGGTTTCCAAAAGTTTCAAAATGATGCCTTGTGAAATTACAAAGCAAAGAGAAGATAGAGACTCTGTCCTCGTAGTTACAGAGCAAACCCCTTTGTGTTTGGGGCTTTGTTAGTCCTGTCCTGGATTGTGGGTCACTCCTAAATCAACCATATTGGTCAGTACATCAGTTATGTTATTGTGTTTTACCCTGAAAACTAGGTAATAATAGATTACAAAACCTGAAGGTTTTAGTTACCTTTGGCCAACACCAGACTTTGTAAAAAGAAATAACAAGCAACAACAAACAACAACGTGTGCGTGCACGCAGGTGTGTGCATAGCACACACACACACACACACACACACACACACACACACACACCTTGGACCTTTGAACCTTTGGCTCTAGTTTGCACAGTGAGATATTTTGCTTATTAAGTCATTCCCATTAATGAAATGTTTCCTGGGAACCCTCCAAAACTCTTTTTTTTTTTTTTTAGTTGTTCTAATTGAAATTTTTAATTAAGTTTAAATTAGACAACGTGACTATAAAATGGGAAAAATAAAATAGGACAAATAAAGGAAAACCTATAGAGGAAATTAAATTAGTGAATGCATATTGGGCAGGAGCATGTGGGCGAGCTGGGATTAAATGGCCCATCTTTGAGAGGGACCTTGGCTCCTTGTTGTAAGTAAATGACCTTCTCTCAGGCACTAAATGGTATCCTAATGGCCTAAAAGGCTTAATGCACCTCCCCAATTTATTCTTTGCTGATCAGAAGGTCTACTGAGTCTAATGCACTTTCCTATACACCCAGAGTAAATGAGCAGAAGATGAGAATGTAGAAAAAGTTATTAAACTTTAAACCAACATAAAGATTTATATCATGAATGTTGCTGTTTTCACAGTGTGTTTTCTGACAGGCTTGATTTTAAAGACTATGAAACACTCCCAGCTTATTGTCCAGAGACCTTTCTAGAATATAAATGATTAGATGATGACCTAAGCCACCCGTGCATGTTGGAAAGATCTTTGCTTAGATATAATCTCAGAGGTCTCAGCTAAGGGAAGCTCATTATAGGGACCGGTGATTAGATTCTTGGTGATTTTTCATTCTGATCTCTTAGCACTGCACATCTGTCATTGGGTGTCAATGAGCAGCAAAAGCAAACACATTCATCAAGTAAGGATTGTTTTTTCCTGGACTTTTGGAGACCAGTTCCTGGGTTCTAAGTCAACCATTTTGGGTGTTGATTCAGAGAGAATGACTGGTCTACTTGGCAAGGCCAGCTTTATCTTTTCTTTTTCTTTCTTTCTTTTTTTTGGGGGGGGGAGGCAATCACTCAGAATAATGTTTGTAAGTCATTGGAAGCATTTATTTCTCTTGATATGTTCACTCAACTCTGGCAAGAGAAAAAAAATGCTTCTGTGTTGATTGCCATGGGCAAGTAATTCCCAAATGGTCCCTTAGAGAGAGCTGGTGTTATTGGGTTGATTTTAGACATAAAATGGAAGTTGTTATTTACCCTTGAAATTTAAGAAAGTGAGCAAGAATTTTAATTTTTCAGTGAAAATTATTCACTCACTCAGTGTCTGTTATGTGGTAGGCATGGTGATAGGAATGGGTAGCAGTGAGGTAGGATAAAATTTGGCAAACTTTTTCCTTGTGAAGCTTTCTGATTAGTGGGAGAGTTATTCTGTAAATCAAAAATTTATAATTTATAATTATGGTAAGTGTTATGAAGCAACTGACTAAGGGTACTAGAGGAGAAAGTAAAAGACATAAAATTTATTAGAGTCGAATGAGGGGAGCACACATACACATTAAGTAGTTTCATATACATCCATATTAAAATGCATAGAGAAATAGCTAATGTAATCCAGTAACATCAATCATTCTCTCTGAATTCTGTGGTCAAGTTAATAAAGGTCTTTGGGAATCAGGATATTATTAAGTTAAAATGATTGGCACTTATGGGATTATATGAATTTTCAAACTGTTACTTTATAACCTGCTAAAATGGATGAGGAAGACCAAGTATGCTTTTTTTTTAAATTAAAATGAATTCTTAAAATACAACACAATCAATAATGGAATTTGTTTTTCTGCATCTTTTCTTGCTAAAGCTAACCAAATGTCTTTGATCTAAAAGACAGGATTTTTTTTTTTATATATATTTAGGAAGAACTAAGTCTGATGCCACATGGTTCCACACTTTATACATTTCCATACTTGCTGTTTATATTCTGCTAACCTGTCCATGTCTTTAGAGTCATAACTATTGCTATAATGCCATTCACTTCCTAAGAATGTTTGAGCTGCCACTGCACAATGCCACAGGTGGGGTGGCTCAAATAGAAGTTGCCTTCACATAGTCTAGGAGGAAGAAGACATCCAAGATAAAAGTGATCTCAGTGTTGGTGTCTGGTGAAATCTTGTGTAGGTGGTTGTCCCTTTTTGGTATGGTGTCTTCTCGGTTTATGCCTGAGAATGAGCTCTGATATCTCTCATTTTACAAAAACATTGGTCATATGGAGCAAGGGCCCAATCTTAAAATGTTAATTACCACATAAATGGCACTGTCTCCATAGGGTTTGCCACATGAAGTTTAGAAGAACCCACTTCAGATCCCTTCTCTCATTTCCAGTTTAGTCAAAAGATATGTGACAAATAAATAATTACATGAGTATTTGATTGTTTGCTCTGGTGAACGTATTTTGGGGGAACAACTTGAAACAACTTGAACAACTTTTTTCCCATGAAAAGCCTGTGATGATTTGAACGAAAAATGTTTCCCATGGCTCAACTATTTGAACTCTGGTGGCACTGTGCAGGGAAGCTATGGAATACTTAGGAGGCATAGCCTTGCTAGAGGAAGTGCATCCTTGGAAGCAGGTTTTGAGAGCTTATAGTATTTTCCTACTTCCAGTTTCCTGTCCACTTCCTGTGTGTGGATGAAGGTGTGTTCTCTCAGGGTTCTGTTGTGGCTTCTTACTGCCATGCCTTTCTCACCATTATAGACCCTTCTCCAGCCATACACCCAAATAAACTTCCCTCTATAAGCTGCCTTTGTTCATGGCATTTTAATCACAGCAACAGAAAAGTAACTAATACACAGTTCAACTACAGCACATATCTAAAAGGCTTGTAGTTGACATCACGGTTCACAAGAAAAACATTATGGAAACATTCTTAATTTGAAGTCTTGGAGCAGGTTATGTGCAGTTGACAAAGGAAGACAATAAGCAACGAAAATAGAAATAGAGGGTTTTGTTTTTTGTTTTCCTGGGGAACAGCACTGTTTACGTCTAACATTTGGAACTACATTGCCTCATATAAAAATAAATGAGTGAGAGGTTACTTTTATAGCCATTGTTATGGCCAAATGAACAGATGTTGCAGTGTTATCTTCTAATTATTTCAAACCAATCATTCAATTACCAAAATACAGTCTTTGCCATCAAAGACAATATGAAACAAAGGAAAGAGCAATTGCCTAGGTATTTTAGACTGTTAGGCAATCTGGATATTTCTACTTTTCAAAGCATCCTCTCTACATTGCCAGGCTTCCCTCCAGACTCAAAGCTGAGATTGTCATTATTTTCCCTCATTGGATAACTTCAATAACTTTGTTGGAGGATATGAAGTGCACAATTGTAAGCAGTTTCTGGTTTCCAGCATTCATCCCCATTGCTCAACTGGTCTGGCCTTTAGAGAAGATTTTCAGAGCCAGGACAAGGAACACTGGAAGAATAGCTCCGCGCTGTACTGAAGGACTCACAGTGAATATAACAGCTTTGAATCTTGCAGATCTAAGCAATGCATTAATACGATCAAACTCTTGCATGTATATACTGAGATTGACTATTGCTGAGCTATTGCGTTGACTGAGTCTCTCTATCTTGATTTCTCCTCTTTTGTAGCTGATACAGATCTAGTCTTGAACATCAGTTAAAAAAGAAAAACAACCAAGGAGAAGTCAACTGAGACAACATATAAGAACTAGAGGAAATAGAGAGACAGAAAGAAAGGGGGTGGTGGTGAGAAAACCTCTAGAGCAATTCTGAAAGGAGATATTTGTGTTCTGATCCTGCTTCTGGGATTCAGTCTCTGTGTGGAATCAACTGCTTCATCTATAGCTTGTTTTCTTGTCCTTTTTTCTTTCTTTTTGATGATTTAATTTCATTACCCTGAGATATCTAAAACAGTCTCACTTATATGGCAGGTTATAAAACATTAGCTAATTAAAAAAAATCCCAAGTAATTTAAAACAGTCAGGAATGTAGAATATTACAGTGTACCATACACCCACCAGCCTTGTAGCATATTAGTATCATGTCAACTTTCTATCATTTTAACCACAGAAATTGAGTGGTTTCAATGCAGATGACAACTTCTTGTCCCGGTCACTCCCCACCTACTTTTGCTATAGATTCAGATATCCATGGATCCATAAGCATTTTATAATATTGTTTTAAAGGTTTACAAACTTTTTGAGAATGACAAAATGCCATAGTTAGTCTTCTGAGTTGTTTGTATCTCTCCAGTTTATGTTTTGAAGTGAATTCATGTTGATATTAGAACCTATTTACTGATTTTTGGTGCTATAGAACATTAAGTGATATACTTGAGTCTATTTTCTAGGTTTTTAAAAATTATTTTTGAGTCTTTAGTAGTGCTTATCTAGAAATGGAAATTCTAAAATATAAAACATCTGTTTCCATGAAATAATAATGCTTGACAAATAAAAAGTACACACATACACATATACACATACATGCACAGAAATATACATATATACATACATGCATGTGTATAAAGTACAATTAAGGCATAAATTTGAAAGCTTAATAAATATATTCACTGTGAATGAGCTTGTCATCACTTTCATCATACACCTTATTTTGTGTTAAGAATAATGAAGATTTACTCTGAGTACATTTCATGTATATGACATACATAGTATTTTTAATGAAAGTCACCAGGTATTATATTAGGCCACTACAAATTGTTCATTTGCTTAGATAAGCAAATGTGTCCTTTGGTTAGCAACTCCTCACTGGGGTTCCTCTTCATAAAAATACAAGGTGTTTCAATTTATTTTTGTGTAGTAAATAATACTTTAATAAAAAGCTTTGTAATTTTACCTTTTCATATCTTGAGTTTATGTCTAGGAGAGTGTTTAAGTCAGCTGCACATTATAACAAAATATCTGAGGTAATTAGCTCATCAGGAAAAAGTTTTATTCTACCTCACTAATCTAGAAGTTCTAGTCCAAGATGGGAGATGGGATGGGGGCATAGCTTTGGAACTCTGACATAGTGGGGCATCATGGTAGGACCATGAGATGGGAAAGACTCTCAAATATCACATGCCAAGAAAAGAACAGAGATGTGAGGTGAGACCAAAGTGCCATAATTTCCTTCAAGGGTCACTTTCAATGACTGAGGGAGCTTCCACCAGGTCTTACTTTCTCAAGCCATTCAGCTTCCCACTAATAATACTCTGTGGTCAAAGCCTTTCACAGTAGACTCTTGGACACATGTAAAGCCCCAACTATGGCAGATAACATATTAGAATCCTAGGAGTGTGGTGGCTTAAAACAATAGGTTATTTCTTCTCTCAAAATTCTGGAAGGCAGAAACCTGAAGTAGACGTGCTCACCATTTCCTTCATAGGCAATGGGATTGGAGTTCTTGCCTTGTCTTGCTTCTGATGGCGGCTGGTGGACAGTGTTCAGTGGCCCATGGTCACTTCACTCTTAGTCCTTGTCATTTCCCTTACATGACCTTCTCTGTCATTTTTCTCTTCTTATTAGGATGCTGCCTTTGTATTTAGAGCACACCTAGATATTTCAGGATGACAGAATCTCAAAATTCTTAATCACTCTGTAAAGAGCCTTTTCCCAAATGCAGTTAAATATTAACTGGCTGCAGGTATGTGACCAATTTGTGACTCACCATTCAACCCACCATATACAGTTTCCCATCCTTAACAGCCTTGCTTTTTGAGCCAGGTAATTCTTTGGTGGGTACAGACACCTGTGCACTGTGGCTTGTTTTTCATCTAGCATCATCAAACCACATGCCAGCAGCATCTTCCAACCCTCACCAGCAGTGACAGCCAGAAATGTTTTGTGTGTTTACATTGTTAGATGCTCTTAGACAGGTCAATTGCCAGCCTTCCCTTTGGTGAAAACTGCCAGCCAAGGAGACAGTTGATGGATTTTAGACAGTGAGCCTATTCAGCTTTACTAGATATTGATAGTTGTTGTTCAAAGTCACTGCATCAATGTAAACTCTTACCAACAGTTTGATAGTTTCTGAAACTCTAGAACATCCCTGGTACTCATGATTGGCACTGTATCTTGCTTTGTCCATTTGATGCTATGTCATATTCACACACAAGGTTGCACCTTTTCCACTCATCTATTGTCCATTCCTGTTTCTTGGTGTGTGAGTTGCTTAATATTTTTGATGATTTACTTTCTTTTGTGTTCTTTTTTTTCTGTTGAATTGGCATGATTCATAAATTCTCAACCCCCCCCCCCCTGCTATGTCTAGTACAATGCCTCCTTCTCACCTTCAGCTTGTTTGTTCCCCATTCTGTTTATGTAGTCCTTTGTTGTGTCTAAGGCATAAATTATAATGTTGCCATTCTTCATCCATTCTTTTTGATGGCTCGTGCTCCTTGGGTCTTTTATTTTGTATGTAAAGAGTCAGTTATTATACTTGAGCCTAAGGCTGTAAAACTGATCATTCTGAAATCTTTCAGGGCTGTGGGAGGTGGGGTGATGGGTTAGAAGCACACAAAACTAAATGTGTAGACTAGAAGCCCTTGCCGCTCTACCAAGTGTGTGCTGGATAAATAACCACTTTGTATTTTCAAATGCTTGTCTCCAAGGGAAAAGGATTTGAGCTTCTTCAGGATCTTAGTCTGATTAATTTTATAAAAATGAATCTACTGCTGGCTGTGGTAGCTCTCATGATAGGATATGCTGAAGATTTGGAAGCCAGCCAGTTAAAATTCTCGCATGTATTAGGGAGGGGCTTATCCCTAGCTGAGGATTTATCAGCAATTGATGGCTAATGGGAGAGGGAGCGTCACTTCTCTTTGGTAGTATAGCCTCTAGCAGGTTGTCCATGTCAGGTGGATAGCCCCATGCCCACATGCATATGGGCAATACTAATAATTGAACTCTTTTTTTAAAAAGAGGCTATGAAGTTAGGAGGGAGACAGGTTGGAGGACATAGCTTGACAGGGATAGTAGATATTAAAAAAAAACATTGAATATCTGCATGAAAATTTCAAAGATAAATTAAAAATTATCTAAAAATAAAAGAAAGAAAATGTCACTTTGAAATCCTTTCAACACCATGACTTCAGAAATTCCCAAAATTATATATGTGGCTATTTCTGAGACGCTCTTTTTTTTTTTTTTTTTTTTTTTTTTTGAGACAGGGTTTCTCTGTGTGGCCCTGACTATCTTGGAACTCGCTCTGTAGACCAGGCAGGCCTTAAACTTAGAGATCCACTTGCCTCTGCTGCTCACGTAGGTACGTTAAACTATATATATATTTGTATATATAAATACACATTTCTGAGACTCTCAAGCAACTCTGTCTTGAAAAGTCCATGCCCACACTTGGATATAGACTATCATTTTCCTAAACATTCACCTCCCTATTAATGCCTGTGCTTAAAAAAACCTCTTTTTAATTAACTTCAACTCTACTTAAAACAAAACAAAACAGAAGAAAAAACCCAAGAAAATCCCAAACACTTACAGTTCCTCTAAGGGATACAGTTTATAATTCAAAATCACCTTAGCAATTTTCTAGGTGTTGGTTAAGATTATTTGACCTATATCAATGGAAAACGTATAGCCTGTGCAAATAAATCACAAAACTTGTGCCTGACGCATGAAGTTCTTATTTACTTTTAAATATCTTTAGACAAAGGCTGACAGTGTATCTAGTTAATCTTTTTTGGTGTCAGTATATGTCAAATATAGCATAGGTTTACTTTTAGCATAGTACATTAATTGAGTTACTTTTCCATATAATTCTTATAACTGCCATTGTTGATTCATCCAGTGACAGCTATTTGTGCACTACTCTGAGATTTGTGCACTACTCTGAGATGCTATATTCCCCTCTCCTGGGACATTTTATTAAACTTGTTTCAATTTAGTTGAGGTGTGATTTTTCTTCCAAGTCAGGGCTTTCTGTGAGTGATGTCTTCAGCCAGTGTGGGGATTTCTCAGATCTTCAGTTATCATACCATCACACCTGAAGAAGAGGCTAGGACTTATTTATGGTTAAATTCTTTCTTGTTTGGAAGATTCAGTTTAACATTTTACTTAACTATTAAAAATTTCCATTCATCTTCATCATAGAAATATTCATTATAAGATTATTGAGGGGCTAGAAGGATGGCTCAGTGGTTGAGAGCGTGTACTACTCTTGCAGAGGACCTGAGTTGGATTCCCAGCACCCATATCAGGGGGCATACAACCACTTGTAATGCCAGATCCAGGGATCCAATGTCCTCTTCTGGCCCCTGGTGGCACTGCGCTCATATGTACATGTACACATAGGTATATACATATAGGAACAAATAAAAATTAAAAAAGATAATTTCAATCTTACTAACATAAATATCAGCATTTAATTGCCATCAAGTTTTAATCAACACACATGCATACTGTGGTTATAGTGGGGAGTTTATTTGTGCAATTACAAGTATGAACAGAGACACTCAACTTTTGATCATATGCCAGTGACATATGCCAATTTCTCCCTAGTTAATTTGTATGTTTGGCTTCATATCACATTAAGTGGAGGTGACATATCTGGCTTACTACGTGACAGATGACCTTTCTGGAGATCATAGCCCCTAATAGATCATTTAACATGAACATCTCTGACATGTGACTGAACTCCTTAAGCATCAGGGAAGCTTCATGAAAGTCAATGTCATATTGAAGTCTGCTGTCATTTTCAATACATGTCCTCATCTGCCATTGGCGGCTTTGAGAATTGTTGCCAATGAGGCTGAGGACAAAATTAAGCTATGCTCTGAAAAAGTAGTAAAAACTGGTCTCAAGGGAAGAAAAATAGAATCTGAAAGAGCAATCAGGGCCTACCAAAAGGGCATTTTCCCTTCCTCTTGACTTTGAAATACAATTGATAGATTGTGTTATGACACCCAAGGATTCCAAGTAGAAAACAAAACAAAATGAGAGAATATTTCTTAGTAATTGAAGCAAAGACACACTTGGTCAACCTTTACTGAATGAACAAAGCACAAGGAGAGTAGCTGATCATTGCTTTGACTGCATTTAGCAGTACTCATGACCCCTTGCGCCATGGCACTCATTCATCTTTGGACTAAGCACCAACATTGCGCCAGGCTAAGCAGTGGCAATTCAAAGCTGAGGACCTGCACTGTGTCTACTCCATAGGTCATGTGATCAAACGGCTGCCAGAACTATTAACCAAATAGTCTCACTACACAACTTTATTATTTATTTATTTTTATTAAGAAATTTTCTGTTCATTTTACATACCAACCACAGGTGCCCCTCTCCTCTGTCCTCCCACCTCCCAGTCTTCCCTCCAACCTTCCCTCCCACCTCCTCCAAGGCAAGGCCTCCCATGAGGAGTCAGAAGAGCCCTGTGCATTCAGTTGAGGCAGGTCCAAGCCTGAGCCAAGGCTGTGTAAGATGTCCCACCATAGGCACTGGGCTCCAAAAAGTCCGCTCATGCAGCAGGGATGGATCCTGATCCCACTGCCAGGGGCTTCTTAAGCAGATCAAGCTAAACAACTGTCTTGCCTATGCAGAGGGCCTAGTCCAGTCCCATGGAGGCTCTACAACTATTGGTCCATAGTTCATGAGTTCCCATTAGTATGGTTTGGTTGTCTCTGTAGGTTTCCCCATCATGATCTTGATGCCTCTTGCTGATAGAATCCCTCTTCTCTCTCTTCAACTGGACTTCTGGAGCTTGCTTGGCTGTGGATCTCTGCATCTGCTTCCATCAGTTACTGGATGGAGGCTCTATGATGACAGGGTATTCACCAATCTGATTACTACAGTAGGCCAATCAGGCACATTCTCCATTATTACTAGTAGTCTAAAGTTGGGTCATCCTTGTAGATTCCAGGGAACTTCCTTAGCACCCTGTTTCTTCCTGTTCCCTTGATATTTCCCTCTATCATGTTATCTCTTTCTTTGCTTTCCCACTCTGTCCCTGTTCCAGCTCAACCATCCTGTTCTTTTATGTTCTCATCCTCCATCCCCTCCCCTTCTTTGTCCCCCCCCCCAGTTGGCTCATAGAGATCTCATCTATTTCCCCATCCCAGGGTGATCTATGCATACCTCTTAGGGTTCTCCTTGTTAACTAGCTTCTCTGGAGCTGTGGGTTGTCACTACATCATTTTAAATCCCAACTCTGAGAAGTGTTAGGGGAAAAAAACAGACAAAGGGTATCCTATGGCTGGAGCATCATGAAGGCTCCCTGAGGAGATGGTGGTTAGGTTGTGAGCTCAGAGTGAATACAGGTTTAATTAAATATAGAAAAGAGAAAAGAAAGAAACTGTGTAGGCAGAAAACACTGTGTGTCATGGCCATGTGAGGAGAAAAAGGTATCCACCAACAGTTTCTCAGGCTGGGGTAAGGACAATAGGAGAAAGTTTGCTGTGAAATTACAGAGGGTCACAGACACCGGGTTTTGTGGTGTCTTGTCACCCATAGTCAAATGCTTCATTTTTTAGTACCTAGAAATATAGGAAGCTGTTGAAGAATTTGAACAGAAGGGTGACTTAGAATCAAGTTCCTAAAAGCTGGCTGTGCCATGTGAAGACTAGAGGTTGGAAGGATCAGAGCAGGCATGATTGAAGTAGTTAAGAGTCCCTTAGTAGTTTTGATGAGCTGAAGCTCTCTGAGTTAGAGTAGTGATGTGAGGGTGGGTGGTGAGAAACCACTAAATTTATGAGACACTTAGTAAGTAATAGGACTTGGTGTGCTACTAAGAGAAGATAATTAGAAAATAAAATGTGCTGGGTATGGAGCAACAATTAATGAGAAAAGAGGCCATGAATTTGAAAGTGAGTAAAGAGAAGTATATGGGCAGGTTTGGAAGGAAAAGAGGGAAGGGGAAGTAATTAAATTATACTTTCAAAAATAAATAAAAATAACAATAGAAAAAAAATTAAAGCGCTAGGTACGGTATATCACAAATCTGAGTTCATCTTGGGCTATAAAGTGAGTTCCAGGCCAACCTAGGATACATGGTCTCAAAAATAAAAATGAGAAATAAAAATTTTAAAAAGTAAGTGAAAGGATTTGAAATACTGATTAGGAAATACACTGTTAAGCATGATGAAGTCCACGCCAGCTTGTATTACTGAATGGTTGGTGACGTCATTCGTTGAATCAACAGAGGCAAAGGGCCTCCTGTAGGGAGGTTTGAGAACAGTTTCCTCTTGGACTTTTGGTATGTGCTTCTAGAGCTTAGAAGAGAAGTATAGAATAGAGACAGCAAACTAAGTACCAGCATTTCTTTCCTTTTTACTCTTATTAATTATTTTCCCAGCCCGATCACAGTTCCCCTCCCTCTTTTCTCTTCTTCAGTCCTCCTCTATTACTCCCAACATCCATTGCCTTTCTTTTCTCTTCAGAAAAGTACAGTCCTCCCATGGATATCAGCCAGCTATGGCATATCAAGTTGCAGTAAGGCTAGGCACCTCCTCCCCTGTTAAGGCTGGATAAAGCAATCCAGTAGGAGAAAAGGGTCCCAAAAGCAGGTAACAGAGTCAGAGACAGCTCCTTCTCCCTCTATTAGGAGTCCCACAAGAAGACCAAGCTACACAACTGTAAGACATGTGCACAGTGCCTCAGTCAGTCTTGTACAAGTTCTCTGGTTGGTCGTTCACTTTCTGTGAGCCCCTATGAGCCCAGGTTAGTTGATTCTGGTTTTTTTTTTTTTTTTTTTTTCTTTTTTTGTGTGTGTGTGTGTGTGTGTGTGTGTATGTGTGTGTGTGTGTGTGTGTATGTGTGTGGTGACTTTGACCCCTCTGGCTCCCATAATTCTTTCTCCTCTTCTTCCACAGGATTCTCTGAGGAGGTCTGCCTAATGTTTGCCTGTGAATCTGCATCTGTTTTTGTTTTTAGTTTTTTTATCAGTTGCTATGTGAAGTCTCTCTGATGACCATTGGGCTAGGCACTTATCTATGAGTATATCATTAGGAATCATTTCATGGAGTTATTTTTTCTTTTTTGACAGTCATGTTTGGTTCTATCCCAGGCCCCGGGACTGTCCAACCTCAGCCTTTCTTAAGGATATTTCCACTCAACACAACTTCCATGACCAGATGTGTATGGTTTTCTATCAAATAAAGCAGTTCTGCAGAGAACTTCAACTTGTTGTCTTCTAATTAATGAGTCTGTAGAGCCAATGTCATGTCTTTTGGATTACAGTGTCAGTCCCACAAAATTGTCCTTGACATCAAATGTAGATCATGAACCCAGGTTCCTGATTTACAGACTATGAAATGGTTTCCCCACCTTCTCCTCAAGTTTCATTAGTTTACAGAGCAAGTCACAAAGCCCTAGGAAATACTTGGGTTTACTGACTTATAGAGGATCATACAAGGGATATAGATGAGCAAGTAGATTGAGGAGATACAAAGAAAAGGTAGGTAGGATGGGGATATCTCTGTGCCTTCCCCTTGTGTGCTATTCTTCAGGGATCTTCATGCATTTAGTTATCAGTAAGATTTATGAATCTTATCCTTTTAGACTTTTATAGGAAGTAATTAAGTAGATATGATTGATTATATCATTGGGCATTGCTGATTGACTCAACCTTCAAATCCACTCCCCTGTGAAGAGGTGGGAAGACAGTACTGAAAATAATAACTGTCTAAACATATCACTTCCCTCCCTGGCAACACTATTACCTAGCAACTATGTAAGCACTTGTAGGCACCAGCCATTTTATTAGCATGTCAGTCACATCCCTTTTGAGATATTTGGGGTTTGTGGATTACATTTCAGGAAGGCGCTCTCTCTCTCTCTCTCTCTCTCTCTCTCTCTCTCTCTCTCTCTCTCTGTATTCTTCCATGCATATGTATGTATGAGTAAATATCATGAGTCACAAATATAGAAGTGGTTTGTATATACAGAGATGTTAATGGTAGATAAGTTACTTTGACAGACTAATGGCCTCTCAAATGTGATTATCCTAATTTCCAAAACCCAAGAATGTTATTGTATATGGAATGGAGAGTTAAGATAGAGGATAGAAGCTAAGCCACTAACTTGCTAATTATGGACTAGAATTAAATCTAACTAAATCTGTCTCTGTAAACTAACATACTCAAGTCATTCTGATAGCGCAGTAGCCACAATACACAAATACACACACATATAGTATATGCACAAATGTGCATGTATGTATAGCTTGGAAATTTTCTTTTGTAATAACATGTAGTTGAGTCTCAGCCAACTATAGTGGCAGAAAATCAGATCAGTCAACCCATGTCGAAATAAAGCCAATGGCAAGATGCACCAGTTGGGTTAGACCTGCATCTTACTTCTATTTTGTGTAGGTCACTTTTTTCTCTGTCTATGAATGTTATCAATCCCTGTGACAGTCCCAGAGTCTGACTTTCCTGTTGTGAGGGGTCACTTGATTTAGGAATTGTTATTTGTTCTTATTAAACTGTCACATTTAATTTGTTCCAAGTTTTTCTTTGGATAGATTATCCTGGATTATATTAGTGGCCTCTGATTGATTCATGAGGATGCTTACATGGATAGTCAACATGAGTATGAGAAAGATTTGGCTATTACTGCTGGCTTTTAAGATGGAAGGATGCCTCTAGCCAAGGATTGGGGACAGGACACTGTAAAACAGTGGTTCTCAACCTTCTTAACGCTTTAATACAGTTTCTCTTGTTGTGGTGACTCCCAATCATAACATTATTTTGTTGCTACTTCATAACTGTAATTTTGCTATACGGGATATCTGATATGTGACCCCCATGGGGGTTGTGACCATCAGGTTGAGAGCCGCTGCTATAAAAGCTGGCAAAGAAAGCGACAGATTTTCCTGTTAGTCTTGAAGGAGCAGAGTCCAAGGAAATCTTGACTTTAACCCATTGAGACTCATTTTTTTTGGAACTTTTATATAACTCCACTTCTTTAAGGTGATAAATCTGTCATTCTAAACCATTAAGTCTGTGATGATTTGTTAACAGCAGCAATAGAAAATTAACACAGTCATCTTAAGGAAAAAAATGTGTGTGTGTGGGGACTTCAGCATGTAGGGGTCTTGAAAGAATGACAGAAATGCAATGACATAGGTAAAAAGAAAAGAGAAGCATGGAGAGCATAGGGTTCTGAACATAGAAGGAGAGAATCTTTCACAAAAGTGGTCAAACCAAGTGAAAAGTAGGTGGCTTGTGACCTTAGCAGTAGGTATTTTGTGGACTGAAGTGTGTAAAGTCCATATTAGGGTAGGATGTCTTGCATGTAGGAGGTGAAGAGATGAGGACTCTGACAGATCAGAGCCTAAGAATTTTGTGTATATAGAAGAAAAAGTCATAAACATGATTAATTGCAAACTAAGTTTCTGCAAGAACCTTGGCCTGCTTGGCAGTTTGGGTCTGGTAGTTCTTCATGGAGATGACTGCTTGATGCTTCATAAGATGCTTCTTAATATCTCTGGCTTTTGCTCATTGGGTGTCACTAGCAATTTCATGTCTCCAGACATTATCAAATGTCCCTTAAGGGAAAGAATTATTGGCTGAGGACAATTGTTTTTGGCTAGAAAACAGAATTCCCTGAATTTGATTGTGTCAAAGCATATCAAACTTATCCCTGTGCCGCCCCCGCCCCAGCTTGAAAGGCTGTCAAAGGACTAGGATATTATTTAATCATATCTTTTAAAGCTCATACCTGGAGATGCACACGGTTCTTTGAGTGTCTTCCCTGATTTGATGCAAAGTGATTTTGCATAAATGACATGGAGCATGCTCTTGTATAAGAATCGAAAAGGTGAATTGATGATGGACTCCAGGGCATATCCAAAACTTGTTCTAATTCTACCCATGTCATTTAATCTAGATCACTGACTGAACAATAATTGAACTGCATGGTTCCAAGAAATTGCCCCTTCCCCTGTGTCATCTGTCTATAAGAATTCTAATCGCAGGAGCGGAAACCTCAAAGCATGTGCCCATCAAATCATGTTGAAATATGGAACACTGTAAAAAAAAATGTGATAGAGTGTATGCATTATAACATGCTTGATGTGGCAGTTCAGAAATTTAATGGGAAGTGTAGTCCCACAATGGTTTCTGAACTTTGAAGGGAAGGATTGCTTTTTTGATTGGGTGCATATGTTGGGTCTCAATGGCATGAAGACACAATTTCTCTTATTGCCATTTTCCAGCCCTCTTCTTTTTGAATTGGCTCTTTAGGTGTGCCTACAGTGCTGACCTCTGTGGAATCTGATTTATTTTATTACTTTAATAATGCACTGTGTAGTTTGGGGAGAAGAATATGGAGAAGGTCTTGTAAAGTAAATTAAAAGCAAATTTTCACACTTGATCACACTTGTAAAAGTGAGAATAATTCATTGAAGAGACAGATGCTTTATTAGAGGTCAGTGTACTCATGGTGGTTATTAAATTTTTTTTTTTTAGTATTTTAATAACAGTGCTTTCCTCCCAACCTAGTTTTTCCATATTATGGATGCTGATTTAGAATTATAACTCAGACCTGAGGTCACCTTATTCTGGACACAGGACTACATTCAGCATTATAGATTTCAAGCCATCTCTGTCTGGCAAAGGAAGTAGAACTGTAGAGGACAGTGGCCTTAAAATTTTGATTGAACTAGCAGTAAAGAATATCTTCCTGTAGAAAGCCACTAATAATGAAAACAAACCCAAAGTCTGCATTGGTAGACTGTTTCCAGTTTCATTCCTATTTTCAGAGATAAATGCTCAGGTGAGTTTGGGGTTTGCACATCTGCATATCTCTTCTTGAGAAGAGCCTAGCTTAATAACTTTTGACTGTGATGGTGCAGACATGATATACACTGAGTAGAAAACATACTTTGTATTTTGACCTAAGATCTTTTTTATCTGAGTTGGTAATATACAGCACCACCCTTCCCCTATTGTTAGACAGGGGAATTGAGTTCTGATTAAGTCAGCCATGGAAACTTGAGAGTAGACAATGAGTCTTCCACTCTGTTTTATGTTACGAAGCTATAAGGTTCCTTAGGTTGGGAATATTGAATACATTTCAAGTTCACAATATTTCAGTCTAGAATGGGCTGGTCAGGAAATAATTCCATTGTAAGAAGAGGACATCTATGTATATATGCATATCTAACTCTATCAAATTGCTTCATTAAATGACTGTGGACTTTGACAAATGTCAGACTGAGTTACTTACATGATTTTGTAATTTGTAGCATAGATATACCTTGAATGTGTTGTCATATTCTCTTCATTCCATGTTATATTTTAGTTTTCATGTAGTATACCTTATTTAGATACTTTCCCATCCATGGTCATTTAGGTTATATAAGAATTTTTCATACTGTAATCAATGTAATAATAGACACTCTGTGTACGGTGCTTGCATATCTGTAAGAACATTGTTTGGGATTGATATTCTCCAATAAAATTGTTGAGCCAAAGAGTTGATACTTTAAAGAAAGTATCTGTTTTAGTCCATACATCTAAAAAGGCAATAGAGTTTTAGGATAAAAAAAAATCATGAATAAGCTGAGATAAACATGAGCATATATCTGTAATTTCAATCCTTGAAAGTCTGAGACAGGTGGATTGTTGAGAGTCTGAGGCCAGCGTGGGCCACCTGTTAAGTTTGCAGCAACCTTGGGGCACATATTGAATTTGAGGAACCCTGGGCTACATAAAGTAAGTATATCCCCAGCCCAACAAAAGACCAAATAGATCTGGAAACCAGGTGCTGTGGGTCATGACTACAGCCCAAGTTACTCCAACAGCCAAGGAACATCTCGATGTTAGACATTGTTATCTATATGTTAGGTAACAATAGAGTAAGTTTGCTATATTGCATGAGGTTTGGAAAATATCTTAACTTTTATCTTATTTAGGCATTATTTTAGAACAGTTTAAGATTCATAGCAATATTGTGAGGACTTTATAGAGAGTTTCCTCTATATACTCTCTCTCATGTATACTGTCCTCCACTACCAGCATCCCCCAGGAGAGTAGGAAATGAGCCACAAGCCATTGACTGACACTGAGACCTTATAGACACCTAAAGTCTGTAGCTTCCATTAGCCTTCACACTTGGATATGCAAGTTGCAAGGGTTTGGACAAATGTGCCATGATAAATATTTCCACTTCACGAAATATTCCCCTTGCTCCACCTACTCAATTTCCCTCCTCTCAGGCAGTAGCAACTACTGATCTTTTCATGGTGTTCAATTTCATCTTTTTCAATACGTCATACTGTTGAAATTGCACAGCACTTAGCTCTTTTACATCGGATTCTTCCCCTGAGAAACACGTTTAGGGGTCTGGCATATTGTTTCATGGCTCTGTAACTCATTTCTTTGTAGTCCTGAATGCTTCATTTTCTGGATGTACCATGGTTTATCCAGTCATCAAACTTATCTTTGTTACTTCCAAGCTTGAATAATTATAAATGAAAGTGCCATACCATGAGTTTGAGAGAATAAGGAGGGATGTGTGGGAGAGTTTGGAGGGAGGAAATAGAATAGGGAAATGATGTAGTGATATTATAACTTAAAAATATACAAGAAGTAATTTTAAAAAATAAGTGAAAGTGCCATAAAAATCTAGGTAAAAGTTTTTGGGTGGAATTATATATTTTTCAAAAACTCTCTTGTATATGTACCAAGATGCAAAACTACTGGTTGTATGATAAATGTATGTTTAGTTTTGTGAGAAACTGTTGAAGTGTCTTTCAAGGTGTCTAGACAATTTTGTGTTTCACTAACACCAAACAAGAGCTCTGATTGCTCTTTGTGGTGTTGCTGTGTATGTGTCTGTTGTGTATAAGTGTGTGGCTGCATTTATATATACATGTCTGTGTGTGTGTCATGTGCATGTGTGTATGTATGCTTGTATGAATGTGGGCATATGTGTGGAGACCAGAGGTTGATGTTGTCTATATTCCTTGATCCCTCTATACTTCTGTTGTACAGAAAGTGGGTTTCTCACTGAAGCCCAATTCATAGATTTGACTTCTGAAGCCAGCTAGCCCGGGTATGCCCTGTCTCTGCTTTCCAAACTGGGATTACAGGTGGGTCTCTAAAACTGCCCCTATTATTTTTTGTGGGTGCTGGGGATTCAAACTCTGGTCTTCATATTTGTGTGGCAAGTGCTTTCTTTATAGTATTTATTGTCAGTGTTCTGGGTTTGACCAGTTCTAGAAAGTGTGTAGTAGGGTCATCTTATTGTTTAGTTGGAATTTCCCTTATTACCACAGTGCCTTTTCCTGTGCTCATTTGCTGAGGGCTCACTGTATAATAGACATTCATGGGTGCAGTATCTACTTAGATCTTCAGCTATTTTCTAAATTTGGCCATTTATTTTGCAATTTACCTTGAGTGTTCTTTATGTATTTTGAATATATATATCAGATACACAAGTCTTTGGCTTGTCTTACTCTCTTGAGTGTTTTAACTTTCACAACTAATTTGTTTATTTGAAAACCTGTTAGAGACTGAAGGAGAAATGTCACATGTAGATATCAGTTTCAAATTTAGTAGAAATATCAAGAGGTATGGACTTACTTGAGTCTTTTGTTACATTCTTGGGTTATTTCAGTGCTTTTTCCATGGTGGCTTGAAGAAGTTTTCCTCCATTTGGAAAAGATTGCTATATGAGACCATCAATTTAGTCTGAGAATACTGAATTTGTGAGACCTGGAGTTATTTAATCCTTGGCAAAATGTGCTCAGCTTCTCATTTAAGAAAAATAATTAAAACAAACTGGAGGTGTTCACGCGTGTATCTGCTGGATTTAGATGTTTTCCCATGGGAAAAAGTTATGCTTTAATGAAGAATTAGTTTAAGATGGGTGGATTAAGTTGATAAAATTCATCTCCATAGTAATTTAGCAAGGGGGCGAAAATTAAGATGTTGGCCACAGTTGCTTTTAATTTGGGCTGAGCTAAAGATTTGTGTGAAGACTTCAGGGAGAGAGCCTTCAGTTCCAGTTGATGACTTAGCCATTAAATGCTGAATTTGCACACAGTGGGGCCTCTATTGAGCAAATGCTTTCCCTAGCAGTTACATTTTAGTGTAAGTAACTGACCTCATACATCCTTTCAAGTGTTGAGGGATTTCTTATTTTCTTTTCCAAGTTGGTTTCACTGCCCCCCTAGCTTTTAAAAACCAGTCTGTGATAATGGGGCAATATAACCTTTTCTAATATGATATCTAGCCTTAAAGAGTTTCACAGGCATAAAGAATAAACATAAAAAATGAAAAATAAGAATAAAATGAATACATGGAACTTTCTGTGATCTTAAAAAAGATAGTTTAGTCTTAATAGTTAATTTGAGAGCAAATAATTTTTTATTATAATTATTTTGCTTCAATTTGATTGCTATACAATGTCACTCTAAAAATAATGACAACTAATTCTGTGCATTAACTAGGTCATGGGCTGCCCACATATTTGGCTAAGCATTGGATATGCCTAGTAAGATGAGCATTTGGATCACTGACTGGAGTGAAGCTGATTGCCTTTCCTGGAATGGAGAAGCCTTAGCCAATTCACTGAGATCTAGAATAGAAGAAGGCAGTACTGGATGAAAGATTAATTTTCTCCTTTGCTTCAGGGTTGGGCTGGGACCTCTTGTGCTCCTGACTCTTAGGTCTTCAGATTTGAACTAGAACTCTTCACCAGCTTTTCTGGTTCTCAGGCCTCCAGTCTCACAAAACACTACCACCTATCCTGGGACTTCATTTTGCAAAGGACGGGGCATGTGACTTCTTAGCCTCCACAAGGGCTGGAGAGATGGCTCAGACATTAAAGGCTAGGCTCACAACCAAAAATATAATTCCTTATAATAAATCTCAGGAGAATATGTGCAACCAAATCTCTTTACCTTAAAATATGGTTTATTTTAAAAGAGGCATTTGAGAGAAATTAAAAGAGTCTTTACCTTTGTATGGTCTCAAGTTGCTTGTAAGAATGGCAAATGCTTCCCTGCTTTTCATCTTCCCAACTGCAAAACTGCATCTGAAGATAGAAAATTGAGCAATGAAAGATCAATGGGCTTATACACAACTTCACATGCCAGGTCAATTTATTTTAACATGCATAAGTCTAAATTTTCAGTAATAGCCATGTCAGGAAAGAACTATAAGAAACATCAATATTCCCATTGAGGGTTTTCAATAGTTCTTAATGATCTCATGTATCTGCTATGCAGACATGAAGAAGGCTTAATTAATGTCTATAGTAGAATAAGCAAATCCTGCAAAAAAACAAACAAACAAACAAAAAAAAACCCGCACAGTATAAATGAGTTTGAAGACAAAATCTTGGTGCCAGTGGCCAGCAACATTACACACTTGACTTTGGTGGGGCCATGCCTGTTTCCTTATTTGTAGAGTATCCAATTTAAAGTGCCTCATTCCCAGAATCTTAGTAAGGATGAACTGAACTAAACAATGTAAAGCTTTCAGAAGAATACAAGGCATGTAAAAATCTTCCTACACACTTGAAAACATTCAGCTGGGCTCAATAATGTGTTTATGTATCATAACTCCTGGGGGCTGAGACAAAAACACTGCAAGTCTGAAGTCAATCTGGTTTACAAAATAAGACACTGTCTCAAAACAAAGATTTGGAAATGTAGCCCGTGCATGCCTTTAATCCCAGCACTTGGGAGGCAAAGGTAGATGAATCTCTGAGTTTGAAGCCAGCCTAGTATACAGATAGCCAAGACTACAGAAAAGCCCTGTCTAGAAAACCTGAGAAGTGGGAGGGAGGGGGGAGGGAAAGAAGGAGGGAAGGAGGGAGGGAGGGAGAGAGGGAGGGAGGGAGGAAGGGAGAGAGAGAGAGAGAGAGAGAGAGAGAGAGAGAGAGAGAGAGAGAGAGAATCTAGTGAGTACTTCAGATACTGTCTTATGAACACAAATACTCTGAATTCCATGATCAGAGTTCTTTGTCTCTTCAGTGACATTCAAATGTTAGAAACATGGCATTGAAAGTAAAAGTACTTTAGGGAACAGCTGTGGATCCTTTGAGCAGCATTATCTCCTACTCACCCATAACTGGGATTCCTCAGAAGTAGTTAGCATCACTTGGGAAGATCATCAGGCACTGTGTGAGCCATGAAAGTTTGCTAACAGTGGGAGATGAGATAGGTGGGTCCTTCAGCAGGCTTAGTCTTTCTGAAACCATGGAAAGTTACACAAGGTTCATAAAGTAATCCTCAAAGAAACCCTGAGTGTAGAGTTGAGCTCAGAGCTTCATACCTAGTCCCTGAGAGATCCTATCAGTAGGGTTGGATATCATTAGAAGCTGTTTGAAGTGACTAGAAATCAACAACAAAGGGCCCAGGCAGCTGCTCAGTGCTATGTGCCTGAGAATCATCACAATAGCAGATGGCTAGGACTGCAGATACCACTGATCTCACTTCCCATTGTATGGCCAAGGATACTGAGATTGGTAAATTACTTGTCCAAAGTCATCATTGTAGAGCCAGGAAAAAGGGGGAGGCTAAAGTCTAGGTCTTCTGACTCCATATTCTATGTTTACAAGACACATCCTGAAATTGAAAGAGGGAAGCCATGTGAGAAATAGGACCAGAGGAAAGCAGCCATGAGGCTGCCATTTCTCTCTAGAGACACTGAACTGAAATTTCAACCACACATAATAATAGTGATTCTGAATACCATTCAAGTGTTGGATATGTGACTAGCATTTCGTGTGTGCATCCCATTTAATCCTTATGACGACATCAGGAGCTAGGTGATATTATCAGCTCTGTTCTTCAGATGGGGGAACTGTGAAGCATTCAGCCAGTTTTCTAGGATTGTGCATCAGACAACAAGTGATAAACCCAAAACTAGAATAACAAGTATCGGTAAATTGTACTTAAGATGGTATTGAGGCCTTCATGATATTGAGAAAAGCCCTGCCTCACTTCACTTCTCCACTCAGTCTCAGCATGCTTATGGCTAAGCCGAGGAGACTATTCTCAAACAGCCTCTAGATCCCTGCATGGTCTCTTGTCCTTTGCTTATTTTTCTTTGTGTCTGCATACTTTGCCTTAAGGTTTTTGTAACCACTTGCATCTAAAGTTTGAGAAAATGTATGCAAGGTTTTCTATTTCTGGTAAATTGGGGGTTGTTGCCAGGGAGGTACCTAATGTTAAGTAGTTAAATGTATAACTCCAGCTCATCCTGCAACTGTCAAATGCCTCCGAGGACTGCCTCTTTGGGTCTCCTTCCACTCCATTATTTTTGTTTTGATGGATGCTGATAATACCTTGTTCCTGTGTAAGTTTCTCCGTGCATCTATTTTTTCTAGATTAAATGACTTTTTAACAAGGCTTATGGGGCGATTCATTGTCATTAAAATAATGAATGGATCGAAAACAGCCTTCTGTCTCTTTGGAATCCACTGCCATTAGTGGACTATAATCCAGCTGGTGACAATGACAGGGAGCCAGGAGGCTCTCGAGAAGAGGGGGGAGATATATAATTTTCTCTGATTTGTTGGTGAGGATAAAGCACCCCAGAGGTTTCAGAAAATGAATTTAAATCCATGTCTACATCGTCTCCGTTTCTAGAACAGAGCTTTACAAATGTGGAGTGGGAGATAGGATACCCCACCCCTCACTCTAAACTTTTTCAATTGTGCTCCTCACTGAGGTTAAAAAGTAATAGATATTACATGCTTGTTCCATTAAGGTTCTGTAGAAGTTGATAAACATTTTAAAGTTGAGAGCTAACAGGACTTGTGGCATTAGAAATAATGTTACAAGCTAAACAATGGGTAATGCCCATTAAATTGGGTAGTGCCAATCCAGTTTCAGGTCTGCAGTGGTATCTAGGAAGTAGGAGTTGGAATCTTTAGCCTAGGAGGAGAACCTGCCTCAAATATTCTCAACAAGGGAAGAAAAATCATCCATTTGTGAATCCCCAATTCTATTTCCTGACTCTTGACTCTACTTAAGAGAAAATGCTCTTTGACCCTGAGAAAAATGACATGTCTTTCAACAAACTGCCAACTGTACCTTTTAAAATGAATGATTACAATACAGGTGTTGAGTTCAGGTCACTTTAGGAAATTATCTAATGATAAAACAGACATGATGGGAAAGGACTCAGCCCTCCCTATGGCAGGGGCTGAGGAGGACATTATGGGTAGTCAACTGCCTATGACATGAGTTGGCTGACCCTTTCAGAGTGAGGATAGAGAAGGCTCAAAACTGAGAACTAGCCAATCCGGGAAATTTCAAAGCAGTTTCTTATTCTCATGTTCCTGTGGCAAGTTGTGTGACCTGGGCATGTCCTTTCCTTATTTAGGGATTGGACAGTTTGGTTGGATCGTTGTTTAAATTTCTTGTTCATCTTCTCTTTCATATTTTTAGACTTGCATCCTCAAGTGTCTGCTGGCAGAAATAGGAACAACAATAAATCCTACCTGCTGTATAAATTCCAAACAACAAAATCTTTTTCCAGTCACTCAAGTTAAAGTTCATGTTCCTCTCTCTCTTCCCCAAACTCTATTATGTCTGGAATAGACAATATCTACTTGATGCCTAGAATGTTCCAATGTTCTAAATGGGGTCATTGTTTCCCTTAAGGACAACATTAGGAAGTTGTTTCTTGAGTTCAAGTTTGGGTCTTGAATGGTCAGTGCAATTGAGGCATTGAGCTTGGATGTCCTACCATGCTGGAGTCTGAATGTCTGTGACCTCTCCTAACTTATATGTTGAGATTCTAACTCCCAGAATGATAGTGTCAGGAGGTGGGACCTTTGGTAAGTTATTGTGTCATGAAGACAAAATCCTTAGAATGGGAATAGTGTACTCATGAAGCAGATCTTGGAGAGTTTCCTTACCTCCCTGCTGTGAATTGGGATGTCTGTGGTCCAGGAAACAAGCCTCACCCAGAGTCATATTTCTTGGTGCTTCCAGCTTGGCTTTCCAGTCTATGCAATTACAAGAAAGACATTTCAGTTGTTGGAAGTCATTCAGTGCATATATTGTTGAGGCAGTTTGAATGGGCTAAGGCGTGGCACCACCACCAACATAATAGCAGGCATTAGTAATAGTACCTACAGTAAGAGTTAGTGCTCACTATGTGTTTTAGGTTGGACATGACATTTCATGTCCTTTATCATGTTTAAAACTCATCAAGTTAGGAGCAGATTGTTTTAGAATACTTTTCTAAGTGATTTTTAAATCTCATGTTATCATGTCATATTGCTTGTGTTTCTGCTTGAAACAGAGTCTAGGTTTTGTTATTTTGCCAGCTGTATTCAAGGTTGAAGCTGTTTCTTCAAAATGTGGCATATCTTTTGTTAATTTTATTGCTGTGGTTGTGCTTGTGGCATTTTGCTTTGTTGGTTTTCTATTGAGATGGGGTCTCATGGAGCCCATACTGGCCTCAAATAGATCTTCTTGGCTCCATTTTCCAAGTTCTAGGATTTGGAGCATGATATCACATTATACCCAGTGGTTATATCACTTTATTAATAAAGAACAAAGTCTTCGAGTTGTGTTCTTTTTAGCCCACTAGTATTAGTCTCAACTCATCTATCAGATTTAATTTTCCATGTGGCATCTAACAGCCTCTGCCCAAGTGAGCTACTTAAATGGCTTTTCTTCCATGCTTACTGCTCATCGGCATCTTGCTCAAAAGGTCTCATGCCTTGGATTCATATTTCAGTCCAAGGCTTATCCATAATCCCATGCTTTGATTAAAATCTATGTATTTATAAAGATTTGCTGAACAGTAATGATAAGTTTCCCTTATTTGAAAATTTTGGATCAAGTATGAATTGAAACTAGCATTTCCTAAGGTAATCTAATGACCACAAGTTTGGAAGACAGCATTCAGTGGTCAAAATGATCTAGAAAATTGTACTTGTAAATAATTATTTTTATTTTTGAGTGTGTGTAAGTGCCTACACGTGTGCATATGCACCATGTGTTTGCCTGGTGCTCATGGGAGCCAGAAAAGGGTATTAGATCCCCTGGAACTAGAGTTATAGGAGGGTGTGAGCCACCATGTATGTGCTGGGAGATGAGCTTGCGTCTTTTGGAAGAACAGCAAGTCTTCTGCCAAGCCATGTCTCCAGCCACCAATTCTTCTTAAAGTGAAATTCTTCAGGACAGAAACCTAGCATAGTAAATAAATGTTTTTACTCCCAGTACCAGGACCATGCCTATAACGTAGTAGACACTCAATGAACATAGAATAAATTAATCGTTGTTGTTGAAATATGCAGCCTTTCATTGTATAGTATATTACTTTCTTGTAATTTGGTATTCAAAATTTTATTAGAAAACTTAAGAATAGCAACCATTTCTTATATAATGTTTGTGGTTATTTTTCTCCATAGCATTTGGTGCAGGACTTGTCATCTTATTGATGATAAATAAAATTTTGTTCATCTTTGTAATTTGATTGTTGGAAGCCCTCTGGGAATAGACGTTACCAGAGATGCTATTTTGACAGTTGGAATATGGCAAGGCATCTTTGATTACTGTTCCATTGTCCAAAATTCACTCTGTAGCAGCATTTGGCTAAATATTTGATGGTTCTTCCTGGCTTATTGGAATTTTCATTGTGTTTCTCTTTATCGTATCAGTTAAGTGTGGGCATATTAATGCAAGAATTAGTGCAATGCATAGGCTCCTTAAGATAGTTTTGTTTTGTATGAGCCACTTGATGGATTTATATCTCTAACATGTTTTATAGGAGGGATCTAGAATTCAGAAACTAAATTTTCCGAGACTGGAAAATCAGTAATTTGGAAAAAAATTCATTCATTTTATCAATCACTGAGATGCATTGATCATACTAGAATCTTTGGGCAGGAAGTTTTTTCTTACATCTCCTTTCCATGGCTGCCATTCAGTAAGCCTGTACACCCTGCACCCCACCAGAAGCAGGTGTTTTCTGTAAAATCTTAGATATTTGGAGTTACTTTCCTTAGAATCATGCCTCTCTAGATATGGGGTATAGATCTAGAATATTGTGCTCTGTATTTCAGTTTGTTTTTATGCTTCGTGATTCATTGTTAATTTTATTTACAGCAACCTATGCTAACACTGGTTTAGAGAAATGGGTTTCCAAAAATTCCAATTATTTTAATCTAAAACTCTAGAATATTGTTTGTTAATTATTCCAATAGTTTTAAAATTAATAAGTCAGTTTCAGTAAATTAATGGAAGGTTTTATGGATTATGAAATGACCAGAGTGGTTCATGAAGATGAGTGTTTTAAATGAGTCAGCTAAGCATCCGTGGCTATCAAAGATGAAGAACTTGCATGTCTAAGTTTAACTAGGCATATCTTATGGCTGGTTGTCTTTCTAGATTTAAAAACCAGAGGTGTGATTTTAGCATAATGGGCTGGCCATCTCTCTCTCTCTCTCTCTCTTTTTTAAAACTTTTGCTTTACTTTTTTAACTTTCTTTTTATTTATTATTTGTGTCTTTCACATCATGTATCTTGATCCCATTCATTTCCTGTCCCTGTGTATCTGCCCTCTGTCCTTGTAGCACCCCCCAATAAAATTTGAGAGAAAAAAGAAAAGGGGGAAAAATCTCATCATGGAAAGTGTAGTGTGACATAGTGAGTCACACAATAAATCCTTTTGGTCATATATCTTTACTTGCAAGTGTTCATTGCAAAGAGCCATTTGTCTGGTTCAAGGCCTCTGGTTTCTACTACACTATTGATGCTGGACCCTCACCGGAACTCCTCTTGGTTATCCTGCTGTTGCCCTGTGTTGTGGAAATCCTACAGCTTTGGGTCTGCAGGTCAGGTCCCTTCATGTGCTTCAGCAGATCACAGATTGGGTGGATACTGGGGTGGGCCAGCCCATAACCCTGATTTTGGGTCTGGGTAGTTGCAGGGTTGGTCAGCCCAGCAGCTGTCCCTTGTCCTTGCCACCAGGGTGAGCTCCTCTGCAGTGCTCTTGTGAGTTCAACCCTTGTAGTGATGAGCAAGGTGGGTAGGGTGGGAGAGGTGTGGCTGTCTCTTAGTAATGCCCTTTGGGAAGTCTCTTGGGTGCACACCCTCTCTCCTTCTGTTGAGCATAATGTATGCAATTCTTCTGAGGGCCTCAGATACTGTGATCTCAATTTTTGTTGTAAGTGGGGATTAAAGATGGTTCATGTTGAGCTAGAGAGATGGCTTAGTGGTCAAGAGTGCTCACTGCCCTTTTAAAGGATTGGAGTTTTGCTCCCAACACTCACATCAAATAGCTCACAAGTACCACCAACTCCAGGGAATTTGATGCCCTATTCTGGCCTCCATGGGCACCCACCACATGTTCATACACACATAGATATAAATAAATACAAAGTAAGTCTTTTAAGAAATGGTGTAACATTTCACCTCTGATATTCATCAAAGGATGCTTTCTTCTACCATGGATTTCTTCCAATTTACATATCTGGCACCTCTACAAATGGCCTATTTTGACTTTTAGACCAAATGTTTGAGTATTTTGTAATACATTAATGACAATATAAAAAAAATATCAGCTAACAGATCTCTTAAGGTTTTAAGGTATATGCTCATGTGGCAGGGAGGTTTATGGATAGGTTACAATTATATATATATATATTCACTATTTCTCATGGAGGAACTTCTGAGGTACCACTTCCTTGTAGCTCTTTGAGGAATTTGAACCTTGATGAGACTCATGGTGTGTGTGTGTGTGTGTGTGTGTGTGTGTGTGTGTGTGTGTGTGTGAGAGAGAGAGAGAGAGAGAGAGAGAGAGAGAGAGAGAGAGAGAGAGAGAGAGAGAGAATATATATAAATATCCAAGAACCAACAGTAGGGTCTGTTTTCCTCAAAACATAATCAGCACTCTGAACACATTTGCTTCCCTGTGAGAGAAAGCAAAAGGAGAAGGCCTCCTTCTTTGGAACTTCATGGACTCTGATGACCTAATAATGAATAAAAGTAAAGGAATGGACAACAGTTACTGCCACAGCAGTGGTGGTGAAGTTCTTGACTGTTGAGGTTCTTGTAGAAGGTGGACAAGCATGAGGCTTCACCCTCAAGATTATAATCCATCATTGACAGGTTTGTGTTTGTGTCCTGAAGTTGAGTGTACAGCCTAGGAACCACAGCCCAAACTGGATCGCTGTGTATCTGATGATACTAGCTAGCAACATTGAAACTGAATGCCATAAATGAAGGATGTCTTCACTTCCATGTACTTTTTCTAAAGAGCAGCTTTGTATCAGTAATCCTTCAGAGTCATTCACACACTTCTTGTGTGGTTTGGGAAGCCATTTGCTCTGGTCTGGCTTTTCTTTCCTCATTTTATACCTCTTTCATTTCTCTCTCACTAGAACTCTGTTCTCTAGCAGACTAGTCTCCCATTGTTTGTTAAATCAAAAGTGATTCTTGCCTTTACTCCTTCAGTTATCTGACCCCCCTATGAAGACCCTTTTTGTGGTTGTTTCCTTTTAATCGTGTCCCTCTGGTATGTGCCATGTCCTCTATAACCTTCATCCCCATTTTCACTGTCTTTCTCATTAAACTAAAACACCATCTTGAGGCCAGGGACCACATCTTACCACCCCAAGAGCTCTTGGTCCAGACACAGACCTATCAAGTATAACTATCCCCTGAATTAATTTTTATGTTTAGCAGGGAGACTCTTACTTCTGTCATCTTACTGTTAAATGAATTTTTTGTCAATGCAGAAAAATGTTGACTTGTTTTACCCATGGAAACATACATAGAAATAAAGTGACAGGTCTAGACTATAAATGACTCTGCCAGTATTACTACAAGTACTTGGACCGGATTGATTTAAATGTCATGTTTAAATTAATCTTATCCAAACTATAGACTCTATATTCTTTGTTGCCTTGTATCTTCAACACTAACAAACTAAACTCCATTTAAACTTAAATATAGTTAAGGTCTAGCAAGTAAGGATCCTAGAATTTGTAGGAATAACTTTTAACCATTCCTACTAGCACCAAGGAAGAGAGCTATTTCTTCTTCATGCCCCATGGCACAAATTGATATCAAATATGAGATGCCAATCTGGGCAGACTGTCAATTTACATACTTTTTGTTGTTGTTATTGTTGTAACACATGGTCCCACGTAGCTCAGGTTGGCTTCAAACTCACTATTGTAGCTGTGGATGACCTTGAACTTTAGATCCTTCTGCTATCACTTCCTATGTCTTGGGATTACAAGTGTACAATCAGCATACCAGACAGTCAATGTATTTACGATAGGTTTTTATTCAGTTCAGCTCTAGACAAAAGTAGTTGGAAGTGACAACCTAACCTACTTTTTCCTTTGGGCTCCCAGGCATTTGGAACCTGTTACACACACAGACTCCTGGTCAAATAACATCCTGATAGTATGAGAACATTAGCCTCTGCTCTTCCCCATCAGATTAGAAGATCCTTGTAGATCAGGAGCACATCTCATTTATCATTGCACCCAGACCTCAAGACACTTACCTGAGCTTAGTATTTCATGTTGAACACAGCTGATGTGGCACTGGCAGAACATTTGAGCCTGGAAACTTTGCTCTTTGGGCAGCATTTCCCTCTCTCACTCAATTCTGAGGAGTAGACATGGTTTCCAAGTGTTATTCCTCCACTGTAAGCATTATATCTCTTCCAGATGTGATAGCTCTCGATGATTTCATGATATGTTTCCAGATAGACAGTGACATTACTTTTCACGTCTTTAAATGTAGTGGAGTAGTATCCTTTCTTTAAAGTGTCCTGACTTTACCAAATCATCAGATCAGCATGACAGCTCCTAGCTGTTTGTAGTACCAGGTGCCCTGCATTGGGTACAAGTTATTTAAAAATAGCTTTGGAAAGATATAATTGAAATATAAACCATACTCATTGATAAGTTTGACACACATATAAACTAATGAACTTGTCACTATAATCAAGTTAGTGAGCAAGTCAGTCAGTCCCCAAAGTTTACTTGTTTTTCCTTACAACAATGCCCCCCTGTTCTTTTCAAGCTCTCCCATCACCAGACTTCTATTCATCTTCTTCCTGTCACAATAAATTGTTTTTACATTTTCTTGAGTTGTGTAGAACTAGATTTATTCCCCTTTGTCTGGCTTTTATTATTCAGTACAATTTATTTTGACATCTTTATCATCTTAGGATCAGTAAGTTAATCCATTCTTATTGCCAAGTGCTATTCTCTTGTATAGATATACCACAATTTGCTGATCTTGTTGATGGATATTTGATTAGATTTTAGCTTGTGGCTATTCTGGGTAAAGAAGCTGTAAATGTGCAGATAGTTTTAATTTGTGTTGGATAAATTCTCAGGAATAGAATGCCTTGGCTATGTGGTAGGTATTATGGTTTGAATTATATTCTCTAAAAATAGGTTAGTACTCTAGCTCACATGATTTTGGAATGTGATCACTTGGAAGTGGGGGTATTTACAGAGATAATCAAGTTAAAACAAGGTCATTAGAAAGAACTCTAATCCTTTATAAGTGGAATTATATGCAAGTTATGTAAAAAGCAGATTTGGAGAGGTAAAATTGAAATGTAATCTCTACACATTGATTACTTTTGACCTATGTATAAACCCATGAACTTACCATTACAGTTGATAGTCAACTTCCAGAAAGCATGGATGTGGTACAGATCACACTCATCCTCACTGCCCTTGAAAGGGACCTACATGGAGATAATACACTGCTAAGTTCCCCAGTCTGTGGTACTTCATTACAGTATTCCTTTGAGCCATTCCCCAGTCTGTGGTACTTTGTTACAGTATTCCTCCAAGCTAGCAGTGTACTTGTACACCTAAGGAAGCAGGTACCTGCCTTCCAAAGTAATTGCAGGATTTTTCATTCCCAGAAGCAGTGCTTTAGAGTACTTTCAGTTTCCCCATTGCTCGACAACAGGTGGCGAGGCTAATCATAATTTTAGCCGCTGGAATGTCATTGTAGTTTCAATTTCCATTTCTCTGATAACTGGTGACATTAAACACCCTTTCAAGGGCTTATTTGGAATTCCCATAACCTCTTTAATGAAGAAGCATCTATTCACATCTTCTACCATTCTTTGCTTTCTTCTTATGACCCTTGAGACTTATTTTTTCTACATTTAAGAACTTTATCAGATTCATGATCTGAAAAATAACTTCTCTCACTCAGTTCTTTGTAATTTTCAGAACGAGTGAGTTCTGAAAAAAAAAAACGTTGTTCTGGATGATTTCTAGAATCTGTCAGTCTTACACTGTATTTACATATAAAGTTCTCTCTGAGTTAAGCTTTATTTGAATTGAATTGGCATCCTGTTATTGGCCTATTGATATCAAATAGTTAAATGCCATTTGTTGAAATGCCATTTCCCCTACTGAATTGCCTTCGGATTGTCGTCAAAAGTCTACTGGACATGTATGAGTGGTGTGTTTGTGGGCTTTACTGTTACATTTTACTGCCTTGTTTATTCAATGCCAGTGCCTTGCTGTCTAGATCATTGCAGTCCAGTGGTGATTTGGGTTCTCAGGGGCATATTTGATAATGTCTGATAACACTTTTGGATGTGACAATTAGGGGCTTACATAGCTAATAGGTGGAGATAAGGCATGCAGCTAAATATCCCATAATGCACAGGCCAGTTTTCATAAAATAAAGAATCATTTATCCCCAAATATCAATAGTGCTGAGGTTGAAAAATTATCTTTAATTTTATATGCATCTGGAAATTAGGTAGTTTAAGACTTCCAAATTTGCTTTTATTTTTCTAAGTTGGTTTGGATTCTGAAACTTTTATATTTACACAATGTTAACAATCACATTGTCAGTTCCTCCAAACATCTTCTGAAATTTCCTTTGCACTAGGTACATCTATGTATGAGCTCAAGAATTAATATACTGGCAATGTACTAACATTGTGTAGATCTCCATATAACCAGGCTTTCTTAACTTCTCATAGACACAAATGCTTTATAGCTTTACAATTTATAGGCCTCATACATCTTCATCACTTGTATTCCTAAGCAGTCTGGTATTTCTGCTGCAGTTGAAAAATCACATTATTTGTAAGGAATAGAATTTTCAAGAAGATACATACTTTTTTATGCCCTTGGAGAGTTACTTGTTATAGAACCTAGTCCATGGGTTTTGTGATCATTGCCCCTGATATAGCCATATTGGTGGAATTTCAGGTGATAGAGACCCAAGTTCCTTTAATCTGAGGACACTGATATCTCACCAAATGGATATATCTGTAGGCCTGGATATGAAGCTATGGTGGCATTTATATTAATTTTTCCAGTGGATACTAAGATTTTTATAAGACACCAGCCTCATTTTCCCCATGATCTTCCATGCTCAATAATATGGACCCATGAAAGATACACCTTCAGGCTGTATCTTTATGGAAAGAGACCTGGAATGAGAAAATCTTGTGTTCTCAGATCTTTGGGAAATACTCTGGTTAGACATGGCCAAAGATTTTACTGAATGAAACCCTGTGGTCATGGCAGTGTTGAGTTTATAAGGATTATAGTCCATTTTTCTGCTCTCTTGCTAGGACAAATTGGTGGGAATAATTGGAATGGAGGATCTAGGCAAAGAAGGCAGCCATTGCAACCAACATCAGAATCTCCAGGCAACCTCAATTAGAAGCCTGGTCATGGCTTGTGATGTTTTCCTGGCAGTGGTGCCATGCATTAGCAGGTCTTCACTCTGACAGCCTTATTGTATGGGGCAAGGGTGTCATTTCCCTTCATGTGGATGGATGGGAGGTCTGTTTGGAATTCTTTCTTCATTTCTCTCTCTCTCTCCTTTCCATTTAGTCTATGTACATTTTGTTTTACATCATTGGCTTTCAGACCGACAATTCTACGGGAATCTGGGATGTTGACATCCTAAGGGAGAATGATGTATTACAGGAAGAGGTCAGCCATTATAAAGTGAGACACAGGACAGAGCTGGATTTTGGCTTATGATGACAGCTAATCCTAAAGAGTGTATTTTGCTTCCACTAAGTCTTAGGCTTTCCTCCTACCATTTGGGAAACAAATAAATAAATGCACACATATTTAATATATTATTTATATCTATATTGCAAAATATGTTTTAACTTGTTTCTTAAGAGGTTCCAGTGTGTGACCCTTTCTCTCCTTTCTTTCTTGTCCTCTCTCTCAGTGGAAGGAGTTAAATTTAGGTGGCAAAGCTCTCTAGAGGCAGATCAAGGAAGTGATTTCTGACAGCCTGGCTCTGGCAGCCTAGAGTGAGCACAGGAGCATGAGAGTGGGAGTCTTGCTTCTGTTGCTTGTGGTAATAACTATGTCTTCACTTACATAAGAGACTCTGGCTTGCATTCCATGAATCCCTGGCTAAAGAATTGTTCCTTGGGTGGTAGTTATGTTGAATACAACGTCACTTTTGGAGAGAAAAGAAGACATGATCTCTCTGTCTATAATATTTTCCCATCTTCTATTTCTCCAATCTCTCTCCAGGTCCTAACAAAATGAGAAGAAAGAAAAACCATAGAATAACTATTACCTTTATCTTCAAGGCATTAGATCTCATAACAAACAGGAAGTGGTATTGTCTCCATTCTCAGGATGAGAGACACTAAGAGGCAGAGAGGTTAACTTGTCAGGGTCACATGACTAGTGGATGCTATGTCTGTTTGACCTATGTCTGTTTCTTTCTCATGCCTCTCCACCACAAACACATCCTGCCTCTCATGGGTCCCATGAATGAAATGGCTTCAGAGACCATGTCATCGTTCTTGGTTGGTACTGGCCCCCAGGGAAGTAAATAAACAAATGCATAAACAATGGACACAACTTTAGGGGCTGAGTTAAGATGAGGCTTCTTAGGCATCACTCGGAAAGTCCAGGGTAGGGGTTTACAAAGAAATGTGGGCACTTACCATCTCTTCAGGACTCTTCAACAGATGAGCCTGGGATCCTACTTCAAGAAGGAAAATCTGGGTTTTGCTGCCATGATTCTGAGTTCATTCTCTCTAGGATACAATTTGTATTAGTTTGGCCTTGAGAAATAATGAGCATGTGTGCCTGTGTGCATGTGTATGTGTATGTGCATAGGTAGTGTGTAGAGGAGTGGGAAAAGAAGGAAAGACAGGGAGAGGCACGTTAGGAAGGGAAAAGGATATGTTGCTGGGGTCTGAGGAGCTTGCTTTATTTCAGCCTGAGGTTGTGCCCAAGGGCAGCCTGGGTATGCAAAGATTCTAAGAGTCTCCAAGGCACTGCCCTATGCCAGTCATTTCTGGGCCATCAGCTGCAGTTCAGCTTTAGCCAGCTGCTCATAGTATTTCTTTGGACCACTGGGGAGATGAAATACAGAGCCATGCAAAGCCATTGCCATTCTAGCAAGAAGGAAAAAATATTAAATACCAAAATGAGAACTCCAGCACACATGCCCTTCTGAGGAGAAACCAGAGTTGTTCTCCACTGTCAAGCCCAGCGGCCTCCATTTTTCTCCACGTCACTATGCAGCTACCATGCACCTGCTCCCAGGGCTCACTTCTTTGATTCTCCATGAAAAAACCAGAGTGATTTTTTCACAGGTGTGAAGTTTTTAATTATTCTTTATCAATAAAATCTTGGGAGTCAGATATTGGGGTAAGAACCTGAATGATCAGAGAAGCAGAGAGGTGACCCGGTGACTTCTCTCTTTCTCTCCTTCCTTGATCCAAAAGGCCCGAGAAGCTCTCTACGTCCCACCCTACTACTTCCTGTGTTTCACTATATGTCCTCCACCCTCCAAAACCTCTATGGCTAATTTTGGTCAGCTAGTGGCTAGCTCTGCCCTCTGGTTCAAAGCAGACTTTTTCAACAGTCTCAGGAGTATCAGAGTGCTATCAAAATATCCCACAACACAGGTGGGAGAGATCAGATGCATGTGTGCTAAGTTCTCCACCTAAAACCTAAGTCAGAGAGTTTGTTGTTTACCCATATTAGCACATTCTTGGGGTTGAGGATGATGCCTGACACACACCAGATGTTGAATGATAGATCATCACATGCATTAACTAATCACTGGCTTCTCTGTCACACTTCAAACAAAATCCAAGTTTCATAATATGGCAGTCAAGGTCTTTTTTCCTCTTCACCTTCATCTTCATCTCCATTTCCCTTCCTCCTTATGTTTTCTCCTTCAACTCTGACTCTGGTAGCCTTCTTACTGTGGACTTGACTGGTATTGTTATGTGGACGTTCCTAATTTTTGCCGTGACCTACAAGCCACAAGTCACCTTCTTCCAACTTAGGTCTCAGCTAATTATAATTGGCACCTCCTCCTTGTCCCTGCTGGGGATCAAACCTGGGGCCTTGTCAATGCTAGACTAGTGCCCTACCCTTGAGCTACAGGCCAACTTCACTTTCTCTTCATAAACACCTTTGTCCTGTTTTTCTTCATAGCACTCTTTCCCTTTGGCTTTGAGCACATTTTGTGTTTATTTCTGTTTCATCTGTTGTTTTATTCGCCCACTGGACAGTAGTAGCTTCCATGGGGACAAGAATGTATGCATTTAACTCTCTTCTTTATATGCAGAGCCTAGGAGAAGGCTGAGTGCAGAAGGAGTCTGAATAAATATATGTTGAGTGGACAGACACATTTTACCTGCAGGACATCTAGCTAAATAATTTAAGTCACTGATGGCAGTGCTGAGGATTCTGCATTCATGAAAATGAAGCCAAACCCCAGCTAACCCAGATTTGCAAAAAGGAAAAGGCCAGGCCTGTCATTGTGTGAGGATGTCAGAAATGATGGAGCTGGTGCACACTCAACAACTGACCTGTCTTGCTGGTAATTAGTAGCCTGAGGCTAAGCTAGTAGCTAGTGTGGGTGGGAGGCAATACTTAACCACCCAATTAAAAGACAGTTCAAGATTAAATTTAGAAGCTGTCTGTGGCACAGCCACAGACACCACACTGAAGGGGACAATTGGTTGTGCAGCTCCTACTCTTAGGGCCCTTCTTGTATGTCAGCAAGATAATTAAAGGGACTGTGACTCTGCACATTTGCAAACCATGTCCAATGGTCTTCTCATCTGGAGTGGGTGAGAGTACAGTGAGTGAAGGTCTGGGCCACAGCCTAGGTGGTTTCAGGTCACAAAGAATTTAGACTTCTGTCTGAAAGGGAGGAAAGTATTATGTTGATGACAAAAGTCAGTTGCATGGGTGTACTTGAGCATCTGCAGCTCTGGGATGCACTCATCCATTAAATGACTTCATGGTGGGACACCTTACACAGCCTTGGTGCAGGGGTTAGGGCTTGGACCTGCCTCAACTGAATGTACCAGGCTCTGCTTACTCCCTATGGGGATGAGGGTGGGTTGTGGGTGAAGGCTAGGAAGTAGGAGGAGGGAGGAGAGGGGGAATCTGTGGTTGGTATGTAAAATGAATAGAAGATTTCTTAATAATAATAAAAAAAGGAAAAAACGACTTCATGACCTTAGGAAAAGATCTTCACTCTTCTTGTGAACTGTGTTTCCAATGAATTTAGGCTGCTTTGGTTGGACAATTGTAAAAGGTGTGACTTTTGTTTTTGTTTTGTTACTGTGGTGGTTGTTAAGAGGTCTTTATTAAGTCACACAACTCCACAGGGCAGATGGCTGGCTGAATATAACAATCTATGAGTACTAGATTGCACTTTCCTGTTACCTGAACACATCATGTCTATTCTCACACCAGGTTTTCCCTGGTGACAACATGTTTGTGGAAACTAAATCTTGGCAGCCAATCTGTTTTCCACAAATTCATGGGACCAACTGGTCACCATGGCTGGGGTACAAGATCAGGTGGGAAGTCTTCTTCCTGTACCTAGGATATGGCTAGTTGTTTGGCTTTTGGTGCATGGATTTTCATACTCAGGAGGTCAGCTGACTGTCTGGTATACCTGAAACTCCTTAGCCCAGGTCCAGTTGGGGAGGGGCCGGCATTCAATTCCAGATGGGGACCACTGCATGTTTTAGTGGCCTCTTTTTCTTTAATTGTTGGTGTGTGTGTGTGTGTGTGTGTGTGTGTGTGTGTGTGTGTGTGTGTATGTATGTATGTGTGTTTTCTCTCTCTGTCTCTCTGTCTCTGTCTCTCTCACATACACACACACACACACACACACACACACACACACACATTCCTAAATGCCTAAATACAACCTAATCAGTCCATATGTTATTTATATGTATATTTTCAGGGCTGATCATTTGGTATTGACTAAGCAATTGGTGTACTCTTCCCTGGAGAAGACTATCTCTCTGGCCCTACTCCACAATGTCTTGAGTTCCAGAAGCAGCTGTCCTTGGTGATTTTCTTCCAGGTCATATATGCGGAATGAAAACCCATTGCAGAGTATTTGTGGTGCTTCAGAGCCCTGGGCTTGGAGGTGGGTAGAACTGGATTCGAATCATGACTCTCTCAGTTAGTTGCCACTGGGCTCCAGACAAACTATTCTCTCAACTCTGTTTCCCTACCTAGTAAAAGAAAACATTCCCAGTACCTATTTACCCATGCTGTGGTGGTGAAGTGATGCCATTGGGAAAGGTGCATTATGTATGTAGCAGATTCATAACATTTGAGAGCCTCCTTTTGGGCTGACAGGATCCCACACAATATCTTTTTGCTTTTGTCTCCTGAATACTGTTGTTAGAGACATATGCCACAGTGCCTGTCTTGGCATTTGAAAATTTTCATAACCATGAGCAAATCCTTCTCTCCTAGCCAAGAAAAGCTATATCAATGTGGAATAGTAGCAAGACCCTTGAATATGCTGTCCTTTTACATATCTGTCTTTTACATCAATTACAGTTTTCCTCCTCCTCCTCCTCCTCCTCCTCCTCCTCCTCCTCCTCCTCCTCCTCCTCCTCCTCCTCCAATTCTTTTCTGTTAGTGTATCAGGACTACATTTTTACTGTCATCCTGACTGTGCTATGAACTCTATGAAGGAGTAGGATCAAGGATCATATCTGTTTCTAGCTACTGATAGGTTCAGTGTCTTGCCCTAATGAGTGAATTCATGATTAACTTGAAGCAGGAGAATTCCCTATAGTCATGGACCACATTGATTGCTTGTGTCCTGGTTATTTTCAAGTACCCCAATACAAAGGGATAGCTATCCCCTTGTCCTGGAATAGGTAATTGCAATGTATTCTACTTCTTTGTTTTAGAAGTTGTATTAGTGATTTAGTTTATTCTAGAGATGTTTGTGAAAATTCACATAGTTGTAGGGTATATTGATCTCCTGTTTTCATGCATCTTCTGTACATGATAATTGGTCAGCAGAGGAGAGGTACAGGAACCGTGCCATTCCTTTCTCCTTTCCTGTGTTACCTCACATAATATGTTTCACAATAAAGTAGAGGGACCCCACAGTTATAACACCCATTTGTAGCACTGAAGCCGCAATGTATTAAGCTACAATCCTTAATAAGCAATGTATCTTTTCTCAAGAATTCTTGGAACTGTTTTTTCTTTGTCTTGATCTGCAAGTAATGCATTTTCCCATGAATTTAATGTCTGATATGATTAGTGGTATATCACCTAGCATGACTCAGTGTAGTTAAGAGCATTTACATCATTGTCTAAACAGGTCATGCAGTAATTGTGGAAAGAGCTAAAGACACTTATAAGTCGCTCAGATGGACATCAGATTTCTTTCCTAGAGGTCTAAATGCATTGTTTATTTTAGAGATGCTTGGCTGGCAGGATGTGTCGACTGAATCTCATTTTCTTCTTCCTTCCACAAAAAGAGATGAGTCCTGTATCTCCTGACTCATGCTAAGTTCTCAAATTGTGCTTTATATAACAGAATACATGGTTTCTGTAGTAAAAAAAAAAATCTCTGCAAGGGAACATTATATGATTGTTGATACTTATCAAGATAGCAGTAAATGTTGTTTCTGCCTCACTTTTTCATTTCTTGCATTTCTTACATTCCTACTCTGATCCAATGACAATGTAGACAGTGGACAGGGGAAGACAATAAGTCAATACTGACCACTCAGATTCTCTCTACTAGGGTTTGGAATCTTGGAACAACCCTTAGACAGTGCTCCTCAACTCCTAGTTATCTGGCTTTTCAATCAAGTCTATCAGTTATCTCAGCTTTTCAAAAACAAATTTTACCTTCTCCCCAAAGTAATCAATAATTCTTACTTATTGCATGAAAAGATCTCTAATTGATGCAGGTGGTGCTCAAACTTGAACTCTAATGTAAATTACTGCTAATCATTCCTTCTTTCCCCATAAGCACCTGCTTATCTTTATTAATACATTTTAATTGGCACATAGGAATTATACATGCTTATGGTATATTACAGCATGGTATTTCAATACAGTTAAACAATGAGTGATGATCAGAGTTGAATGATTGATAGAACTGTTCCCTCAGACATTATTATTTCTTTGTGAGGGAGCATTGAAAAGCCTAAAAGCTATTTTGAAATATTCAATTTCATTTTTCCATCATATATATGAAATTGAATATATATGTATATGTATTTTTTTTCAAGACAGGGTTTCCCTGTGTAGACTCAGCTCTCCTGGAACTCACTCTGTAGACCAGGCTGGCCTAGCACTCCCAGAGATCCTCCTGCCTGTTCCTCCTTAGGGCTGGGATTAAAGGTATGTGCCACCACCACCTGGCTTTCCATTATGTTTATCCCATGGTGCTCCAGAACATTACTGAATATTTCCCATACAGTAGGACAGGTGCTGCCATCACTTGTCCTCTCCCCACCTCTTCCTCCACACTCTTCTCAGGCTCTGGGACTCGCTTTTGTATTGGTGCCTCTTCTAGGTCGACTTTGGCATCCATGTATAAATGAGAACATGTACTCACCTTTCTGTGTCTGATTTATTTAACTTAAAACAGTATCCTCCACTTTCATCCATGTTGCTGCAAATGATGAAACTTCACTCTGTTATGATGGAATAATTATGTATAGGGACATGTAGCATGAATCTTAAAAGTTCTTATTAATAAAATCAAACTCAGAGCCAGGTATTGGGGTGAATGCTGGAAGATCAGAGAGACAGAACAAGCCACAGCTTCCTTACCTTGCCAGTTCCTCAGCTGATCCTGTTTCCTCAGACTGAAAGCCTCTGAATCCTCAACCAGAATGGCTCCCAGCTGAACTGCTGCTAGAAGCCTAAAAGCTTAACCAGCCAAATGCTTTTAGTTTCTGGTCTTCATGCCTTATATATCTTTCTGGTTTCTGCCATCACTCCCTGGGATTAAAGGCGTGAGTCACCATGCTTGGCTGTATCCTTGAACAGATGGATTTCTGCCTCTGAAATGCTAGGATTAAAGGTGTGTGCTACCACTGCCTATCCTCTATGTTTAATATTGTGGCTGTTCTGTCTCTGACCCCAGGTAAGTTTATTTGGGTGCACAATATTTTGGGGAATACAATACCACCACAAGGACATTAAAAATCCATTCATCCATCAACGGGCACTAGGCGTATGTATTTTGTGTCTTGGCTATTGTGAACATCTCTACAATAAGCATGTGAGTGCAGGAGTCTCTTTGACATGGACATTTCATTTCCATTGGATGTGTGGTATTGTTATATTACTTAGTAGTTTGTTTTGAGCTCTTTGAATTGTATCTCATAGTTGCTGTGTGATATTGCATTCCCATTTCTGTTGCAAAGAGAAATACCAGCGACCTGTGAGACTTCCTTCTCCCAGATATATATGTTGAACCACATGAATATTTAAAAATAAAGGTTCTGGTGGTGAGATAAGCCATTTCAGCTTAGAGTAGTTATCTAGAGGCTTTGTCTTAGGTTGGAATATTCAGCCTACTTTATCTGAACTGGTTCTGGGAGATCAAAGACTTGTCTTAACTGCTGGTTGGTGTATCTTGTTTTCTGATTTCTGTGTTCTGAGACCATCAGTGGTGACAGAGTTGCTGGGACTATGTCTATTGACTCTTTGACAATTAAAAATCAGGCAAAACAAGTAGCTCTTTCTTTTTCCCTGAGATAATGAGAAGTCATGTCAGCTGGCAGACAGAATAGTCCATGAAACCTCTTGAAATTCTTCCATTCATGGGTGTTGGGCACAGCTTTGGGTAGCAAAAACTCAGGTGTGAAAACAGAAGTAAACACAGTGCTTAAGCCACCAGAAGAAGAAATAATGTGTTTCCTAAACATACTCCATAAGCTAGCTGAAGATAGAGATGGAGTTTTAGCCAGCTGACTTGTTGGCAGTAGTTCCCTAGCCTTCTACCCCATTCATCCCTAAACATATCCAAAGATCTTTGTGTCTCTTTGAGCTAGGCTTTGAGTTCAGCAACTTTTAAGGGGATTAATGGGGAAGATCACGAGATAAGGCAGATTTCTGGCTGTACTGATGCCAGTCTGTCATATTTTTGTAGGTGCCAAATTGAGTTTGTTTATTTCCTCAATTTACTATTGATGCAATTAACAACAGGCAATTTGGGGACCTGGAGAGCCACAGATGCCAGCAGAAGCAGTCACATCCTTCATAGTTTATACTTGAATCACTGAATAGGGGGACTAATGAGGAAAATTCATTTTCTGTCACCACCACCACCACCACCACCATCACCCACCACCACCACCATCACCCACCACCACCACCACCACCATCACCCACCACCACCACCACCACCACCACAACCCACCATCACCCACCACCACCCACCACCACCACCACCACCACCACCACCACCACCACCACAACCCACCACCACCACCACAACCCACCATCACCCACCACCACCCACCACCACCACCACCACCACCACCACCACCACCACCACAACCCACCATCACCCACCACTACTACCACCACCACCCACCACCACCACTACCACCATCACCCACCACCACCACCACTACCACCCACCACCACCACCACCCACCACTACCACCACCCACCACCACCACCACAAACCACCACCACCACCATCACCCACCACCACTACCACCACCCACTACCACCACCACCACCACCACCACCCACCACCACCACCACCATGACAATGTCATCATTGTTATTGTATTGCCATTAGTCAAAGAATGAGAGAAATTTCACATGGGAAAAAATAGTTTGAAATATGATTATTCCCTGGAGTATCCCTTTTCTTTATCTTTATTTAAGAAATAGGTTTGAAAATCTAAGCTCACCTCTGAATAAAAACAAGTTTATATATATATACACACATATTCTTTGAAATGTCTATGCCTTATAAGTTTTATATATAGCAATATTTTATTTATCCTTTGAAATTTTCATACATTTACACAATGTATTTTAGTTAATAACCATCTACTACTACCCTCTGCCTTCTTCTAACTTCCTCTAGTGCTCCCCCTCTGTAGTGGGTAGCCATCCCAGCATTCACCTGGAAGTTCCAACCCCCAATGAGGCTTCAGTAATGGTCACGCCCACAAGGTGGAGCGGAGGAGGAAGCAGAAGACCCAAGATTGGGAGGAGGGCTCTCTCTTGGTTCTGGGATGCTGGACGCAGGAGGTAGACTGAGCAGAGTTCTCCAGAGAACACTGCCAGACTGTGCCATACCTTTGCCAGACCCTACAACCTACCCCTTCATTTATAAGTTAACCCACAAAATAAACCTCCTTTTTAACTATGTGGAGTGGCCTTAATAATTTCACCAATAACCCTCCCTCTCTCTCCCACTTCATGACATATTTAGGGGTTATTAATAACCCCCAAATCTATTTAATGCTGCCCTTATACACATGGGTGTGAGGCTCTCCACAGGGATGTGGGAAACCTATTGGTAACCACATTCCCAAATGAGACTAACTCTTTCTGCCACAGTAGTCATCAATTTCCAATAGCTTCTCCACCAAAGGTGAGGTCTGCAGGCCCCTCCTCCATCCATGTTGTCATTTTGACTGGTTGTCATGTGCAGGTAGCTGTAGCTGCTGTGAATTGGTGTGTGCAACCATGTCATGGCCCTAAGTCAGAACTTGTCAGCTCTCTTCCTCACCCCACCGATCTTCTATTCTTTCGACTCCTCCTTCTAGGCTGTTCCTTGAGCCTTTGAGAGTGGGTTGAGTTGCTACTGATGATTCATCCACTACTGTGCACTCAGTTTCACGTAGTTGGCCCTTTAATGTGTTATAAGTCTCTATGTTAACCATGACCCACTGCAAAAAGAAGCTGCTTTGACCAAAGTTGAGAGCAACACAGAGCTATGGGTATAAACAGAAATACTTAGAAGGCAGTGCGAAAGCATGGCTAGTCAGTAAAGCAAAAGTAAGTTACTTGCATCTCAAAAATTGTACAAGGAAGTACCAAGTGTTTTGGCATGGCTGGATTTCAAGCCTTCTCTTACATTTTTTGTAAATAATTTTCCAATAAATAAGCCAGAACATCTCTAGTAACAAAATACATGAATTGGAAGGGGCTAGAGGGTATAATATACTCATATCAATGAGGTCTTTTTCATTCCAAATGTCATATCTTTATGAATAGTTCTTGAATACTTGCTTAAGTTGTTATTGTTTATAGACAGGCCTTTAGAACCTCCTTTTGGGAGTAACCTTGCTAGAATAGTAAGTCTTAATTCTTTAGGAACCTGGTTCTAATTGTTCTGGCCCTGGTGTCTTGCCCCCTGGATAGGCAATTCTTCCTTTCTAGCATTGATTCTGTTTTTCTTTTCAAAACTGGAGACTTGATCTCTGGAAATTCCTTTTAACTTGAGAAGGTTTTGATTCTACAAATTGCTTTTGAAGTCATCTTATAGCCACAAAGCAATGTGATCACAGCTTTGGACCAGTGCAATGGTTAATTTGGAGTGATGGTTCACAGGCTTTAATGTGCTTAACTTCCTGAAGCTTTTTGTGCAAAAAGGATTTTGTCTTTGTCCCTGGAGATTTTATCTGGAAGGGCTTTAGCTAAAATGTTCATTTATTAATACCTTTTAGGAATCTTGTGTGTGTGTGTGTGTGTGTGTGTGTGTGTGTGTGCGCGCGCACTCAAGTGTGTGCATATAATGTGCTCTTCAAATGAAGGATGGCATGGTAAACATATGAGAGCCTTAATAAAGTAAAGGATAATTTCAAAGAACTCTTCATATTTTAAAATTTTTTCTCGAGTAGACTCAACCATTTGATCCATAGGAAAAGATACACAACTGCATTAATCAGATATGACTTAGTAAGTGTGGAACCAGAGGAGGTGGAACACTTTTTGGCACAATAAAGAGGAAAATGACGATCAGGAAGATCCCTGTCCTCTGAAAAGGACCAGATTAGAAGTCAGAAGACTTCACATTTGTTCCTATATGCTGTTTCTTTATTGTGGCCTTGAATAGGTCAAACAATCTCTTTGAGCACTGCTGTTACTGCCTGGGGAAGGCTCTCTGATGCATCCAGGCAACTCTCAGGAGCTATATCTTGGTTTTCCTTTGTGGCTTTCAGTGTGGCTCTCTCTTTGGGAATGCCATAGTTAATGAAGCTGCTCTGACCACAGTCTGCGTCCTCTCGGGCATCCCGAAAACACATCTCTTCAGTGTGCTGTGTCAAGGCCCAGCTTGTTTCCCACAGCATTTGACAGTTTTGAAGTGCCTACTCAGTTGAAGCTTGGCATGAGGCCAACAGAGGCTTTTGCTGGGACTTGTTACTACTCAAGTCCTTCTGCACAATTCTGCTTCCACAGATTCTCTCTTTCACAGGTGTGAATGAGAATGGTATTCTTTCTTTATAGAGACCTTGCTTGCAAATGTGTCTAAAGAAACCCAATCAGGGCAGCAATACTGTTTGGATGTCTGATTTGAAATGTTGGGATGAGAAGTGTTTCATAGTTCAGATTTTTAAAAAAATTGAAATATTTGCACATATATAATATATGTTATGGCTAAGGCTAAGATCTGAATATGGAATTCATGTGTCAACTTCTACACATAACCTAATGGTATGTCATATAATAATTTTTAGTGCACCTACATTTGACTGACCTGTCACTGGACCCGAAGTGTGGACTTTTCCATTCCCTGAATGATTCCAGGGTTTAAAAGAGGCACATGTTGGAATTTCAAATTAGCAGCTACCATTTATTTTGTATTTGCTACAGTTCAAGTGAAACAGTGAGCCCTGAACAAACATGGAGCTGTCTTGGTGGATAGGAATCCTCATCTGAGAATAGTGTTGGTGTGCACAGAAGAGAAAACAGATCGCTTGAATGCACCCTGATGCTGCACAATAGTACTAGTGATATTTATAAATGTGGCCTGAGCTGACGTTTCTGAGGCTCTCCAGATGAGAGCCTGCTAACCTGCTCTCAGTGGGAGAGCGGTGGCTTTCCTCTGTCCTCTACCATATGTCCCATTCAGACAGTTCAAAGGGAACCCTGGAGGCTTCTGCTCTCCTGGCCTATGCTGTGTAGAGTGTGATGTCATTGTCTGCTCCTTTACAAATGCACCCTGCATGGAATTTTGGCAGTCCCTTTTCAAAATCCTGGAAATGCCTTTGCATAGGAACAAAGCCTGCTGTGTTCTGTGCATCACTGTATCCTTGTCCTTTAATGTTCCACGCCATAACTCACTCAAGACATGCTTCCCAGCATCTACCGTGTGTGAGGGTATGGGCCTAGCATTAAGGGATAGTTGCAGGGATGGCAGAGGTACTGTCTCTGCTTGTAAGAGACTGTGTGCCTAGACATGTGTCCTAGAATGGTCTAGTTTTTCTGTTACTGATAGAACATTGACCAAAACCAACTTGGGAAGGAAATGGTTTATTTCAGCTTATAGGTTATAGTGCATCCTCAAGGGAAGCCAGGCAGGGAGCTCAAGGCAGGAACCTTGGGACAGAAACTAAAGTAGAGACCACAGAGTAATGCTACTTACTGGTTTGCTTTGTTACCTTTCTTATGTAACTCAGGCCCACGTGGTGTCACCTACAGTTGGCTGGGCCCTCCAACATCAATCAGCAGTTAACAAAATGCCCATAGTCCTGCCTTCAGGCTAATCTGATGGGAGCAATTCCTCAGTTGAAGTTCTCTCTTGCTTGATATGTCAAGTTGACAACTGAGATTAGCTACCACACAGAGCTTGGCCATGTGAATTCCAGATTCTGCATTGCTGGGTCATGGTTTAGATTCCAGTGCTTTTCTTGAATACCTCAATTTTCACATCCTCGTTCCATCAGTGTATACAGTGGTGACAAGAGGTCTTGTCATTTGGGTGGCCTAAGCCTGAATGCCATTATATTTTGAGGGACTTACCTAATCCTATGGTGACAATAAACTTAAAAGATAGACATAACATTATATTAATTATATCATATTATTGTGTGTCTGCATGTGTGCACAGTATATGTGCATATATAAATGTGGGAGGGGCTGAATGTCCATGTTTATGAAAGCCAAGGTCAGGGTGTTTTCCTCTGTTTCTCCCTACCTTGTCTTTTGAGAGTCTCTCACTTATTGATTTGACCGGATGGCCAGCCATCTCTGGGGGTCTGCCTGTCCCCACTGTCCCCTGTCCCCTGTTACTGATATGTATGAACACACCTGGGTATTTCACATGGGTGCTGGGGATCCAAACTCAGGTTCTTATGCTAACACAGTAGGCAGTTTATCAACTAAGCCATCTCCCAGCCCAAGCATGATACTTAAAACATCCTTCTTGGATCTGGCTGAAATCTGCATTAAGAGTTTCTACCATTCCTCACCAATTTCTCTCACATTCATCCCAAGAAATTCTAGCTCCTAGTTAAAATAATTTTTAAAAATTCCTTTCAAAACAACTGGAGCAGGCTCTCGGCCAATATCGTGTTTATTATTTTCTTTAGAGAATCAATTGTCATCTTGACAAAGAACTCTCCCCTTTCAGTCAATAATGCTTCACTGCATACAGATGGAGTGTTTATCATGGACACTTCAGGGACCAGAGTCAGCCTCTTTCATGGGGTTATCTGTAGCCAATCCAGACAGCAGGTACAAGAACGTTGTTTCCCTAAGGGTAGAAAGATTTGTTTATTGGCACATGGATGCCTAGAGAGGACTGTGAATTTCTCTTTTCCTGCAGTCCTAAGATAAAGGTTTGGAATGTGGGCAGTGTCTGCTGACTCAGCCCTAACCACCTGGTCAATACCATCCAATGTTTCCAGCTGGGAGAAGTCTAGAAGAACTTACTGTTCTTGGGATCAGACAAGCCTGGGCAAATTTAAACAATGAATTTTACAATTGTATAGGAGATGCACAAAGCCGTGAGGATTAAAAAAAATAGCCACCACAAATCCTTTGGCTTTTCAATTGAGCCTGTACCTCCTGACTTCTAGTGGGCTCCAAATACTGTTCTATGTATAAATAGAAAGACACAGAAGCTGCCAGTCTGTGGCCTATTCTCCAGTCCCATATGGGAATTTAATAAAATGCAATAATGTTTTATAGCACTATATCCTTGGGATGTATATTGGTAAAGCAAATGAGAGAGTGGACTAGATGAGGAAGGAGGACTGGCAGTCTGGAACTATTAAGACTGAACTATAATTGAAGGCTTTTTGAAGATATGATGTTTTCTAGACCTGGAGAGAAGGAGAAGAGTAAGCCCTATGGAGACTGTGGCCTTCACAAAGTCAGTCTCATCCATACATAAAACCATGACACAAGATGTTAGCTGGGAAAAGAACAGGACATTGAGGTGAAGAATTATGTGGGAACCTGTGTTATAGCATAGCATGTAGTAGGCCATGATGGGAGATTTTTCATTTATTCTTGGTAGTAGAAGGAAGAGGCAGCCTGTGGTAGGCTTCTCCATTGCCAGCAGCAAGGAGTTTATTTTAAGCCTCAAAGAATCTAGAGACATTTTGACTTTTTGGTTCCTGCAGACCTGATGGGCAATATAGATACCACAGGAGTTCCACCCTCAGTCCTTTTATAATGAACCCACACTCTTCTCTTTTGCCTCATTACAATGAGAAAGAAGAAACAGGTGTAAGTGAAATCATCTGGAAAGAATCCCCTAGCAGTACAGACCTTGGCCACTTCACATTGAGTGAGGCTTTCTAGAAGAATCTAGAAAGAGATTAAGGGAATTGTAGAAGGAGGAGGAGGATAAGGAGGAGGAGGAGGGAGGAGGAGGAGGAGGAGGAGGAGGAGGAAGGAGGAGGAGGAGGAGGAGGAGGAGGAGAAGGAGGAAGGAGGAGGAGGAGGGAGGATGGATAAGGAGGAGGGAGGACGAAAGAGAAGGAAGGAGGAGAAGGGAGGAGGAAGGAGAAAGGAGGAAGGAGGAAAGAGCAAAAAGAGAAGGAGAAGGAGAAGAGGAGAAAAGGAGAAGGAGAAAGCAAAGGAGGAGAGAAAATTAGCGGACTGGGCTAGACAATTAATCTGTGTTCTTTTCTAATAGTCTCTCTTCATGTATATACTCAAAGGCTTTTGTCTACATTTGCCTCTGATACTTGCTTCTTCATAACAGGAAAGCTCATAGGGACTCATGAGTGAGCTTATTGCAAATCATCTCATTGTATCAGTTTTATCAAGGAGGAAACCTGGGATCAGAGAATGGAGTTAACTTAGTAACTTATACAGCTAAGAAATCAGTGGTTGAGTCAAGATGTGGCCCTTCAAGACTGGCTTGCCCAGAGTGTGCCCCTACATATTAGGATGCATCATAGATATTTTCCTAGAAGCTTGCAATAATATAGAGGTGAAATTTTACTATATAAAAGTTAAAACCTTGCTTAAAAAAAAAAAAGAAAAGGGGAAGTGCTGTGGATATTGCTCTGTATAAATAAAATGCTGTTTGGCCAGTGGCCAGGCAGGAAGTATAGGCGGGACAAGAGAGAAGAGAATTCTGGGAGGTGGAAGGCTGGGGGAGAAAGACACTGCCAGCTGCCGCCATGACAAGAAAGATATACGGTACTGGTAAGCTACGAGCCATGTGGCAAAGTATAGATTAACAGAAATGGGCTAAATATAAGAGTAAGAATAGGTAATGATAGGCTTGAGCTAATGGCCAAGTAGTTTAAATAATATAAATGTCTGTGTGTTTATTTTATAAATGTGCTTAGTGGGACCTGGAGAAAGGCTCTCCAACTACAAATGGCACCCAACGTGTTGGCAAGAGTTTCCACCTAAAACCTGAGAAAAAAGATTCTAAAACAGAGCTAAACACAGCTTCCTAGTTGTCTCTCTCAAGTTAGTGGCAGCCTGCCAGTTTGAGCTACTATAGTGGGTTCCTGGCGTGTGCATCTGACCTGCAATGTGGTGGGAATGAGGAGTCTACAAGCAGCACTTTACTCTGCTGCATGGTGGATTTAGCCTTTGCTAGTTTCAGTTTCTGGGCTATGCACTGCTTTGATAGAACTGCTTCTGATAGTTGATGGTACACATGGCTCCAGACCCAGAGATGGCTGTAAACTGTACCACCGCCAGTTTGGGAAGCTGAGGTGGGTGGAGCCAGCAGCCACAGTGGTGTTTAAGTCTTACAAAGATAGATATTACACAGAGAATCTGGTTTATGTTGTTTTTGGGATTTTTAACTAAAGAAAAAGATTTGACCGTAAAAGCTGTTGAGTTAAATAAATATGTAAATTTTAAAGGTACCTTGACTTCAAAACATATCTAAGGATATGTCGCTTTGGAAAAGAGTCTCTGCTTTTGTTTCCACAGAAAGCCAGAGGCTGTGGGTTTGCTCCAGATTAAGATACATCAGGTTTGATCAGCCAAGATCACCTGGAAGGTCTCCGATGACACCATGGCCCAGATGATCCAACATCCAGAATGGTTGCTTGCATCCTTCTCCTGGTTCTCAGGTAATATTATATACTTCTGAGGTCTTTGATGTGGTTAAAGACTAGATAGTTATAATTTCCTCAATTATGATAAAAGATAAGTTAGATATAAAACCTTAGACTCACAAATGTAAGATAGATAGGATATCTTCTTTAATATTGTAACTGTAATTCTTGCTTGATTATTGTTTTGTTGCCTATAATTTTACTATATAAACTTTAAAACCTTGCTTTTTGGAAAAAGAAGAAAAGGGGAAGTGCTGTGGGTTGTTCTGTATGTCAAATGTGTTGCTCTGATTGATTAAAATAATAAAGTGCTGATTGGCCAGTAGCCAGGCAGGAAGGATAGGGTAGGTGGGACAAGGAGGAGGAGAAGTCTGGGAAGTGAAGGCTGGGGCAGAGAGACGCTGCCAGCCACCGCTATGACAAGCAAGATGTAAGGTAATGGTAAGCCATGAACCAAGTGGTAAAGTATAGATTAATAGAAATGGATTAATTTAAGGTAGAAGAAGTAGATTACAAGAAGCCTGTCACAGCCATACAGTTTGTAAGTAATATAAGCGTCTGAGTGATTATTTTATAAGTGGGTTGTGGGACCGTGGGGGCTTGGTGGCACCTGGAGAGAAGCTCTCCAACTACAGTGTATGATTTGGCTTCCACTACAACAGGAAAGGGAAGGCAGCAGGAACTTCAAATAGCTAGGTACATCGTGTTCATAGTCAAGAGCAGAGAGAAATAGATGCTCTTGCTCACTTGCTGATACCTTCTGTTCATTTCCATTTCTCCACTCTTATGCAATTTAGGAACCCCTGCCTAGGAAATGGTGCCACCTAGAGTGGGCTTGGTCTTCCCCACATCAATTAATTAGGACAATTCCAAACAACCATGTCTACAGGCTAGCTCTGTGTGGATAGTCCCACATTGAGACTCTTTGCCCAGTGATTGCAGGTTGTGTCAAGTTGATCATTAAACCAACCACCACAGGAACTAAACAGGATAATTTTTGTCCTCCTTAATGTGAGAAATCTTGGAGCTACTGCCAGGAACTCTCTGAACTTAGAAGAAATGTATCCACATCAGTTTTGAAACTGGAGCGGGGATTCAACTTGGATCCACATGATTCAAGCACTATATTTTTTGAGACTCAATGCAGATGCTTATTAGACTACTTGATGCTAGATGAGACAAGATTGAATTTTTGTGATCTCTTCTGGAAGTTGGCCCCTTCGTAAGCCAATAGGGGCTAGGTTTGTTTGACCCAGGGACATGTAACTACTATAACAATCTTTTATGGTTCCAGAGAGGCTTAAGGTTGTAGATAGGCATTTGCTCTACTAATCCATCTACCAATGCTTACTATTGATTGAGCTTGGGTAGTGATGAGGGCTTTATTGCTCTTTTGAGGGGGAAGATATTTCTATGTCCTGGAAGGAAGGCATGGCTGTCTCTATCCCTTAAGTTATCAGAGGTAAGTTGTACCAGTCCTGCTCCCTTTCCTTTCTTTGCCATCTAACAACAAGGGGATGAGTCACAGTCTGACTCCAGCAAGCCTGAGGAGAGTCTAAAATGGTTAAGAGACAACAAGGACTCTTTGAAATCTCCACAATAGATTAAATTTCTCAGAGAGAACAATTATTTACTTTTGGAATAATAGAAAGACAGATATTCTTTTCACCAGAGAGTTTCACGGAAAACTGCTAGGTTCCAGGATAGACTAGGGGGACTCAGAATTCACAATCTATTGTGTTCATAAAGACAACTGATTTGAGTCAATGTAAAAGAAGTTGTATTACTATAATGACTGAGAAACAGAGTCCAGGCAATTTGTGCCCTTAGTGGCCCAGGATTATTGAAAAGAAACCAGCAATGGCTTCAACTATTTTATCACTGAATAGCCTGGTGCTCTTTGGGCAGAGATTCTACAATACTCAGCAGTAAGTGGAACTCAGAGAGAAGCAATTTGGGAAGAATTTAAAAAACCACAGCCTTACATTATTTTCACCACTTTCCTTCAAGACCAGCCCTCCCATCTCCAATGTATTGGATGTTATAAACAAAGCAGGTGGGGAATGTAATGATGCTGTCTTTATCAGAAGTCTTATCTTTGCTTGTCTTTAGGTATCCCCTACAGGCTCACATCCTTGGAGCTTTCTTAAAGAAGATGGTATAAGTGTCTATGAAAGGAGAACTCCAGGGTAGGGGCACCTACTTTATAAAGAAGTGTTTTAATGGATTGGGAGTAATAAGAAAGCTACATGTGAACTAGGTGACATTTGGCTTTGGTGAAAGGCTCAGATTATTGTGTATTAATTTAAAAATATTTCTTGATCTGAATTTTTGTGATACTATTGTTTTCATTTATCATTAGTACTAGGCCTCAATTATTTGAAGCTTTGGAAGCCTTAATGCAGTACCCTTCCTTACAGATTGGCTGAAGCTTACAACTTAAATGAAAGATTGCCTACCCAATTCTGTGAACTCATCTCTTTTTCCACTGTATATTTCCCATGGTTTTATTGTTAAGAACATGCCATGCTTTTTTATTTAATTATTGTCAGTTTTATATGTGTATGAGTACATTATTAACATGTTCATCTGTTACCCTCTTTTATCTCCTCCCCATCCTACAGACATCCTACTTTTCAGCTATCCCAGCCTCTTACCTTCATGTCATATTTTGAGTGTGTGCACATCTTCTTCAGGGAGTTTGACTTGCTGTGTGTTCATGAAAGCATCAGTCATGTCAAATAGAGAAGAAAGATTTTCATAGGACTGCCTTCCCCCACCCTCAAGCTTTTACAGTCTCTCTATGTCCTCTTTAGATGCTTCCTGGTTCACGTGAGGGCTGAACATGTTTAATTCTAGAGCTTCTGTCTTAGAGCTTTCAGGGACTCTAATCTCACTACAGTGTAATTCGGCTTTTTTAAGAAAGAAGGGAAGCACAAACCAGAGGCTTGTCACCCTATAAATGACTTCTTCTTTCCAAGTCAGGTTGTTTCAGGTTGTAAGCCACAGTATTCAGCTGCTTCTCTTCACTTTGTCCATCACCTCTCATTGACCATCTGTGCTTGGGAATGTTCTGAGGTGTGGCACTGAACATTAGGCGAGGCTCAACATTTTAGAGACTGTGAAAATTCAGAATGACCCAGACAGGTAGAATCCAAACTTCCCTCTAGCCCAAAATACTGTCAATTACAAGTAGAGAAGAAATACTTATGAGAGTCTGAGACCATATTTAAAACTCACAATCATTTAACAGAAGTTGTGTTATAAATTTTCATTTGATTCCTGCACTATGCCACAAAAGCTTACTTAATTCACATTCCTTATTGCAGTTCTTCATGTGCAATAAAAATAAAATACTGAACTTGCTTAATTTCAAGAAAATTAAAAAGCAATATTTATTGACTTAATGTTCCTAAATAGCCTAGGGATAGGACTGAGTTGAGTAATAGTGTGGCCTGGGGGTTGCTGTGAGATGCCAGAACCTAGTTTTCCTCTCCTGTTTCCTTCACTTTGATTCTTTCATCTACACTCTATTCTTATGCCCTTTCCACCCGGAAGGAGGCAAGTTGATTATGGCAGATTCAGCCTGCATGCTTCCAGATTCAAATGGGAGAAGGATCTCTACCGTGAAGTTTAAGAATGTGTCTAATGTACAAATTAGGCTCATGTGCCCCCCCTTGAACACATCACTGTGACTAGTAAAAAAGAGAGAGCAGATCAGATGGGGCTGGATTACAGGTCCCATTTTTGGAGTTTGGAGGAAACCTACTGTCCTAGCTTCATCTCCCCTGCTGTGATAAAACATTGTCCAAAAGCACTTTAGGGGAAGAGTTTAATTGGCTTACAATTTTAGGTCACAGTCAGTCATCTAGGGAAGTCAGGGCAGGAACTCAAGCAGGAACTTGAAGGCAGGGTAGGTTGTTATTTTAAGCAGCACTACCTCTAAACAGAGAACTTACAGCCAAGGAAATACAACAGAAATCTTGAGGGAAAAAAGATGCTTTTGGCTTGCTCTCAGATCTAGGATTAGTTCACTTTCTTATATAGCTCAGGACTACCTGTCTAGGGATGATGCTGTCCACAGTGGGCTGGGTCCTCCTATGTCAGCTTCCAGGCAACCTTCCATAGACATGCCCACAGGCCAATTTAATATTCCCCTCAAGTGACACCTTCTTAAGTGACCCTAGGCTGTGTCAAGTTGATAGTTAAGGCTAATTAGGATACACACTCAAAGCAAATAATGTAGAAACATCTAAGAGCTTCAAAATGAAATTAGAATAAAATCAACAAATAAAAAGAAATGGCTGTGGGAAATCCCCAAGCACAAAGCACATTTGACCTTGTTCCCAGATGAATTGAGGTGGTATTCAATGATGAATTAACCATAAAAAGCAAGAGTTTGGTCCCAAAATTGTAGGGGTTTGTATCTCAAAAGTATCTTTAGCTTGTAAGTATTTGGTTTGCCTGAAAAGTTGTTAGAAATGCAGAATATCAGGTTTCATTGTAAAGCTGTTCAATCAGAGCCTATATCATAATAAATGCAAAAATAATTAATGTTCACATTAAAATTTTACAGTTAAATTGGGCCGGGTGGTGGTGGTGTATGCCTTTAATCCCAGCACTTGGGAGGCAGAGGCAGGTGAATCTCTGTGAGTTAGAGGCCCGCTTGGGCTACAGAGTGAGTTCCAGGGCAGGCTCCAAAGCTACACAGAGAAACCCTGTCTCAAAAAACCAAACCAAACCAAACAAAACAAAACAAAAGTTAAAGTGGTTAATTGTTTTTATAAGGAGATTAATTGTAATGGACCTTGGTCGAATTCTGTCATCCATCCATCCATCCATCCATCCATCCATCATCTATCTATCTATCTATCTATCTATCTATCTATCTATCTATCTATCTATCTATCCACACTCAGGCACACCCCCCACCACACACACACACAGACACACACAGACACACACAAACAGAATTCATTGAACTCCTTGACCAGCACATTTAGAAAAACTTTAATCATTATTTTCTCTTGCTCTTTTCCATATTTCTTACAATCATTTTTTCCCTTTACCTCATTTAAGAATCATGACTAGACACATTTTGGGTAGTGTAAGTAAAATTTTTCCACAACTCACTGAAACTAGCTTTCTTTTATCTTCAGTATTCTCTCTTCTCTACTTGCTTTTTTCTATTTCTCATTTCTGCTTTTAAGCTTTTAACTTCTAAGTCACTATAAGTCCAATCTAGTGTGTTTTGAACCCCAATCACCTACTTTCTTCTCTCAAAGTTCAACTTAGTACTTTCAAATGACATAGGAAAGGATAGCTGTGTTAGAATACAGCTAATGTTCTTGTCTTCTACCTCTATCACTGTGCCATTTCTGAGTCTATTTCCATGACCCCCCCCCATTACAAAATCCATTTTATTGTTTTTTTTTCAGTTCTGGACATTACAGATTTTATTCTTTTGTTTAATTTCTTGTGTTCCTTTCAAAATTAATGCACTTCATTTTGAGACATAAGATTTAGAAACATTTCGACCTCTTCAATGACTTATTCTTTTAAAAAGCAATTATATTTACAGTATATTTACAATTATATTTACAGTGTGTGTATATGTCTGTGTGTGCTTCATGTCTAGGGGTACTCAGGAGATAAGATGGCATGGGATCCCCCAGAACTGGAGTTATAGGTGGTTGTGAGCTGTCCCATGTGGGTTATGGGAACCAAACTTGGTCATCTGGAAGAGTGCTAAGGGCAATTAACTGCTGAGTTGTCTCTCTAGTTTCTCTATTCCCAATGGCTTGATAGTGGGACTATAGCAGCCTTTAATTTCAGGCTAATTGTAACTTACATCCCTTAAAGCAGTGGTTTTCAACCTTCCTAATGCTGTGACCCTTTAATACAGTCTTCTTGTTATGGTGACCCCCAACCATAAAATTATTGCTACTCCTAACTGTAAAATTGTTGCTGCTTCATAACTGTAATTTTGCTATTGTTATTGTAATGTAAATATCTTATATGCAAGATATCTGATATGTGACCCCTGTAAAAGGGTCATTCTACCTCACAAAGAGGTCAAGACCCACAGGTTGAGAACTGCTGCTTTATGATGATGCCAAGAAACCCTATGTGATACCTTATGTATTATGAGGGTGTTTCCCCCAACACACACTTTGACTATTGGGAACATACACTATTAATAGTCTGTCTGAGCCCTATGGCTTATTAAATTTCATTTATTAAGATGGTTTTTGTTTTCTAACACACACAGTACATTCATCATTAGTCAGTTGAATACTTGACCCTTCCATACCTCTCCTGCCACTCCATCTCAGAATCCTTTGCAAATTCCAGCCTTTATGGCCTTTCAGATTTTTATTTGTGTTTTCTCTACCAAGGGAAACTATGAGCTATGTGTGGGTTCACTCTTCCTGCCCTATGACCTTGAAATTCTTCCCAAGTAGTTACCAAAGAATCATGGAACTCACCCAATGTGTTTTCCTTCCTGTGAGGATGATGACTTGTTCCTGACTCTTGTCCCAATCTGAATACTGCTGTTTAGGTCGGGAGTGAGAATTTATTCCCTGTATTCCATCATGGCCCAAAGCAGAAGGTCCTTCACATTTAAACTTGAGAGACACTGTCTTATAAGTGTTCATTAATGTCTTGGTGTATATCATGCTTTATTTAAGCTATTCTGACATAGAGTTATTCTCTAAGATGTTACGGATCCAAGTATAAGTTTTCTTCTGATACTTTCCCTCTTAAAAGTAGCGTCTGGTGACATCTACAACTCTGTATGATGCATCCTTGGTAGGTCAGGATTTATGAGAACAGTGATTGACAGGATCATTATTCCCCTTCAGAGAAGCTAATTATATATGATAGGGATTATTTTCTGTTGGAAAAGAAAGGGAGATAGAAGTTATAGGATAAAGCAATTAGACAGAGGGACATTATGTACAAAAGAGCATCAATAATCCAAAAGGCAAATGTGTGTCTAACTGAATGCATTCTGTATTGCCATTAGGCCAGATAATGTGGTAAAAATGAACCTGGGAGTTTTCAGTCCATCATGAATTTGAACATTAAACTGACTTATTATTTTTAAGTTGAGTTTGACACCTTGTTTTCTCACATTCATGCCTTGAAGGGTTTGACTTTGGGTTTCCTTAGCATTTTCCAATCTATTCCATATGAATGGTTAAAGGGACACCACTCTTAATTCTTTACCTCTCTGACAGCACTCTCTCCAAGCCATGAACATCCTCTCTTGCTTGTGATTCCCAAAGTGATTCCCGGTGCAGACTCTTGGCGAACTGCAGGTCTTTGTCCATGTCATCAGCTGGAGTCATTTCTTAAAAGCTTGCATTTCTGATCCTATTACTTCCCTGATTGAATTCTTCTAATGGTTTTCCAAAGCACTTATAGGGAAACCTTAGCTCCTTACCATGGCCTCTCCTGGCTTCCTTTCCAACTGTCTAGAATTGCCTGTCTCCACTGCCCCGAGCACACTAGTGTGTTTCCTGTTTCTCTAGCAAGTCTAGTGCTCTCTCACCTCCTGGTCTTTGTAACTGTTGCTCTGTTTTACCTTCTGCTTCCTGCTCACTCTTCATCTGTGTTTCTTTGGCTGTTGTTGGTTTGCTTTGTTTCTTTCATGGCTGCATCTTCTTCCTTGAAATCTAAGCTGAGAAAATGAAAGAAGCTCCTTACTGCATTATCTTATGTAGCACCTTTCTACTATAATGGTTTTTTTTATAATGATTTCCTCAGTGAAGTTCTCTTCATCTGTCTGTCTTCCCCCTTAGGACAGGAATTCAATGGGTACAAATACCTTGCCTCTACTTCATAGTTCTAGAATAGTTTTGGGCATATGGAGGCCGCTTGCTAGGTATTGCTGAAATGAAGAATGCATACTAAGGCTACTTCTGGTGCAAAAATTAAGCTCATTTAATTGAAGTAAACAATTCTTGAACAATTTTTGACAAAACTTACTTCTTAGGACTATTTGATAAATTGCTAGCACACAAGTGTATTGAAGTAATGTATTTGGCATTCTTTGACTTTTTCCTTAGTTAACTTGGAGACATCTGTCTCTCTTTCTTTCTTTATATATATAAATATTATTGTAGTGGGTAGCCATCCCAACATTGGCCTGGAAGTTCCAACCCCCACTGAGGCTTTGGTAATGGTCACGCCCACAAGGCAGGGCTGAGGGAGGAAGCTAAAGACCCAGGATCGTGAAGAGAGGTCTGGCTTGGTTCTGGGACCCTGGACGCTGGAGGTAGACTGAGCAGAGTTCTCCAGAGAACACTGCCGGACTGTGCCATACCTTTGCCAGACCCTACAACCTATCCCTTCATTTGTAAGTTACCCCACAAAATAAACCTCCCTTTTAACTATGTGGAGTGTCCTTAATAATTTCATCAATATATTATATATACTAAATGCCCTTTATGATATGATATGATATGATATGATATAACATAACATAACATAATATAATATAATATAATATAATATAATATAATATAATATAATATAATATAATATAATATATACTAAATACCCTTGCTGTCCTGGAGCTCACTATATAGACAAGGCTGGCTGAAAATTCACAGAGATCCACCTGCCTGTGCCTCCTGAGTGCTGGGATTAAAAGTGTGTAGCACCATGTCTGGCTGGTATATACTTTTTATATTTGACAAATCATGGAGTTTTGTAATGAAATCTGCCTTTAAAAGCCAATTATGTTTGGGATACTCCTCCTAGAAACAGACTGGAATGGTACAATAGAATCCTAGACCTCAAATGCATGCAAGAATGTGTAAATATATGATAATTTATCTGCAAACACAAATGGACACTATGGTCTCATTTCTAATTACCCTTAGGTTCACAAGTAACTTCTATTTAATATTACATGATATAATTTTAGCTAAAGAAAAACATCTCTCTTGGTCTTAGCTTCTTTTAATTCATTTTTTCTTTTTTGGTTTTTCAAGACAGGATTTCTCTGTGTAGCCCTGACTGTTCTGAAACTTGCTCTGTAGACCAGGCTGTTCTCAAACTCAGAGCTCTGCATGTCCATGCTTCCTGAGTGTTGGTATTAAAGGTGTGTGTCACCACTGCCTGGCTCTTAGTTACTTTTAATAGAAACTCCATTGGGTAGAGCTGGATGTGGTGATAAAGCCTCTAGTCTCAGCCCTTGAGAGATAGAGACATGAAGATCAAGAGTTAGAGACTGGCTTAGGCTTTATAGTGAGATCTTACTTGATTAAAGACAAGGAAAAAATTATATAATCAATTATTATATTGAGATATAGTTTTTGAAATTAAAATTGTGAAGTACTTTGGTGTGTAATGAAGCACTAGACATTTCGTGATGCTCAGAGTCAAGAAACTGACTATGGCAAAATTTCCCTGGCTTTAAAAATTTTATGCCTCTCTTCTCTATGTGGTTTTCCTAGGGTTAGGTAGAAGAGGATGGCAGTTCATAAATGGAAGTACACTTAGTACAATCCCAGGGTCCTTCATGCTAGTTTGGATGTGTGTTGTTTTCTATCCAAATGATTCCCCAATTGCCGTTGTCTGTTAGAGCAAAGAATCAACAGGGTATTTCTGTAACCATGGAAGCCACTGGTTCTCAAATAAGTTATTTTTAGATTGCTTCACTGAATAAATTTATTTTACTTCCTGAGAGGAAAATAATGTAATATCAACTTTATAGTTTGAGGCCCCAGCCTTTGAAATAAGAAAGCAAGGCTGAGATAGGAGGACACTGTATGGCCAATTTTAATGATGACCTAAACCCTAGACCACATAAGATGAGGAAGTTATATTAATGAATAAGCACTCACCAAAAAAACAAAACAAGACAACAACCAAAACAACAAAAAAACCCAAAAACCAAATGTAAAACAAAACAAACAAACAAACAAACAAACAAACAAAAATAACCAACCAAGCAACCAACCAAACAAAAGTATGAGTCATCAAATAGCTCTGAATAGGTAGGTCTTTTAATTTTAGAGCTTCCTGCTATAATTTTTAAAATTTGTTTATTTTCCCCATCTGCTATTGAGAAGCTGAAAAGGAAGTCTCAAATAAATCTTACTAGAGCATAAACTGAGGATACTAAGGAAGCAGTCATGCCTCTGATTTGCAATAGATTGGAGCATAGTGGTAGTTATATAGTTATTTAATTCAAATGATTCCATCTTTCAGGTTCAGCTCCGGAAAAAAGAAAACCACAACAACAATAAAAACTATGGTCTTGATGAGTCAGTATTTTGAAACTATAAACTCTTGTCTCAGTATTATTTTTAAAAATCTGCATTGATAGAAGTTTCTAGAAACACCAATTATGATTCTCCCATGACTAAAGGACAAATTATATTTTGCTGCTGAAATGTCTCCATATTGTTAATGGTATCATTGTTATTTGTGGAATTTAGAAAATGACTCAAGGGTGCATTCATGAACCGTAGAAGGTACATTGAAATAACAGAAGACGTGATTCCCTCCTAATTAGGTCAGCCACGTATGGAAAGTGATTACATTCATATTATCTTTCTTTCACCTGAATAGTTTCTTTAAAGGACCTAGAAAAACAAAGAATGCTGGCTGAGCAAAGAATGTTTAGTGTAGGCCCCCATTTCACAAAAATGAGAAGTAACTCCAACACATCAATGTCTCACATTTTTCTCAATTTCAAATCAACAACCGGCATCTTATACTGAATATAGAACTCAATCAACATTAGTAACTTCCTTCTATACCCACAATAAAATCCAAACTCATTATTGTGGCCACCAAGACTCTAGAAAAACTGACATCTGCTAATGCTATCTATTTCATTCCACCTCTCCCCCCTCTTCCATTGTATTCAGTACACCAACTATTGTTCCTGTTATGGATTGGGTATGTAATGTCCTACAGGTTCATGGGTTAAAGGATGTGAACCCAAGTTGTGGTGATATTGGGAGCTGATTGGATTAGAATGATACTAATCTCATCCGTGGATTAACCCAATGATGAGTTTATACCTGAGTGGACCATAAAGATGTGGGGCTTCACTGAAGGAAGTAGGTCATTGAAGGGATTCTTTTAGTGCATAATCCAGTTTATAGGTCTCTCTTACTCTCAATCTCTCTTTCTCCCTCCCTCCCTCCATTCTTTTGTTTTCCTACCCTTCTATTTTCCAACCACTAGGAGGTAAGCATGCTTCCTCTAGCAAAAATTCACTGCCGTGGTGTTTAGCTTAGCCTTGAACCCAAAACAACAGGACCAAGTGAGCAGTGACTAGAACTATGAGCCAAGGTAAACATTTCCTACTTTACATTTTCTTAGTATTTTACCCCAGCAGCAGAAAGTTGGTAGGCATATTTCCTTCCTAAAATAACAAGATTTTTGGTAGCTCAAAGACTTTGTACTTTGTGATGACCCTGCCTAGAAGCATGGCTCCTAATGACGTGATTTGTCCTTATCTAGGGCAGGCAGAGTTCAAAGCCCCAAGATTTCCAGCATTTGGTGTACATGCTTTTGTGATCCACTCTTGACTGTAGGTGGAACATGTGAGTATGCTGTATCTTCACTCCTGTGATATTCCTGAACCTTTGGCATCGAGTTTATTGAAAGGGCTCCTAGTGGGTCCCAATCTAATTGTGAGAACCAGAAGGATCAAAGGGACTTTTTTCTGTGGGCCTCACAGAAAGCAGTCAAATGGTTGGATGAGGAGACCATATCAGCATCCATGTGGCAAGAGATATCAAAAGATGTGAGTACTCCTCAGCCAACAGTTAGCAAGAAAACAGGAGTCACTGACACACAGCCACAAGGAAGAGTCCTGTCCATGACCAATGATCTTAAGAGAAGACCCTCAGCCTCCAGTAAAATCATAGCTCACTTTGGGCTTAGCATGCAAGACCCTGAGTAGAGTACCCAACTCCCACATAACTCTCCTTGCCTCCCAGAAAAGTTTAATCTTTCCTCATCTAGCATCAAGGAGTCTAACAAACATTCCCTCTCAAGCCCCCAAGTATATAGATTTATTATTGCTTGAGTCCTACAGACCAAAATTTAATCCCCTACCAGATAATTCCAATTTTGTATGATAGTTATACAAGCCGTATAAAGCACAAAGATTTCTTGGTAGTGACTCCAAGATTCCCTTGGTTAAAGAGGAACAAGTATTGTCCTGTTTTGCTGTAAATATATTCCTTCTCATGTGTTTTCTGTGTGTTAGTATATGATTGTGTTATCTCACTAATGCATTCTCACAAACTTATTGTGTACTGGACATGAGGAGCACATGGGAATGAACCAATGTCTAGAAGAGTCACCCACTAAAGTCCTTGTGCCTATGGCATATGTAGACCTAGATGCAAATGATGGTAAATATTTGAACAGGTGACTCAAAGTACAATAATGAATGAAGTAAGATTGAAACCTTAGGAGTGTTGACAGCATGGAGTGGTAGCTAGAACTGACTGGAAAGGTTGAGAAGACTTCTGAAGACTCACAGAAACTCTGAGGGAGTAAGTTTGAGTTTTACAGTGCCATCTTGTTAAGCAACAGTGGAAAGCTGGCACCTCATTTTCCCAGTCTTGGCTCAAGTGTCACTTCCTCAGAGGTCCTTCTGAACCCTTTAAGGTTTTGTGATCTCCTGTTCTATTTGCCCTGATTTATTCACAATTCAGTGTTTCACATGTCAGTGTTTCACATGTTAGTGTTTCACATAATCCAAAGCCACTTTCTTTGCTCACTGTCATGGCTATTGAGGTATTTCTTGGTATCTAGAACACATAGTAGGAATTCAGTAGCATTTTCTCAAATGAGTCACCAACTCCAAATTAATGAGTTTTTCTCAGCAGTCCATAACTGACCTGCGAAATTATTCCCTGGACCACCAGGTGGCAGATAATTTAGAGAGTGAAATAAATAGAGTAGGAGAATGTTGGCCTGGTGACAGAGAGTCAATTCTCTAATGACAACATTGCCATCCAGATTTTAATCTAAAACCATCTGCCTTTATTTTTCTTAACCTGGTCAATTGGATGGCACATCTGCCATCATTGGTGCTTTTGCCACCACACTCTTTGATTAACTCTTCTGACCCAGGAGCCCAGGAGTAGAATAGATTGATCCTCTCAATAGTAGCAATAACCTGATCAGAGGAGTATTTTCATACTGTTGTTTGTTAGGAATTGTGGTGCTGCATAGCTGACTTCTGGAGCATGAGTCTGGTTAGTGTGTCCTCAAGCCTTTCAGTTGGTGAATTCTTTGAGCGTTCAGAGGAGGCAGGCTTATGTTTAAGGAGAATGAACCCTCATCATAGTGGGTCTCTCATCATGGCTTTGCTAACCTAGAACACACTCACTATTTTCATTTGAACTGATGGCAGGGGGTGAGTGTCTGGCTGGACATATATTTAAGAATTCAAACATGTTTGTAGATTTCACTGCAGTGTAAGAACAATAAAAATGGGTCTCATCAGTTTTACTTTTTGTGTGTAATTTTATCCTCTAGTATTGCATCAGACATATAAATAACCAAAATAAAATAGTTTACCACCTTAACTATCCATTCCTTTAAGATGATCTCTGTAGGAAATTGACTGTTCTCATTTGAGGAAGCTAAACCATGGAGACCCTTTCCTGTCCCATCTTCTGCTACAGTTAGATGTTAGCATGATTATCTAGCATTTCTGTGTCACCCCTTGCTGAACACCTATCTGGTACATGGTAAAATATGAAGACTCAAAAATGCCCAGTATGCATGATGGAAAAGAGTTCATTGTATTGCCTTGTACTTGTTGGTATCTTCACCGAATGGGATGGTGGTAAAGAGGCAAAGGGTTATTGCTAGGCATGGGTTGCCTGTGGAATCTGGAGATAGTTTTACTGAGGGCCTAGTTTTCCTTGGTATTAATGAGTTCCTGCAGTGCATGCTGTTGAAATAAGTAGACCTCTGTGGCTTAGCACAAGGGAATTACATATCTGGGTCATCTAATTTCTAGGGTGCCATTTGGTAGATTTATCAAAAACTGGGATTTAGGGATCCAGGTTCCTTCTACCTTGAAGTAGTCCATTGTCATCTTTGTACAGGGAAACAGAGGATTGTCCCCTCAGGCCAACCTGGAAGCATCACAAATGCTTTTGCCCACATCCTCCAACCAGAACCCAGTCACATGAACATAGCAAGGGCAGAGCTCTAAAGATGGAGAAAATGCACATGTCAGTGCATTTGTGTTTACCAGCATACAGAAAGCAGAAGTGATTGCTATTTAGTATGTCAAAACATTTTAATTTATTTTAGGGATCCATTTTTTTAAAGTTGAAATTTCTAGCCTCAAGGAACTAAGTATTTTGAACAGATGTTTTTCAAGGAAAGAACATGCTTATTATAATAAGCTGAAGTACTTCAGGATGTTGTCAGTTAATCTGACACAAATATTTTGAGACAACATAAAAATACAGTGAATTTAGTAAAGGAAACAACAGAGGCATGGTTTTGGAGGGAGAAGAGACAAGGCTTGGTGACTAGCCAGTAAGGCTGTCAGGCTGATTCTCTGGTATTGAAGAAATCCCCAAAGACCCCATTCTAGCTTTGCAATCTTTGCAAATGCACAAAGAGCTAGTAGCCAGAATAATTGAGTTCGGGTTTTCTGTTGTTTACCAGCCTATTGATTTTCAGCAAGTACTTATACTCTTTAGTCCTCAGTAGATTTGTACAAAATGGAGACAAGATGTTTTCATTGTGTACTTGTCATGTATTTGCTTGGAAGGTTGGAACAAATGGCATTGGATATGTGTTGTAAAGAGAAAGTTGCAGTGGACATGGAGATGGTACCTTCTCCACCTCACTGTTACCATCAGGGTCATGTGACTTGAGGTGAAGGTGCTTGTCTGTCTGGTCATCAGTTTAATTTGGTGCCTCTTGTTTCTCTCTCTGAGTCTGTGGTTGAGATTTCTTCTGCCCTGTGTGTCATTTTGCTGACCCTCCCTGCACCTTCTGCACAGATGGAGGACACAGAAGTAAAATTGGGAATTCTCACATCATAGAGCACAGCACTGACAGCAACTCCTGTCTTAGCTCTATAACTGTTACAGCTTAGGTGCCAAAGGCGTCCATGGTGAGACAAAAAAACCAAATCAAAACAAAACAAAAAACCAAAAGCAAACAAACCAACCAACTTCCCAACCAAATAATCCCACCCCCGCTGCCCATGATTCTTATTTTAGGGTGCTTTAACCCTGCTCTGTTCTTTTATTATTATTATTATTATTATTATTATTATTATTATTAATAGACTTCACTTTTTTATAGTGGCTTTTGCTTCATGGTGAAGTTGAACTAAAGATATACAGAACTCCCTTAGAGGTGCTGCCCTATTACATGTATTATTCTCTGTTTCCCTCTTCTCCTCCTTCTTGTATTGAATAGCATCTTTATTAGTGTGGTAGACTTTATTTTACAGTTGATGAATCTACAATAATGCATCATAACCACTCAAACTCCATAGTTTATATGAGGGTCTGTGTTTGGTATTAAACATTCCATTGTTCACATAAGGGTCTATTGTTGGTATTAAACACTCCATATTTTACATATGGGTCTATTGTTGGTATTGAACACTTGATGGGATTTGACAAACATCTAGTGGCCTATATTTACATTGCATTGCCTCACTGCTCCTAGGACCCTGTGTGTTCCATGTATGACCCTTCCCCTTCTGCTTGTAGTGTTCCTAATACCTCTTCCACTTCTCCCAGACTTGTTCTGTTTGTCCTTACCCTAATGACTTTGCCTTGCTGTTTCTGATTGTCTCATGTATGCTTATGAGGAGAGACAGGATCAAATAGTGGTTAAAATTGTAGGTCCTTGTCTCAGAAGATGTGGTAAGAAGATTGTAAGAGCCAGAAGTTGGGGAAGACCAGAGTAAAACAGTGTTTTCTTAACATACATAACAATTGTGCTCATGAACCCACAGCAGTCTTAGTTGACTGCATAAGACCTGCAGCAAGATCAAGTCAGTCAGTATTCTAGCATGGAGTAGGGTGGGGGGACTGAGGACCTATTGACAGGTGATGGCTGCTTGGGGATGTAGAATCAGTATTTTTTAAGGGTGTGACCCCTGATAGGCCAACCATGCTTTGTTGAATGGCCCCATACCTGTGAGTACATGAACATCATACATTTGATTAAATGGATTATTAAGAAAAAACAAAGATATGAAGTTGGAAGTGGGTGTGGGAGTAGAGCATGGATCTAGGGGGAAGTTAGGAGGAGAGAGAATGAATATGATGTTGTATGTAATTCTCAAAGATTTCATTAAATATTAAATATCAAAAATGGTAAGGCTGAACACATTATTATATAGACTCAAATTCTGGGTCCATCATGTCCAAACACTTGAATTTGGGGTAGATTACTTCACTTTTCTTGGTCCTAGTTCCTTTCATATAAATGGGATAGTCATAAGGATGTAGATGAATTTCTAAATGGTCTTATTAAATAAAAGACACAGAACCAAATATAGGGGTGAAAACCTTAGAGAGATCAGGGAAATAGGGAGAGCCACCAGCCAACCTTACCTCACCAACTCTACAGCTTCCAAATGCAAGTTGCTTCCTGTCTACCCACACACATATGCCTTGCTGTTCTGCTATCTGATTTGCTCTCCACCCAGCTACACCACTTCCTCTTCCTACACAGCTCTGTCACTTTATGTCTGTACAGACCTCCAGACCTCTATGGTTGATACTGGGATTAAAGGCGTGCATCACCTGGCTTGGCTCTGTTCCCTAGTGTGGCCTTGAACACACAGAGATCCTGCCTGCTAAGTGATAGGATTAAGGGCATGTGCTACCACTTTGTTTATTTATAATGGCTTTCTTTTTCCTCTGATCTGCAGGCAAGCTTTATTTATTAAAGCACAAATAAAATATCACCATATAAGGATGGGATGAGATGAAATGATGCTTATTTAGCCCTTGATGCTAAGTGTTGTTAACCTAACTATCCATTGTTAACTACAATTACAAAGACTAACCAGCCATCTTGTAAAATCCTTATGTCTTTCCCTTGTTCAGGACTGTGGGACATACTGAAAGGCAGGGATGCAAAGGTGAATTCTGCCTTCAACTTTGGAATGGAAGTGTCAATATTTCTGAACTCAGAAGCATGGCATCTTGAGTTAGACACAGGAATGATTTACAACTTCACCAACACACTCATTTTGGATGCAATGGTGCATCATAACACACATGCCTACCACCATACCCTTCCCATAGAAAACCAGGGCTGAGTTGTGCTTGTAATCACCTTGGCCCTCGTAGATGTACAGTGAGGAATAATGAGTGGGTGGTAGATATTGAGAACTGCTCTCTACTCAGCCAGGAGGGGATGCTTCCTTGAGAATCCCACTTGCCTTGCTGAGGCGGCTTGCCTTCCCTTCCTCTGCTGCTCAGTAGTTGAACTTGATACACCTCTGTGGGAAGCACAGCCACTGTTTCCTGTGCCTCCCTGTCTAGGCCCAGGCAGTTTACAATCCCTAGGTGAGGAGGAGGAGATGTCTGGATAACTAATTAGCAGCCTGGATTACCCTGAGTCTCTCAGCATGCATTCAGAGTTTACTGGATTAGAGCTCAGTGTCCAATAAATCAAGTCTGATCAAGGATTTTTCTCAAAGGATTGGAGTCCTTCAGAGTACAATTTTGGAGTCCGGAGGTTACATAGAGGAAACAGCATGTATCTAGGATGTCTGTCTTTGTTCTACTCCAAAGACATTTGTGCTTTTGGCTCCATAACATTCTTCCTGGAAACTTTGATTTTGTCTTCCCACTCCCTGTTGAAGTTCCTGTGCCAGTTTGTAAGCTCCGTGGATACATACTTCAGAGCCAGGAGATTCAGAAGGAAGTCCCCTCTAACACCTTGCTTATTCTTATGCAAATTTGAACATGAATTCCACAGAGGATGTGGCAACTTTAAAAGGCAGCTGCAATTTCTTTGGCATTTTTCCCATTGAGAAGTGGTGTATGTGTATATGTGTGTGTGTGTGTGTGTGTGTGTGTGTGTGTGTGTGTGTGTATTTTACTTAAACATGTACAGTTAGCGATACGACAGATTCCAATAGCAAAAAATATGATACAAGACGGCCTCTGACACTAGGTCGTAAAATACAATGTGGGAGATGGGGAGGTAGTAAAGTGCCTACTGTGCATGAGGGACCTGAGTTTGGATTTCCAGTATACATAGGAAAGCCAGGCTTTCAAACAGGTATTTCAGCCACCCTTGCCTGTTCATGTCTTCTGCACAGAGACCCCCGGCACTGAACGACAGAGACAACCCTTCTCCGTTGCTCTATGTCTAAATTCCTATACTACATGATTCATGTGCATAACAAAATGTTCTTTCTTTGTGTGAGTAAGGTCAGGAGTGTTTTGCTATACAGCAACAGGTAGCTGGAACAGGGGCTTCCTCAAGCCATTTCCCAGGCTTCACAGAGGCCGTATAAATGCAAGCCCAGCCAGAAGGTATCAACAAGTTAGTAGAATACAAATGTTTAAGGCAATCTGCATTTCACTCTGAAAAACCCACAGTCTCCAAGGTACCACTAATAGGGGTTTCCTGATTACCCTCTTTAAGTACGGATCATTTATAATTTGCCTCCATGAGTCACTCAACTTCTTGGTGTACGTTCTTTTGCCAGACAGAGATGCAATGAGGAGAATAGTCCTGGCTGCCAGACAAACATGGCTGAGGATAGGACAAATAAAACTGTCTGGCCCAAGAGAAAGTAGCTTCCAGGGCAGGCTGACACTTTTAAAAGAGTAGAAAATACCTTCACAGCTGCTGTTTATGCTCCTCAGCTGGACTTCGTCATGTTGGCTCTCTTCTTGGGCTTCTATACTATGGTGAGTGATCATCATCTTTCCATGTTGTGTTAAATTCTGGCCAGAGTAAAGCATAGGGAAGGTTGAAGTTCATTAAAATAATAGTCTTTAAAATACAGAGGGGAATATAGGTTGAAAGAAAAGAAGTCACAGTTCAAATCAACTAAAAGTAAATAAAGAATGCAGTCACAACCTGTGATAATCCACTCAACAGACAGCAGGGTAGATAAGTCATGGGTGCTGGTTGTCTAATTGCCCCATGAGTAAGAGAAGTCCCACCAGCAGAGTGTTTCCTTGACACTTTATGTGTTTCCAGATGCCAGCAGAAGTCTAGAAGCCTTGCACTACAGTTTGTTAGGAAGAATAACTGGACGGACTTAGCAAAATGAAGAGAAGAGTAAGGAATCACATCCCAGAAACCTAGTTTGATTCAGACAAAAATGAACTCTGGTAACATTTATTTCCCACACCTTAAAGTTCTCCATCCTTTTTCTTCCCACTCATCACTTTTATCCTTCTACTGTAAGTCATATTTATTAATGTTTTATTCCTTTGCATCTTGTCTTTCCTCTGCCTTCAGTTCAGCAGAGGTAATACTCCCTCAGCTGTCCCCACATTCCCACCCTATGGAAGGTTTCACATTTTTCCCAATGGACGTGGCTGTGCTTCTATGAAAAGAGTGTCCTTTTTGGTATATGTGTCTCTCTCTGACTAAATGTGGAGTTAGTTCATTGAGAGAAAGGACAACTTTGTAACCATCCATATGCAGTCTAAGATCAGCATGATGCCTGAAACACAATGAATTACAGATTTCAATTTCATTATCTTAGACCTGGATTATCCTCTCAGCTAGCTGTGGTCATTTGGAATCGCAATTCTGTCATACATTTCATGGAGTATTTTTCTCAGTATCCTACCAACTTTAAATTTGGTAAGTAGGCCCAAATAATGAAGATTTCATTAGGGCATGTAAAAACACACAAATCTCTTAGGTTTGCAGTGCATGACAAAATGATTTCAAGATTATTTCCATAGTTATTAATGATTTCTTGAAGATGTTGTGCTAGGTACATTTCTAAGCATTTTTACAGCATTTTTCATTATTGATGTCTTTAACAATTCATGGGGAGAGAGTTATTGACAGAAACCCCATTCTCAGACTTACAGGGAATTTTGCAAGGTCACAGCTGATAAGCAGAACCCAATTAACCCTGATGAATCTGACCTCAGAGCCCAAGCTTTTAGCCACTATGCTAGTTCTCTATGTTATTTCTATTTATGTGCAGTTATTTGTTGCACCCAGTTATCCTTAAATTTGGTCAGAATAAAGTTAATGGAGTAGTTTTATAATGAATTTTATTTTCTGAGGGTAAAGAATATTTCAGTTGTTTCTCCCCTAAACAAGATAATATTCCTTTATTATATTTTCTTTTTCTCCTCCTTGCTCTCTGTCAGCGAAGCCCAATTTATAATTGGCCATTATGATGCAATGAATCTAATCACAATTGATGTCTATTCTCTGTTCATCTTAGGGGAAACTGTGAGAAGATCCACTCTAGGCCATTCTCCATTAACCCCCCCCCCCATCTGCTGAGGCTTTGCCTGAGTAAACTTTTAAGCATTCTGATCACTGATGTCTGTAATTTCCCACTGCCCAGAACTGGAGGTCCATGCTATGAATTTCTCTGGTGTCCTTCTTAGTCATGGTAACCACTCACCACTCATGTGCTGTGAAACATAGTGATGATTATCACCTCTTCCACAATGCTTGGCTTCTGAGTGAGTCTTAGAGCCTGGTCAGGATTCATCCAACACAGGCTCTGGGGCAACTTTTATTGTCCATCACATTGAAAGTTCTAGATCTCTACTGATGATTATTTTCCCCCTTGAGTTGGCAAATACTTGTGTTAGCACCCCTACAGTTTCTGATGATAAAGCCTCCATTAAAGGGCTCCACACGAAGGCCTCTAGTGCCTTTGTGTCAAACGATGCTGCTTGTTACTTGGACTTTACATTGTTGTCATTCTGCTCTTACCAACCAAGCCATGAACTTTTGTCCTGAGGTTTACTAAAGGTATTTGTCTTATCCTGGAATTATCCTGATAGCAACAAACTGAAAACTAACAAATGGCTGAAAGATAGAGGGGCTTTTTGTGAAGGAAAAGCTTTTTGTGAAGGGTGTGTATGTGACTCAGGATTATAGAAAATTGGTCATTTCCTAGCAGGGACACAAGCTGGACTATAACATGTCAAGGAAGCTGTAGTAATTACTTTCCTTGTTTCTGTAATACAAAATACACAACAGAAATGAGTTAAGGAGGAAGGGTTTGCTTTGGCTCACAGTTTGAGGTTTTAGTCCATCATGGTGGAGAAGGCATGGTGTAGGCGCATCAGGCAGCTGGTCCTTGTGAGCAGTCAAGATACAGACAAAGATGGATGTTGGCCCTCAGCTCGCTTTCTTCCTTGTATTCAGTTTGGGTCTTCAACCTATGAAATGGTACCACCAACATTTAGGGTTAGTCTTCCCATGTCAATTCACCTAATCTTAAGAGGCAATCCCAGACATGCCCAGAGGTGATTTCAATCCTGTCAAGTTGACAGAAAGGCTGAACCCATCATTCTTACCACTCTCATTCAGTGTCACCTGCCCTACCCAGGTTTGGTTTACTGGACTGATGGCTTTTCTCTGCTCAGAATGTGGACCACAGAGGGCTATCCCACAGAGGCATTTCCAGTTTTCCTGTTCAGGGTTTGCAGCTAACTGAAGGCATTAATCATACAGTATCCATCCACAGCTCCCACATTCTCTTCTGTGTTGTATGGCTGGTTTTTACCTCTTCTCCCAGATTTGTATAACAAGATATAAGCAGAACAAAGACCGTCACATCATCAAAATATATCCTCTTAGATAGTTGTTTAAGTTGACAAAATAAATGTTATTATGACATTTCAAAATCTAAAGGTGGGCCAAAGACTTCAACAAACAGTACACACACACACACACACACACACACACACACACACACACACACATTCATGACAAGATGCTTTACCTCCTATATCATCATCAGAGAATGATGGCCCAAATCCAATATCACATGCTGATGAAGATGAGGGTCAGCAGGAACTGTCACTCATTGTTGGTAGAAATTCAAAAATTTGCACCAACTTGGGACTTTACATATCATATTTTTTCTTTTATACTCTTACCATATAATTGACATATATACTAATGAGTTAAGAAAAAAACTATGTGCACACAATAACTTGAACTAGAATTTTCATAGCAGCGTTATTATTTCCCAAACTTGGAAGCAATCATGATATCCTTCAGTGAAAGGTAGATTAATAAACTTTGGTATATATAGAAAATGGAATATCATAGCACTAAAAAAGGCATCATATATAAAGCCAAGAAAAAGCACAGAGAAGCCTTAGTTCAAATGCATAATGCTAAATGAAAGAAACCAGTATGAAAATGTTATGTGCTGTTTCTTGCTGTTTTATTACATTCCAATAAAGATAAAAGTATGGATACGGTAATAAAAGCAATGACTACCCAGGGTCAGGATAAGGTTAGAGTGAAGGGAGGGAAGATGGACAGGTGAAATACAGGAGACTTTAGGTCAATGAAGACAACATAGTGCCTGCTGGAGGGCTGATATCCAGAATATATAAGGAACTCAAGAAATTAGACATCAAAATACCCAACAGCCCAATTAAAAAATGGGCTACAGAGCTAAACAGAATTATCAACAGAAGAAGCTCAAATGGCTGAAAGACATCCTTAATCATCAGTGAAATGCAAATCAAAACAACTTTGAGATACCATCTCACACCTGTGAGAATGGCTAAGATCAAAAACACTGAAGACAGCTGATGTTGGAGAGGATGTGGAGCAAAGGGAACTCTCCTCCACCGCTGGTGGGAATGCAAACTTGTACAGCTACTTTGGAAATCAATATGGTGCTTTCTTAGAAAATTGGGAATCAACTTCCCTCAAGACCCAGCTATACCACTCTTAGGCATATACCCAAGGAATGCTCAATCATACCACAAGGACACATGCTCAACTATGTTCATAGTAGCATTATTTGTAATAGCCAGAACTTGGAAACAACCTAGATGCCCTTCAACTGAAGAATGGATAAATAAAATGTACATATCCACAATGGAGTACTACTCAGCAGAGAAAAAAAATGACATTATGAGGTTTGCAGGCAAATGGATAGAACTAGAAAATATCATCCCGAGTGAGGTAACTCAGACTCAGAAAGACAAACATAGTATGTACTCACACTTAAGTGGATACTAGATGTAAAGCAAAGGATAACCAGACTGCAACTCACAACTCCAGGGTGGCTACCTAGTAAAGAGGACCCTAAGAAAGGCATCACCCAGCAACAGAGAAATGGATGAGATCTACATGAGCAAACTGGGGATGAGGGGGGTTAATGGAGGGTAAGGGTCAGGGAAAGAGAGCTTAGGGGAGAAGGAGGTCCCAGCTGGATCAGGAACAGAGTGGGAGAACAGGCAAAGAGATACCATGATAAATGAAGAGTCCATGGGAATGGGAGGAGGTGGAGTGCTAGAGAAATCCCCAGAAATCCACAAAAATATCCCCACTATGGACTAGTGGCAATGGTCGAGAGAGTGCCTGAGTTGACCTACTCTGGTAATCAGATGGCTGAACACCCTAACTGTCATGATAGAACTTTCATCCAGTGACTGGTGGAAGCAGATGCAGAGATCCATGGCCAAACCCCAGGTGGAGCTCCAGGAGTCCAATTGGCAAGAGAGAGGAGGGATTGTATGAGCAAGAGATATCGAGACCATGATTGGAAAAAGTACAGGGACAAATAGCCAAACTAGTGGAAACACATGAGCTGTGAACCAATGGCTGAGGAGCCTCCATGGAACTGGACCAGGCCCTCTGGATAAGTGAGACAGTTGATGAGCTTGAACTGTTTGGGAGGCTCCCGGGCAGTAGGACTGGGACCTGTTCTTGGTGCATTAGCTGGCTTTTTGGAACCTAGGGTCTATGCTGGGACACTTTGTTCAGCTTTGTTGCAGGGAGGAGGGGACTGGACCTGCCTCAACTGAGTCTACCACGGTAGGCTGACTCACCAGGGGAGACCTTGCCTTGGAGGAGGTGTGTGGTGGGTATTGTGTTCCCAACAATATTTTGTACCCTAATAAATTTATCTGGGGTCAGAGAATAGACAGCCACTAGATACAGAGCCACAAATGGTGGCTAGAAAATGGGTCAGAGCAAGCTATAGCAGAAGTTGGGCGGTGGTGGTACACACCTTTAATCCCAGCACTTGGGAGGCAGAACTAGCCAGATCTCTGAGTTCAAGGCCACTTTAGAAACAGCTAAGCATGGTGACCCACACCTTTAATCCCAGAAACCCAACCTTTAATCGCAGGGAGTGGGGGCAGAAAGAGAAAGGTATATAAGGGGTGAGGACCAGGAACTAAAGGAGGAGTAAAGCATGTAGTTAAGCATTTGGCTAGAGAAGCATTCAGGCTTTGGAGCAACACAATTCAGCTGAGATTCATGTGGAGGAGGACTCAGAAGCTTCCAGCCTGAGGAAACAGGATCACCTGAGGAACTAGCAAGGTGAGATAGCCGTGGCTTGTTCTGCTTCTCTGATCTTCCAACATTCACCCCAATAACCTGCCTCAGGTTTGATTTTACTAATAAGACCTGTTAAGATTCATGCTACAGAAGTGGGAATGGGGGGGTGGATTGGGTGGGAGGGCTGGGGGGGTGGGAGGAGCGAGGATGGGGGAATCCATGGCTGATACATAAAGTTAAATTAATTATAAAATAAAAATACTTATAATGAGCAAAAAAGACAGCATAGTGGTGGTGGTTGTTGATAGCTGTTGATGGAGATTTACACATGTGAGGAGCAGAAAGTATATGGGATATCTCTGTACCTTACTTTTATTTTTGCTATAAATATAAAAGTGTCCTAAAATATTAAAATCTTAACAGAGAGGCTAAAGAGATAAGATAGATAACTCAGAGTCTAAAAGTGAGTGCTGCTCTTGCAGAAGACCTGAGTCTATTCCCAGAACCAATGTCAGGTGGCTCACAACAGCTTGCAACCCAGCTTTAGAGGATCCATTCCTCTTTTCTAGCCTCCTCAGGTACCCATATTCATGCACATTTACTGCATCCATCCATCCATCCATCCATCCATCCATCCATCCATCCATCCATCCATCCACCCACCCATCCATCCACCTATATACATAAATACATAATTAAGAAATAAAAACAACTAAAAGAAAATACACCCCAAAACCACTATTTTAAGTCAGAATGTCTTATTTTTGGCAACCCTTCTCCACAAATGCATTTCTTTAATTCCTTCTTCCTCCTTATCTGTGTTCAGAGAAGGGGGAGGGAATAAATGAATGAATGAGAGAATTCAAGTCAAGCCAATGAACAATATTCCCTAAGTAACTCAAAACTCTGGGGTGCTGCAGCAGCTCTCTTCTCTGCTAAGCATTTATTTCTCATCTTAACACCTCGACTCATGTCCCCAGTGTTCTTTTGGATAAATTTTCTCTTCTTCTCTGCACTATATAGCCATTTGTCAACTGTAACAAAATGGATGAGATGATGACTTATCAAAAGAAGAGGTTTATTCTGGTTCCTGATTTTAGAAGTTTCAGTTCTGCTGACCCATTGCTCTTGGCCTCTGGGAGAAGTGCTGGATGGCAATGGTGTGAGCACATGCTAGAGCAAACCACTCATTTCATGGTCGAGTGGCAATAGGGAAAAAAAGAAAAGAAAAAAAAAGTAAAAGGAAAAGAAAGGGAGCAGGATCTTATGTTTCTTTCTGGGATCACACATCCAATTCCTAAGGAATTATGTCTTAGTCACCAAGACCCTTAGTACCTCTCCTCTCTCTAGTAACAAGCCTTTAATGCATGAATCTTTGGTGGACACTACCTATTTTCAAATCAAGATAATCATTGTATAGACTATTGGCGGAGCTGTCAATTAAGCTGTCTCAACTGAGAGTCAGCAGGAAACATTATGTAATATTAAAAGTAATTAATGTATACCAACTGGAAGAAAAAAAACAAGAAAAATCAGGAGGAAACAGAGACAGTGTCAACTCAAGTCACACTTTTGGGACTTGTTTAGATAATAGTGGACTGTTTTCATTAAGATATTCTCATTCTCTCTCTCTCTCTCTCTCTCTCTCTCTCTCTCTCTCTCTCTCTCTCTCTCTCTCTCTCTCTGCTGTACCTGTGTGTGGGGTGCCTGTATGCTATGGCACATGTGTGGACATCAAAGAGCAACTGAACTGGTTAGTTGTTTTCTCTCCTACTTTGTTGAGACAGGGTCTCTCTTGTTTTGGTTTTGCCCGATGTACTCTAATTTCTTAAATTCTTTGAATAAACCCATAACTTCCTAATACAGCTATTCTGCTTCAATGAGCCAGAGCCAAGTTTGTTGTTTGCAAACAAAACAAACAAGGATACATTTACCTGATAATGATGCCGTTTTTCAGAAGGTCGGGGTTCTGTAGGTTCTGCTACCTGATTCTATGATCATAGCTTCCCTATTGGCTCCAGACAGGTGCTGGGATATTACTAGGCAGGGCATGGTGGACACAGCCTTCTTCATAATCAGTTACAATAGCCTGAATGTGTCAGAATGAGCCTGGATCCATGAACAGAGTGTGTATACACACACACACACACACACATATACATATATATGTATATATATAATATATACTTTTACACTGATTTCTGTGGGCATATTTCTCAGGTAATGTTCAATTAGTGACAAGTCAAAGCCAATCAGACTTAGAATAGTTTGAAACATAATTCTTATAGATTTGCTCCTTTTGTCTGTCAATAAAGATCATGAATTACTTTAGAATCAGTTTAGAAGGGTATAAGATAGGAAGAGGGGCTAGAAGCAGTTTGGCAATGGACAGAAGTAAGCAAGGAGCTACGAATGACTATGTATGACTTAGAAAAACACAGGGTCCCTTCCCCCCCCCCACCATCTCACCATCCCTGAGATGTGCTGGGTCATATTTATTCTCCTTCCTCATCCATAACCCCATGCTTCCCTATATTAGTGAAATAATGTTTTTTTTTGTTACTCTTTGATGAGATTTTCCTCCTTGTCCAAGTTCCTCTTCTCATGATCTTTTGATAAATCATAAAAGATTTCATATTAAAGTTACAAAGGAAAATATGCTCATGTAGGTGTGTTAACTGAGGGTTAAATCTCATTCCACAACTTCAAGCAAATTATGAAAGTTTTAAAACCAAGATGGCTATGGATAGGACTATCTCCACACATTTTTATTATGAGAATCAAAATGAGTTGAGGTTAAATGAGCACCCTTTATGAATATTCATAGGAATTAAGTGGATCATAAAGTGGTCACTCTTGGTTTTGGTGGAATCTTTTTAAAAGCAGCCTGAATTTAATGGCTGTTACTTCCCTCTTGCAAATGTTTTATTATTATTATGCTCTTTCAAAAATGATAGTAGGAAATTTTTGTTTTGTTTGTTTAGACTCAGGAGTGTGTGAGAAATGCTACTGGTTTGCCCCAGGCTCTTTTTCTCTTGCTGTTTTCTTGAGCCTTGATCCTCCATAAGATGTGGTCCCTTGTTGATGGCCAGAGGCAAGCATTCTTCTTTTAGGCCTTTCAGACTCCGGAGCTTAATCAATACTTGGGACTTGGAAGTTCTGTAGCTCTAATGGGAAAACCTGGCTTTTCTGACCCGCTAATGCTCAAGGTTTAAGAGTGAAAAGCCTGGCTGTGCCTAATCCACTGCCTATCATATTTCCAACTGGTGCTTGGGACAAGCTCAAAGGCAGAGGCTAAGGGGAGGCAGGAGTTGGTGATTTAAGAGGCTGAAGAGATTTTCTCTCTCTGAGCCAAATTTTTCTTCAGACATTTGTGGGATTTGACACTGGAGTGCAACATTCCATCTCCCTTTAATACAGGGACTTTGAAGGCACCCACATGACTTTGAAAGCATACAAATCCACTACCTGAATTCTACTTTCTTCTGGCCAAGGATGGCAACAAATTCCATCTGATGGTACCTCAGGCACAGCACCTGATTGCCTTCCTCAAACGATACTTGATGGTTCTGTTCTCAGGAGTTTGCTTTGAGATCTGTGTCACATCAAAATGCATTACTCTGACACATGTAATCCTCTGTAAGCTTGCCTAGAGAGCTTGCCTCCTTGTCTTCTCCCTGGTGTGTGTGTGTGTGTGTGTGTGTGTGTGTGTGTGTGTGTGTGTGTGTGTATGTGTGTGTATGTGTGTGTTAGAAAGAAGATGGGAGATATCATTTATCTTACTTTGAAGATGAGAATTAAAGTAAGATTGAGGAAACAGAATCATGTTCTGAGACAGAAATAAAACTAAAGGTAAATGTATGGAGGAGGAGCTTACGTTAAAATTCAGAAAGGGTGTGGAAAGACAAGCAAAGTGGCTTCAGATTGCTTCACTTCTGTGTTTATGTATTGGTTAAATTAAAAAACCCACCTCCCTTGTTTATAGAAAAGAAACTCACCATAACACAGTGAAGGGACTCAGAATGAATACAGGGAAGTTGCACCTGTCTCTCTTCTCACACTCCCCACACTCATCTCCCAAACGGAAGTAATGTTTATATGACATATATGCTATGTTCCTCATGGGTTTTCTATGGCCAGGCAGTAGATGTCAGTCCTTAAACAGGAAGTATATAAAGCTGGAGAAAACACTAGTTATCTCAGAGTATTTTTGAGATAATTCTAGAGTGTAGGTCATTTGTACAAATGTGAATGGCACAAAATAAGAGGTCAGAGATTACTGTATATTATTTTTTTTCAGACAAACACCTGCATGCTGCATGTTTTCAGGAAATAAAGATGATTCCATGCTGTGGTATAAATTACTATTTTAAGCTAATTATATGACTAGCACATTAAGGATTATTTTATTTGAATGTGTGCATATAATCACATTGCAGTTAATAATAGGTTTATCCTTTCTTTCTCTTTTCATGCCCTCTTGATTTGTATTTCTTGAGGAAATCTATATAAAGACCATATATGTGTGTCTGTATTATCCCTTGTTTTCATGTGATCCTAGACAAAAGCACACATGCACTTTTATATAATTTTGCTATTGACTTATAAAGATTATAGAATGATTTACTGATTTATAAGCTTACAGAATGCAAGAGTATCATTATAACAATTTTAAATTATAGAAATAAATTTCCTTTAGCATTTACTAACAGGGGCTTCAAAACTTAGATTATAAATTCTGATAGTCACTGGGAAATATCTTTGCAAACCCTTGAATTTGGAATATAAAGTGAGTGTCCCAGTGCTGGTCAATTAGACCCAGAGGTTATCAAGCAGAGATGTCGAGGAAAGCCCTCTTTTCTAAAAGAAGGGTGAAGTTGGCCTTTTCATTGTTCTTCCTTCACCTATGAGAAGCAGAAACAGAACCTGAAATGATTATATTATCTTTACCTCTTCATGGAATGAGTGTTATAGACACATATCAGATGCTGGTGTGGGGGCACTTTTGTGCTTCCTGTCACTCAAAGAAACCTGGCAGAAGTTCTAATTGATGGGTATTTCTGACATTATACCATTTATCTTGTAAATAATTATAAGTTCATTACCCCATTTCCAAATAATGGTCATTAAACTTTTATTTTGACTTTGGTTTTTCAATCTGTCTGTCTGTCTGTCTCTATGTATGTATGTATGCATTTATATCTATCTATCTATCTATCCATCCATCCATCCATCCATCTATCTGTGTATCATCATCACTCTATCTCTATAGATCTTTCCCTCACCTGATCCTTCCTTCCCTTCTTCCCTCCTCCTTTCTCTCATTCTCTGCCATTTCTAACAATGTCATCTCAAAGTGTCCTTAAAATGTATAACTATGTATCTTTCTGTACTAAGAATTTTATTTCTGTGAATAAATATTCCAGAGTAAAACTGCTGAGTCAAGAGTATATGTATTTTTAATTTTAATAAATGTTACCACAATGTATTTTAAAAAGGAGCCAGTAGCAATTTATGTTTTACTGACGATGTACAAGAAGAGGCTTTTCCTTCTTATGTCCCTGCTGCAGTTGTTATTGCTCTTTGGCCAGCTGCATCTTTATAAAATCATAATTACTGAATTAGCCCCCATTTTCATGAATACTTGTGCTTTCAACCCTTCTCTATGTTCTGTTGCTATTTGGATTTATTCTGTGGATTCCAGTTTATAACGGAGAATTTCTTTCTCTTGGCAACTTTCCTTCTTGTCAATTTAAAAGAGGTTTAAAAATAAGAGGACATTAATAGGCAACAAATTTCACTTCATCTCAGCATTATAATTTATTTATAGTGCCTTCTAGGGACTGAAAGTTTGGGTCCCCAGAAGTATATACGTTAAAACCCAGTCCCTAGTATGATGGTGTTTAGGGAGAGACCTCTGGGAACTGGAGCTGTCACAGTTTCATATCCTTAAGGAAATGATCCGAGAGAGTTCAGTTTGCTCAGTTTGTCATGGATTTCATAGCAAAAAGGCAGCCACTCAGTGAAGCAGAAAGTAGACCATACCAGGCACCAAAGCATATCAGCACCTGCAACTTGGACTTTCCAACCTACAAAACCATGAGAAGGAGATACCTCTCTGTGTGAGGGCCGTCTGTGGTGTGTTCTGTTAGAGCTGGTCAAATGCACAAAGACAGTATTTGAACTCTACCATGACTGGTGTGGTGTGGTGTGGTGGTGGTGGTGGTGGTGGTGGTGGTGGTGGTGGTGGTGGTGGTGGTGTGTGTGTAAAGGCAGTCCTAGGTGTCATTCCTTGCCTTCCACCTTGATTAAGGGAGAGTCTCATTAGCTCTGAGTATATCAGGCCAGCTGACCCTTGAGCTTGAGCTTCTCTATCTCCCATCTTGTCCCCAGAGCCCTGGGATTACAGAGCTTGTTATTACTATAGCCTTTTCATGGGGACCTGAACTCAGGTGTTCACACTTGGGTGGCAAGGGCTTTGCCTGCTAAGATGTCTCCTCAAGGCACAATTGCAGTTCTGAAAGCACCTTACTTTTCTTTCTGAATAAGTACATCTTTACTGTGAACTGTATCTAGTTACCTCCTTCACCTGGAGAATCTGTAGTGGTTCCCTAGTAATGTCTGTCTGTATTGTTCAGGTTAGAGGTTCATTTTGTCTTTGCCCTAACAGATGTCCGCTTGTGTTACACCACTGGAAACAAGTGTGAGTCCTTTCAACTCTGACATTAAAACTTGCCATGTCATACTCCAATACTCTGAAATTTATTTTTAGGCTTCCTTCTCATTTGCATTTGTGTGCTTTCTTGTTCCTGTGTCAATCCCACACACTGATTTTTATTACCAAGGCTGCACAGGATGCTGATATTTAACACGAGTCATTGATTCTTTTTAAAAATCTTATTATTTTGTCAGGCATTTAGTACCCTTTGTTAACTTTCAGATAAAAATCTGTCCAATTAATCCAACTTCCTGTAACTAGTCATAGAAGTTTTCTTCTTAAAAGACAGTATGCACTTCTAACTTTTTCCTTACCTTCTATGTCAGTGGTTCTCAACCAGGGGGTTGTGACCTTTAGGGGTCGAATGACCCTTTCACGTAAGACCATCAGAAAACACAGATATATACATTACGATTGATAAGAGTAGCAAAACTACCATTATGAAGTAGCAATGAAAATAACTATATGGTTGGGATCACCACAACATCAGGATCTGTGTTAAAGGGTCTCAGCATTAGGGAGACTGAGAACCGCTGCTCTATGGCCCTGGAGAGATGGCTTAGTGATTAAGGAGGTTTGTAGCTCTTGTAGAGAACCTGAGTTCAGTTCTCATTTCCTACACAAGAGCTGCTCACAGCTATCTGTAAATCCAGTTGCAGGGGAAATAAAGCCCCTTTCTTACACCCTCAGTCACTGCATCCATGCTCAAAATGACCCCCCACCCCCAATTTTTACCTAACTTAAAAGTAAAAATCTTAAAAGTCTCAATAAAACTATGGACTTCTATGTGAATCTTTTGTTTTCTTATTTACACATTCTATAGTTTATATTGCCCATGTGAAAGAGAATTTTATAATTACCCCTTTAATGGCTTAGAGCTGGGAGCAAACACTTTGGCTTATTTATTTGATATGAAACCTCACCTCCACATTTGAAAATTAAATTCAGTAATTAAAAACAACTTCTAATTTCTGGAAATTGGATCATATTACCATTGCGGAACTCTCCAAGGCACTTTGATTGTCACTGTGACAGCAGACTTTTTTTTTTTTTGGTTTTTCGAGACAGGATTTCTTGGTGTAGCTTTACGCCTTTCCTGGAACTCACTTGGTAGCCCAGGCTGGCCTCGAACTCACAGAGATCCACCTGGCTCTGCCTCCTGAGTGCTGGGATTAAAGGCGTGCGCCACCACCGCCCAGCTGATAGCAGACATTTTTATTCTCGTCCTAGTAATGGTCAGGGTGGGTCAGAGAGGTTTGTGAAATCCCCCCCCCAGGGGGGGGCAGTGAGTAGTTGTGTGTTCTTTTGGTGAGCTTTACTGGTGAATAGTTTCCCTTTATTCCTAGTTTCCAAAGGCATCTTCAGTTTACACTACCAATACTTATCCCCCTGGTTTTTATTATAGATCCCAAGAACATTAAGTAAGGTTGATAGCAAGGCTGTAGCCAGATGAGTAAAATCAAAATGCAAAAGATGGACGGCAGCCATCCTTGTTTTAAATCTCACCAGATAATTCTCATGAATGCCATGTCCTGAGAACCACTGTATTATTGATTGGAAAGTATGAGCTTCTCTTCCTCTTCCTCCTCCTCCTCCTCCTCCTCCTCCTCTTCTTTTTCTCCTCCTCCTCTTCCCCCTTCTTCCTCCTCTCCCCCCCCCCCCCCGTCCTCCCTCCCCTCCTCATCCTTCTTTTTGGTGTGAGGGTGACATGTTGCTACATTTCCTAGTTTAAAATCATCTATGAATTCCTGGAATCAATCCAACATAGCTCTAAGAATAAAATGATTTTGAAGCACTACTGGATTCCATGTTGAAAATGGAGTCATGGATATTACCAGTCTTATATTTCCCTCTTTCTCTATGTTTATCAATTTTCATGATTAAATGTATGCTGTCATCTAAGGTAACTGCTACCTCCTATAATCTAGATGATATTACCTACCTCCTTCCCCCCCCTTTTTTTTAAACAAATTCATATAAACTTGACTGGAATTTCTATCTGTCCTGGTTAATTTTTTAAAGACAGCTCTTTAATTACCTTCTCAATATGCTTAATGGCAATGGCTTACACAGGTTCCCATTGCTTCTTAGGTTGACCATACTGATTTACATAGTTAGGAACTGATCTATCTGCTTTGAGGCTTTCAAACTTATGACTGTTTATTTCCTGTGATATTTTTCTTTCTCCAATGGCTGGTGTTCAGTTTGCTTTTTAATTCCTCATTGTTTATTTCAATGTGCATGCATGTACTTCTTTTCCCCTAAGACTTTGAATTGTCTCCCCCACCCACCACTATTTTTAGGGGACAGGGAAGTCAACACAGAAGGAAAGGGAAAGTAAAAACAACAGCAAGAATGTCTGAAAAAGTCATAAAGAATAATACTATTAACTGTTTTTAACCTAAAATTATATATAATATATAAACATCTGTGAAAATACATATACATGTATAGTTTACACAGACAATTCCCATCTGGGATGACATGCTACCCCAAAGTGCCACAGACTAGCCAACAAAACCGCCAATATGAGACATGAGGAACTTCCCTTCAAAAAAACCACCATTATGAGACACGAGGAACTTTCCTTCAAGTTGTTGGCCAGGGGACTACAAGGTTTCTGAAACATAGGCAATTACTGTGCTCCAGGTGGCTCTCTAGAAGTTGAAGGTAAGTCACAATGCTGAAGAAACCATGTACTTTGGACACAAGACCCCCAAAATCCAATGTGGATCTAAGCAGAAGGCCCCCTCTCTAAAGACTGGTCTTCATGGTATCAGAAGGTGCCATTGTAGCTTACAAGGGAAGAGAGAAAAGCAATGGACCTATCCAGCTAGGATGCCCATGAGTCCTAACAGCCAGCAATGCAGAATAACTCTAAGGCTCCAAGAGTGGTACTCATAAGTAGTGAGGTCACACAACCAAGAGGAGAGCCTTCTGTTCTAAGTTTTTTGTTTTGTTTTAATTTTCTTCAAGTCCTTTTGGGGCCCATGTTGTTTTCAGCCAACCCCCCCCCCCATCTTCTGTTACTCAGGTTTTCCCCAAGGTGAATCTGAGTTTTTTCCTTTGTTCTTTTTGTGTTGCTGTTTATCATGTTTTGCATTTCAGTTCTGCATATCAAACCAAGGGTCTCACACTGGCTTAATACTCTCTTTACCACTGAGTGGCACCATGGTCTTCCCTGATTAGTGATGAAAGTGCTCTCTGGAACTCTGGTCAGTAGAACATTTAATTTGCCTTCTAGATGACAGTAAAGCTTCTTTTTTAGTTTAAATTACAGGATTCATCCAGGATTTATATTCTTTATTTTTTATCTAAGACATTTATTCATAAAGATTCTTTATTTTTTTATCTAAGACATTTATTCATAACATTATTCATAAAGATTCAAATCATGTAAAAAAAAAACCAGGTGAGTGGGTGATTTACTTAGTTTTATAGTTTGGAGGACTTTTAAGATTTTCTTAGGGGAAAGCACAGAATTGATTTCTTTTAACATAGTTGATTTTTTTTTTTGAGACAGAGTTTCTTAGTGTAACAGTCTTAGTTGTCCTGGAACTCACTCTGTAGACCAGGCTGGCCATGAACTCAAAGATCCACCTGCCTCTGCCTCCAGAGTGCTGGGATTAAAAGTACGCATCACCACTGTCCAGCTACATATTTGATTTTTAAAAATATAACATTTTAATTAATTCTTTGAGAATTATATGCATGTATACAATGACAAATTTGACTTCCACCACCCCTGCCTTTAAGCCAGGTTCTCATGTATCAGGTTAACCTTGAAGTTACTATGTAGTTAAGGATGGCTTGAACTTCTGATCCTCCTGCTTCTCCCTCCCAACTGCTGGGATGACAGGCAGAGACCATCAGTATATTGGTTCCTTTGTTAATGGGATACATCCACTGAGTCTGTTTGATGGTCAAAGGAATGTATTCAGGGGTTAACTCACAACCAGAATAGAGGAGTTGGTCACGGAATCCTGGAGGGGTGGAGCATGATCCAATGTGGTTCTAAGATGAGCTCTGCCTTGATCCGCACCAGCATCCAAGACCACAAGGTAGCAAAGAGAAGGGAGTGCACATATGTGCATCCCAGGTCTTAAGGGCCCCTGGCAGCCATGTCTAAGGGACAGGTACATAGCAGCTTCCTTCTGTGTCACTAGATGTAGTGCTTCAGGGCATGGCACAGACAACCCCCCACTACATCTCCCCCTTTTGTCTAAGGAAGAAAGGTCTAACCTAACACAAAGCTATATACAATAGGAATAATTATTAAGGAGAAATAAAGGGTAATAACATAAGCAAATGGAACTTAAACAAATGGAACTTCAACCAACAAGAACAACATCAAACAAGGGACACATGCTAAAATCCAGAGGAAGTCTAGAGCAGAGGTAAATGGCAAGTTACAAAGATCATTCCAAAAGGTGTCCTAATCCTGAAGAATCTGAATCTAATATTTAATATATTCTAGATAAGATATGAGAAGACTGTAACTGTTAGTCTTCAATCCCATCAAAGACCTGAGAAGAAACATAATATACCTGAGAAAACAGGAGATGGACTCGAGCAACTTTTGGGAATCTTGCGAGAGTTGACAGAGATAGCTGGCAGCCTGGACCCACTACAACTTGCTGATATTTTTCTCTATGTTTTGGACTTTTTCCTCTAAATTATTGCCTATTTTATGTACTTGGGCAACTTTCCTGTCTAGGTACAGACTGATGAACTTACACCTTTTATGTTCTTATTTGTCCTGTATCTGGTTGTTGATAATAGTGTTTTTAAACATCTTTTTCCCTCTCTCATCTCTGTCTGACTCTCTCTCTCTGTGAGTGTGTGTGTGTGTGTTTGTGTGTGTGTGTGTGTGTGTGTGTGTGTGTGAATGCCATGTGTGCACAGATGCCAAAAGAGGAGCCTCTGGAGCTGGAGCTGGAGTCACAGGCCATTCTGAGCCACCTGATGCGGGTGCTGGGAACTGAACCCATGTCCTCAGCAAGAACGGTAAGCATTGTAACTGCCAAGTCATTTCTCCAGGCACAGTTCTTGATGCTTTTAAACTGGGACCCTGAATTCGTTATTCTCCTAATATATATACAAACTGAATTATTAATTACTTAATGATAAATTGCAAAGAATGACAATTTCTTCTTTTGATGAGGCCTAATATTTCATTTTTGGAGTTTTTGTATCTTCCCTAAGAAACCTTTCTGTAACTGGAGGTAGCACAGGGTTTCCTCAGTGCTGTTGAAGAATTCTGATAGTGATAGCTGTCACCTTTATTCCTATAAGCGACTGAACATAAACTATTTTGTATACTGTCCATTGACCTTTATAAAAAAAACAAAAAACAAAACTCAGTTCCAGATGTTCCAGGCTAACACTCTTCACTCAGAGAATTCCTAAGCTTTCCCTTATGTCCCCTATGATACTGCCCAGAAGCCTCAAATATTGACAGTGAACTCTTTCATACAGAAATCATCTACATAGGCTTTCCAGGTTATCATTTGATTGATATTCACTCATTTCTGCAAAGGTCTTTACATGAATGGTGTAAGACCTCCAGTTTTGTTTTTTAAGACCTATACTGAGTATCTAAAATATTTGCATTTGTGAACAGATTTTAGAATCAGCTTTCAATGTCTACAGAAAGCTTGTTGGAGAAGCATTGAATTTCCAGAGCATTCATCTCTTGTGTTACGTTTGCTCCTTTTGTCGGTATTTCTAAATCCAATTATCTTTTGGATTTCCCATTTTCTATGCATTTTCTGGAGGTTTTTTTTTTTTTTTATTGTGTGTTAAAGCCCTCACATTAAGTGCCTTTTGAGTTTCCCCTTTTGATTTTTTATGTTTTTCTTCATCCTTGGAAATTCATGCCACTGGATCGGAAATCAACAGTGACCTTGAAGTCAACAGAGACCTTGGATGTCTCCCTTTATTTATTATTTATTTATATTTATTTATATTTAATTTATTTATATTTATTATTAGGACTCTTTTTTGGAGTGAAGAATAGGGAGAATTGAAAGGAGGAGGGAGTCTGTGCAAGTGTCCCTAAGTTCTTATGGCTTTTCTCTGTAAGTTGTCTGTTCTTCTAGCATCCACCAGAACTTGGGCTCTTTTTATCTTGCTTGATTTTTCTCTTTCTAGCTGCTTTGCCCCTGGGTCCCACACACTTAGTGCCCATCCCGCTCTTCCTCCTTTGTCTCTTTTCTCAGCCTGAAGGTTGTGTGTGTTCCATGCATCTGTTGCAACTCCCTCTGCATCCCTGAATGACAGGGCATGCTTAGAGCCCCGGAGGCCTCTGCTGATCTATCTCTTCTGTGCCTGACCCACTTACAGATTTTTTTAAAAGATGCATTCTAGTTGCTTTTGTGTATGAAAACTTCTCCTACCATACTTAAGATTTCTCTGGTGAGAGTAAAACTATCTTCTAACATGGAAGCCATTTCTTTATAGGAAATTTGGAAAGAATGGGGAAAGAAATTTAGTTGTAATCTCATGACTTAGATAAAAATATTTGTTATTAGTTTGGTATACTATAATATATTTTGGTCTGATTTCTTTTCTCCTTTCATATCTACATTTTTATTCTCTACTTTTTCCTTGTATATTATACCAGAAGAGACATTCTGGTATATATATTTAGTCTCAATAGCTTTTAGAGAAACATTTGATTTCTATAATGCTACTCAAATGAACATTATTCATGGCTTATAGTTTGTATTATTCCTACAACATTTAATAGGTGAATGCTATTCCTTGGTGTTGAAGGCTGTGCTTTATATTTCTTTTTATGTTAATGTGAAGATATCTAGTGCTAGAAGAGATTAATAGGAAGAACTAGGTTGAACTTACAATGAATATGAGATTTTTGTTTCCAGCTTCAGTTTCAGCTACTGTGGACTGTGCTGGCCTAACATGTTCCTTACGGCTCTGCTCTGGACTTTGTCTTGTAAGAGTTTTCTGGGGGACTTTGTCTTCCTTTTTTTGCCATGGCTAACCATCATTCATGTTTATTGAGTAGGTGAAGTATGTAACCATTGAGCCAAGCTAATTCCTTGTGTGATCTCCTGATTCTCATCCACAACTGATATAGATGAGAAGAGCAATGCTCAGCAAGTCTGTGTTCAACTGACTCATGCTGAGTTCATGGCCCATAAGACCTTGTGAACTGTGATGTTTGTCAAAGTTCTTTCTGACAGGTTTAGAGATCAGACACTTGTCCTTTTCCTCTGGTAAACCACAGATTAGCAGGGTGCCTACATTCTGATTTTGGCTTATTGTGACTATAGCCAAGGGACACTTATCTTTTACTCAGTGGAGAACATCAGTTGTTTGAAGGTCATTGATGAGTTAGAGACTATATGGAATAGGATAAATGGCTAGGTGACATACCTGTGCTCTATATTTTGAGTTCAGAATTGGAATCTGCCAATAAAATTGACAAAAGGACATAGCAAGAGTAAGGGTGTATATGTTATTACTAATAAAATTTCTAGTTTTACAAGGGAAGGGTTTACAGAAAATAGACAGAAGCCCATAGTGTCAGACTTTGGGCATAGATATCATTTCAACAAAGGACAATATAGTTTGCTGAAGAGAGAAGACAAAGTAAAGTGGGTTGGACTTGTATAGGCATTAAATTGTGGTGACTAATTCACATCTGCCAGCACTCACCCATGTAGTACCATGTGACTTCACTGAAGCCTTGGTTCTGAACATACATGTGCTCTGTGTTTTGTGGGTACCATCTCACTACACAACACCAGCAAACGCTGCATAAAACTTTGTGGCTCAAATTTCAGATGATGGTATGTTATAAATTCCAGTGTGTTTACTACACATACAAAGTTTTCTGCTCTTGGAGAAACATAATAGCTTAATCATGGTAGACAAGGACTTTTAATACTTTCCTACCACCATTTAAGCATTATATCTGTGTATCTTGGAATTCGCGCACCTCTTAGACATGGAATCTAAAATTTAAGCATGGGAAAGCCTTTAATCATTCTAGTCAGCTTCCCATATAATCCTTGAATTCTTCTTAGAACTAGCCATTTCTTTTTTTAGGATATATTTTGTTATTTTTAATTATGTGCATTCATGCGTGTGTGTTTGGGCGTGGCATGTACACATGAGTGCTGGTGTCCACAGAGGCCAAAGGCATTGGCTCATCCAGGAGCTGGAGTTATAGGTGCTTGTGAGTCCCTTGATATGGGTTGTCATCAAGTCTACTCCTTTAATTTCTTAACAGCTGAGCGATTTCTCCAGCCCACTAGTCACCTCTTTACCTCTTCACTTAGTTTTCTTTAGTTCTTTTCCTTTGGTTTGATTCTTTACTCATTCTCTTTTGCTTCCTTTATTGTGTTTTTTCCTTTCCTCCTTAATAAGTGGTAAAGGCATCCAGCTCTCAAATACCTATTTTCACCCCTTGGCTGGTTGTCTTCCAAGCCCTTGGAGAGAATGGTTGATATCACTTATCTTTCTATTGTTTTTCTATCAGACAGCTCTGCCTGGGAGCCCAGATACATTTTACAATATTAATGATGTGCTGTAAGAACATAACATAACATTTTATAACCCTATAACAAATCTTATTATCAGATGACAATGAAGTACAGTACATTAAATATTCATCATCCTTGGTTTACTTTAAAACTTTAGCCGGGGATAATGCACAGAGACTGCCTCAGACTAATTAATGTTCTAAATATATAGCTTGGTTTTCAATATTTAATGGGAGACTCATAAAGTCATGATTGAAAACAATGCAATGTATCAGTCAGATGCCCCACTGACATGCACCGTGAAAAACATGTCCTGTTATTTTATAGACACCGCTATTAGATTTCTGCAGTGGTGGCAGCACTAACTCAGAAGGCTACAGTTCTCTCAGTATATTCCAGAGTGCTTAGCATTTGAAAGTTTTACTTCTGTTCATTGTCAGTCTGGATAGTAAAAGACAGAGCTTTCGCCATGAGCACCAGAGTGCTGGCCTTCTGCCAGCCTGTCAAAGTTCTTCTGTGACTCGATATTATGGAGTAGAATGTTCCCCTTGGGGGTATGTCATTGGAGAAGAACACAACATCATGATCATCAATTTTGGATTTAGTCAGTGACTGATAATGGAGAACAGGTGTGGTGCAGAGGAACATGGATATCATGGATCAAGGTATAAGTTTTATTTATCATATTTCCACCAGGGAGGTTATTTGATTAAGTTGAACATGTGTAAAAATCTAGGCATTATCATGATAGGTAGGATTCTGACAAATTTTGTGAATACACCTAGCTTGAATTCTCAAACTGTCAGCCAAATGAGAGAGAGAGAGAGAGAGAGAGAGAGAGAGAGAGAGAGAGAGAGAGAATGAATGAATGAATGAATGAATGAATGAATATATATCAACTGGGAAGATGCTTGAGGAATTAGAGTAAGAGACTGAACCTGAACCCTTGGAGCCTCCCATGGCATCTCTAGTCTTAAAACTTTCAGGAATGTTTCTGGACTCATTCTGGACTCAGAGTGTTGCATCAACAGATTATGGGACCCAAGGGTTTTCAAATACAGTGTTGGGTATCCGTGGAGACTGAGGCACATAAGAACAGTGGGATCCAGGGTTAGAAACCAGCATAGCATGCAGAACAAAAAGCACCACTACATCTGAAACTGGTATTAACAGAGATAGGTCTGAACACAACAGTATGATTGTGTCTAAAGAAGTATAATGTGGATAGGAAAGATGGCTCAATGGGTAAAGTATTTGCTGTGCAAACATTCAGACTGGAGTATGGTCCTCAACACCAGTGTAAAAAGCTGTGTATAGTAGTAGTATATGTTCAGAGCCCAGTGCTTGAGTCTGGGAGAGGTAGACACAGATGGATTCTGGGAACTTAATTGTTAGCTAGTCTAGCTGAAATGGAAAATTCCAGGTTCAGTGAGGCACTGTATTTAAAGAATATGGTAGGTAGTAATATAAAATGGTAAGATGACTTTGACTTCTAGCCTCGATGTGTGCATACATGGGAAGTGTACCCACACACATATTTATATACATACATACACCATGCACATATAGAACACTGTAGTAATAATAAAAATAAATATAATGCAAAATTGAAATTATCTGCAAGCAATGAGTTAGGTAGAGACTTTAGACATGGATAGTTAAATTTTAGATTAAGGAAAAAAGATAGATGAATTACTGAAATGCAAACCTAAGTGTTAGGTTATCAGAAGACTAGATATGATGATAGAATTAATGACCTGGAAGAATGATTAAAGGAAATTATCCATAGTATCACAGAGCGGAAAAAAGATACAGAAAATACAGAACTGAATGTTAAAGGAAGATAGCTTAGCCTGTGTTTAATTGGAGAGGACTAAGAGAAATGGGATTAGGGAAAGTAGTGCCTGTATCTTTTGACATTCCCCCATGTGCTGGAGGGAGCCAATTTCATCTCTTCCAGGAGTGTGGAATAGACTAGGAACTTGCTTGTAACAGGAACGCAATATGGTATGAAGGATCCTATAGACAGGAGGTCATTAAGCTTCAGCTGAACTGTTTCTCTACCCAATTTCTGACCTGTGAGATGCCATCACAATACGACAATGACATCATGAGGTAGGGAGAGGCCCCTCTTAGGAGAAGTTTAAACCTTCCACCAACACCAATACCAACTTGCTAACTAAGTGAATTAATCAGAGGGAATCATCCTACCCTACCCTACCCTAGTCAAGTCTTCTGTTGACTATGCTCCTGACCCAGAGCTACAGAGCTGGGCTCCTTCTGGACTCCCTGTCCACAGGAACAATGAGATAACTGGGGCCTATTACATCAGTAAATATGCACTGGCAATTTCCTATATACTCATAGAGAGTCAGCAGAGATAATGATTCAGGATTTTTAAAAACAGTGATAACAGTCATCAGTCAACAAATTCACAATTCTTGAAACATTCTAGATAGGATACATTAAAAGCAATCAAAATAGAGAAGCATGTTTGAGTAAAAATGGAAAAAAAATGAAAGGAAAAATCTTCAAAAAACTAGAGGGAATGAATTGTCACCAAGGGTGGGGTTGTTAGACTAAAGGTAAGCACAATTTCTTGAGACACAAAAAACATTTGTCTTGGCCTTGAGGGCCTATGGTCTTGTCACAGCTGCTCAACTCTGCTATCCTAGTGCCGTGCTGCCTCAGCCTCTATACAAATGAATATTGTAGTAGGCTATAGGCTGGACTTGGCCACAGGCCATCGTTTGCTGACCCCTGTCTAGAGAAGCTGCTGTATCAGCAATAAGATAAAAGAAGTCCAAATGTTTTCAATGTGAAAATCAATATAATTGTGAACTCATAATTTTGTATTACTTTTTTTAAAAAAATGAAAGCAACACCAAGTTTTTAAATTCAGTAAAAGATTGAAGCAGCTTGATAAATACCACTGGATCCTCACTAAAGAAAATCTTAAGAAACTTCAAGGATAAGGAAAGTGGTCTCTGATGGAAAGCTTTAGAGGTGAGAATAAATCAACAGTAGAGAGAGGTGTAGTTCAAAACGGGAGAAAGGACTTAGAATATCCTCAACACAAAGAAATGGCCAATGTTCTCATCTAATCCTTGAACATGGTCTACTTGTATCAGGATACAATGTTGCAAATGATAAGTATGGATAAAATTACCAGTCAGTTTAAAAATAATCAAGAAAATAAATCAAAATGAAGTTAAAAATACTTTATAGATATATAAGTATAATTGTACAACAAACATTTAAGTTAAAATGTCCTGCAGTAAATTACCCAAATTGTCTATTAGGAGGAGGAATGATGGCACTGATTCTGCATTTCAGTAAGTTCAAGGTTCATGGTATAATTTCAAATGTGCTCATTCAAAAGGTGCAGGAAACAAGCACATAATCCACAAAACTAGTAGAGGTTAAGGAGAATTGAATAATAATTACTAAAAGAGAAAAGAAGCCAAAAAGTGAGGGGAAAAGAACTAGAAAAGGTGGGGCAAACAGCACCAAGGAGACCGATATTCTGGCCAAATGTTAATATGTAATTACTCAAATGTGAGTTGATTAAAATTTCCAGGTACCAGGAACTAATTGGTCAGATAAAAGAAACTTCCATATAATATCATAGTATTATCTAAGATATAATCTAGAAAATAATTGCTGTGCTAACATTACTTTTATAAAAGCTGATGTAGTAATATTAAATTAGACAAACTAGAATTTTGTCATAAAAACATGACTGGGAATACCTGGCTCACAGTGTTAAAATATACCATTGAACAGAAAGATACAGTGGGTGCTGCTTCTAATGTGCCCCAGAATAGATAAAAAATTATAGACTACAGAGACATATGTAGGGCTCTTCAATATAATACCTTTAATCAAACCTCTTTATAACTGATCAAAAAGTCCAGAAAAGAAGCTGGACTTGGAGTATGTAAAAAACAGTGAATGGAGAAAATAGAAGGGAAGAAGTCAAAGTTGATGAAATTGCAACACACAGGAAGTAGTCAGTTGGTGAATCTAAAGAAAATACTATTGATTACCCTGTAATAAAACTTATCAACTCTCCCGACAATTGGATGTATCAGGGATGAAAAAAAAATCATTACTGAGCCTACAGGTTTTTTATGAAGAAAGGAAGTGGGCAAATTCTCAGGAAGGTATTACTTACAAAATTTAAAAAAAAAAAGAAGAAGATAGAAGAAGCCTGAAATTTCCATGATTTTCAAAACTTCCTCTTTGAAAAAAATCTACAAACCATAAAGTCACAAATGAATGCCAACTAAGGCTCAGGAAGTAATTCTAGCCATCACCAACTCTTTTAGAACATAAAAAGAGAGGAGGCAGAGAGATGACTCATCACTTAAAACTGTTTACTGCTATAACAGGGGACCAGAGTTTGGATCTCAAGCTTCAAGAGATCTGATTGCCCCTATATGCACATGTTTAGTCTTTACAGCTTAAACACACACACACACACACACACACACACACACACACACACACACACACACACATACACTTATAGAAAAGGACAGTCCACTACACCATTTATATGCAGTAAAAAGAGCAGACCAATTTCAACCATGACAATAATACAACAATCCCAAGTAAAATAGCAAATTTAATTAAGCATGATATAAAAAGATGAAAAACCTATATATTACTTAATATGTATGTGGTGATATTTTATTTGTGCTGAAATGTGGTGATATTTTATTTGGGCTTTAATAAATAAAGCTTGCCTAGAGATCAGAGGGAATAGCAAGCCATTTTAAGTAAACAAAGAAGTTAGGCAGTGGTAGCAAACACCCTTAATGCTATCACTTAGCAGGCAGGATCTCTGTGTGTTCAGGGCTACACTAGGGAACAGAGCCAAGCATGGTGACACACGCCTTTAATCCCAGTACCAACCTTAGAGACCTGGGAGTCTGTACAGACAGACAGAAAGTGACAGAGCTGTGTAGAAAGAGGAACTGTGGTAGCTGGGCTATGAGAGCCAATGAGAGGGCAGAACAGCAAGGCAATCAAGGCTTGGGTAGACAGGAAGTAACTTGCGTTTGAAAGCTGCAGAGCTGGTGTGGTAAGGTTGGGTGGTGGCTTTCCCTATTTCCCTGATCTTTCTCTAAGACTTTTACCCCTATATTTGGCTCTGTGCTCTTAATAAGACCATTTAGAAATCCATCTACATATATATTTCTATTTATTTAGGAAACTGTAGTTTGTATATAATGGCAGAGAATCATATGGTCATCTTAGTAGACAGACCAAATTTTATGCTTTCTTTGATAGCTATTTGTAAAACAAATTCTTATCAAATAACAAATGGAAGTTTCTTTAATTTGACAAAGTATAGAAAGAACTTAGAGCAAACATTATGTTTATGATGAAATATTGAATCTTAGCCTGTTACCTTGGCTGTGTAATGGGATGTCCACTGTATATACTTTTGTTTTTTATTGAACTGGAAATTCTAGTGTGTAAAATCAGATGTAGAAAAAGACTTAAGGAAAAAACATTTTCTTGTTTGAAAGAACAAAAACATCTACAAGATTTAAAAGAATCTACAGAAAAGTATTACACACAACAAATAGGCTTACTGAAATTGACATTCTAGAATACTCCATCACAGTGTTCTAAGTGGGTCCAAAACACTAGTTAGTACAATGTGTCTATTTATTTATGGGGAGATTAAAATAAAGCAGAGTGTCTCTGGCCTATCTGCATTGACACACAAAGTAGGAAAATAAATATGAATCTTATTCTGTGATCAACTGTCTTTACTATGACCACAAAGGGCATTCTACATGACCACAAAGCATATATCACCTATGAAGTCTCTCCTGCTTCCAGAGAACTTTAGTTCACCTTCCTGTGAGAGAATGGCGACTAGACAGTGGAGCCAAATACCAATAGCTTTACTTCCAAATACAGAACTGGATACCACAGAGCTTTACTGTAAAAATCCAATTGTATGTCCATAAACCAGAAACAAACAGAAAATGAAATGAAAGAAAACATATGGTTACAGAAACAAATATGATACCACATGCCTAGTAATATATCTAATAAAAAGTGTGCAAACTTCTCTGGGAACAGCTTTGCTGTTAAAGATGGACAAGATTGCAAGAGATGAGCCTCAGGCTAGTCAAGTAATTAAGAGTGCTGGATATGCCAGGCCACACAGAGACAACCGTGATTGTGAAACAGCCTGCCAACATGCTAGTGCCCAGTGTGTGTCCAGCCTGGAGGACAGATGTGAGCTGAAAGGACACATTTGGCCAGTGAAATTCAGCCAGAAGGAGAGGTCTGGATATCAGCCAGGTCTTGATACCTACAGATATTTAATCAGATGTCACCCTCAAAGAGGGGTCCAAAAATGCTGTCACCTAATACTGTCAGACTCCAGATCTTCAGCAGCCCTAATCAAGGAGAGTTTTGCTGGACAATATGTGGTTCTCTTTTCCTGAGAGGAATTGGGGGGGGGGGGCGATGAACATTATACTGAGGTTAAGTCTGTGAGATTAAAATAATGGCTGTTCATTCCCAAGTGAATTGAGACTGGACATGAACCGGTAAACCTATAGTCAGAGAACTAACAAAGCTAGGCTGCCAGGCTGTATTGCAAGTCTCTTATAATACAGTCCAGTGGACCATGCCATCTCCAGTGTTTTGTGGCATTATGTTGCATTTGGGGAAAAACGTCTCTGGACCTTTCAGATTGGATAATTAATTAAAGCTACATAACCAAGAGCTTTGGGGGGAAAATCCAGAGCAAATGCAAACAAAAGTTAAAGGGGGTTGAGTGGGGGTGTTCAGCAAAGAAACCATGAACAGAATTCGAGACTTCGTGGTAGCCTGAAATGTCCTTGCCATTTGTATTTGTATTTATAGGAAACCTGTGGTACACCAGACACACAAACGAATGAGGAATTTTGTTTGGCAGAGAGAGAGTGAGAGAGAGAGAGAGAGAGAGAGAGAGAGAGAGAGAGAGAGAGAGAGAGAGAGAGAGAGATATTACTATTCTGTGTCTGTACAACATAAGGTGTGCTGGTTTAGAAGGCATTCACTGGGCATAATCATGTAGATATATGTTGAATATTTTCTGGAAAAGGAACAATTCATATCCTAGAGTTGAAGAGCAAAACATATGTATTTCTTTCTAATATTGTTGTTCGGCTGTTTTGTTTATAGACAGGGAAACTGAGGTAAAGAGAAGAAAAGTAATTGACTCTCCAGAAAGTGGGTGTTATGCCAGACCCATCTTTACTTACAGTCCTAACAAAATAAACAGATTTCAAAAAAAATTTCCCAAATCTTACCCTGAAGTCCTGAAAGGGAACATCCTAGATGTTAGTCACTAAAATGACCAGGAAAGGTGAAGCTGACAGTTGGAACTGAATTCATTTACAGTGTTACAAGAGAAATATTTTGGACCCGTGTCTCCTGTAATGACATCCGTTTGAGTATCTAGATACATCTTGATTTCAAGCTCTAAAACTTCGAGCTGCTTTAATCAATTGGACGTTTATAGAATACTTTGAATTAAATATTAAATCAAAACCCCAAACAGAAACAATCTTCAGTCTTAATGCCTGAGCTGTGTTAAGCTCATAATTTTGTTTCAACGGGTGTTTGGCAATGAGTCACCAAGCAGGGCATTCTGAGGGCATTTCTAATATCCTTTAATTAAAACTCACAAGACTTTGTTTGATAAAATACCAAAGAAACCAATTATTCCAAGGTATTTCTCTGCCAAGAAGCCTTGCACAGAGATAATGCAGCCTTGTCCCTGAGTGCTACCTGAAGTGATGTTTGCATTTAACCCCCACTGTCTTGCCTGAGTTCGCCTAAGGCAAAGCCAGGGACAATGGATTCTGTGAGTTGCTTATTTGGGTTGCATTCCAGTTGTCAGCCTTGATGTCTGGGGTCAGTGGATATGTGGGCTGAATGCTATATCTCCTCAAAATTTCTATGGTAAATCCCAATCCATTCCCATCATGATGCAGATTGATGGTAGGGTCTCTGGGAGGTGAGTAGATTATAGAGGCAGAGTCCTTATGAACGGTCCTTATAAGACCATATGCGTTCTTAAAATAAACTAGGACTTGCTTCCTCTTTCTTCTGTTGGGGAGGACAGAGAAAGGGTGATGAGTCTAAGTGAGGGACAGAGTTCTTCAGAGATACATAGTCTGCCAGAACCTTATCTTGGTCATCCCACTTGTCAGAGCTGTGAGAGAAAAAAAGAGAGCAACTAAACAAGTTACCTGGTTTCTGGTTTTTGTCATACTGGCTAAGGGGAAAGAGAGTCACCATCATGTGTTATCTAATTGGCATCTATTACAGGAACTGTTGCTTAAGGTTATAGGACATTTTTAGAAGTCATACAAAATTGTTTTCAAATGTCCATAGATTGTAGTTAGAAGGTTTCTCTGGTCCTGCCCAGACCCATGGTCCTGCAGCTGCTTATAAAATAATTACTCAGAGGCTTAATATTATTTATAAATGCTTGGTCATTAGCTCAGGCTTATTACTAACTAGCTCTTACACTTAAATTAACCCATAATACTTATCTATATTTGGACACATGGCTTGGTACCTTTATAAGTTCTGCCTTGTCATCTTGCCTCCTTTGTGTCTGGCTGGTGACTCCTGACTCTGCCCTTCCTTTTCCCAGCATTCTTTCAGTCTGCTTGTCCCGCCTATACTTCCTCCCTGGCTATTGGCCAATCAGGGTTTTATTATACCAGTGTACAAGAGCATTATACCAAAGCATTACCCTTTTCCTGTCTAAGCAAAAAGGAAAGTTTTCCCACAACAATAGAGCAGTTGCAGAGAATAAGGAGCTGGCATATTTACCCATGAGCACCTGTCCTCTTACAAGGATTTCTCATTAAGAATGAACATCACATGGTGAATGTACATTCTCCAAGCTCCAGAGCAGGGTATGTTCACCACTGGCTGAAGTCCCCACAGAACTGGTCACTTCATTGATGAGCATCCGCATTGGTGCCTGTGATGTATAGGACATCCCTTTAGGCTTTGTTTCCATCTGTATCCAGGCACCACTTCCTCCTACCACATCATTCCATGGTACCCCTTTCTTAGTACAAACCCCTTGGTAGGGCCACCCACATCTTTATTGAGTGCATTATTTTGATATAGGCTTGCATCCTATGCCAGAGTACTCAAACAGAGTACTCTGTTTGAAATAAAGATCCTGAGAAATCCTGAGAAACAAATCCAGGATGCCCACAGTGTTGCTCCTGGACCAAGGGTATTAAAATCTTCAGAAATTTTGTGTGTATGTGAAAAACCAGAACTCAGGGGTTTGGTCCGCATTTTCCCAACATTTTATCTTGGGCTAAGTTGTATGGTTTTTAATTCTTTTTGTAATATTACTGGTGAATCATTGGTCAATGAGTTAAAAGCACAAATTTTTGTAACTACTAGAACAGAGCCTTCCCCAGGTTTAGAATCTCCACATGAAAGTTGCCATCTCCTAAAGACTGTGTGAATTAAAAGACGTTTTCTTTGGTTTTATTAAGAATTTCAGAACATTCCTCTACCAGCCCCAATCCAAAATAAAATATGTATTTCCTGAAATCTATTTCAGAGCAAACCTGCTGAAAAGTATACTTATGGTCACCAAGAACCCTTTTCCTACACACTCCTTTGCAGGGCTGTGTTTAGAGTCTCAGAAAAATCCCTGTCTAGACTCCCAGCTTTATTGCATCTTAGCCCTGTCGAGCTGTCTGTCCTCAGCTTGTCAGCATACTCTGTCAGATCCTTACACAGTCTTGGATTGGAAGAAGTCTCTGAGGTCCACAAAGAACTAGCTGCAAAAATAAGGCAGTCTCCTTCTTCCTAAGAGTCATAATTTGATTCAAGAGAAAATGGTATCTGAAAGCACAGCAAACTGAAGTGTGGGGTTTTGTACTAACAAGGAGATGTGTGGCTATGATGCCAGAATAAATTGTCCTGCCTGGTCCAGAGCCCGAACTGCTGGAAGAACAGACTCTAAATTACCTCTCCAAGCATACCTTTTTCATCCTTGCCATCTGGGCCACCTGTTTCTCCACCCATTTATCTGCTGGTCATTCCACTTTGTACTTTGGAGACACTCTAGCATGCTGATGCTTGGAACACCTATAATGTATATGTATGTGGAGGAGTGATGAGACACCTTGCTCATTCCTGAATATCTTATTAGGTATGACATCTCAACAGCATCTTTACTGTTGTGGTTTCAGATAAAACAATGATAAGAGAAAAAGAAAAATGTTTGCCTTTTGATTGTTTTTTTCATTCCCCCATGTGAGTGGACCTGTGTGCAAGTGCATGTGTTTGCTTATAATGGCCAAAGGTCAACATCAAGGTCATTCCTCAGATGCTACTCACCTTTTTGGGGTACAGGGTCTCAATCATCCTGGAACTAATTTGGCTATATTGTCTAGTCAATGAATCACAGGAATCCTCCTGTCTCTGCTTCTTCAGTGATGGGACTACTAGTATGTGCCACAATACCTAGATTTTTATGTGAGTTTCAGGGATTGAACTCAGAGTTTCTTGCTTGTGTGACAGCAGTTCACTGACTTATCTATCTCTTCAACCCAACACCTTAAAACTATAAAACATGGCAAGTTTCTCCTTAGTCCCTGTTGCAGAAGGGTGGTTCCCAAAAGTCTCCCACTGGCAAATACATCACTCCTGGCAATAGACATGATTATAGATCAGCTAACAGTTTGGGAAAAGAAACTGAATACTTAACACACCTCATTTTGTTTTCTGACTAATTTTAGAGATAAGAACCATCATTACACTACTTTATGAGTCAGGGAACTGTGACTTGGAGGGACTTTTTCAGAATCATACAGTAATGGATGGCAGCATCATACCTATATGGAACCACCTGTCTTCTCTCACAGAAGTGCTAGATGTAGATGTATCCAATTAGGACACAGATGACTTAGATGGCTCGGCAGCTCCACGAATTCACTTGTTCATGACATTGGTTGATTCATGACAGAGCAATGCAAATCCCTGGCTATTAACATTTTCCCTGGATATTGTTTTCTGGAAGGCTTGGAGAGTGATCTTCCCCAGGGCTGCCTTTAAGGATAGAACATGACTGCTGTGTTGAACTGGGAGGCTTAGGATCAGCCATACCTAGACATGAGATATCTGAGGGCGAGCTCTGAAGCACTGCCTCATTCTGCCTGGGGAAGGTTTTGTTCTAGTAGTTATAGGATTTATGCTCCCAACTCACTTACCAATGATTCACCAGTGATATTATAAAAGGAATTAAAGACTATGCAACTTAGCCCAAGATAAATCGCTAGCAAAATGAGAGGCCTTTATAATAGTAAATGCATAACTATGTCTGCCTCTACATCCATTCATTTATCCACATCACAGACAGTTTTTCTTAGTTTCCTGCTTGATGCCCTGGTGCTGTACTTATTAGTAAACCACCCCTCCTATCTTTGATGGCTGTGTACAGTCCTTCCACCCTTTACACCTTCTTACAGCACTGAGTCAGTCTATGATTGTGCCTACTGAAGCAGTCCAGAAAGACTGTTCTTTCTGGTCTATCCTTGAGCTCAGCCCTGTGGAAGATCCTTGGGTTTAAGGTCCCTTGGAGACACTGTAGAATAGATGTTATGCAAATGAGCCCTACCATTAGTGAGCTTGAGCTCAAATTCCATCCTGATGTTGGCTGTGTTTTTGAATCTGAGTCTTAATTTTTCCGAATTCTATGTTCTACCTGAAAAAAGAATTATATTACAAGGCATTGTTGGGAGGCTTACATGATATTATGCATGTACCACCTGTAGCAGAGGTTCTCATGCTTGTTAAGTGTATGATGAAAGATGAAAAAAATCATTGTTGTTCTCTCTCTCTCTCTCCCCCTTTTTTGCAATCCTCAGGATATTACATGGACAGCACACAGTTTGTATTACAGAATCTGCTTTTGTACACAGCCTCCATCATCCTGTCCTCTAAGGAGCCCTTCCCTTCAGAAAAATAGAGAAAATAATGAATCCTCATGTTGTGCATGGAATAATGTCCAGGCAAAGATAACCAGCGCCTCTGCAGAATCAGCCTGGGACCTTTTCTGCCCACTCTCATTCCAGCTATGCAATGGCAAAGGAAGAGAGAATTGAAATAGCTTAGCCTTTCCTTGTTAGCTTGACTCCTGGACTTCAGTTGAAAGCCCTGGCCATTCATCTGGGGATACAAATGTCCTTCCTTCTGATCCAGAAGAAGCAAGGATGATTTGGCTTAAGGGTAGGGACCAGCCACAGAGGTGGGTACTTGTGCCTCTTATTCTATAAACCACCCTAAGACCACTTAACTCATCAAACATTTTACCTATCCACGTGTGTGCCCAGCAAACTACAGGGGCTCTGCATGGTGTCCAGCCTACCTCTGCCCTTCCCAAGGTGCCAGGCAAGCAGCTTATCCCCTGGTTCCATCACACACACTTGATCTTGATCAGTCTCATCAATGATCATCAAGCAGGCATGCTGTGCTTTCCCAGCATGCACTGCTTCTCAGGTCTTGGAGTCAGTGGGGGTGGAGTACTGAACACATAGAGTGCCCCTCCTCCCTCTCCATCCTCTCAGTGCCCAAAGCTTATATACAGGCATCATGCTAAGTGAAATAGAAATGTCTAGAAATGCTTTGTAGACTGTTGACTCATCATGTAATTTTAATAACTTGCATTTATTTTTCCTTAACATGTCTCCTTCCTTCCTTGACAAATCCAGCCTGGGTATATTCCTCCTATATTTCACATCAAGCAAGAAAGTTATTAAATCACTGTCACTGTCATAGTTCTATCATAGGAAACAATTTTCTTCTTTCTCCTCCCCCTTTTTTGATACTGTCAAAATTCTAGTCATAGGCTTTCCTGCCTAAAACTAAGTAACTCCTCAACCCTCCCTCAATCCATCTTTAACTCACTCAGGATATTTTCCTTCAGTACAAATAGTACTTTCTTCTTTTCTGATATGAAAGCTTTCTATGACTCCTCCACAGCTTATGAATTGAAGCCCGAAGACTTAGCCAAATAATTATTTTTAAAATGATTTATAAAGTTGTATGTATCTGTCACGCCATTTTGAATTATGTATATATTGTGGAATGGTTCAGTCTATCTAATATGTGAATTATTCAAGGTTAATTTCTCTGTGATGAGAATGCTTTATGCCAATTTCTTTTAAAAACATTTTTACATTTTTTTGTGTATATATGTGTATGTGTGTGTGCTGTGATGCACATGTTGAGGTTAGAGAACATTTGTGGCCTCAGCTCTCTACTTCTACCATGTGGACTTGCAGGGTTGAATTCAGGTGGTTTGGTTCTGTAGCAAGTGCCAGTACCAGTTTAGCCATCTTTCTAGCCCAGTGTCCACTCTCTTTGGAGTTTTTTCAAGAGTATAATGTATCACTAACTGCAGTCACTATTCTATAAGATAGAACTCTTTTTTTCTTTCCTTCCTTCCTTCCTTCCTTCCTTCCTTCCTTCCTTCCTTCCTTCCTTCCTTTCTTTTTCTTTCTATCTTTCTTTGTAGATGTAATCATCTTGTTAAATAAGAAACACAGAGCCAATTACAGAGTTAAAAGCCAAGAGGTCAGAGGAATAGCTGGGAGCTGAAAACCTTACCCTTCACTGCTGCTCTGTCTTTCCTCTCCACAAGAGAGCTACTTCCTGTGTCCTGTCTTTTATATAGACTTTCTGTTCTGCCTTCTCATTGGTTGTAAACCCAACCACATGACCTCTTCTTCACTGCCTGTTCTGTACAGACCTCCAGGTTTTCTATGGTTAGTATTGAGGTTAAAAGCGTATGTTGCCATGCACCACCACCACTCAGCTTCTGCTATGGCTTGCTCTGACCCCAAGGCAACTTTATTAATATACAAATAAAAATCACATTTCAGTACAAATAAAACATCACTATACTTCTCTTTCTTTCTTTCTCCTTCCTTCCTTCCTTCCTTCTTTCCTTCCTTCCTTCCTTCCTTCCTTCCTTCCTTTGTGTGTGTGTGTGTGTGTGTGTGTGTGATAGAGAGAGAGAGAGAGAGAGAGAGAGAGAGAGAGAGAGAATGCCTCATGTATCCTAGTTTGACCTTGAACTTGTTATGTTTGCTGTATAGTGATTATGACTTTGAATTCATGTCTTCACTTCCAAGGTGCTGGGATTTCAAATGTGTGCTACCACACCTGCCTAGGATAAAACTCTTCAGCCTTCTGGGACACTATATTACTTGTTAATTCTATGGGATCACCTTTCTTGGTCAACAAAGTAATTTATTTTTCTAACAAGCCTTGGAGGCTGGGACTAGAGAGATGACTCAGTGGTTAAGAGTACTGACTGCTCTTTCAGAGGACTCAGGTTTAGTTTCTTGCATCCATATGGCAGCACATAACCACCTGTAATTCCTGTTCTAGAGAATCTGATGCCCTCTTCTGGCCTTGATGGGCACTGTGTGTTCATGGTGCACAAACCTATGCAGGTAAAATAAAATAAAATAAAATAAAATAAAATAAAATAAAATAAAATAAAAATATAATAAAAAATACAAATAAATAAATATTTAAAAAAAAAAAAACCTTGGAGGCCAACAGAAAAATTATGATTTGTATTAAATATTCTGGAAGGACATATAAAACAAATACAACCAACATATTAAAATGATTTCAATTACCAACATTGAAACAACATTAGGGGTAGGGGAATCAAATGTAATTGCCAAGGCACTATCACTTTGATCTTGGTAGTAAACTTGATTCTTGACCTCTCCTATTGTCGAAGTCAAAAATGAGAGCATAAAGCTTGTGTTGTCTCTTGATAGTGTGAGATGCATATCTGTTCCATTAAAGAACAAACTCATACTAGCATCAGAGCAAAAACACTCACTTCAGCAAGTCACATAGAAATGGAGGTTACTTTGAAGGATGTGCCCCTCACTGGAGATCCAACTGACAATTAATTCACTCTTTCCATCTGAGGCGCCTAGATCCAAAACTTCAGGTGTGGATATTGATATCACTCATTTTAAAACATGATTTTAATTAAAAAAAAATTTTCTGTACTTGTATGTGTTCATGCTTGTGTGTGTATGCCACGTGAGTGCAATGCCCACAGAGGTCAGGAGAGGGTATCAGATTCCCCAAATCTGGACCTAATAAGCACTTGTGAGCCTACTCATATGGAAAGTAAACTCAGGTGCTCAATAGGACTTGCAAGTGTTCATTTTTCTCCAGTTTTTTTAATTTATTTTTTCATTGATTTTACATACTGACCACAGTTTCTCATCCTTCCTCTTCCCCTTCATCTCCCTTTTACCCTCCTTATCCACTCCTCCATCTTCATTCAGAAAGGGGCAACATTTCATCATGGGAGTCAACAAAGCATGGCACATCAAGTTGAGGCAGGACCAAGCTCCTGCCCCTGCATCAAGGTTGGGTTCTTGATTGCTGAGCCACCTCTGTAACTCCAGACAATTCTCTTAATAAACAGAAATGCTTGGCATCATTTCTATCTACTGCTAGACTATAAAGCTGTTTGTCCACATACCCAACTTGTAAAGTTTCTTCTTTCACACTGCAGTGGGACAACTGAAGAAACTGTGTGCTCTGGTAGGAAAGGGTCCACAGTGTTCCACAGTGAACTATGTGCTCCATGTTATTCAGCTTCAGTTCAGGTTGTGATTAGCTCATCCCTAATGTTTGATGACTGTACTGATTGCACTTGGCACTTTTGACTTTATACTTAATGTTGAGTGGCTTTTCAAAAAGCTTACTAGTGACTGCTCAGTAAGAAATGATACTAAAATATTTCTGTCTTAATTTTATTGCTGTGATAAACATTGTGCAAAAGCAATGCATAGGGAAAAGAATTTATTTTGTCTTACAAGTTACAATCCATCATGATGGGAAGTCAGGACAGATGCCCATGGCAGGAACTTGGAGGCAGGAGTGGAAGCAGAGACTGAGGAGGCATGTTGATTGTTAGCTTGCTCTCCATGGCATGCTCAGCCTTCGTTCTTGTACAACCCAGGATGACCTCCCCAGGGGTGGTACCACCCACAGTGGGCTGGGCCCCTCCATGTAATTCATTAATCAAGAAAATGACCCCACAGACTTGCCTACAAGCCATGTGATGGAGGCAATCCCCCAATTAAGATTCCTTCTTCTTGGATAAGTCTAGCTTATGTCAAATTGAAAACAAAACAAAACAAAACAAACCCCAACAACTATCCAGTATAATGTTAAAGGGAGACAACCCAGTCCCCTTCTGATGATGTACTGATTAGAAGGAGCCAAAGCCTACAGCTATATGTGTATCGGTTTTTCTTTGTCTGACTCCCCCCTACACACACTAATATAATATAGTCTGAGATCATCCCTGTTGTCACAAATGACAAGATTTCGTCCTTTCAATAGATGAATTGTATTCCATGGTATGCATGTTCACTTTCTTTATCATTGATGGACACTTGGTTGATTTCGTATCTTGGCTATTGTGAATATTGCTTGTGATGGCTAACTTTGGTTGTCAACTCAATATACCTAGGTAAAGGGAACCTTATTTGAAGAATTTCCTTCTTCATATTGACCAGTGTGCATGTCTGTGGGGAATTTTCTTGAATGTTTATTGATATAGATATGTCCATACTGCTGTGGGTGGTACCAACCATACACAGGTGAGTCTAGGCTGTCTAAGGAAGGTAGTTGACCATGAACCTACTAGCATCAAGCCAGTGAGCAGTATTTCTTTCCGGTTTCTGCTTCAACCTCCAGTTTGAGTTCCTGTCTTAGCTTCCCCCACGAAGGATTATAATCTATACAATAAAGAAACCCTTTCTTCTCCAAGTTGAATTTGACCGTGGTATTCATCACAGCAACGAAAGCAAATAGCATGGCATTACGGTAAACAAGTTTCAGCACATGCAACCCTCATTTGGATATATACATGGGTGGGATTGCTGTATCATATTTTAAAATTTATTTTGTAGAACCTCCATATTAATTTCCATAATGGTTAAAATAAACTAAAACACTTATTTAATTTAAAACGTGTTTTTTAAGTGTGTGTGTGTGTGTGTGTGTGTGTGTGTGTGTGTGTGTGTGTTATGTGCATGCAAGTGCAGTTGCCCTTGGAGACCAGAAGAGAGCATCTGATCCCGTGGAGCTAGAGTTATAGGTGATTATGAGCCTCCCAACAGAGGGGCTGGGAACCAAACGTAGGTCCTCTGCAGGAACAGGATGTGCTCTTAACTGCTGAGCCATCTCCCTAGCTCCACAACTGCAAAATTTGGAGTTTGCCAGTGATCTTATCTCTGTGTTTCTAGCATCCTTTCCTCTAAAAGAGCCAATTGCACTGGGTAGTGGTAGTGCACACTTTTAATCCCAGCACTCCAGGCAGATCTCTGTGAGTTCGAGGCCAGCCTGATATAGAGTGAGATCCAGGACAGGCACCAAAACTACACAGAGAAACTGTCTTGAAAAGCAGAAACAAAAGCAAAAACAGCAACAACAACAACAAAAAACCACCACGACCACCACCACCACCACCACCACCACCACCAAAAAACCCCAAAACAAATTGCACCTTCTGCTGAGACCTTACTGTACTCCACAAGGATCACTGAATAAACTCCACTTTAGAAATCTCTTCCTATTTATTTATTCATTCATTCATTCATTTATTTATTCATTCATTCATTCATTTATTTATTATCTATCTATCTATCTATCTATCTATCTAATTAATTAATTAATTTGTTTGTTTATTTGTCTGTCTATCTGTCTATCTATCTATCTATCTATCTATCTATCTATCTATCTATCTATCTATCTATTTTCCTTTGACTTGAATCTCTTCTCTACCGTCACCTTTCACCAGAGGCCAGCTCATTTTCAGAGACTTTACATGATCTCTTCCTTAAGGAGTTTTTCTATCTTGAAGACTTTTCACCTTTTTGGTCCAGGCTCTAGGGTGTGCTTTGTTTTTGTCCCCCACGACACTGACACCGAAAGCTGCTTTAGGATCTGGAATTGGTCCTGTTTACGATTTTGTCCTGACAGTTTCTAGGGGAAGAGGATTCTTACAGGGCTGCAGTGCCCTTCACCAAATGCTGATCAGGACGCGAACAGTTAACAGATGTGATGAGGTGTGTGCATTGCGGATCAGATCGGCAAGCAACAGGCTGTGCGGGCTTTCTACATCTCCTTAGAGATACACATTTTATTAACTGTGCCCTTCAAAAGGCTGCAAACTTCAGAGCCTTCGTTTTCAGCGAATGTTTACAAGAAGAGCAATGGAATCCAGAGGAGAAACTGAAATCCTTCACCCTTCCTATCCCATCTCTTCCCCAGCAGCTGAATACACCCCCACCTTCCAAAGCCCTGGGGTTGCCACAGGCACACAGGGAACATCAAAAGCTTAATGAATCAACTCTGAAGAAGATGCTAATGTGGAGGGAAATGTTTTGTATGAGAGACAATGAACAGCCCACATGCCCTTGCAAATTAGCACAGGCTGGCTTCAGCTAAATCTGGTCTTAAAAATCAGACATAATTGAGTTTTTTTTAAACACACACACAAAAATAAATGAAACGAAAACAATGTACCTTTTTATCTGATCACTGTGAAGCTCAGCAGGCAAATATAGTGTTGTTTGGGAGTTGTTCAGACAGTAGTGCTTAGTGCAAGGAACTGTGGGAAGACTGGGATGCTAGGACTTGGAGAGGGTGACCTAGGACTAGCCATGGTAAACAATTGGCATTTTCTCAAAGATCGAGTCATGGAGGTCTTGTTTCTCCATGAGAACCTCTCATCAATATGGTGAGGTTCAAATCCATGTCAGTATAAGATTTTCCATATGGTCACCTCCCTCACAACCCCATACTCTGGTAAAGAGGACTGTACTAAGGGATGAACACCCAAATGGGGCTGCACTAGTGAGCTCTCTTTGCTTAGGAAGTTGCTGACAGGATTAAGCTAGAGTCAATCTCTCTGTGCATAGAATATGAAGCACGCAAGTGGCCAGGAGCCTCAGTATAGTCTAAGGACCACAAAGTTTATTCTGATGGGACTGACAGAGAAATGCCTACAGAGAGCTTGAGAGCACGCTGGGTACTCCCACTTCCTCCCTCAAGACTTCCCAAAGCTTTACTAGCTGGTGGTGACAAACATTTTTTACCACTGGTGGCCTTTTCCTTTATTTGTGAGTGAGAATTCTTTTGAAAAAAAAAAAAAAACCCACAAAAGCCACCATTTAATTTTATGTAACCTTAAGAAATAATAGTACTCAGTGGGAAGTCATGAAACCATTTGAAAGGATGCTTGCAAAAAGTTTCTAATGATCCACACAAATACTTTTAATGTCAAATGAAAAAAAAATCATGGACAAAAATATTGTTTCTATATTGTACATGCTGAGGCACATTAAAAATACCTAAAACTGTATATAAAAACACATAAGCTCTAAATGTTAACAGTGACTCTCCCTGTTATTTTTAATGGCTTTAAATTTTTCTTAATGAGCATGCTTCTTTTTAGAATAGAAAAAAAGCTAAGTTTATTTAAAACTTACGCATGATCAGCTAAACATAGGATTTAAAACAAAAAACAACAGGAAGCCCACAAATTAATGATGTTGCTAGAAAACAAAATTCCCTAATTATAAAATATTTTTTTTTGTGTATGTGTAGTGGAGAAGGGAGACGGGGAGGGTAGGAAAGAGAGAGAGAGAGAGAGAGAGAGAGAGAGAGAGAGAGAGAGAGAGAGAGAGAGAGATCTTTAGAAACTTTGAAGTCTTTAGTGGAAAATTGTAGCTATTAGTGTCCTAGGATACTTTATTTTTAAGTTGCAGAAAACTCTGTGCTATACATGGATTTATTAATTCATATAATCAGAATCCAGGAGTATCTGACTCCAGATGAAGGTTGGTTAAGGAAATAGCACATCATGGATATCCAGACCTAGGCATTTTCCTATCTATTTGCCCATCCTTTCCCAGGCTCAGTTTTTTTTTTTTTTTTTTTTTTTTTTTCCTGAGGCTAGAAATTAGAACATCACGGAGACCTAGGCATTTTCCTATCTGTTTGCTCTTCTTTTCTCAGGCTCAAATTTTTTCTGAGGCTGATGCACTTTTGATGGGATATTTGTCATGAGTTCCCAGGGTTTAGAGCTACTAATCACACCCATAGGGAAGCAGAAATTCTTCTTAACATTCACAATAAATATTCTCAATTTTATTTGCTGTTTTGTTTTATGTTTATTTGAGGCTATGAAGCCCAGGTTGGCCTGGAACTCACTTTCTTTTTCTGTGATACCCAGGGATGGGTTGGGAAGTGTGGGTGTTGAGATCATAGGTGTGTACTAAACTATAAGATTCCCTTTTGTCTTTCCTGTTTTTGCCATGTCAAGAATGGGATCAAGCAGAGATATTTTACTATTGAGCTGGATCCTCTGCTCTCTATCTTCAGATATCTACCCACCTAGATGGGTGCTGTGGATATCGCTCTGTGTAAATAAAATTCTGATTGGCCAGTGGCCAGGCAGGAAGGATAGTGTAGGCGGGACAAGAGAGAAGAGAATTCTGGGAAGTAGAAGGCTGGGGAGAGACACCGCCAGCCGCCGCCATGAGAAGCAACATGTAAAGACACTGGTAAGCCACAAGCCATGTGGCAAAGTATAGATTAATATAGAAATGGGTTAATTTAAGATAGAAGAAGTAGATAACAAGCAGCCTGCCACGGCCATACAGTTTGTAAACAATATAAGTTTCTGTGTGTTTACTTGGTTGGGTCTGAGAGACTGTGGGACTGGCGGGTAAGAGAGATTTGTCCTGACTGGGCCAGGCAGGAAAACTCTAACTACAGATGGGCTAAAGTTAAGTGCTAGTCCCCGAGTCAATCTCTTGGAACCACTTAATTGGAGAAACAGATGACTTAGTCTAGATGGTGCATTCCATTTCTTTCCCCTACATTGTAATCATCCCCAAATAGAAACGTAATGTCATGGTGTTCCAAGTGCAGGCTGCCCTGGGATCTCAGGCAAGAGTTTTATCTATTCTAAGGACAATGGAAAGGCACAGAAGATTTGTAATCTTTCTAAATCACTCCCAGTGACACCAGGTGGATGGATGAATGGGTACTCAAAGTTTTGTGAAATGTTTTTGGTGACTGTGAAAAATGAGTGCTGCTGAAGGTTAAGGGCAATGGAACTGGAGCAGGATGCTCACCTCTGGTATTGCAGCTCCTCGGTCCATTTATCTGGCTAAATCCCTGATTTGTCTTTAAGCCCACCCACTGTCTGCCAGGCTCCCATATGCGCATACTGGAGACATAGGGTTACTGACTTTTCAAAATGACAGCAATAATAACAACAGGCTTGCCAATGATGGTAGTGATGATGTAGATGGCGATGATGCCAATGATGATGCTGATGGTGATAGAGGTGAATATGTTAGCCTTGGCTATTGTGATTGTAAATATGACTACAGTTGTTTAAGAAGATATATGCACACTTATCTGGAGAGTCCTGTCCTGGCAGAGCCAGGGTTCTGCATGTTTTAGCCCTCAGATAGCTCCACCTGGGTAGGCATGGTCAAGCCTGGCAGGTCAAGACTGGCACTTTGGTACTGTTCACAGGGCTAGAGGACTAGGTTGGTGAAAATGATCATGAATTTGGTTTGGATATAGACTTAGGGATGCTACCCAGACCTCAGGAAAGGTATAAGAAGCTTCTTAGGGAGGGATGTTAAAGACACTGAAGGATGAGCTGACCAAGTAAAGGTGAAGTTGGAGGAGGAGGAAGGACATTCTGGGCAAAGGTGAGGCAGTGAAGAAAGGCCTGTGTGGCTGAAGGGTATCTTGCTGTGAGAGAGTGGCACTGAAGCAATGGACATGGGCAGATGAAGCCCATACAGAGACAACTACGACTGCATGGTCCTTGTAGAATACCAATTCTTCCAGACAAGTTTGGATGGATGGATGGCCATCATCAAACCACCATAAACATGTTACTATCCATGATGATGGCCAGAAAATAACATCTTTAATGTTCCTGTGTGTGTGTGTGTGTGTGTGTGTGTGTGTGTGTGTGTGTGTGTGTGTGATGTAAGATATATGCATGGTGCATGCATGTGTAGTAATATACATGTGTGTTTATGCATCTCTGTGCATATGAATGGAGGCAAGAGGAGGAGGTGTGATGTCCTTTCCTATCACATTTGAGCTTTTTTACTTGAGTCAAAATCTCTCACTAAACCTGGACTCACTGTTTTAGCTGGAATGGCTGGCTAACAGTTCCCAGCAACCATCTTGTCTCCAATGTCTATATTCTTAAAAAGAGAGATTAAGCTCCACACATTCCCTTTAACTGATTTTTTGCAAAGATTCTACTTCCAAAGAAGCTCACATTGGCAGCACAGGGTGTTAGGGACTCCAACATCTTTTTAGCCCACAACACCTATTGTATTATTTTTTCTTAAAGACTCAGGCTAGCACACAGAGAAACCTAGAAATTTCAATAACTATTTATATTTAAAAGAAGAATCCCTTCTAGAGTAGAAGTTTGGCTTTTGTAGTTTTTTTTTTTCTTGAAAGAAAAAAATTCTTACATTACTTAAATCATAAAAAGTTCCAGACACCTTTAAATTAATCTAATGGAACATAATTATACTAATTAGATACATTTAAACGTTTCATCAGAACTGTTCCACAATATTAATTTTAAATCACAGCTGTTTTTAACATAACCAGAAATAGGATAATTTCAGTGTCCTTTATTTTGAATAATAGAGAGGTTTCATTTGGTTTGGCTTTTTCTTTTTAAATGCTGTGGCCTATGGAACATAAGCTTTATATGAGCTATAATAAATATTTCAAGAGAAGGGTCTTGTATGGTCTGACCTGTCTAGGAAATAGCACATAGGATCTGTTTCTGAGTTTGTTCACCTAAAGCGTAGCTGGGTATGCATTGGAGGTAGCTGCAAGGATTCAGCACAGGAAGTCAATACCCCTGTGTTTCTGGTATTGTCATGCCTTCATGGCCTTTTATGTAGAGAGGACCAATGATAATTTAACAACTCATTAATAAATGAATGATGCCTGTCAAAGAAACGAAATGGGTGGCAGGATGAAGACACTGCAGTGGGCTGAGGCTTTGGGAGGGGTGATGATGAAGGCTTCCAGAAGAAGGTGGCTCATTAGCTGTGATCTGAAATGTGAAAGGAAAGGAGTCATCTATGAAGAGAACTGCTGAGTATTGGAAACAGCAGGTGTCCAGATAGGCTTGGAAAGAAAAATATCTTGGCTGGTGGGAAGAGATAAAGTGAAGATTTTGGTCAGACCATGGGGGCTGGAACGGAGCACCATGGTGTGGGTCTGGAAGGAGCAGCAGAAACCACATTATGATGGGACTGGAAGCCATGCTGAGAATTGCCATTCATTTCTTTTCCTTTCTCTTCTTCTCTCTCCTTCTTTCTTCCTTCCCTCTCTCCTTTCATTCTCTCCTCTTCTCTCCCTTTCCCCCTTTCCATCCTTCCTTTCCCCGTCTCTCCCTCTCATCTTCTCTTTTCTTTTCTGGCACGGTCTTGCTGTGTAGTTCAGGCTGTTCTTACACTCTCAATCCTCCTTTCTGGGCTTCCTGATGCCACTGCCCTGAATCTGCACTTCACTTTAAAAGCCACTCACAGTAGCAGATAGGAGGCTCTTGGTGGTTTGGCAGCAGAGCAGCTTTCTTGACCTGGCTTATGTCCAAATTTCCAAACAAGATTGACCACATTGCTCTGCTGATGAGCACTGGGTGGAACAGAGGTGCTTCCTAAAGCACAGACAGGGGAGGGCTGGCTTAGTGAGTTTAAAGTGGTTGCCACTTCAGAAATTCACAAGTTCCATGTAAACAGGTGACTAGGACACCATTTGGTATATTAAAGGTGAAATAAGAAAAATAGAATGCTTACACATGCCATCCCTGAGGCCAGAGTGTGGAGGGTATTGTGTTCCCTGAAATATTGTGTGTTCCCCGAAATAAACATATCTGGGGTCAAAGAACAGACAGCCACTAGAACAAAGCCAAAAATGGTGGCTAGAAAATGGGAAGAGTAAGCCATAGCAGAAGTTGCGCGGCAGTGGTGCACGCTTTTAATCCCAGCACTTGGGAGGCAGAGCTAGCCAGATCTCTGAGTTCAAGGCCACTTTAGAAACAGCTAAGCATGGTGACCCACACCTTTAATCCCAGAAACCCAACCTTTAACCCCAGGGTGTGGGGGCAGAAAGAGAAAGGTATATAAGGCGTGAGGAACAGGAACTAAATGAATAAAGCATCTGGTTGATTAAGCATTCAGGCTTTGGAGTAACACAGTTCAGCTGAGATTCATGTGGAGGAGGACTCAGAAGCTTCCAGCCTGAGGAAACAGGATCACCTGAGGAACTAGCAAGATGAGATAGCCATGGCTTGTTCTGCTTCTCTGATCTTCCAGCATTCACCTCAATAACCTGCCTCAGATTTGATTTTATTAATAAGACTCTTTAAGATTCATACTACAGCAGAGTTCATATCCCTACTCCACTACTTAACAGTTGTGTCCTTGGTGTGCAAGCACTCTGCCAATGCCTCAGTTTCCTCATTAACTGGACTGTAGTATTATTTCAAACACCTGTTAGGAATACTAGTTGAGAAAATGGATATAAAGATCTTTGGATGGAAAAAGTGATCAATAAATACTATTAGTAATACTTTTAACACCATTATTTGAAATTTTTAATGTGAAATGTCAATATTTTGCCCACTCCCAAACATCCAGGCTTTGTTTCTTTGTGTTAACCAGCTTTGTATTCTTTTATGTTAATTTTTATGTTAATTTTATGTTATGCTCATACATAAACTAAGTTGTTTGTTCTATGGGAAGTTTTTTTTTTTTTCTTTTTAACTTCTTTAAAGATTGCCAATATGGCCACTAAGAGCCTACTAATGCTCCTCTCCTCAAGAATACATCAGTCTGAATAGCTACTTATGTACCAATCAGGACCAAGGAAGATAGGTGAGAGAGACCATAGTACCCATCTGTAGTCTAATAAAGAGAAAGGATACACAGAATATCTAGGAAAGGAGAATTAATGGTGCCATTCCTTCCTTCAACTTCAAACAGCTAAGACAGAGATACCTTTCTTGGCAGGAAGTGGTGGAAACAAATTCAGATCTCAGACTTGAAGCCTAACACCATGTCTGCTCCAGTGAGATCTAGTACCCTTCCCGTTATGGCCATAGAGTAAACTACTGGAACTGCATCTGCCAGGCATCTGACTGTCTCTGTTATGTGATAATAAGGTCAAACCCTCTGGGGATAGAATGAAAAAGCTTGAATAGGACATTTTTTAGAGTTCATAGCTAGGACTGCTATTGTAAAACTAATTTTAGACAGGAAACAAAAGCTTCATACTCAGGCTAGAGCTCATAGACAGAGCCTAGAGACCCATCTCAGCACCAGGAAGAGCCTTGAACCCCATAGGATAGACTCATGACATGGTCTGCATTGCTGCTAGCTCTAGCATGGGACTAGGTACATTGCTGAGACTGTAAGACTCAAGTGAGATCCAACTTAGCATCAGTCTTAATGGCCAAGGTCCTGCCTTTACCAAAACTCTGCAATCTTAGGTGGTATAGTATGGAAGAAGACTCCATTCACTGAGGGTAAGATAGGATAGTTAGCATGAGACCTCACATTGGAATTCAGGGCAAGGTGATAAAATTCAGTACTCAGGATCTTATGTTCAGGCTTATACCATGAACAAAGCTTCTGCAATAACCCCAATGCCAGGCAGAGATGTGTAGCATTAGTCTACTGTGCACTTCTGATTGCCTCACCTACAATTTCTTGTATCCAATTTACGTTACAAGACTATCTCTGTAGTCAGCTGACCACACATCAAGCCTTGTTAGGATCAGAGTGTAACACAGTTTTACAGTGTTATTAGCCATAGGCATGATAGGAACCTGCAGATAGTTTGTTGACTGTGACTCTGACCAGTGCCAAACAGAACCCTACAGTGTTCAAGTATAGGGTAGCAACTGTGGTTGAGGCAGCTTGGTCTATTTCAGGCCCAGAATATAGCTTAAGGGGTTGAACTACCTCTTATATATATTCCCAGATTCAAGGCAATTAACATAGCAACTGCCTTTTCCTACTTGGAAGAGTGACCCACCTCCAGCCAACTCATAGAAAACTTGGAATTAAGGCATCATCCAGTGCTGAAATAGTGGGAGGGACTAGAGACAATAAGTAGCTTACTTAGATCTTCTAGGAAGATGGGCACAAAGAAAACCATATAATGAGAATGCTCTCAACAACCACATGATGACACAGTAAAGCAAACATCAGGAGCTTTCAGGAACCATGACATCACAACCAAAATCAGATGGTGAAATTCAGCATGTAGTAAATAGTATATGGAGAATCTTAGAGAGAAAAGTCATAGACACTCCTTTAAAGAAGCTTATCATTCAAGGAAATACATGTAACAGCCCAGTGTTTGGATAGAGATAGTTAACAGAGAGAAGTGATCAGTTCAATGAATCAAACTAAAATCTATGAGCTGAAAAATACACTAAATAAAATGAAAAAAAAAATGCAATAGAAGGCACCAATGGTGGGCTTTAGCCTGGAATTTACAGGCCAAATTATCCTTTTTTTCCTCTATGGTGCTGTTTGTCAGAGTATTTGTTACAACAGAAATGAATCCAATGCACCATATCTAAAGGATCTTATGTATTTTTTCTCCAAACATTTAACAGTTTAGGAAAGTGAAAAACAAAGCTCTTAGTTGTAATATCTATATATAATTGCTGTGTGATAAGTTCATGGTGATTTTATTTTTACTTTTTTCTTATACCAAAGCAAAATGGAGACTCACACCACAATCCCCATTTCTGGTGGAAATGAGAGGTCTTCCCTCACATCCTTTGAGTGAATGTGAATGATTTCATCACTTGAGCACTGATTTTCTCATATTCTAAAATTGGCCTCCCCAACAATTCTCTTCAATTATTCTCTTTTCATGGTCAGAATCATACCATGCATGATTCTGGTAAAGAGAAGTATCCCATGAAAGCTAGTTTCTGAAACATCACTGGAGGCATTCAGGAGAGATTTTTGGTTAGCGTGTTTACTTCTGCCATCTCTGGAATGAAGCCATGTATATGATATGTTACTATGCCACATAACAGTTAATTTCTTTCTTTCACAGACTATACATCTGGTAAATATGATGACATATATTTGAAATAATTGTGGCATATTACAAGAGATCTGAGATAGTTGACCATTTTCTCACTCTGCCAAAGCTGTTTCAGTTGGTTCCTAAAGTGGGATTTCAAATGGAGTTGAAATGATTCAGAATGGGAGGCAGCACACTAAATACACAATAGTCTCTCCTTTTTCTTGAGTGAGGACCTCCTAAGACCTCTGGTGGATGCTTGTGAGGGTCAGTGTCTATTGACAATCTGACAGGATCTAGACTCACCTAGGAGACGGGTCTCCAAGTTCATCAGTAAGAGATTATTTCAGGTAGGTTAACTTCCAGGCATGCTTGGAAGAAACTACCCTGATTATGTTAATTGAGGTGGGGAAATCCACTCTAATGGAGGGTGACACCTTTACCCGTGCTTAGGTCCTGTACTGCATAAAAAGAAGAAAGCTAACTGGGCACAAAGATTTGTCATTGTCTGCTTCCTGACTGAAGATGTGATGTGACATAAACTTAAACTGTGAGGCATAATCAACCGTTTCTTCCTTGCATTATTTTTATCAAGATATTTTATTTCAATAATAGGAAAAGTAATCAAGATAATACCTGTAACCATAGTGAGCACCAATACATCATGTTTTTTCCCTCTGTAATCAAAACTATGATACATTATCATTTATAAATTAGGCATAGTAAGAGAGTTATATAAATAATAAAATATAATTAGAACAAGATACTATACTGAAAGTTGTATGGCTGTGCTTTCTCTCTACTGAAATAGTCAAGATAAATATGTATTAATATTTTTAGACTGAGGGTTGCTTACTCCATGCAAAGTGAAATTGTAGACACATGGGGCTTCTTTTTGACCAGGTAATTGCTGAGATGATGTAAGGTAAGGTTTGTGGGGCTGATGTGGTTGTATCTGCATTTGGTTTGGTTGTCAGTGTATGTAATCTTTTAGAAATGATGGTAATTAAGTGTATGAATGAGCTTTTCATCACTGTGACAAAAAGAAACAAACCTTTAGAAAAATAGTGTGAAGGAGAAAATACACATTTCTGTAGTGGGTAGCCATTCCAGCCTTGGCCTGCAAGTTCCAACCCCTATTGAGGCTTCATAATGGTCACGCCCACAAGGTGGGGTTGAGGGAGGATGCTGAATACACAGGATCAAGAGGAGAGGGCTCTCTTGGTTCTGGGACCCTGGACGCTGGAGGTAGACTGAGCAGAATTCTCCAGAGAACACCGCCAGACCGCGCCATACCTTTGTCAGACCCTGCAACCTATCCCTTCATTTGTAAGTTACCCCACAAAATAAGCCTCCCTTTTAACTACATGGAGTGGGCTTAATAATTTCACCAATACATTTCTGATCATGGTGGTTTTGGAACTACGTTCCACAATCCACTGGTTCTATTGCTTTCAAGTATTTGGGAAGGCAGAACATGGTAGAAGAGTATAATATCAGAAAGCTGCTCACCACATAGCAACCAGGGAACAGAAAGGGAGATAAAGAGGGACTAGATATGCTTTTTCAAGACACACTCCAGGTACCTGCTTCTTCTAGCTAGGCCCACTCTTCAGTGTTCAGTAGATTAATCTACTGATAAAGCCAGAACCTTCATGATCCACTTACTTCTTCAATGCCCAGCAACTGGCAGCCTCAAATCTTTAACACCCTAACCTTCAAGAACATTTCAGATGCAAGCTATAACAGTAGGTAAGTTGTATTGTACATAATTACACCTTCACCTTAATACTTGACAATGATCAGAAATATATGTGAATATCTGTCCCTGCTCTAAGGTCATGGATTCACAGTAGCTAAATATATAAATTAATATGGTGAGATGAAGCTGAGGCTAGACTGGATGACAATTGAAGTATTCTTCTTCTGAGATCTGAAAATATAGAAGTCAAAAGTTGTGCCATGAGAGATAAGAGAAGTTTGTAGAGGATGGCTTGACATGATTGCACAAAAAGAGGTAAAATGTGGACAGGTGGAGGAAAGGGTCACCCAACCGGCTCAGTAACAAGATTGGAGACATTTTGTGGCAATCAGGACAGTCCATAGGGGATGCTGGACCAGCAAAGAAGAGTGTCTTAACTATTAGGAGAGAAGTTGGGATAATCAAATATTGGTGTCAAACTTGGAGATACCTTTAAGGTCAAAGGCCAATGGTCTTTCTCCCAAATCACACAAAAACAACAAGAGCTGACACAAAACTTTGATCTAGGCATTTTCCCCATTGGCCACTCGTTGGCTCCCCTTTCCTTTTGCCCCCTCTCCTTTTTAGAGTAAAATGATAACAAAGCTTCAAAATGAGGAGACCCATCTAAGAACATAGTGTTCGACTCTGGTGCTTCAGGTAATGCAACAGATGTATTATATAAAACACAGACACATGTGAAATCATTCTCACATTCTCACTCATTGCTAAAATGGTGCATGATTTTCTTGGAGGTGGGATAATTTGAATTGATTTTCCTCCTCTTTGTCTCATTGTGTAGTTTATTCTTACCCAGGCAAATCTGCCCTATTATGATGGGAACAGAAAGAGTTATTTATTCTGGGACTCCTTCCCATTTTTTTTTCAACACATAATTTTAATTTCAGTGCTTGGTTTGTGTATTTGTTTAAGAGAAGGGTCCTGGATGTTCATTCCTTCAAGTTTCTCCTCTTTTCTGGGATCCTAATCTTTCCTTTCCCATGTAGTATAGATGAATTGGATGGTGGACACACCAGTAGCAGCTGTGGACCTTTGCTTCCATCTGTTGCTTGACATCTGCATTTCTGTATTGATACAAAGGATCAGAAAATATGGTGTTAGGATACTTTCTGTTGCAAGTGACAGACGCAGAAACATATCTATATTGCAAAAGGAACTGACTGGCTTATGTGACTCATGAGTTTAGTAGTTAGCTGCAGGCACAGTCAGAACTCAGTTTCAGTGGGACTTGGTTTTCATGCCATTACTTGGCTGTCATTATCTCTGTCTAGTGTGATTCCCAGGCAAGCTTCATTCATTTGGCAGTCAGATGGCCCAGAGATCTCTGAACCATCATCTTTCCAGACCAAAAACTTCTTATCCTCAATTACCTGTAATTGAATCCCATTGGTCAGGGCCTCTCTCACTCAAGCACTGGGAGTGAATATATAAAGGATGGTACCCTAGAGAAAAAATAATGGCATTGCTAACCAAAAGAGAAAGAAGGCTGTGGAGGATGAAGTGTGAGTCAGATTCCAGATGTGGCTTCAGCCTTTTTGGGAAATTGGGAAATTCATTGACCTTAAAGGTTTCCTTTTAATATTCATGGGAATTTGACTAGATTGTATGTGTTCTAATGTAGCAGTATTTGAAGTCATGGATTACCTCTCCATCACTAGCTAGCTTTAACATTCTAGGAAGGGACATCACTTAGAACTCTGTGGCTTGCTTTCTCCTTGAGAAATATATCTTTACGTAACCTTCAAAACACAATACAGCCACTATGTGGTTTCTTTGCTGCTTCCAGTGAATTCATCAGCCTGGGGAAAGAACAAGAAGAAAAAGTAGCACATGGAATATTCATTAAGAAAGCAGGATGATCAGATGGCCAGTGATAATCCATATGACCTTCTATAATTTTCTGGGTCTTGTTGAGAATGGGTTTCCTCTGTGCATAACATAAACCACTCTTATAATTAGTGAGGACTGAAGAAACAAAGCAGAGCAGGTCCTGGTACCTAGTAATTTTCAGGAATGTTGGTTATTATTATACTGTATTAAATAGCATTATTAATACTTTATATGGGTTATAGATGCAACACACTTTTAAAATAACTTCATTCTGCCTCACAATGCGATCTCAAGTGCAAGGGAAAGATAAATGACACCTTTGGCTTTTGTTTTCATATGGCCTGCAACCAATTGAAAAAGTCTCAAGATATAAAGCAAGGAGGCTGAGGAGATTGCCACAAGAGTGGGGAGGTTTTTATTTTCATGCCATTAGCCTAGACTCACTGTAATATTTTTCTGCTCTTTACTTCCTACACAGTTGTCACTAATTGCACACTTATCTTGCCACTTAGCTGTAGTTCTTATTTCCTAACCAACTCTTTTACAAAGCTATTAGCCAAAATATGTCTTGCTTCAGTTTTCAAGAGAAAAATTCTAGCTATCTAGTAAGCATTCTTTTTGCACTGAATTAAAGCAAGCCGATGGGACCATTAGAAAGTAGCATCACTGACACACATTATTAGACAATTGTTGGTGTTTTTTAATCCTATAGGCTAATGATCATTTCTATCTTAGAAAAATGGCTATCACATTAGAGAAGATGATAGTGACCATTAAGAGGAAGGTTACAAACATAAAATAGTAGAAATGAAAGAAAAATCACAGGGCTTCTTTCATGTAAACTCTTATAAATAGTCTGTAAGGTGCCATAGAATAATACTTTTGCACACTGTAAAGATGTGTCACTGTGATTGGTTTAATAAAAAAGCTGACTGGCTAATAGCTGAACAGAATAAAGTTAGGTGGGAAAGCCAAACTGAGAATATTGGGAAGGAGAGGGGTGGAGTCTGTAGTCACCAGGCAGATGCAGAAGGAGTAGGAGATGAATGTGCCATGCTAATTAAGGTACCACCATGTGGCAAAGCATAAATAGAAATATAGGTTAATTTAAATGTAAGCACTAGCTAATAATAAGCCTGAGCTATTGGCTGAGGATTTATAATTCATATTCAGCCTCTGAGTTGATTATTGGGAACAGGCAGTTGAGACAGGGAAATGTCCAACTATAGTAAGGTCTGCCTTTGAATTCACCTGCCACAGTTCTACCAGCTACTTTCAATTATGCTTCTATTTTGAAGATACATCCACAACTGTGTACTGGGTAATCATGCCTTTGAAATGTCTTCTATAACTGTATATACAAATGAGTCAGTTTAAACATTGAGCAAGTCATGTGTCATTCATTTTATGAACTCTTCCCTCAACATCTACTCAGTTTATGCAATGAAAATACAGATGATCCAACCAGGAGCCATTACCATGGAAGCATGTTGTGTCTCAGACATGTTGCCCTTGAGATTCATATCACTTATTGTGTCCCTTGAGCAAAGGGTATAGATAGTTTTGAGCTTTTATAATTAATTCCCTTAGCACCTGTCCCCTCTATAGTAAAGTAGAATTAGACTGAACCTGGGGATCTTTAGTCCAAATCTTGGTTTGCCTATACCTAGCAGTGTGGATGATATGCTTCTCTGTTCTCATTTGTAGCCTTTTTGTAGGGCTATTGTGAGGACCTAATGCAGATAGTGTGATGGAAACAGTGCTTTATTGTTCATATTTGCTGCTGTTGCTGATGTTGGTGTTGGTGCTGATGCTGCTACTGCTGTTGTAAGGGTGGATGTGGTGTTTCATATCTTATCTCAGAGATTCAGATAGCTCCCAATTTGGATGCCAGCTCTGTTCCTCCTTGATGTGTACTCTTGAGCCAATGAGTTGCCTCAATTTGCCAAACTTTGGTTTCTTTACTATTCAAATAAATGCTGCATATTTGTTACTGATAATCAGGAGGAGATAGGGAAAAGCTCTGGGTTTCACTCCTTGTTGTTTTTCAGTTTTGGTCAAACTGCTTCACTTGAGAGACATGTGGATTGTTGGAGCCCACTAGGTTTCCTAGTAACTGTACCCAGCAGGACTACATGGGAGGTTAATTGGCCATGGGCCTGGGTACCAGGTATTTGTAAGGTTCCAACGAGCAAGGGGGAGGCCTTTTGTTCCACCCCTTAACATTGTTATAACTAGACCTTTGGAATAAAGTTCTGGACCTGTTTGGATAAGGTTCCAGGCCCACCCAAGTCTATCCTGTATTTTCTCTTTTCCTCTATTTCGAACTAAGTCTCTTATTCCTCATTCCTCAAGAGTTCACTGGATAAGTAAGTTTGAGGGCTGGTCTGCCACAGTGGATTACAAGGATTAAATGAGGTAATATATACAATATGCTTAAGTGTGCCTGGAGTTTTCTAAGGGATGAGTAATTTAGTTATTACTACTGATTACCTATTCCCCATTAATATACATTATAGGTAAGTGAGAAAATAAGGGAGATTACCTGCTTAAATCAAAGGTCCAGCTTGTGGCAGATCCTGGGTGAAATTCCTGGACTTCATACATCATCAGGCCATGCCATGCTGTGCAACCACCCACAGTCCATCACTATTGGTGAAACTATTAAGGCCACTCCACATAGTTAAAAGGGAGGTTTATTTTGTGGGGTAACTTACAAATGAAGGGATAGGTTGTAGGGTCTGGCAAAGGTATGGCGCGGTCTGGCGGTGTTCTCTGGAGAAGTCTGCTCAGTCTACCTCCAGCGTCCAGGGTCCCAGAACCAAGAGAGACCTCTCCTCTTGATCCTAGGTCTTCAGCTTCCTCCCTCAGCCCTGCCTTGTGGGCATGACCATTATGAAGCCTCAATAGGGGTTGGAACTTCCAGGCCAATGCTGGGATGGCTACCCACTACATATCACTGTTATTAGTGTGTAATCATTTATCAGTCATTTTCCCAGGACCTTCTGCCTAAAAGGTCTCACAGAACCTTTAAGAGCCATGTGAATTTTTTAAACTTTATTTTTATTACTTACTTACTTAATTACTGTTCCCAGCACAATTACAGTTTTTCCCCTCTCTCTCTTCTCCTCTCACTCCCTCCTCCAACCTCCCCTCTTCTCCCACCCCACAACTCATTGATCCTTTCTCCTCAGAAAAGGGCAGGCCTTGCATGTATACCAGCCAGCCATGGTATATTAAGTTGCAGTAAGACTTTAGGCATCTCCTCTCCTACTGATCCTGGAAGAGGCAACCCAGTAAGAAGAAAGGGTTCCAAACGCAGGTAACAGAGTCAGAGATACCCCCTGCTCCCACTGTTAGGACAACCATAAGAAAACAAAGCCATACTGTAGCATATGTGAAGATGGCCTAGGTCAGTCCCATGCAAGCTCTCTGGTTGGTGCTTCAGTCTCTGTGAGTCCCTATGAACCCAGGTTAGTAGATTCTGTGGTTCTCTTGTGGTGTCCTTGAGCCATGTGGTTTTAATTAATTAATTGATTTTTTGAAATAAGGTCTTACACTGTATTCCAGGATATACTGGAACACACTGTATAGTATAGTCCAGGCTACCCATAAATTTGTAACATTCTTCCTGCCTCAGCCTCCTTGGTATTGGGATTACAAGTGTGAGTCACCATGCTCAACTTTCTAAGGGTCACTGAACTACTACATGCATTTCCCTGCAGATTCTCCTCTCTTGAAAGCTAGCTGTGATCCGGTCATGCATTTAAACCATTGCTGCCCTTCTCATTATTTGTCTTAAATTTCCAGTGCTGAATATATTTTTCTCCTTGAGGAGGCTGTAAAAGCTATTTCTATAAATGCAGCATCATTTTAATCTTCTCTTGGCTATAACAATGCTGAACTCTGAGGGGTATGGGGGTGCTTTTGTAACTATTTACTGAATGAAGGCATAAAGGAATGAATGAATGAGGTAGCTGATAGCCTGGGTGATCACAGGTGAAGTAATCTGGGAGGGAATGATGCAGAGCACACATAGTAAATATGCTGAGAGTTCATGCTTCCTTGTTGGAATATCAAGCCCACAAACAGATAGGAGATAAGCCTGTGATTTGATCCAGTGACCCAGGCAAAGCTCATGGTCTTTCAACTTAAAAAAAAAATCATTGATTTGTTAATTGAATAAATATTCACTTAGGACTTTTTGTATGCTTTAACACTCTCTTAAGGTCTAGCAGCCTGTATTTAGAAGAAGTTTAGTTTATCATGCATGGGATGTCAGAGAGGAAAGAGGCTGTGGGTTCCTTCTAGTTAGGACATCTCAGATGGTGCACTGAGCAATAGTAGCCCTCAGGAAGATACTTTTAAAACATGAATACAATAAGGGCAGCATTTTCTAAGCGGGGAGAATGCTATGTTGTGTATCGCTACATGTACTATGTTAACAGTAACAGTGGTGGAAATGGTAGTCACAGTGATGGGAACAACACTTTCTTCTGCTCTTAGAACTGACTCTGAGTCCTCCTAAGAACTTCATTATCCCCCTTTAAAAGAAAAGGAACCATATTAGAACTTCAAAGGCACTGAAAATTCTAAAGCTAAGAAACCCATTTTGTTTTGCTTATCCCAGCATTTCCCAAATTTAATTAACCACAGAGGTGCTTTTTTCTCCTTACATATCACTTAATGATATCCCATGGACCCACAGCATTCATTATTTGGAGAAATTTTGTTCTAGTTTGATGCCTTTGTTCCTCAGATGAAGAAATGGAGGCCCAGTTAGGAAAGGATCTCATTGAATTCTGCTCTTAACATGTTGTTGAGACTGGGTTAAAACTCAAACCTCTTCATACTTCTTGAATCCATCTGTTATTTTTCACTGAGAATTTTTCTTTTTTGAGGGTGTGTGTGTCTGTCTCTGTGTCTCTTTTCTCCATTATTTTGGTCCCTTCTATTTCTTTTCTCTTTTTCTCCTTTCATCACCCCACCCCAGACTTTCTGGACCAGAGCAGTCAGGTGGCCACTGAGGACTTTGTGCTAGATCTTGGGTAGTTTTACTGTTAGTCCCCAAAGCAAAGCTATCTCTAAGTATTTGCCATCAATCAAACACCACAGATTTCCTAATGATATTTTATATGACAAGAAGAGTAGATAGACCCCTTTTATAGGCTCTGCTCTTGTATGCTGTGAACTGCACAGTAAAGTGAGCTATTGGTTGAAGAATCACAGAAACACTGCCTCATTAAGCCAACATCACCAAAATTCTCTTCTACTTTCCTCTTTCACTAACAATATTTTTCCAGTTGATGGCTCTGATGTGATAGTTTGAAATTACTAACCCGATGGAATATCTTTGGTCTTTTCTAGGATCTGAAATTAATGTTCACTAGACTTCTTTCATTTGCTCATTTATCTGACACGTAGTTTTGGAGTCCCTCATCTGTGTAAAGTTCCACGTTTCATGTTCAAGAAAGGAAGGTACCTTGGTGACCAACACAGAGCCTCTCTTCCCAAGAGTCTGAATGTCCAGAAGAAGAGGCAGATGTTTCAACATTAATAGAGAACACCTGCCCAAATAATCCCTCAGTGGTTTGTAAAGCTTTGTATTAAATTATTTAAAATGAATTGTTGCTCAATTTAGTTTTTGGCACATTCAGAGGGAAAAGACACAAATAATATTTGGTAGAGACACTCTGTGCAGGTTACTTTTCATGTAAAGAAAGAGATGGCCCATTGTGCAGGTTAGTTTTTTGTCAACTTGACACAAACTAGTGCCATCTGGCAAGAGGGAACCCCAATTGAGAAAATACTTGCCTCAGATTTTTCTATAGGCAAGTCTGTGTGGGACTATTTTTAATTAATAATGATTGATGTGAAAGGTCCCAGCCTACTGTGGTGGTGCCATTCCTGAACAAGTGGTCCTGGGAAGTATAAGAAAGAAAACCGAACATGAGCCTTGGAGCAAGCCAGTAAGCAGTATTCCTCCATGGCCTTTCCTCTAGTTCCTGCATCCAGGTTCCTACCCTGCTTTCTTTCTATGATGGAATATTATGTGGAAATGGAAGCCAATGAAGCCTTTTCTTCCTAGGTTATTGTTGGCCCATGATTTTATCACAGCAAGAGCAAACAAACTTGGGACACCTGTAAAGTCTAACCATAGAACCTGATAGTCAATGTAGTAGGCATGTGATAGATTGTACCTGGGTGGGCCATCATTAACAGTACAAGAAAGGGTGAGCAGCAATACGAGATTGTCCAGATTTAAGTGTGTCAGGTGGTTCAAACTTGCTAGCAGGATGCCATTGAACAAATAACACAATTTCTTCAAGTGCCAATTTGAGAGTGCTGGAGTCAAAGGAAGGTGTCAGTGAAGGTGCTTCACAATGCCTTATGGTTTAAAGACTACAAAATGTCATTCCTTTATCTTGAATGATACCTCTTAATACTTCAAGAAAGTCTATTCATTTGGCCAAATCAAATGTACATGGCTGTGCCTCCATCATAGCCAATGTTTCCAGATAAAGTAAAGCATACTTACTATACTATATTTCAGTTGCAGGATAACAACTAATACTTTCCATAGTATAAATAAACATATACCAATACGTGCTGTTTGTCTAAAATTAAGATTTGGTGCGATATATATTTTCATCCTTCAAATCTGGAAAATCAAATTATGTTTGGATGGAAGTTGTTTACAAACTGAAGGAGGACTTGTTGTGTAGTATTATCAGCATCACTTTCAAGATAAGGAAATGGACAAAATAATACAAAACTTATATAGTTCAAGCCTGAGAATTTTGCAAAGATAATAAGAAGATAACAGTAAAATTATCATACTTTGGCTTTGAGCATCTCTACCTTTCTACTTATGTGAATTTGGTAAAGTTTCTTGGTGAAATTTTTCATTATTAATATTATGTAGAAATTTGTTTTTCTAAGACATTTTCCTCAGTGGATGTTGATTATCCTACTTTCAGGGCCCACTTGACATTTTCTCCCCATAAATAGCACAAATGCTACAATTTTTTAGTTCTTAGCTGTTCTGACTAAGAGGGAGTTAGTTTTCTCAATGGATTCCTTTCTTTAATTGACAGTCTATGGAATTCTTAGAAGACTTGTGGGTTCACCAGTTATCTTGGAGAACTTTGTGGGGGTGGATGGGTAGGTTTCAGTGACTGCTTGAATGCAGTTGTCAGTTTTGGAGCTGACCAGCTTTGGTGGCCTTCCATTTGTTGCTTTCGTGGTGGAAGCCAGATGGCTCTTTTAGCCTACTACCAGAAAGAGGGAATTTGGAGTTAATGTTTCTGTTGTCCCTCCCTCCTGGGGGTGAGAGAGAGAGAGAGGCCTGGAGTAAGCCTGGCAGCAGACCATGCTCCTCATTGGTGCTCATTTCTGATCCAGCCACCATGTGTGCAGCATCTCACCCAGGCATTAAAACTTACCATCTTCAAATAGCCTTGAGAAATAATACACATTATCATTACAGTGACTTAGTGAATGTCCCATTTGACTAGACTATCCAGAAAATCTTGTCTGCCTGATTCCTATGTCACAGGAAGTATAGCATCTGCAATGTCTGGCTAGTGAATAGCATGTTAGCCATCCTCAAATAGTCTACTTGTGTTTCCTGAGGCTGAAGGCTGAGTTCAACATAGCTCTGCTTCAGTGTTTTTGTTCCAAGGATATGATTCTCTGGGTTTTTGAGGGGTAGCTTAGCGCTTTCCTGGTGGAGGCCAGTTTTCTATAAAAAAAAGTTAACAGAGCACTTCAAAGTTATTATTTTAAAGTTTTGGAATACAGGTGGCTGTTCTAATTGAATATGATGGACCAAATGTCCTAAACATCAGGCATCCATTTCCTACAGTTCTGGAGGCTGGGAAATCAAAGGAAAAGATGCTACCTTCTTATGTGTGAGGCAGGCTCTCTTCTTGGCTTATAGATTGTGATTTTCTTATTGTTTCCTAACATGGTGTAGAAAAAAGGGATAGATTGGAATTGTGAGAGGAGGAGAGAACTAGGTTACCTGAGCAAGCACCATTACATGTGTACTTAGGCTCTGGGCTTTTCACCCATTAGAAGGCAGTAACCCACTCATGAGGACTTTATACTCACGACCCAGTGACTTCTCAAAGGCCTTACCTCCTGATACCACCACACTAGGGGTTAGATCTTCAACATGCAGACTCAGGGGAGGTGGCTTCGGACATTTTTATGCCAATATTTGAAGCCACATGTATTAAACATTCAGTTTTAGGATGAGCATGTATTTGTCCTGGTGTAAACAGAGTTTCTGCCCTGACCATTTGTTCCCAAATACCTGGCAGCAGCTTCCCAAATTACCACAAAGAGGCTTATATTAATTGTAAATGCTTGGCCAATGGCTCAGACTTATTACTAACTAGCCTATACATTTAAATTAACCAATTTCTATTAATCTATGTACTGCCACATGGCTGTGGCTTTACTGGTCCTCTGGCAACTTCCTTCTTAGGCAGCTGTCTCAAGTCTCCCCTGATTCTGTCCCTCTTCATCCGAGTCCTCAATTTGATTGTTTCGCCTAGCTTTGTCCTGTTTCATCATAGGCCATACAGATTTATTATTAACCAATAAGAGCAACACATATTCACAGCGTATAGGAGGATCATCCCACAGCATTCTGGGTTTATATAATAGTGTAATGTCATACAGAAGGATAGATGATAGATAGAACAGAAAATAGAGATACAGATAAAATATCAACCTAAAATGCTTCAGGGTCATGGGGAATGAACTATACTAGGATCCATCTAGCAACATACATTTCTACCTTATACATCCCAAAGACCTCACATGTTTTTGATGTGGAGATGGATGGCATGTGTCCAACAAATTTAAAGGAATATTCCATTAAAGCATAAATTGTACCTACTGTAGATGTTTATTTTTAGACTTTTATAGATATATCATTCTGGAAGCACAAGCTGTGACTAGCAGTCCACATTCTTTCAGTTGGTTGTATAAATCTTCCTAGATTGCAGGAAAAAAAAATCATTGGGTTGATAATGCTGGTTCTTTAATCTTTATGGATGAGAACCATCACTATCTGTAGATGCCTCCTATCTGGGTGAATATTTTCTGGCATAATCTTCTGACTCAGTCCACCTTAAAAGGTTCCTTGGGTCTTTTGAAAAGCACCTTTGCCTTTCGTAAAATATACTAAGGCTGTGTCCCGAAGAGTTCACCAAGAAATACCAAGAATTTTTAACTATGCTTAGAAATGAAATTCCTGCTGAACATGCCATATATGATTTGCCAAGTAATTTTAGGTATCAGAACTGTGTGTGCCACAGTGTATGGGTAGAGATCAGAGGATAAAATACAGGGTTCTAGTCTCTCCTTCTACAGAGTGGGTCCCAGGAAATTGAACTCAGGTCATCAGGCTTGGCAGTAAGTATGTTTACACACTAAACCATCTTTTTGGCCCCTATTACAATGATGATGATGATGATGATGATGATGATGATGATGTGCTGAGTCCAGATTGGAATGTATATATGCACAATACATATGTGTATAGATTTTAAGATTTAAGAGGAAAATAGGGGTTATGTCAATAATTATATATGTTGAAATGATAATATATGAGACATATTGAACTAAATATAAGCCACCATTAAAATTAACTTGCCAACTTACTTTTCAAAGGCATCAGAAAACTTAATGACCCACATATGTGGCTCTGGATAGTCTTCAAATTCTATTTCTGTTGACCACAATGCTGAACATGGGTGAACAGTGCATTCCTGGCTTGAATCTGAGGTAAACCCCCAGATTAGGTGAGCCCCTAGATTAGAAGGTTCTCAGTGGGGAAGATAAGGTTTTTCTGTGACTTAATGAGCAGGTGCAAATGAAAACCTATCCAAGGCTCCTCTAATCTCATTTTGCATTTTCCCACAGAGGCCACCAGCTGCTGAAAAAGCCAGGGAGGGCTAACGAAGTCTGTTTCTTAATGCTTTAGAGCCATTAAACTCTTAAGACAGGACATTGCCCCTGGATTCCGTGTGCAAATAACACAGTATTACAATTAGCATCCCTGGAGTTACACTGATGGAGTCTAACAGGGTCAGGGCAAATCATATCATGCTGGAGCTAGAAGTGCATCTGTGATGAGTAATTTATTCATAGGTGATGTATACGGGTTTTATAAACCTCTCTCAGAGTGTGGTTTTCAGTATAATAGCATTGGAGGGTATGTATTAGAAGCTTCTATTGTAATAAAGCACCTGAGATAATCAGTTTTGAAAATGGAAAGGTTTGGGATGAGTCACAGTATAGGGCTTCAGTCCCTGGCCCTGGCCTTGTTGTTTTGGGGCCTATAGTGAGGGAGTGTATTAAGGCACATAGTACAATAATCTACTTCCAATGTAGGATCAGGAAGCAAAGGAAGACTGAGTTCGACAGCCATCTTCTTCAAGCATCCTTTCAGCAGGCTTCATATGATGAAACGACCCCATCTTTTTATTTTATTTTATTTTATTTTATTTTATTTTATTTTATTTTTTTTTATCTATAAGCATTTACTGAGTGCCTTCTACATGCTGATATTATTCCTGGATCTCAGAACTGATCAGCAAACAAATCCCAAGTGCCCCGCCCTTGTGGAACTTGCCTTTACACAAGAGATGAAAAAGAAACAGCAAATGGCACACTAGGAAATGCTAATAGAACATTAGTAAGTTACACAATGAGTTAAAGGAGGTAGATATCATGGAAAAGTTGAGGCAGAGCCAGCAAATTGACACTAGAAATGTGTATTGGGTTTTGAATGGTGGGGAAGTCTTGAGAGGACATTGAGCCACATAATTGACTGGGTAAAACTGACAATAGCTTTTTCTCACACCTTGTAGCATTATGTAAACTAGCTGGTTAATATGAAGCTTCCAGCATGACCATTAGGGTGTTTGGCCATCTGGTCACCAGACTAGGTCAGATCAGGCTTTTGCTCGACCATTGCCAGCTGATGGAAGTGGATGCAGAGATCCTCAGCCAGGCCCCAGGTGGAGCTCCAGGAGTCCAATTGTTGAGAAAGAGGAGGGACTGTAAGAGCATGAATTGTTGAGACCAAGATTGGAGAGTCACAGGGACAAATAGCCAAAGGAATGGAAGTGGAAGCACATGCATTATGAACCAAAGGCTGTGGAGACCCCAGCTGGATCAGGCCCTCTGGATTAAGTGAGACAATTGAATAGCTTGAACTGTTTGGGAGGCATCCAGGCTGTGGGATGGGGCCTGTCCTTAGTGCATGAGCTGGCTGTTTGGAACCTTGGGCTTACACAGGAACACTTTGCTCAGCCTGGAAATAGGGGACTAGACCTGCCTGTACTGAATCCACCAGGTTTAAATGAATCCCCAGGGGAGTCTTGGCCCTGGAGGAGATGGGAATGGAGGGGAGGGGATGGGGGGGAAGGTGGAGGCGGGGGTGGGAGGGGGGAGGACAGGGGAACCCATGGCTGATGTGTAAAATTAAAACACAAGTATAATAAAAAAAAATTCCTTAAAAACAAACAAACAAACAAAAAACAAAAAAAAAAAAATGAAGCTTCCATGTCAGTACTAACTTTGTTTCTCAATGTTTATGATTCAAGTAGGCAGTGTCTTCCTCAACAGGGTCTTACTATCAAGTTCTGAATGGTAACCAAGAGCATTGTTAACAGCCTATAATGTTTAGAGGTCTAAGAGACCCTGTTGACTAACTGCTTTAAAAGAAGTAACTCCCATGAGCCCCCATGAGCCCAGGTCAGTTGACTATTTTAGAATGGTGTCCTTGGCCCTTCTGGCTCCCATAATCCTTCCTCCACCTCTTCCATAGGATTTTCTGAGGTCTGCTTAATGTTTGGCTGTGGGTCTCTGCATATGTTTCCATGTTTCTGGGTGAAGACTCTCTGATGACAATTGGGCTAGGCAGTAATCTATGATCTAAGTATAGCAGAATATCATTAGGAATTATTTCATTGACATTTTTTTTTTTCTTTTTGCCCTTCGTGTTTGGTTCTATCCCAGGTCTCTGGGCTGTCCAGTCTCTGGGTTCTGGTCTTCAAGGCATTTTCATGGATGGATCCCTCTCATAGTATGGTTCCAAGCTGGAACAGTCATTGGTTGGCTACTCCCTTGAAGTTGGGTACTTCTGTGCCACCTTTGTCCCAGCATATCTTGTAGGCAGAACAAATTGTAGGTCAGAGGTTATGTGGCTGGGTTGGTGTCCCAATCCCTCCGCTGGAATTCTTGCCTGGTTACAGGAGACAGCTGGTTCAGGATTTATATCTCCCATTGCTAGGAGTTTTAGCTAGGGTCACCCTTATAAATTCCTGGGGTTTTTCATTGTACTAGGTTTCTAGCTCATCCCAGAGATGCCCCCAGTTTCCAGTTGTCTTTCTCAGTACTCTCTCCCTCTATCCTCTCCTCACTCCTGATCCTTCCTGTTCCCATGTCCACCCCTACCCAGATCATCTGTCCACCTGTGATGTCTGTTCTGTTTCTCTTTCACAGTGAGACTCATGGGTTCCCCCTTGAGCCTTCCTTGTTACTTAGCTTCTTTGGGTCTGTGGATTGCAGCATGGTTATTCTTTATTTTATGGTTAATATCCACCTATAAGTGAATTCATACTTTGTTTGTCTTTCTAGTCTGAGTTACCTTACTCATCATCATCTTTTCTAGTTCCACCCATTTGCTGACAAATTTCATGATGTCATTGTTTTTAACAGACGAGTAATACTCCATTATGTAAATGTACCACATTTTCTTTATCCATTCTTCAATTGATGGACATCTAGGTTGTTTCCACTTTCTGGCTACTATGAATAAAGCTGCTATGAACACAGTTGAGCAAGTGTCTTTGTGGTATGGTAGAGCATCCTTTGGGTGTATGCCCAGGAGTGGTTAGACAGAGTATCTTTGGAGCTATATCCCAGATCAAGAAACACCATTGCCAGCAAGCACCCTTGGACCCCAAATTAACCTAACTATTCTTTTTCTTCTCTTGAAAGTAACAATTATTCTGATGTTACAGAAGCGCTTTTCTTTGTTTGTTATATATACCTATATACAGTGCATACATATCAACAGGATGTTTTTTTCTTGGATGCTCTGGAATTTAAGTTTCTCACTTCTTTATAACATTATGTTTGTGACAGTTACTTCCAGTGTATACAGCTGAAGTGCTTCATTTTTTTCTGTTTTTTGTTTTGTTTTGTTTTTAGTTTTTTTTTGGGGGGGGCGGGGTAGGTTCTTTTGAAAGTCAGGCTGCCCTTGAACTCTCTTTGTAGCAGAGGCTAACCTTGAAATTCTGTTCTTCCCACTTTTATCTTTACATATGTCAAGCTCTTTAACTGCTATTTTCTCCTGGGAAAATATACAATGGTTGATTTGTGTAGTTAGTGCTTGAAAATTTTTGTTTCTAATGTGAGCCTATTAAAATGCCTCCATTGACAATCTTGTACATTTCCTTTGGTATACATGCATGTATTTCTGAAAGATATATTCTAGGGGTGAGATGACTGGACCATAGGTTAGGTGTGTGTACAAAATTAAAGTGAGTACTGCTCAATTTTCCCAAGTGGTTGCATCAACTAAAACTCCTATCAGCAAATTTGAGAGTTTCCCTTACCCCTATTCTCTGCTTCTTGAGATAACCAGCTATATATATTTTTAGTCATGTTTTTAGGTCTGAATAGTATTTGAGTGTGTGTGTGTGTGTGTGTGTGTGTGTGTGTGTGTGTGTGTGTGTGTGGTCTTAGTTTACATTGCTAGTGGCTCATGTTTTTATTTCCCTATTGTGGATCTTCTTGGATGAGGTGACTACTCAACTATTTTCCTGGCTTATTTTTTTGTGCTATGTTTTCTGTCATTTTTCTACCAATGCATTACCTTTCTGTTCTTCCTATAAGTCCTTCACCAGCTACATGTTATAAGTGTCTTTCCTGTGACCCTCATTTCCATCCTCACATTGATGCCTCCTGTTGATCAGGAACTCTTAATTTTTAGATATTCAAAATTGTCAACATTTTCATTATTTGATAATGTTTGTCACCGAGCGGGGGAAAAAAATCCACATATCACCCTCTCAAAGTTTTGTTTCACCTCCCAAACTTAGATCACAACCCATCTAAAATTCATTTCTTAATGGGATATAAGCTGGAATGAAGTTTTGTAGTTCTTGTATGGGCACCATACATAAAAACAACAGAAGCTGTTATTACCTTCCTACTTAACAGCACTGCTGCGTGAGCTCCAGGGCAAAGGCTTCCATAGAGGGTGTGCATTTGGCAACATAATTCTAAGAAAGCAAAATGCAGAGAGGGTAATGAAATGAAAAACAGACCGACAACAAACGAAACGAAACAAAACACAACAAAAACAAAGAAAGTCATTACAGAAGTGAACAACCAAGCTAGTCACTGATAAAACTCACTGGGGCTCAGTCCTTATAAAGAAGCCTCATTAAACAGAGCTCATGTTGTGTCTTGAGACAAAAGGTGAAATGTTTCCCTGTTGGATCTTCCACTGGTCATGCTGGCTCCCAGCACTGATTGTGTATAGGTATATATGTGTATAGGTATATATGTGTATAGGTGGTTGTCTTTCTTACTTTTGGCTCTTTACTCTTGGCCACCCAGCTTCCAAATAAATCACACAGAGGCTTATTCTTGTTTTTTTTTTTTTTTTTTTTTTTTTTTTCCGAGACAGGGTTTCTCTGTGTAGCTTTGCGCCTTTCCTGGAACTCGCTTTAGAGACCAGGCTGGCCTCGAACTCACAAAGATCCTCCTGCCTCTGCCAGAGGCTTATTCTTATTTATCAATGTTCAGCTTCAGGTTGCTTTTTTTTTTTTTTTTCTAGCCAGCTTTTCTTAACTTATCCAGTCTGTCTTTTGCCTCTGGGCTTTTATCTTTCTCTATTTCTGCATACCTTTATTTATTTCTTTTTTTATTATTAGTATATTTGTGTTTTAATTTTACACATCAGCCATGGGTTCCCCTGTCCTCCCCCCTTCCGACCACACCCCCACCTTCCCCCTCCCCTCCCCTCCATTCCCATCTCCTCCAGGGCTTTATTTCTTACCCTGTAGCTTGCTGTGTGGCTGGATGACTGGCCCCTTCTTTTCTTGCTCCTTGATCTCTTCCCTCCCAGATTTCTTCTCTATTTATTCTTCCTGCTGGCCAGCCCCACTTATCCTTTCTCCTGCCTCACTATTGGCCGTTCAGCTCTTTATTAGACCAATCAGGTGTTTAGACAGGCAAAGGAGCACAGCTTCACAGAGTTAAACAAATACAACACAAAAAAATGCAACACATCTTTGCATTATTAAACAAATGTTCCACAGCATAAGCAAATGTAACACATCTTAAAATAGCATTCCATGATGCATGTATGAGGAGGTTAGAGGATGGCTTTAGGAGCCTCCTCTCTCTTGCCACTTTACGGGATTTGGGGGTTGAACTCAGGTCATCAGGCTCATAGGCAAGCACCTCTATCTGCTGAACCACATCACCAGCCTTGAACATGCCACTTTAACATATGGACTTATAATTATGAATAAGATTTGCTATAGTTGTTGATGATACTACGCTTCTGGATCTCTGCTCTGGCTGTGGTTCAATGCTCATCTCTATTCCTGCCATTCTTCCACAGGTAGAAAAGTTTTTCTTTTCTGTTTCCTTCTCTAAGTTTCATTGAGATTTCACTTGTTCCAGGGACAGGACACTGTGTATACACACAGACACACAGGCACACACAGACACACATAGACACAGACACACATAAACACAGACACACAGATACACACACAGACATACACAAACACAGACAGACACAGACACATAGACACATAGACACACACACACACACACACATACACACACTCATACACACACACAGTGTAAAAGATGACAGGAAGAAGAATCCTGGTAGTCTTCATGTACCTCCTACTGTACTCTCTCTTCTTTAGGTCTGAACCAGAATGGAAGTCCTCTCCTGACTTTCATAGTGTGTGACTTTTCCTGGGGAGATGGGAGCAAACATCTAGTCACCTCCAGATCAAAAGAAATTGTTCCACACAATTGCTTGCAGGAGCACAGATGATTCAAAGGCTGCTTCAAAAGTATACCTCAACATGGGCATTCACTTACAAAACCCACACCCCTGCTGTTCCTTATGAAACATGTCAGAGCATCTCCTATTCTCAGCAACATCAACAGTATATGAACTTGGAAAGGGGCCTTGGGAATCTTCAGCTTTCTGACATTTCTAAAATGTATGAAATTCCTGTACTTTGTAAGTTGCTCAAACTGTTCTCTCTCCAGGAGAGAATGTTCTAGCTTGGAAGAAATGGCTACACAACAGTTCCCACCTACCTTATTCAGAGATAGGTGATGGAGTCTCTGGAAAAAAAAAAACTACAGATAGACCATGAGGGCCTCATGTCTTTAAAGCTCACAGAGTACTCTGCACACTCTTGACTATCTCATGCTTAGCTTTCTGCAGTTCATGAATAATTCTAACTGAATGCCTCTTATTGTTGTCTTACTGTATCTGCCTCAGATAAGCGAGTGCTTCCAGCCTGCCCTCCTCTCATACCTGCTTCTCCTCCCACTTTGAATTTACCATTGTTTCATAACTTCAGCTCTCCAATTCAAGAAAAGCCACTGGCTTGAATTTCTCAGAATTTTGTGCTAATAATGAAAAAGAAGAAGGCTTTTTTTTGCCTTCTAAATATTCCATGCAAGCTGAAGTCCAGTGAAGCTTTAATTCTATACATTAATATCTATCATCAGTTTCAGAAAGTCTGCAGACATCATCTATTTCAATATTTCCTTTCATTCATCTAATAAAGAATAAGCATTCTCATTATATCCCCTTCTGAGACAGACTCTTGTTATGTAGATGAAGCTGGCCAGGAACTCACTATGTTTTTTTTCTGGCCTTGAGTTTGTGGCAATATTCTCATCTCAGACTCTAGAGCACTCAACTTTAGAGGCACAAGCTACCACATCCACTGCTCACTTTTGTCATTTTACATTTTATACTCTTTGGTACCTTAGTACTTATGTTAGTGTGTTATTCTAAATAACATCTTCTGACCCTTTAGTGAACCTATTTTTATCTTTGGGAGAATTTATTAAATTCTCTTCATTTGCTATTAAACTGAACACTAGTGCTTTAATTTCATTGATTTTTTTGTTTCCTATTTGGGGAAGTGAAATTGGCACTGTCCTCCTTTTCTTAAATTAGTTTACTATTCTTGGTAAAACTTTTAAGTTTATGTGTTTTCCTTTTTAGACATTATAATCACAGCAGTGTAGAGTCTAGATCTGGGAATTTTATCTTGAAAACTACTGTTAAAAACTGGTTTCTTGCTGGGTTTTCATCTGTTGGTTCTACTCAGGTTGATATATTGTTTGATTCTTCCATTTGTTTCTGTTTTGTGTCTACCATTATATTGGAAACTGCATAAATTATGGGACAAAATTAAATGTACTCTGCCAGGTATTTCTGATATCATCAACCTGGAATCTTTCTAACTTATGTCTGGCAGGAGAATTTCTGGGCACTGGGTCATCTTCATTGGAAACTCTAGTCCACAGGATCAAGTTCTTTTCTTTGGGTGATGAAGGTTTTAGTGTCATCAAACCAATACATCATGGTTATTGGGTCTTTCCTCTCAGGCAGTTCTTGGGAGATATTATTTGAATTTCTAACTCTGAAGAAAGTATTACTTGTCCTTTCTGCTGCCTCTTCAAGGTAGAAAAATACCCTGTGGGCTAGTACAAGGGCTACACTTAGCCTTGGGATTTTACCTTTTCCTGAGCTCTTGTTGGTGTTGCTACTGTTTTTTGTTCTGCAGAGTATTTCATTATCTGGATATCTTTGATTTAGTGTGGTACCCAGAAACTAAATCAATTCAATGTCTATTAAATATGAGTGTCTGTAATCATTTGAATATCCTAGCAAGGTAGATATTAATAACCCTACAGGATTTCTAAAGAATGAAACTGTTTGACTTTAAAGGTGTTCTTAGTATTAGGTGATGTCTCCCTATCTTCTCCACCATCTTGTGTACCATGCTGAGTATGTTTGGAGAATAATGCTATGGAATATTTGCTGGAGCTGGTGAATGATGTGCCTGTATCATATCACCTTATAAAGCAAAGTTTTTAGTAGTATTTGATTTTAGGTAAGTAAGCAATTTAGGTGCATTTTTACCCAGCATAAATTGTATTTCCTGTTTTCTACAGAGACTAATGAACAGTCCATCTATTTTATTCTTTGTATGCTTCTCACATATAGAAGTTAATAATTGCTTATATCTTGGAATTATATTGCTTTGCTTTAGCTAATACTTTCAGAAGAATTTACAGCTCTTCAGTGCTACAGCCTATGAGGGAAACAAGGTGAACTACACTTACCATCTAAGAGAAAAATCAAGGTTAGTTTACTATCTCAGTAATACACAGCTGCTAATGGGAAGACTGAAAATCTGGAGAGGCAGCTCAGGGGTTAAGAGCACATGCTGTTCTTGCAGAGAGCCTGAGTTTGGTTCCCAGCACCCACACTGGGCAGCTCACAACCATGTACAGCTCCAGCTCCAGGAGATTTGATGTCCTCTTTTGGAATCTGTGGGTACTGCACTCACAGGTGCACATACCTACATGCAGAAACACATACACATAATTTAAAAAACTTAAAATGTCACAGTGATATTTTCTCCTTTAATAAGCATATGATTAATGTTTTTATAATAATATGTGAAGAGTACAATTTTTACACTAACAAGCATTTAAAATTTCTGTGGGATAAACATTATCATCATAAGGGAGGAATAAAAATGTCAGATGTTGGAGACTCACACACTTGCAAATCTCTGCAGTGTCACTAGGCAATCACTAGTATTTGGGCAAATTACAGTTACGCTTTGCCTCAGTACATTCACCCAGAGAACTAAGATAAAGTGCTTAATCTAAGTTTTATTATGATAACTAAGTGAAGTAATTCATATAAATCCTTCATATAGTGCATGGGAAGTAGTGAGTACTTAATGAGGCGCCTCTGTTATCATTGCTGTTTTAGATGTGACTTATGAAGAATGATGACCTATGTGAGGCATTACTGTGGATCAGAGTTAACGTTCTTAGTTTAGAATCAAGAATAGTTCCTTTTTGTGACTTTATTTGTAACATGCCAAAGAGCTGGAAATTTGTTTTGCCTTCTTTCCATGGGCAGTAATGGGAAATAGAATTTATGTGAGTGCAGATCTTCGCAATATTGACCAACATGTTTGCTTTCAGGGATTATCGTACAGTTTTTCTACTTAAGGCTAGGACATTCTGGAAATTATGATTTGAAATGTCTTTGGGGGAAAGCGGAGCCTGGGACATTAAAAGATTAAGTAGGCTAGTTTATTCTACATCTCACTAAACATTTATTTCCTTCTTTTGAAGCCGTCATCTGAGTTTTCTGCTATGCTCGGATAATGATGGAGCCACTAGGTATTCATTCTAGTGTTCCATCCACCGTAGTAGGAGTGATTCTTGTGGAAATGTGTACCTTTTAGTAGTTAAGTGTATTGAATTCAGAGAAGAAGAGGGGAGACTCATTTTAACTCTGCAAATAGAAATTAAAGTACCAGTAAAATGGAGTAAAGTGCAATATATTCTGACTTTTGAGTTAATCCTGTAACCTTAGGCAATGTCAAGAATTTAAAAGTGCTGGACTGATTTTTAGCCTCGTCTATGTTGTTCATGTCTTTAAATAGTTGTTTCCCTTCAAGTATGGTCTGGCCTGTGATCTGTTTATAATCCATAGCATACAAATGGCAGTGCATGCCACTCCTGGGAGTAAACTGTAGGCAGGGCAAGGGATGGACTCTGGTTGTGTTTCATTATTTTATTTTATTTTATTTTATTTTATTTTATTTTATTTTTTTATTTGAGGCTTAGTCTTGGTCTCCTTGCTGGCTTTGAAGAAGTGAATTTCCATTAGCTCTATGGTCAGAAACACTCAAAGGAACCCAGCAAAATTAATTCTTCCAAGCTGAGTGAGTTTTGCCATCCCAGGGAATTCTCCCAACCAGGCATGATGGCAATCCTATCACATGAGAGATGGAGGCAGGGAGACGGTGGTAATCCCAACATGTGAGAAATGGAAGCAGGATGATCAGGACTTCATTTATCCTTAGTCATACATAGCCCATTTGGGGTGAGGCTCAGGTACATGAAAGTCTATATCAAACCAAACAAAAGACTGTCTTCTAAAATTTCTTTCAATTAAGAAGCTTCATTTCTTTATTTTTGAGAATGTATTTTAATTACAACATTTCTCCCTTCTCCTTTTACCCTCCAAATCCTCCTATATGTCCATTCCTTTTTTTTTTTTTTCAAACTCATGGTTTCCTTTTTTTTAAATCAGTTGTTATTGACGCATATATGTATACATTTTAGAATGATATGAAATAATTTTATTCTTTCCAAAGTGAAAACAGTATTTATTTTGAATATCTTGGTTTTCTTTAAGATCCTTGATGCTGTATGTATGTTTTATATTCTAAGTTGTTAAATGCTTTAGTTTGTTACTAGGCTCTCTTACATTGATTTATTTGTCTATCTACGACTAATATTATATTCCTCATCGTTATTGGTCTATAACAATTCTGTTTGAACTTTATTATAATGGTCTTGAATTTTATAGATTAATTCAAAGAAAATCTATCTAAGTTACTGTGTCTTCTTCCCACAACCCTGATTATGACTTCTCTGTTCATTAAGATCAGTTTTTGTAATCTTCAGCATTTACAAATTTTCTCCCTGAAGTTTGAAGCTTCTTTTTAGTTGCAAGAGTGCCAAGTGCTTTTAACCAATTAGCCATATGATGTAGTGGATAGCCATCCCAGCATTGGCCTGGAAGTTCCAACCCCCAATGAGGCTTCGGTAATGGTCACGCCCACAAGGAGAGGCAGAGGAGGAAGCAGAAGACCCAGGATCAGGAGGAGGTCTCTCTCTTGGTTCTGGGACGCTGGACGCAGGAGGTAGATGGAGCAGAGTTCTCCAGAGAACACCGCCAGACTGTGCCATACCTTTGCCAGACCCTACAACCTATCCCTTCATTTGTAAGTTACCCCACAAAATAAACCTCCCTTTTAACTATGTGGAGTGGCCTTAATAATTACACCAATATCTGGCACCCAACATGTTGGCAAGAGTTTCCACCTAAAACCTGAAAAAAAAAAAGATTCTAAAACAGAGCTAAAAACAGCTTCCTAGTTGTCTCTCTCAAGTTAGCTGCAGCCTGCCAGTTTGAGCTACTATGGCAGGTTCCTGGCACATGTGTCTGACCTGCAGTGTGGCAGGAATGAGGAGTCTACAAGCAGCACTTTACTCTGCTGTGTGGTGGATTTAGCCTTTGCTATTTAAAAAAAAAAAGGTTTCTGGGCTATGCACTGCTTTGATAGAACTGCTTCTGATAGTTGATGTACACATGGCTCCCGACCCAGAGATGCCGGTAAACTGTACCACCGCCATGTTGGAAAGCTGAGGTGGGCAGAGCCAGCAGCCACAGCTGCATTTCAGTCTTACAAAGATGGATATTACACAGACAATCTGGTTTTTCTTGTCTTTGGGATTTTTAATTGCAGAAAAAGATTTGATCATAAAAGCTGTTGAGTTAAACAAATATGTAAATTTTAAAGGTACCTTGGCTTTAAAATTTGGATATAAGGATATGTTGCTTTGGAAAAGAGTCTCTGCTTTTGTTTCCACAGAAAGCCAGAGGCTGTGGATTTGTTCCAGATTAAGATACATCAGGTTTGATCAGCCAAGACCACCTGAAAGGTCTCTGATGACACCATGGCTCAGATGATCCCACATCCAGAATGGTTTCAAGGCAACTGGCTCAGAGGTTTACCCTCACAGTCTACTCCATAATCCTAAAATTTTCTTTGTGTCCCCATAAGATACAGTGCCCCCATCCAGCAGGAAGTAGTAAGAGAAACTACTCCCAAATTCCCAGCTGGCTTTGGAGATGGAATTGGCTCATTCCTTCTCTAAACCCAGGCATATTGTTAAAAGAAAAAGTTAAGAGATTCTTGTGTCCCAAATCAGAAGAGCCCTCTGGTGTGGGACAGAGAAAAAGCAATATTTTTATTTAAAGCAGGTTGATTATAAATGCAATCTCTTTCTAAAGAAGAAAAGGGGATATGATATAGATATAATAGTTTGAAAGGGTAGATTAAGGAACTTACTTCTAAAGAGCAACAACTCATTTAAAATGTTTTACATTGGTATAGATTTTAGTCCATTGATGCAAACTTAACTTTAAGTTTTTTTTTGTTATACTGTGTGCATATTTCTACTCTTGTTTAAGGTATTATGTTTGTACAGCTCATTTAAAATTGTAATGGATAATTAAAAATAGATTAATAATTAGTCATCTATGATAATCGTACTTGTAGCCATGTTAGTTAAGTCTTCTAGGTATACACAGAGATATTTCAGATAGATAGGTAATCTTCAAATACTTCAAAGACCTACAGAATATGGCATTTAAAATATTTTTAAAATTTAGACTTTCTGGACAGTGAGGCATGTCTGCTCCTGGCAGCACCGTTTTACTTCAGAGAGGAGGATGGGCATCGAAGACACTTTATATGGAGTTTATCTTCACCTTGGCAAAAATAGCCATTTGGGCAAGAAACTGTTCTTGCCTGGACTGCTTGATCAACTGGACATGCAAGACCCATAGAAAGGTGACCACTGAAGTTTGCTTGACAAAAAGGTCCTTCAGGTACCTGCTTCACAGAGGAAACTGCCAGACATTCTACAGGACACTGAGAGAAGTAATGGAGAGACTCTAGCCCTGTGGGCTGAAGACAAATGCCCCAACTTTACAAAGGAACATTAGGTGACTGTCCAGGCTGCCAGCTGTCTCTGTCTACCCTGCAAGACTCCCAAAAGTTGCTTGCATCCTTCTCCCAGTTCTCAGGTAATATTATGTCCTTCTGAGGTCTTTGATGTGGTTGAGGACTAGATAGTTATAATTTTCTCAGTTATGATAAAAGATAAATTAGATAAAAAACCTTGGACTCACAAATATAAGATAGATAGGATATCTTCTTTAATATTGTAACTGTAATTCTTGTTTAATAATTGTTTTGTTATATGTAATTTTACTATGTAAAAGTTAAAACCTTCCTTAAAAAAGGGGCGGGGGAGTGCTGTGGATATTGCTCTGTGTAAATAAAATTCTGATTGGCCAGTGGCCAGGCAGGAAGTATAGGTGGGACAAGAGAGAAGAGAATTCTGGGAGGTGAAGGGCTGGAGAGGGAAGTTGCCAGCCACTGCCATGAGAAGATGTAAGGTACTGGTAAGCCACGAGCTACGTGGCAAAGTATAGATTAACAGAAATGGGTTAATTTAAGATAGAAGAAGTAAATAACAAGAAGCCTGCCACAGCCATACAGTTTGTAAACAATATAAGTTTCTGTGTGTTTACTTGGTTGGGTCCAAGCGTCTATGGGACTGACGGTTGAGAGAGATTTGACCTGTGTGCCAGGCAGGAAAACTCCAACTACAATATCTCTAACCCCAATTCTCATAATTTTAATACATTTATAAATGACGATAATCTTCTCAGAACTACTGTAACATTATATACTAGAATTGATTCTATATCTAGGTTCCCTGAGGGTTATTTCATACATTTGGCTGTTTGATCTTTTCAGGAGGCTTCTTTTATATGTAATTCACTGTCCAAAAACCAGGTATAATCCTTGTCCCAGACTTTTTCTTGTCTCATTACACTGAGTTAAATAGTAATAGAAATGTATTGGGCATGAGCTGGCTGTTTGGAACCTGGGGCTTACACAGGGGCACTTTGCTCAGCCTGGAAGGAGGGGACTGGACCTGCCTGTACTGAATCCACCAGGTTTAAATGAATCCCCAGGGGAGTCTTGGCCCTGGAGGAGATGGGAATGGAGGGGAGGGGATGGGATGAAGGTGGAAGTGGGGGCGGAGGGGGGAGGACAGGGGAACCCATGGCTGATGTGTAAAATTAAAACACAAATATAATAATAAAAAAAAAGAAATAGGAGAGAAAAAAAAAGAAATGTATTGGGAACAGTTGCCCTGTTTCTGAATTCAAAGGGGATTTGTCTAAAGTTTTTTATATTCTTTATCAGAAGACATGTACTTGTTTGGTGAAGCAAAACTCTTTCACTAGGACAAGTCTATCTGGAATATTGAGTATCTGGCAAAACACTTTCCTTAGGGAACATGGTACTCTGAATATTCTCTAATGATTTTTCTGTGTGAATTGGAATGACTTTATGTTTTTCATCACTAGTCTATTTGTATGATGAGTTTTGAAAATTCTAATATTGAAACAGTTTTGTATTTTGGGGTAAAGCCTACCTAGGACAAGATTATTTTATTTAAAATACTACTGGATTTAACAAATGAATATTTTATTTGAGATTTTTATTTCTATGTTTATAAATTAGGTTGGTTGGTAATTCCCTCTTTTGATGTTATTCTTTTCTCTTCTGGGTGTCATAATCTCTCAGATTGGGTTGGAGTGTTGTCTCTTTCCTCTAATCTTTGAGATAATTTATACCACATGTAATTTTAATGTTCTTTGAATATTTGTTAGATCCCTTTCTAAAACTGGGCTTGAAATCTTCATAAGAGAGGGGTTTTCACAATCCACCTGATAGTACAAGATGTGAAGGGGTGACTTGCTGTCAGCTCAGTTTGCCAACTCTGAAATGAAATCCAATTTTCATGCATTTGTAAACTTTTGAAACTATGACTAAAGTTGAATAGGGGGTTTAGGAAATGACTTGTCTGTATATGTAGGCTGGTGTTTGATGTTGTGAAACTTTGCCCCACCCCCATAAAAGTGGGTTTCTGTCATTCGACACCCATAACTTCATCGCCCAGGGGACTGAGGAAGAAGGATTAAATGTGGCATATTTCATTCCTAGACTGTTAGTCGGTAACCAGAGTTGGCATTTAATGTATTTATCATATATATATATATATATATATATATATATATATATATATATATATATATATATAAAATGAACTTATGAAAAGATATTCTATTATTTCTCTTTTATACAGAAATGCTTAGAAGAGTGAAATAGCTTGGTTAACATATTCGCTTGAGAAAGTAGCGAAGGGGGAGGGTGAAGCCTTGTATCACTGGTTCGTTTGATCATGGTTGGCATTCCCATAATATTTGCTCTTTCCCTTTAAAACAGATTTTTTTTCCTCTTAGCTCTTTATCTAGGGATTGTACCCTCTGAAATGCCACCAACACACTTTGGCATGTCAACTGATGTTGTCATTATGCAGGTCTTGTTTAGACAATCATATTGTTGAGATTTGATGGCTCCAGCTTTCCTGTTACATCTTAAAGATGGAATATAGCAGCAGGTACCCTGGTCCTCTAGCTCTTAGATCTTTCTGCCCCCTCTTTTGTGATTTCCTCCCCTGATTCTTAGGTGTAGGGGTTGCATTGAAAAATCTATCAATTATGGTTGTGCACACCATTATCACTCTCTGAATGTTGACTAGCTGTGGACCTCTGCACTAGTCTCCATCTGTTGCAAAAAGACATTTCTTTGATGATAGGGGAGAAGTATGCTTCCCTGTGGGTATATGGCTAATCTCAATTTCCAAGTTTTTATACTATGAGTTTCATATACTGAACACAACTCAAGTTGGACTAGCCATGTTGTAAGTGTTTGATACACACAGGTGGCTAGGGACTACCATACTGCACAGCACAGGTTGATATTTAAGCAAGGAGTAGTTCAGTCTCTCTCCAAAGATAGGTAGCCAGAAGCACTACAGCCTGCAGCGAAGGCTGCTAAGATGTTTACTTCCCATCTGCTTAGCTTCATGCTCTTCTTTTTCTCCAGCCCCAAGGCATCTGCCTGCATCAACTAAGGAGAGTGAGAAATTATGAATGATAGCTCTTTCCTCACAGCCCAAGCCCTCAATAGTCATTGCCCATGAAGCCCACACAAGGGCATCATCTTTCCAGGCTGACAGCTCTGGGATGGTGACATTTATGATAAATTAAGCAGAATACAGGTGAAAAATGAAGTCTGGTCACAATCTAGCCATACTAGCAGTCAGTAGACTGTACTGTGGCCCTTGATAAATGCATTCTCTTTTAGATCTTTCTGTGCTCTTTGAGTATGGGGTCATCCATTATTCTTCACTTTATATATGAGGAGGGAAATAAAATGAAATGGAACTCACATGCTAATCATAAAGGCAAATTAACTAGATACCATCCCAGTTTGTCTGGAGGAGGAAGTCCCTCTTGGAAAGTCATGCTTGTTAAAAACATCTCTTTGCAGTGAATGTATACTTTTATATAGTTGAGAAATACAAGAGCATCTTAGAAAAGTGGAAGGAGCATATGCTCTCCATTTTATTGATCGTGCAGAACAATTAAGACAGAACATATATTTGAATTCTAAAAACTGTACAAAATTTAAATAATTGTTTCATTCCTATTGACAGAGAATCCAGGAAAGCAGCAATTAAATTATGAGTATATTCAACAATGCAATTGGTCCATAGTTTGTGACTATTGGGATAAATCGATAAATCCCCAAAAGCATTGATATTTACTCATAAAATTGATATTGATAAATGCAGTATGAGAATAAATATAATGTAATAATCCTTTCTGGACAGGGACTGGTTTTAGAAGTGCATCTGTTTCATCCTTTTGCAAATGGGGCAAAGTGATGTGAACTTGACATTATAGCACAGACCAGGGAGTAATCCACAGTAACTAGAAGTGAGATATAACTTGCTTCTCTTCTGGGGCACACGGTTCTAATCAAGCCTTTCTCCTAGAAAGCCTGACCATGGTCAGGAATGTTCTCTCACAGAGGAGTTGCAGGCAACAGATTCAAAGCAGTTAGCAATATCAGGTGAGCCTGGTCCCAACCCTCCTCCATCCCAACCTCTCATTTTACATGAGAGGATGTGGACTTAAAGAAGAATTCATGTTTTTTTTTTCTCTCTCTCTCTTTCCCTTTTTTTAAAAATTATATTTGTGTTTTAATTTTACACATCAGCCATGGGTTCCCCTGTCCTCCCCCCTCCCGCCCCCACCTCTACCTTCCCCCTAGCCCCTCCCCTCCATTCCCATCTCCTCCAGGGCCAAGACTCCCCTGGGGATTCATTTAAACCTGGTGGATTCAGTACAGGCAGGTCCAGTCCCCTCCTTCCAGGCTGAGCAAAGTGCCCCTGTGTAAGCCCCAGGTTCCAAACAGCCAGCTCATGCACTAAGGACAGGTCCAGGTCCCACAGCCTGGATGCCTCCCACACAGCCCAAGCCATTCGACTGTCTCACTTATCCAGTCTCTCTCTCTTTCTTTTTTGGTTTTTCGAGACAGGGTTTCTCTGTGTAGTTTTGGTGCCTGCCCTGGATAGAATTGACATTCTGTCTGCTCATTTTTCATGAACTATGATAAGGATGAGCTTGAGAGGTAGAATGCAGCCATGTTTTCCAAGCCCTCAGTCCTCTTGCCACTTCCTTCTACCTGTGTGTGCCTTAGTCATGGGAACATGGTTGTGTAGAACTCTGTGCCTTGGATCTATTACAGCTCCAGGCCTGTCCTTTGGAGACATGAATACAAATTCATGACTTTCATGCCTCTCTATAGAGATCTCGCTAGTCTCACATTTTTCTCGTGCAGTGGCCATTATTCTGCTTTGCTCGCCATCCTCCTCAGGTCACTCTGGAAACGCCGTGGTATACTAAAGATGAAAATTATGTTCCCACATTGACCCAATCAGAATATGGATTGAAGGGTCTAGAATGTTGAACACATATTAATTTGACCTTTATTATATAATAATAAGATATTTTAAACATTTCCATTTTTCTTACACAAACTTACCTTAAAATCTATTATTAACAGAAGTAAAAAAATACTTGACATAAATAGTAGGAAGCTTTGAAAGTGAACGCAGTGAACACAGAATAATGTTACTCACTACAAGTTAAATTCTGTCTTCCCTTCCAATGTCTCCTTTTTGAAAGGGGAGGATACAGGTGTCAGAAAATTGTTAGAAACATACCAGTATCAAATTAGACTTCATAATAATCCGAAGAATGGTAAGAAAAATGCAAAAAGAATAATTCTCTCCATGTGTGATTGTGTCATTTGAAGCTGTGCTCACACAACCCTAAGAACATCACCTGTGCTGCCTAGCACAGCCCTGCCTACCATCCCATAGCATTCCCAGAAGCATCCAGAGGTGTGTGCCCCACATCGGACAACATGGACCAGTTATTTCTACCACTGTATTCCCTCTTAGCTGTCAGGAGCAGCAATGACTTCTTTTCAAACTCTCGTGGGTGTCTTCCTCCTGAAGCCATAGTCTCCTTTCTGTGGTTCCTGGGGTCTTCTTTCTCTTCCGAGCTTTGTTCTTTTAATCCTGTACAATGAATAAGGATGTTTCCCACATTCTGTGTGAGTCTCCAAGGATTGTCTCTGGTGTCCTTCTGAGTGATGTATTTTTCTCCTTGATGATTTCCAGGCTCTTTTCTCCCTAAAGTGATCCCCAAAACAAAATCAGGAAAACCCCAGGCCTCAAGAAAAAGAATGGCATCAATTCTTAATAGACGTAGAAGACACAGATACAGCTACATTTTTGTGATTGTTTGAGAGATGTACAAGAGACTGACAAGTCTCTTCCCTGAGTTTGTCATGTAAAGCCCTGATATTTGAGACATGGTTAAGGGCACTGGGCTCTGAAATCAAGCTTCTCAGGTTTGAATAATGACATTATTATTATTATTATTATTATTATTATTATTATTATTACTATTACTATTATTATTATTACTTCTCAGCAGTGTCTCCACTTATTCTTCTTTACAATAAAAATTTCACTAGTGCCCTGTTCATGTAGGGAAGTGGAAAATACGTTTTATAAGGAAGGAATATAGAGAAATGGTCTTCCTAGTTTCCACTCCTGTCTCTGTAATGAAAAGCTATTTTTAAATTACGTGCTTTGGTTTCTCTGGCTATTAAAAAAAATAGAACAGGTTAATGGTTACAACTTTAAATATTTGTGAAACAACTCTTGAGGCAAACTTGTGAGAGATATCTGGATCATTATATCAGTTTACAGACAAGGATACTAAGATTCAAAGAGATTAAAAGGCTTACCTAAGAATTATCTAGTTTGCAAGGTGTGGAATAAGTCACCCAGTTCTTCTCTCTGCTTATGAAGCTATCAGAGTAATGAGGTTCCAGGAAATCTACAATTTGATGAAGAAGGATTGGAGTGTGTATTTAAGAGGACAGTGATAGCTCAGGCAGTCTTGCCCACAATTGGAGTCTCATCTGTGTCAACATGTTAATGATGATTGAAACCAAATTTCTACTGTTATTACTTATCTCCTGAAACACAGATATTTATTTTCAACTGTCATTTCATTTTCCACAGTATTGTCCCACATAATTAAATGCATCTCAGTGTCTTCCTCAACATCATTTTCCTCCTTTTTTTCTGGCCTGAGTTGTATCACTTGTATTGATGCCATCTTGGTGTCCTTCTGTCCTCTATTTTCTCATCAAAGTAACATCTTCCCTTTACAGAAATATACAGATGGTTCCTTTGAGTCATTCCTTTTTGAAGAAAGATATATTTTATTTTAGTGTGTGTGTGTGTGTGTGTGTGTGTGTGTGTGTGTGTGTTAGGGCCAGAAGAGGGAGTCAAATCACCTGGAGGTGGAGCAACAGTAGTTGTGAGCTACCCAACATAGATACTGGGAACTGAACTCCAGTCTTCTAGAAGAGCAGCAAATGCTCTTAATCACTGAACCATTTCTTCAGCTCAGCTGTTCATTCCTAATCTTGATTTAATTCAGTAAGAGCCCCGTTACCTATTTCATGGATGGTTTCACTTGCTCCTCCCCATACCCTTTCCTCTGTACTGTAGCTGAAAGGCTTCTGTGAAGATGCACCAAGCCCCATGGAGAATGAACCTAAATACTTATCATGTTCAGCCTGCCCCATACTTCTGATTCCCACATAACCTTCAGCATCACTTATGACATAGCTTCAACCCCAACCCTCATGTTTTATGTTTTAGCCATTTTGAGAAGCAGGTTCCATGACAACTTTCTCTTAATTCTTTGTTTGTTTGTTTGTTTGTTTGTTTTTTTGGGGGGGAGGTACAGTAGTATATCCAAAAGGCAGTATAGTATGATAGGTCAGAGCATGGATCATGTGTCAAACAATCTGAGTATTAAACTCCAGCTTGTGTGGAATATAGTGGGAAAATTCCATAGCAATCCTATGAGTAGATCTCACTGTTCTTCAGCTTGACCATGTTTTAGAAGTAGACAAGGTTGTGATGTTTGGGTCCTGCCTCTAGGGGTACTGATTTAGTTGGTGAAGTCAAGCTGAGAACCACTACACTATGATCCATTTGTTAAAACAAGGATAATAGTAGTGTGTACCTTTCAGGGCTGTTTGAAGAGTGAGTGAACTATTACTGTGAAGGTCTTAGTATAATATCTACCACATTGTATATAATCAGTAAAAGTGAGTTACAATTTACTCGAAAAGGAATTGCTTTATTATCAGCCTTTTTGTTAGGAAATAGATCACACAGAGAAAAGTTGTAAGGAAAATGTGTAGCCTAAGTAATTATTATAAATCAGTGCATGTGGTTTGAATGTGAATTGCCCCCCTGACAAAAGCTTATGTGTTTGAATAATTGGTCCACAGCTGGTGACACCATCTTTCGGTGAATATGGGCCAGTAGGAACTGGGGATTTACTGAAATGAGTGGACCTTTAGGGGCAGGCCTTATGGTTATATAGTCTGAACATGCTCCCTTTGTGCTTTCTGCTTCCTCATCTATGGAGTCTGTGAGGATGAGAACAAGACAATGACTTGTATTCTCACTGCCATTCATCTACACATTGCTGTTCCTTCTCTGCCATGGTAGACCATATGCCTCCAATCAATGAGCTAAACACAACTGTCCTTCCTTGTGTTCCCCCTTGCCAGATATTCTCTCATGGTGCTTATCAAAGTAACTAATATAGAAAATGAGTGATGAGAAGTTGAGTTTGGGGGGATGGTATATACAAAAGGTAGTATAGTGTGATAGGTCAGAGCATGGATCAGAGGACAAACAATCTGGGTTGTAACTCCAGCTTGTGTGGATCACAGTGGGATAATTCCATAGCAATGCTAGTTTTTGATGTTTGTTTAAATCTTTCTTTTAATCAAAAATTTTGTCATTTTATATACCAACCACTGTTCCCCCTCCATCCCCTTCTCCTGCCCCACCATTTAATAATAAAAAGACAAGAATGTGTTAAATCATTGCATAGATGCATATTTAGCTTTTGTAGACAAATCTTTTACAGTGTGGATGTATCAATTTATACCCTACCCTGGTGCATAAAGGTTCCCATTGCTTTATTCTCTCTACTACTTGGTACCTTTGATCTATTTTTAGTAGTTCTGGAACAATCCTAGTTTTCCACTGTGGTTTTCATTTTTGTTTCCCTGGTTACTAATAAGGCTAATTATATTTTTATATGTTTCCTGAGCATTTCATCCTCTTTTGACCAGTGCTTGCCAAATCATTTGTCTATTTTCCTATTGTCTGTAATTATCTTAAATATTGGTAGTTGAAGAACATTTAATATATGAGACCATTCTTAGTTTAAATGTAGAAAAATGTCTCCAGTTTACTGCTTATCCTTTTCACCTCCTTAATGGCATTATTTAAAAATAAACATCCTAATTCTAATAAAGTATTGTTTATCAATTTTTATTTCTAAACGCTTTTAAGTTTTGTGTAAAATGCCTTTATCTACCATGAGGTATGAAGTATATTTTCCTATTTTGTATTCTAGAAGTGGTATTCATTGCACCCTCTTCTTTGGATTACGTATTTGTCTCTAGTAAAAGAAGACTTCTGGTTCAAATTTCTCTTCACACAGGTATCCACACTGTTGACCCAGTCTCAATTACTGGAAATTCTCCGTAGTGCAAACAAATTTAGTTTCAAGAATCTAAATGTACTTTTAAGTACAAATCTGTTTCTGAGCTCTTGTTTCTGTTTGTCCCCCATGCTGTTCTAATGCTGCAGTCTTTTTAGGAATTTATCCTTTATGATTCTGGGGATTGAATGGAGGACCTTGACTAGGCCAGAAAAGCACTCTATACTGAGCTATAGTCTCAGGCCTTTTTTATTTCTATTTTTAGAGAGCATCTCATTAATTGGCTAGACTGGCCTTGGACTCCTGTGTCCTTCAGCATACCCCTAACTCAGAATCTTCTGTCTCAGGCTCCTGAATGCTGGGAATCCAGTGTTTACCACTGATCCTCCAGGCTCTCATATTGTCCTGTTTTCTTTTGCTCGTATTCTCTTCATTGCATGATAAATATTAATTTTAAAACTTTGGGAGGTAGTCTGATGGTATATTCATTCAAAGATAATTTTGATTTGCTGTGTACCTAGATACTGCAGTTTTCTGGGAGAAGGTAAATCTGGTTTCTGAGTTCTGTTTTCTGGTTAGCCAAAAGGACTCACCTATCCCAAAGCCCAGGAGAAGACTATGTGGACCTACTTCCACACTACATAAACATTTTTAGGAGTCTCAATGTTCAGAGTAAAGAGGCTTGCCAGAGTGCCTATGACCTTGGCAGACATTCTGCTGCAAACCTTCCCTAGTCCTATGTCAGAGGTGGTCCACAGCCACTCGTACACAACTCCCATTTTGAAAATTCCCTGAGGTTAAAGGCAGCTCCAAATGTCTCCGTTTAACCTAGATTTCCTTTCCTGACTCTTGGGCCAGGGAATTTTCATGGCATTGGCACCCACTTCTCTGATACTCTGTTAAACTAACACTTTTATCCTTTGTGCTTCCCCACTGTCCTCAGCAGGGGAATGTGAATTATTTAAGCACCCAAACCAGAATAACTCTTGATGACAAATGGAAAACAGAGTCTCCTAAGTTTTCTTATAAATGGATGTTGGTTTCCTGCTTGGAACTATTCTATTGAACTGTCTCAAAAGCTTAGAATGCCTCAGATATCTTTACTTTTATTTATTTAAAAATCTAGTCTGAGAATCTCTGTGGGCAGAAGGAAGTTAACCCATGTGGTGAGGATGATGGTGGCCAATACTGGTGTTAGAAATAGCTGTCACCAAATAATAGATCTCTTCTTCCTCTCCAAAGTGGCATTCACTGGGAATTGCTTTCTGGGCAAACCATACCAATCTGAGCTGCGTTTATCAGTGATATAAAAATACAAAAAGAAAGTATTATCTTGTCAAATTATCACTCTGAATTGTTAATATCACAGGGTAAGAAAGGGGGCTGGCTGTAGGACTTCCTGTGACTCCCCTTACAGAGCAGTCTCTGTTAAGTATTTGTAGAATGGGGAAGAAAATTTTTAATTTCAAGGTGAATTTTTCTTTTTCAACTATCCTTTTTTTTTTTTCTTTTTTTGAGAACCACCTGCTTGGAAATGTTAATGTACAGTTCATATACTGCTATTTATCACATCAGGGGACTGTAACATCACATAAATGTGTACATAGAGAGTGAATAATGGGGGGGGGAATCTTATGAGAGCTTAGAATCTAAGGTCTTATTGCATGCAGTGTTTCTGCATCTCAGTGTTATTCACAGTGACAGGAAATATAATGTGAGATTTATCATTTTGGACTTTGATGCCAATGACATCCTCGAATACTCCATAGATGGAGAAGATGCTTGGTAGTAAAAAGCTTTTCAGTGAGAAGTTACTTCCTTCACTGTAGGAGGCAAAAAGAGTTGTAACTCACAAAAGGACACATTTTCAAATAAATTGTGGGCTGAGTTCAGATTTCATTTGCGACATTTGGAACATGTGTATTTCAGATGATTCCCATCCAGTGGTTCATTTGCTCATTTGATCTCAAAGCCTCCAAATCCACAATGCTATGTGGTTGGTTAGTTTAAGAGAGTGACTGGAGGTCAGGGTGATTCTGATCTATAAATGAGGGTTCAAACCCAGACTTACTAATGTTAATTTGGGGGATGTTCACTCTTCTAAGTACTTATGTCTGCAAAGATTTTAGGGGCTGGAGAGCTCAACAAGGTCACTCCAGGAGAGGGTAACAGTTAATTCTCATGGAAGGTCAAGCTGACATCTCCACACTTAAGCATGACAGCCTTCATTTTTCTGTTGGAAGAGGGTGTATCTGGTTTTGTTCTTAGGACTATCATTAAAAAACTAGTGAGGAAGGCCGTCTCCTCTGTTTAGGTCAAGATGCGTGAGTTAACTTAATTCTGGGGCAAACAAAGATCACGGTCTTGCTGGGGAAGCAGACATTGTTAGAGCAATTAAAAGTGCTAAAAACGAAGGAAGTGTCAGGAAGAATGAAGACTGGGAGCATGTACCTCAGCTGCATCAAGTTAAGAATAAATCTTCAAGGTACGTGTTTCATGCATGGCTGATGTGATTGCTCTCAGAATGGGAGACATTGGTGACCAAATGGCTCATTGTTACCACATGCTGATAGAATTAGTCCTATTGAAGTGAAATCTGAGTTTATATGTTTTAATCCTTCTACATTTAATTGAAGCTTCATGCATCTGATTAGGTGTTTGGAATTTCCCCTCTTAAGTCAAAGTCTTATATTCTTATTTACAAATGCAGAGGAAGGAATACCACAAAGTTAATTTCACCATAAGATACACACATATCGAGTACCACTGAGTCATAAGTATTGGTACTTGGCTCATAAAACAGAAAAAGGGACATCTTAAGCATGCCCAATGTGTGACTCCTGGGCAGCATGTACCTTCGGATATCGATGAGTGTGGCCCCAAATAAGATCATACACTTATTAAAACATTATCATTTATTATTATTATTATTATTATTATTATTATTATTATTATTATTATGGTTTTTTGAGACAGGGTTTCTCTGTGTAGCGTTGTGCCTTTTCCTAGAACTCACTTGGTAGCCCAGGCTGGCCTCGAACTCACAGAGATCTGCCTGGCTCTGCCTCCCGAGTGCTGGGATTAAAGGCATGCACCGCCACTGCCTGGCCTAAAACATTATTATTTTCTTTTTTATTTTTATTTTATTTTATTTTTTAAATGTGGAGCTGAGGATCGAACCCAGGGCCTTGTGCTTGCTAGGCAAGCGCTCTACTACTGAGCTAAATCCCCAACCCCTAAAACATTATTTTTAAGACGTGGTCTCAGGTAGCCAAGTTTGTTCTCCAATTTAGTGGGTGCAGGGATGACCTTGAGCTTCAGATCCTCCAGCCTCTACTTTCCCAGTGCTAGGATTAGAATCATGGACCACCAAACCAGGCTTAATAGGTGTTGTGTGTCTTAGGCATCTACTCTATCAACTGAGCTACATCTCAGCCCAAATTATGAGAGCCTTTTTTCCCCTGTGATTTCTCTTTTGTAGTGGAGCTGTACAGTTCGAAAACATGAACTTGTCGATGACAATGTCTTGTCACAATATCAAAAGGTCGCATATACCAGGGAAAGGCATGACACATTAGTGTGTTGGTTGGATTGTGATATGAATACAAGTACAGAGAAGATAATTACAAAAGACTAAGTAAATCTAGAAAAAAGAATAATTTAGGGTTTTTTTTTTTTTTTTTTTAAGAACATTTATGGAGAGTTCCTGAGGGCTTGGTTTGAGTCTTGAAGAGTGGTTTGGACTTTCCTATAGTGGAATAAAGAGGGATAGAGTGAACAGTCCAGAGTAGTACCCATGTTTCCTTCACATACTTCCTAGGCATCATGATTGAGTTCAAGTGTACCTTGTAATCATGCTTGGGGGCTCAGTAAGGGATTGTTCATCAATCCTCACAATCAGCTTCCCAGACAGGCTTGCCTTCCCTCCCCACTTCCTGTCTTTGGGCTATCTATTGGAAAAGTGGAGCCATCTGTTCTGACAGACGTTACCCAGAGAATACCAGTGATGGCAGTGGCATTTCCTTTCTCCTCTGACCTACTTAAGGCTTTCTTGGAGTGATTTCTCCCTCTTCTTTTCATATAATGTTATGTTCTCATTGTCTTCTGTCCTCTGTTTCTCTCCAGTTGATGCTTCTTATAAGGAAGCATGTAGCCATGGGGCTGACTTCTGAATCCTGCAGTCTGTATGCAATCATCTGCTTATTAAGGTTAAATGAGTTCAACTGGTACCATAAAAACCTGATTAATGTGAACATATGGGTAACACTTCTGGTTAATTGAATTTTCAGGTTAACTGAGGGTTAAATGGGAGATTTAATAAAGCTGCCAAGCTCTTATCTTTAATTGTTATACAACACTTATTGTATTTTCCCTCACCTGGGCACATTGAAGTTCAGGGCTTATCTTTCTGGATAGACTAAATTCTCAGAGGATGGAGTCTTCCCAGGTAGTTATCTGCAATTTAGTGTGGCCCAAGTGATCATAACTTTATTGTGTGTGTGTGTGTGTGTGTGTGTGTGTGTGTGTGTGTGTGTGTGTGTGAATGGTGTGTCCATAGTGAGTATGTATGTGTACATAGCCATACATAGGTGTGAGTCTTCCTTGTGTGAGTGTGGGGGTACCAAGACAACCTGAAGATGTCCTTGTCTCGACATTGTTTGAAGCAGGGTCTGTCCTGTTGGTTACTGTTGGCCTGTGAGCATTGGGTATTCATTTCTCTCTATAACCCATCTTGCCATGGGCTCCCTGGGATAACACATGCATAGTACTATATCCAGCTTACATGGTTTATGGGTATCTGAACTTGGGTACTCATGCTTTTGTGGCAAGTGCCTAAGCTAATTTATCATACTTTAAACATAGCAACATGGGTTGGAGAGATAACTCAATGGTTAAGAGCACTTGCTGTTCTTCCAGAAGACCTAAGTTTGGGTTCTACTACACACATCAGATGACTGATCACCAGCGGTAGCTCTGGGATGATCTGATGCCTCTGACTTCCAAGGGCACCTATACACACACACACACACACACACACACACACACACACACACACACACACGCTTAATTAAAAATAATAAAAATAAATCTAAATAATGACAATAGTACACCTATTACCATGGTTGTCATTGTCGTCATCATCGTCACCATCATCACTATCATTATCATCATCTTATAATATACTCTATAGTCAGGCAGTGAGAGTTTTACTATTGCCCCCTCTGTTTGCTAGTTCTGTGCCTTGAACAAACTGCGTAACCCTCTGGTACCTGAGTTCCTGACCCATGCAGTGGGGATATGAGGATATATATCTTATAAGCTATTATAATAATTAATTGAGCCAATATTTACAAACTACTTGAGTACTGTTTGTGTGGATCCCAGTGTGGCCTCAATGGAAGACGGTAGTGACCCCACTGTGCTCTGAAGGACAGCAGAATGAAGAGAATTTAGTTAACATCTTCAAGATCATGCAGCCTGTAACTGATGGAGCCAGGTTTGATTTGATATGTACACTCCTAACAAATGATATTCTAATATCATACTTCTGTGTCTCCAAAAAGTTATGTTCTTTGATCCATCCACACATGGAATAACTCTAGCACTATACATCTAGCTTGGAAGGCTGAGATTACATTGATTTATCTTTTGTGAAGCCAGATGGACAAGGACTCTATCATGACTTCTGTTTTATGAGAGTTCCAGTGCTAGGAAAGGACCACAGTGATTCACTCATTAATTTTCCAAATTAAGCATATCACTTCTACACACAGCCCATTGGCTAAAGCCAGTCACATGGCCATATTTAATCTCAAAGGGGGCATAAAAGTACATTTATAACTTGACTCAGATACAGAGAAAAATACTACTAACTACCAGACTAAGGTCCTCCAGATTATCAGGTTAAATCTGGGCACTGAGATGTAGTGTTATATGGATACATGTACAAAGTGGAAGAAATGACATTCTTTATACCACTACTTTTCAACCATAGCATCAATGCATCGAACTCAACAGTGAGGTGCTGGCTTCTGTATTCTAGGACAGTCAGCAGCTACCCCAATCGTTGTTCATTAGACACCAGCAGCATCTTTCCTCCCTAAGTATAGAAATCAGAAATATCCAAAGATGTTGCCAGATGTCCTCAAAGAGGCAACATCACCCCAGCCCTTGAAAAATCAACATTTTTCTCATTATCTCATCATCAAAAACTACCAAATTGGAGAAAAGAACATTCTGGATGTACTATGACCCCAGTATACTATGAGAAACTTGTCACTAGCATCTTTCCATGGGTTTCTGATGAGTACATGAACTTCATCCTTGAATCTCTGTTGAGAACTCCTTTGCTTTGCTGCATTTTCAATACTGTGTTTTTTTTTTTTCCAAAGGGTTTCTACAGTGGCTTTATACTCTGCAAAGTTCTTCAGTGAATTTACCTCAAACTGTCAGCCCTGTGTTTTTTCAGCCTATTTATTTTGGTCCTCCGTGGTAGTTGGGAACAGTTGGTCATCATGTTCTGTGTAATAACTTTTCATATATTTGAAGACTGTTATTAAACTATCCCAAGCTTCTCTTTTCTGGGTAATTGTTATGCTCAGACACGTGCTAGGAATTGCACAAAGCCTGGAGTCTCCAGACTAATGGTTGTGTATTTAAGTTGAAGGAAAACAAATTTTGGGCTGAAAATATCAACTGAGAAATGAAGCTAAAATCTGAGAGCATGAGGTTCAGTTTTCAGTTTTTTTTTCTGGTTGTTTATTGTAAGATGGAAATTCTAGTTTATTGCTGTGGAAAGTCAATGCCCTCATTAAGATTTTTTTTATAGTACTTTTTATCTTAATTGTATTTTAATGGTAATACAACGGTGACAGTATACTGAGGCTCTATGGCCACATCTCAAGATATGACCTGACATAATTCAATTAACTGTACTAGCATTTATGAGAGGCCATGGCTTGGAATGAGGCCTTCCCACAATAATATACTACTTTGATAATCATTGAATAATAATAATAATAAGCTACCATGCAATCTTTGCTTTCTGTGTGCCAAACCAGATGCTAAGGGATTTACAAGAATTATCTCTTTTAATCTCATTAATTCCAGAAGTAGTTGCCCTTTTTATCTTGACTTTGTAAGATTAGAAACTACAGATCAGAGAGGTTAAGTAACTTGCCTAATGTTATAGAACTGGCAAGTAGTAGACCTAATGTTGGCAATGAGGCTGTTTGATCTGGAGCATGAAGACTTAACTGTAATTACACATGGGCTCTGTGAAGCAGGAGTGTATTTTTTCCTCAGTGTTTAGCTCCCAATGTCAGTTCTCAGAAATATTTATTGAATAGATAAGCTGTTAAATAGAAAGCAGTGACATGTAAATGTGAAACAGTTACACAGGTGGTGGCTCAGAACGTCAGATGAGAGCTATTTGATTGGTATGACTGTCCCGACTGAGCATCAGTGGGGTGGACACATTATTCAGGCTCCTTACCCATGCGCCTTGCTGTCTTGTGATGCTCTGTTAACATGTGTGCCTGTACCTTTGGTGGGAAAGTGAATCTCAAGTACTTTTGTCCTCCAGAGGACATCGGGTGATATCTCTGAATGTTTTTGTTTGTTATACTGAATGTTGTTCCTGGCTTCCAGTGTGTAAAACCAAGAATTCTGTTATTTGTTCTTTATTGTATATGACAAAAGTTGTCCAGACCCAAATTCTAAACAAGGCCAGGATAGAGTAACCCTGCTGTTTATGGGAATGTCCTTGTGTTTAGGATCATCTCTGCACACTATTCCATGCACACTATTTGACACAGGTCTCACTGTCTTGAATTACTGGTGTCATTTGGAAGCAAGAGAGTTAATAGATGTATTAATAGATAATGGAGCAACTAAAGTCCAACAGACTGAGTTTTATTTTGAGAACATTCAGTCACAGCTCAGGCACTAAAAGAGCTGTTATCAATTAAGGTAAAACTATAATGGGCCAGGGGAATTTGGAGACAGTGAATTCAGATGTAGTCAACAAGCATCTGGCATACAAAGAGGAATGACATATCATGTCAATATCTCTATCAAATATAATTTCCACCTTACTTTCTCTTATTTTATAACTCCTCCATTTTTTTTTGTTGCAATTGGAATATAAAATGACTCCTGCCCCCAAGGAAGAGGACAGGGCAACTGAATAAAAAATAAATAAATAAAAAGATGTGTATGGCTTTGTAGTCTCCAAAGACAAGGTTCAAATATAAGATGAAAATACTGAGAAAAATAGTCAGTTATATATCTCTTTTCCACACCTAGAGAATATATCAAATACTATTCACCTAGAGGAGAAAAAGATAGTTGGCCCTTGATTAGTTGCAGAGAATATGTCCCAAACTCTGCTTCTCTGGAGTTTTAGACAAGGGAGAGAATATTCCTAGAGGGATAGAAGGGATTTGAGAACAGGAATGTGCTGCCTCCATCTCTGAGTAACTTTCCAATCAAATAACCCCGTCCAGCACCATCACACATACTCTATACTTAGAATGGCAGAGAAATAAAAGAGCAAAATGACTCTAACCCCTCTGTGGTGTAAACCTGGTCTTGTGGTTCAATATTCCAGTCCCACAGCCAGATCCTTAGAAGACTTGAGATTAGGGACAGGAGGATCCAACAGAGAGCTCAACAGAACTGGATTAATGCCTCGGTTATAGCTAAAAGTACTCACTTAGGAAGAGGAGAGGAGCCTCTTTCTAGATCCTACCCTCTTATGTCCTAGTTCCATACAATCCTCAGGAGAAGAGCAGAGACCTTTTCAAATCAGTGTCTGCAGCTTTCCCATGCATGGGAAGCTCAGAATAGAAGTTTGATTAAAAAAACATAGTTGCATTTCTTGTCCATGTAACCTTGGGGTCTACCATTTGTATTTTTCACCACTTATCAGACAGCAACTGCAACCCAGCAGTAAGTTTGAAGCTACATGTTCTAGTTATGATTACTATTGCTATGATATAACACCATGACCCAAAGCAGGTTGGGGATGAAAGGGTTTATTTGGCTGACACTGCCATGTTATTGTTCATCACTGAAGGAAGTCAGGACAGGAACTCAGACAGGTCAGGAACCTAGAGGCAGGAGCTGATGTACAGGCCATGGAGGGGTGTTGCTTACTGACTTGCTCCTCATGGCTTTCTCAGCCTGCTCTCTTATAGAACCCAGAACCATCTTATAGAACCCCAGGGATAGCCCCATCCACAATGGGCAGTCCTCCCCTATCAATCACTGATTAAGAAAATGCTCTAGAGGTTTGCCTACAGCCTGATCTAATGGAGGCATTTTCTCATTTGAGGTTCTCTCTTTTTGGATGACTCTAGATTGTGTCCAGTTGACATAAAACTAGCCAGCACACTAAGTTAACATGCCTGAGTGAGTAACATATTAAGGAAATTACTAAGAACTTCAGTTCCTGGGGGCAAGGCAGGATTCCTGCCACCATAGCTCTATGGTGTCTGCAAAGTAAAGAGATGTTTTAGTTACCTTGCTCTGCCACAGAGTCTGGCTGAGCCAACAATGCCTGAGATCTGATGTTCTCTAAGCACTGAGTGGAAATTTGTTAAAAGCTTTGCTTCAAAAGTCAGCACTAGCCATCATAAAAGACATAGGCAGGGGTTAGAGAAAGTCACATGGCCTCAGTCCCAAAGAAGTCCAAGTTTAAGACTAATTGTCTAAATGATCCATTCTTTGATAAATAAATCATTTTAAAAGTGAATTACAAGATAAAAATAGTGTCCACAGTAATCTAATTAAATGGAGACAAAAGTTGATCTTTATAATCCAATCACCTTATCATTCAATTATTAATTATTTTTCTGCCAAGAATTTTTGCTACTTTTTATTCAGACACTTTGGAGAGCTTCTCTTCAGAAGACAGACTGCTGTAAGTATTTCTGGAATCCCTGTGGGGTAATCCAATTAAAACACCATTTTTATATCTCTAAAGATCTTGTTTTATTTTCATGTGTATAAGATTGCATTACAGTAAGGCTGGGCCTCTGGAATTTTAGAGGGATCCCTTTAAGGGCCCATGAAAGTCTCAGTGCCCACACTCAAGGTTCCTGTTGCTTATTGCTCTAATGAGACACCAGGAAACAGAAATCAATAGATGGAAGTGAATTTATCCAAGACTGACCAGGAGGAAAATGGAAAAGGACTTTTCTGACTCAAACTTCCATCTTTGGCAGAGGGATTAAGTGATGTGGGCTTTTATGGGTTAACACTAAGACAATAGTTGGGAAAATCTCTGCTTCTGAAGTCTTCCTCTCAAGGTGTATTTGTGTGTGTGTGTGTGTGTGTGTGTGTGTGTGTGTGTGTGTGTGTGTGTGTGTGCGTGTGCGTGCTTGTGCATGTGCGTGTGCATGTGCGCGCACTCATGTGTGTGTATTTTAAAGTTACTCCAGGTTTCCTGTGAGGTGGTGCCTATCTTCTTTTTATACAAACATACTGTCTTTCTATGAGCCATTGATATCCACGTTGTCACCACACTGATGGATTAAAAACATCTAAAAGAGTGAGCCCCAATACACCATTCTTCTCTCATGTTGTTTACATCACATCTTTTGTTTGCACAACTTTGCCTTGTTTCCTGCTGTGTTCGAATTCCATTTCATGGCTGAAGCGGCCAGATCCAGTAGACAATCCAGGCTCCCTGGTGTCTACCTCAGCCTCAGTCTTGAACTCACATTGCTCCATACATTTACTAGTAAATAGGCTTACCAGGCTACAGATGCTTTAAGAACAATGACAGTAACTGTCATTGTTTATTTTTCTTTTTTCTTTATGTTATCTTATTGATTTCTTTTGTGAGGATAAAACTATTAAGAGAAATTGATTGTACTTCACTGAACTGGCTGCAAAATCTAGAGCTAGTGGTGACATGTGTTTGGTATGTACTTCCCAGAGTGTAGACTCCCAAGGTGATAGAGTTCTGTCTGTACAAAAAGAGCTTAGAGCCAAGCACACTGACTTCCTATTCTGTGAGAGGCATTAAATTAGGTCATGTTTTAAGTTTCTTTCCATCTCTGATAGCTTATGATTTTTGTACATCTAGTGATCAGCTGTGAGGCTTGCATATATTATGAAATTAATGAATGTTTACTGAGTTGAATTTAGTTAATCACTATTTATTATTTGTCAAGTGTCATTGACTCGACACATCATTTAGCTTCTTGGAGATGATTGGTTTCTTTTAATTATTACTCTTAGGGGATGTGGAGTGATCATATACATTTCATGGTTCTAAGAATGCCTAATGATAATAGCAATGATAATAAACACAGATTGAGTGTTTACTATGTCTCAAGAATATATTAGGTATTTAAAAAGTTATTCCTTAAGGCAACTTCATGGGAGATGTACAAACATTAACCTTATAATGTTTTTATATTATAATCTTATAATATAATTAACCTTGTATCTCTTACAGCTAAAGGGATTTAGATATTAATTAACTGAATATGTTCATAATAACTGACATGAGTGATACAGCTAATAGACAGTATATCTAGAAGTTCAACTTTTCTACAAACATAGCTGCCAGATGAAGGAATTAAAATGCAGGACAGTGAGCTAAATTTGAACTTTATATAGATAATAGGTAATTGCTATAAGCGTGTCTCATGCCTCCTGCCATCAGGCTACATCTACTTCATGATGAGTGATAGCCTGTTTTAACCATCAGTTTGTAGATCCACCAGATAAAATTGGTTTATTTAAAGAAAGCATCTTCAAACAAGGCTCTTGTTTCCTGCAGTGCACTTGACATTCTATTCTGTAGGAACTGGAGCAATTTTAGTATTAATTGGCAAAAAGATATGAAATGAACAACTCCATATCAGGAAAAATAGCTTACATATTATGGTGCAAACTTCTCTCTTATCCTGTGTCCTTTACATTTGAGAATTTTGTGTATATATATTTTTTCCTTTCATGAATCTTCTTTCTGCTTCTGAGGAATTTCTATTTAAATTACAGCATGAAACAAGTTAATTTTTTTTTCTTAAAGACTCAGGTGAAAACTGAAATTATGGACATGAATTGAGTCATGCTTTTCTTGTGGATTGCTTGAGATGTGGATTTCCTTTGCTCAAGCTGGAATATCTTATGCTTGCAATGTAGGGTGGTGTTCCAGCCTCTTTGTTACAATACAAATCTCATGGATTTATTAGGGTGTTCTACTCACATCTGGGAAATGTATAGCAGGAAGTGGAAGATTTAATTAATTGGGTGGTGTATATGCTCAACACTGTTCTAATTTAATTTCTTGCACCATAAAATGGGCTAATAATAGTCTTTACCCCCACAAGATTTATTAAAATGACTCATGATGGTGGCTTTTGTAGTAAGCTTAGGACCAAGCTAGTAATGCTTAATAGCTGCTAGTACATTTAAATAGTGTATTCCAGGGAGTGTCGTTCAAGGGTTAGGAAGCCATAGCTTTATCATCCCATTTTTCTATCAAAGAGAGAAGGAAGAGTTCTAATTGAGAAGCAAGAGTTACACCAGCGAGGGCTCTGGTGTGTGTGCCACTAACTTCTTATGGATGTGGACATAACTAGTTGGAACATCATTATCCGTTCTGTCTTCTCTCAGTAAAATAAGCGTGTCCTCGTTCTCTTTAAAATGTTGTGAGGAATTAACAAGGTAATGCACATAAGATGCTTTCAATGTTGGAAAATGTTAAATGTAAAAATGTGTTGCTTTCCTAAAAGGCAGCCATTTCCACATATAGTCTGGCTGGACTGAAGTTCTCTTGTATAGTGATTCCTTTTTTTTTTTTTTTTTTTTTTGATCAGAAGTTGGTCCTTACATTCCAGAGATAGAGACTACTTGCCAAGCCAGAGCATAGACACCCTATTTACATCGTATGAGAGATATATTTGTTTTGTTAATTTTTTTTTTTTTTTGCTATAAAGTTTTTTTCTTTTTCTGATGTGGAACTTAGACAAACCTCTCTATGATTTAGTTTCTTTAGCTTTAAAATGGCCTGGGAAAAACAGTACTTCTTTCAGAGAATTTTTGTAACAGTTGGATAAAATAACATTAAGGCATTTAGCAGAACACCAGAAAACACTAAAAAGTGTTAAATATTAATTGCCATTAACATTCCTTTTGTACTCCCATCTATTTCTCAGAGCACCCTCTTGGGACCATGTGCAGCTTTAGGTTTGTATGTTCATTTTACGTTTTTGGAATCTGTAGCTATGGTTTGAACAAGCAAGGGCATCAGTAAATGGTATTTTTCAGAGAGCTCTGCCTTCCAAATCAAGGCTTCAGAATTAGGAACTTCGCCGAGCGATGGTGGTACACGCCTTTACTCCCAGCACTCGGGAGGCAGAAGCAGGCAGATCTTTGTGAGTTCTAGGCCAGCCTGGTCTCCAAAGGGAGTTCCAGGAAAGGCACAAAGCTACACAGAGAAACCCTGTCTTGAAAAACCAAAAAAAAAAAAAAAAAAAAGAAAAGAAAAAATAGGAACTTCTTCCTCACTATTTAATATAAACCAGAGGATTTATACAAAACCTAACTATATACAGTAACACTAAAAGTACATATGAATTAAAAAGAACTGTGCCCTTCACAAGAGACAAAGAAATGTGTGCACAGCTAACAAGTTTTCTAGTTTCTTAGATTTGAGCTGTACCATTGATTTTTACATTTTCAGGGTTTGAGATACTTTATATGGTTACTGTCCATATGGTTTCTCTCTGCCACAGCTTTGTGATGTGTTTGCAGTGAACATTTATGTATGTTTAATTCAATATATCTGACAAAGACTCTTGGCTAGCAAACCCAAACCCTTCTCTTTAACACAGGCAAGTTTTGTTTTCATTTTTAATATGTATGTGTGGTGTACATGTATGGATGTAGGCATGTTTGCAGGAGTATGGGCACATATGTGTGGACAAGTATGTGAAGACCAGACATTAACATCACTTGTCTTCCTCAATTGCTCTACATCTTTTCTTTTTCTTTCTTTTCTTCTTTTTCTTTTCTTTTTCAAGACAGGGTTTCTCTGACTAGTTTTAGTGCCTGTCCTGGATCTTGCTCTGTAGACCAGGCTGGCCTTGAAATCACAGAGATCTGCCTCTGAAATGCTGGGATTAAAGGTGTGTGCCACCACTGCCCAGCTTGCTCTACATCTTATACACAGGGGCAGAATATCTCATTTGAACCCAGACACCACTGATTCAACTTGTCTAGCTAGCCATCTTGATCTAAAGTCTTCCAAGTAGAGTGCTAGAGTTACAGGTGGGATAGCACATGCACCTGGCATTGACAGGGATTCTGGGAATCCAGATTCAGATCCCCATGCTTGCACGGTAAGCATTTTACCCACCAAACCATATTCCTGTCTATCCCAAGAAGTTTCTGTTTCCTTTTGAGCTTCAGGCTCCTCCTTTCTGAACTGATGGGACTGTGGCAGTTCCTTCAGTTATATTATATACTCTGAAGCCTGGTTGCTAGAGTGGGAACTAAACATTGGGTGCTATGGGGCAGAGACTGGGTGTCCACACTTGCCACTCTGCTCCTTCTAACATGTGGCACTCTCACTAAAAAAATGAAATCCCTTGGAGCATCCAGACCTTGTCTAAGACCCACCTGAAGTGGACAGCAGGCATCTGATAAAGGTTGGAAATATGATACATTTTAAAACCATTGGTAATCTCCAGCATAATTCCGTGGCCAGCATTATTCATTGAAGTCCTGCCTCTCAGCCACAGAAAGTGCAAATCAATTCCTTTTCACAGGCTAGGTTTTAAGTCATAGTCTATTAACAACTTGGGAGCATTCTTTCTCAGAAGTCAGCTCTCAGGCTACAGAGGTGGCTCACTGATAGGAGCACTTGCTGTTCTTCCTGAGGACCAGAGTTTGGTCCCCAGCACCCAGGTGGGACTGCTCACAACCACCTATAGCTCCAGTTCTAGGGGATTTGACTCTTCTGGTCATCATGGTCATCTGCATACCTATAACATACATTCATCCCCACCCCAAGCAAATTTACCAAAAAAGGAAAAATAGCTAACAAAACCTTATTTTTTTTAACCACTGAAGCAATGTTTCCTCTCATAGCATCCCAGGAACTGGTTCTTGGGACCCAATTTCTATACTATTTGAAACATGCTGTGAAAGACTTGGATTGCCATGAACTTAAAAACAACTGACTCCCCATTGTAACAAAGACATTCTGGTGGGAATATGAAAATGGTACTACCACTTTAAGAACTGTTTTGTCAGACTCTTACAAAATTATTGTATCCATTAAGTGAATCATTCTGCTATTAGAAATACAAATATATGTCCATCTAAAACTTTCACCTTTATATATAGTTTTATTTATACTAGCCCCAGACTTGAAACAATAGAAGTGTCCATCACAGACTAGTGGGAAATTATAGCATGTCAATAAAATAGAGTATTCTTTATTAGTAAAAAGAGCCAAAGCATCAGAACACACAAGTAGTCCAGGTTAACCTGAAGGGCTTTATGTGAAGTGAAAGAACTCTTAAAATTAAAAAAAAAGTCCATGCAGAATGATTTCACTGCAGTAAGACTCTAATATTAATAAGACTTTAATATCAAGCTAATCCATAGAGATCTGAAGGGAGGGTTATCGGGAGGATTGATTGCAGTGGCTCATGCGGAGAATCTTGGAATGACAAAAATATTCTTTGGGGGTTAGAGTGATGGCTCAGTCAAGAAAGAGCTGCATATGCATAGGGATTCAGTTTGTCTCCCATATACACCATAATACACACACACACACACACACACAAATGTTGGGCATGGTAGCATGGGCTTATGATCCCAGCACTAGGGAGGCAGAGACAGGCAGATGCTTGCTGACTTGCTTGGCCAGCCAGCTTGGCAAGCTCTAGGCTAATAAGAGGCCCTGCCTCAAATAAAACAAGGTGGACAGCTTCTGAAGGACAAACCCTGGCCTCCACATATATGTACACAATATGCATAGGAATCTGCACACACATACAGCTACATGAATAGACATACACACAGACACTCTCTCACACATACATATACACAAAAGACTCTTTGTTTTAATTAAAGTGTTATTTTCAAAATATACATGTTGTTGTTTGTTTTTGCTCTTTACTCTTTTGGAGAACCCACCACCCAGCTCCCAAATAAATCACACATGGAGGCTTGTTTTTAATTATAAATGCCTGGCTTTAGCTTGGCTTGTTTCTTGCCAGCTTTTCTTAACTTAAATTATTCCATTTATCTTTTGATTCTCGACTTTTACCTTTTCTTATTTCTGTAATCTTACTTTCAGTCTTACTCCATGGCTGGTTGTGTAGCTAGGTGGCTGGCCACTGGAGCCCTCCTCCTTCTCTGGCTACTTCTTTCTTTTCCCACGTTTCTCTTTCTATATATTCTTCCCACCAACCAGCCCTGCCTATCCTTTCTCATGCCTTGCTATTGGCCATTCAGTTCTTTATTAGACCATCAGATGTTTTAGACAGGCACAGCAACACAGCTTCACAGAGTTAAACATATGCAACATAAACAAAAGTAATACACCTTAAAATCATAATAATATTCCTCAACATATATGTTTCAAAATGCATATAAATATGTACTTATAATGGGTTTTCTTTTTATATGCATTGTACATTTATAAAATTGATTTTTAAAAGAATTCAAGTCTCAAAGACACCATAAGCACAGATTCAAACATTTTGACTGGGTAAGGTTAATACTTATCACATATTTTTTATCAGATGGTTAAGAGTTTCAATAAATGGTAGGGATATCAAGCAGAGATTTAAGCACAAGATCTGAGTAAACTGAAGCTGTGAACATGGAAGATAACTCATGGCTTCTCACTACACTGTGTTCCAATAAAGCAGATACAGAGGTTGCTAAATCCTTAAAGAATAAGAAACAGCTTCACAGTGTCCCAAATCCATCAGTCTTATCCTAGATAAAGCATGTTATTGGTTCACAGAGTTTGCCCAAAGTTAGCCTGATGTAAAGAACATTTTGGTTTTTAGTAACTCATTCTTGTTTTTTATTAGGAAAATCTGGTGCCTTTACCACATGATATACATTATTTAACTTTGGTTAATGTGGGGAATGGTATCTTGAGCAATCAATCAGTTAAACCCAAGCAAAGCAAATGATGAATGGCTGTGAACTATGCTATTGAGGAACAGTGTGGAGAATTAGGCTTAGATTCTAGGGATGTTACTTCTAGGGGGTATTGCCTCATCTCCACAGAAGTCAGTTTACACACTTGTTAAATAGGAACAAAATACACAGTCATCAACCTTAATGAGGATTGAAAGAGATGACTATGGCTTGAGCACTGTAATTATGGCACAGAATAGGAGAGGTGATTTTCTTTGTGTTGATATTAGGAAACAATGGGAATTTATTAACAGGAAAAATAGAGAGAGGAAGGCAGACTGTGACTGTGGTATATTCAGATTGGGGAAAAATTCATTAGGTTGCAAATATGCTAACAGTATGACATTTTCATATAACTTTTACCTCTTTGAAACAAAGACCTGTCCTCACTGTCTGAGAAGTAGAGACAGATTGGGAGCAAGGAACTTGGAAGGACGTTTGCTTGATAATCCACTCCCTGACAGACATCTTTTGACAGGGAGATCAAAGGCTAAAAGGAAACTTGCCTGCCAGGGCTTCTGATAGATAAGGGTCTAAAGGTTCTTTGGGGATTTTGCTCTTCTCTAAATAGAAGCCTTCCATCTGTCGGAGATGGAAGTTTTCTTCTCAAATGTGAAGATACGGTCAAGATTATATTAATTACTGATAGGAAAATCTAATTTCCTATTAAAAGTTAACTGCAAGCTGTTCTGGCTGTATTTTTAAAATCCCGACTTGTATCAATCATTCATGTTTGGAAATGTATTAATTGATGCTCCTGGTTAGCACCTTGAGTAAAAATGGCTCCTCTGATAATTTAACCAAGTAGGGAGGGTTACAGCAGCCCATTCCTGTCACCTGGGGGTGGCAGGAAGAATGACTGGGAAGTCAACCCTGACTCACTACAGTTAAAGTGGCACAAATGCATATCTACTGGGAAAAGAAGCCACCACCTGGGAAGAAACTGGATGTCAGAAGAAACTGGAGTGTAAATGGACAGAAATATGAACAGAAGGGCAATGTAGTTGGCTATGATATAGCTAAGTCACTAAGAACAGCTTTCTTTTTGACTTCCCAGACTGAGGATTGAAGGCAGGTTAGGCAGGCACTCTAACACTGACCTGTGTCCCCCACCATTATTTATTTTTCATCTTGGAGGCAGAGTCTTGCTAAGCATTTCAGGATGCCCTTAAGCTTGCTCTGCAGTCTAGGCAGTCCTTTAAGTTATAATACTCCTGCCTGAACCTCCTGGATATCTGAGAATACAGGCCTGTAACTGCAAGCATAGGCCCCATGGTCTCTTCTGAAGCCATGGCACACCACTTTTGGGGAGAAAGCAGCCACAGGCATTGCACAGACAGCATTATTCTTGTCACCATAAAACTTTGTTTATGTGCACTGAAATTTGAGTTTCTTATCATCTTTATGTGTCACCAGTTCTTTTCAATCATTTAAACAAATAAAAACCATTCATAGCTTTCAGGTAATGCAAAAACAGAAAGTTGTATTCAGCTTCCTTCTGAGGAACCATGCTTGTTTATAGAATACTTTGCAGTACTTTGTGATTCTCAGCCTTGACCCTCATATTTCAAATATGGATCCACGATGGATAATATTTATGCTCTGCCCTGAATTTAGTGCATTATTGTAGTTGTTCATATAGTTTCATACCACAATCAAAGAAAACAGCACTGTTGTTTATCCATATTATCAGAGGCAGAACCTAAAAATTCTCTGTATTAAATAACTTGACCATGGTTACACATCTAGGATGACACAGGGATATGCATTTGGTCTCTTGGTGGCTAGAGTCTCACATCTTTCTGAAGGTGATAGAGTGTAATGAATGGTGTAGTGTCACCCTTAACTTCTGTGGGAAGTATCATTCACACCCTTTAGTTATCAGACTCATGGATCTGTCACCTTTCACCAAAGACTGTGATCATTTGCCCTTCCCAGCTGAATTTTCAGTGATGCTCAGCAAGTTGCTCAGAAAACTTTCTACTTTACTGCAACATCAAGGGACTATTTTTCAAGGGTCTTTGGGGTCTCACTATCAGGCATTAAGGGAAGTCAAGGCAGGAACCTAAGACAGGAACCTGAAGCAGAAACCACAAAGGAACACTGATTGCTTGTTCACTAGAGCTCATACTTAGCTTCCTTACACAGCCCTGGGCCAGGGAATAGTGTTACCCACAGTGAACTGAGCCTTCTTATGTCAATCAACAGTCAAGACAATGTCCCCTGCACATGTCTACCTGCTAATCTGAGCTGAGTAAGTGGATAATTTGAGACTCTTTTCCCAGGTGGGTCTAGGCTTTGTCAAGTTGGCAGTTAAAGTTAATGAGCAGAGGTGATACTAATATCACTGTCTTTGTACTTGGTTCACCCTTGAATAATATCTACCTACTAAATCAAGGAAAGAATATTTAAATGAATGCCAGGAGATCTGTTGTCCTCTCCTCTTTCTGTCAGTCTAAGCAAGTTGCTTGATATTTGTAGGTTTGAACACAGAATGTATTGATGGAGTTTGTGAGATTGGTATGTACACAAGTATTTCCCAAATGTCTATAATCACAAAACAAACTCCTGATAAGGTTAGTCCATTGCCCTCTACTTGAAGAAATATCTGCCTTATGCACTGGGAATTATAAAAATAAGTAAGACTTATTTATACTCTCATGAAGTATAATGCAGCCATAATATGGCATGAACAGACTTGAAATAGTAACTATGAAGAGAAAACTATAAGATGTAAAATAATAACAGTCTTAATATGATACAGTACACACAAACAAAAAATAAGAAAAGTAATGGAGGCTAGAATAATCAGAAGAGCATATTTTTATCTAGATAGCAATGTTTAGTCCTTGTAAGTTTTTCACTAAAATGAAGAGAAAGTAAAATGCATTTCTGAAAAAAAAAGCTATTAGAAAAATTTTGAAATGCATTTAGCCTGAAGAGTGACAGGTGATGTAGCTTATGGCCTAGTGTTGAACAATGCAGATAATGGTTTTACATAACATACTTTATTAGAGTTAAGTATGCTCCCTGAGCCTATTGCATGGAGGATCAGCAATAAAATAGCATCACTAGTCATATTACTCAGAATTTTTTTTTCATGTAATTCTTTCAATAACTGGATGCCTCTGAGCTTGCTAGGTTGTAAATGACAGACATTGAAAAGATACTCACAATTGAAGAATCCATGGGTGGGTTGACTTGTGTCCAGCTACACCAAATTGTTCAGTCAATGTCTTAGGATTCTGTCATCATATCTCAAGCAAAACTTCTCTTGCAGTAAGGAAGATGACCCTCTGCAAACCCAGGCTTATTCCTATATATAGCAGCCAAGGCTGAAGAACTGTTCTTCAAAGGCATCTCAGTGAGAAAGGTTCCAGACAGGATTATTTTTGACCCAACTTGAACTGTATGCTAACCCCTGAGCCAATCACCAATGCTAGTGATATTGGGTACACTAGTTGACCAGGCCTATGTCAAAGCTACCCATGTGAATGTGAACATTCTGGCTGGCCCATTTGTATTCTCTTGCACACATTGTTCATTGGAAGGAGAGACACCATTATTAGCACAAAGAACAAAAGAAAATTTTTGGTAGGGAAAATAGATCGATATTATGGCATTGATGTTAGTAAATTATTATCAGCTCCATCTTTCAGAGAAGAAACTGAGTCTTGAAGAAGTTAGAGATTCTGGTCAAGATCAGATAGGTAGAGAAGTAATTGACTCAGATTCTCACTCAGTCTTGTTCTGCAGAAATTGCTGTGACCACTGGGCTTTTTGATGGCTTCTCTTTAATGTTCATTCCTCTGCAGTGCTTACTACTCAGGACTATGGCATCCTGTTCATTCATGGCATGTTTCAATAAGTAGTAGAGGTGAATCTTTAATTCTATCCCCTTCCTATCTAAATGTTTTTCCTGTGTTTGGGCAATTGGCTAACTATAGATCTCAAGTCTCACTGGAGAAGCTCAAGATGTCTGGAAGTTAATTTTGCACTCTGACTACACTGAGGCACAAACATATGAGCTAATTTCCAGTCTACATTTACACAGACTCATAATGAAGGGTGAAGAGTCTCTGAGACGCCTGTCATGCCATACAGGTGGTACTTATACCAATGTTATATTCTTAGAGTTCTAGGGACAATTGGTGGTCATGAACTCACTGTCTGGCCTGACTATATATAACAAGAAGTGGGTATTGTCTGTTTGGGTGATGCTCCTAATGAAGTCATAACTGACTCTGTTACCCTGATCATTTGGTAACACCCCAACATCTTTCTAAGAAATGATTTTCTGCTTAAATTGACTGGAGTTGCTTGAAACTGAGAACCTCATCTAACATAGAGCAGAGAGAATTATTGGTTGTCTATTCTTAAAGTGATATTTTATTTGTGCTGAAGTGTAATTTTATTTGTATATTAATAAATAAAGTTGCCTGGGGGTCAGAGCTAAATAGTTAGCCATTTAGAAGAAGTCTGGCAAGTGGTAGCACATGCCCTTAATCTCCATTACATGACAAACAGATCTCTGTGTATTCAAGGACACAGCCAGCATGGAGACACACGCCTTTAATCTTAATACCAACCATAGAGACCTGGAGGTCTGAACAGACAAGCAGTGAAGAGGAGGTCATTGGTTGGGTTTACAACCAATGAGAAGGCAGAACAGAAAGTCAATAAAAAGACAGACACACAGAAAGTAGGCCTCTTTCTGAGGGGAAGGACAGCAGGAACAGCGAGGGGTAAGAAAGTGGTCTCAGCTTTTAGCTATTGCTCTCTAATCTCTGGGCTTTTAACTCTGCATTTGGCTCTGTGTTTCTTATTTAATAAGAATTACATCTATGTATTCTCTCCTATGATGCTAAAGAGATTGAACCTTTGTAAACAAGATTGACAGTGTGTGTGGTCTTCACAGCTCCTCCTGCCTCTCCTTTCTCCCTTCCTGGTCTCCCATTTTCTAGAGACCTTCACTATCTGAGGATGATGTTTGGACCAGTCAGAGGTGCTGTAGCGATCATCCACTGAGTCTATTGAATTCTATTCCTGGTTTCCCTTCCTTCTGGGAATCCCTGTGTTCCTCTGTACTCAAGATTCTTTCATTCTGCCTGAAAGTATTTTCCAGAACTTGCAATTAAGAATAACTTTGATTCTGACTCCTCAAGTTCAAACACAAATGCATAGCACAGCAAGAACAGACCTGGCCTTGAACACATTCATGAACTCAACACCAAGCTCATTATGAAGGATGTGACTTGCATCAGTGGCCAGCTTTTCCCTTCTAGGGAATTAGAATGGATGCCCTTTTAGATGGAGGTTCACTCCCAATAACATATAGGAGTTAAGTCCAAGCCTCCAAGAGATATGAGCCCAAACAACTTTGTAAGGGACTTGACCTGAAATTGTATATTTATTTGCAGTTTGCCAGAGTAAAAACGCTTAGTTTGGGGAGCTGCTCCAGACAATATAAGCTAGTAGAAGAGGCAAGGAAGAGTTGTATTAGGAGAGATTTGGGGAGGTACGTCTGTGTTTCAGCCTCCCTCCTGAGAATATCCCCCTTTGGTTTGGGCATTCTGGAAGTCAGACTTAACTGAGCCATGTCAACTCAATTTAAATTTTTTTTAAGAAAAAGATTAAAAGTAGTCCCTGAGGTATTTAAAGACATTATTCTTTGAGGATACAGATCACTATCTCAGCTTCCACATTAGCATTTCAATATAATACTTGTTTCTTTCCCCATTTCACTTTTTTGTTTTCCATGAACAAAATTGGGTGAGGAATATGCAGAAAAGCAAAAATTTAAACAGTAACCTTACACTATTGAATGGAGAAAGCATTGCCTAGTTCATGCAAATGATAATTCTAAATTGGACCCAGGCACCTGCCTTTTTCTTTCTAATGTTAACAGTAGAATCAAAATATCTGTAGCCTTACGGTCAGCAAAAGGATGTAAGTTTTCAAGCCAGCTATCTAAAATATGAACATTGAGAAACAGTCACTGGACTGGAGTAATGGCTCAGTGGTTAAAAAAAGCACTGGATACTCTTTCAGAAGACTCAGGTTCTATTCCCAGTACCAACGTGGCATCTCACAAACACCTGTACCTCCAGTTCCAGGGAATCTGAGGTCCTCTTCTGGTATCCACAGGCACCAGGAATGTGTACCGTGCACAAACATGCAGGCAGGCAGGCACGCACACACATGCACGTGTACACACACACACACACACACACACACACACACACACACACATAATAAAAATATTTTTTTTAAAAAAGAAACATTTACTGATTATCCATCATGGATTAGGCAGAATACTAGACACTGGGATTATAAAAAAGAAGAAATTTCACCTCTCACTTAAAGGAACTCTTAGGTCAGAAGAGAAGAATAGATCTGGACTTGATTTCAAAGCAATTCTATTAGCTTCCATTTATTCAGCATTCATCTTATGAAAAGACCATATATCACCTCATTTAATCCTATCTAGGATTCTGGCGTAAGTTCTACCATCCTGTTCACCTTCTGTCTAAGGAAGCTGAGGCTTCCAAAAGTCTCTTCTCCCATGTCAAACAGTAGTTTAGGTGGGTCTGGTTTCTGTCTATTAAACTACTGTTAAATGTAAAAAAAAAAAAAAAAAAAAAAAGATTTAATTTATAGCCTTAAAAGGGGAAGGAGGGTTGTAAGCTAGAGAAATGGCTCAGCAGTTAAGAGCACTTGTTCTTTCAGAGGACCCTGGTTCAGGTCCCAGCATCGACTGCAGTTCAAGGAGATCTCATATACTCTTCTGACCTCTGTGGGCATCAGGCAAATATATAGTGTACACACATTCATGTAGACAAGACACTCATATACACAAAATAATTCTTTTAAAAATATTTATTCTTCTCTCATATATTACACCCTGACCACAGTTTACCCTCCTTTTACTCTTCTCAGTTCCCCGCCACATGCCCACCTCTCCCCCCCCCCCCCCCCCGACATCCAGTTCTCCTCCATTTCCCCTCAGAAAAGAGCAGGGCTCCCAGGGATATTAACCAAACACAGCATAATAAGTTACAATAAGACTAGGCACAAAACTTTCTATCAAGGCTGGACAAGGCAACTCAATGGTAAGAAAAGGGCCCAAGAGCAGTCAAAAGAGTCACAGACACCCTCCATTCCCACTGTTAGGAGTCCCACAAGAAGACCAAGGTATACAACTATAACATATATGCAGAGCATCTTGCTGAGACCCACACAGGCTCTGTGATTGCATAAAACAATTCATAAATGTATCTTTTAGAGGGTTGCTGCTGTCTGGGGGTTCATTTTTGTAGAGAAGAATTGGGTAAGAATGTAAAAAGCTTGTAGAAATCGGCATCATACAAAATGCAAAGGAATAAAGTATAAGGCTCCAATGACAATGATTGTATCTGTTTAGAAAAATGAAATCTGATCTCTTGAATGGCAGATGCTGTGGGATGTTTTTCTGTATGCTGTGAATATGTGTTGCTCTGATTGGTTGATAAATAAAGCTGCTTTGGCCTAAGGCAAAGGCAGCTTAGAGGCAGGCAGGAAATCCAAGTAAATATATGGAGAAAAGAAAGGAGAGAGAGGAGAGACATCAGCATTCACCAAAGGAGCAGCAAGATGCCAGTAGACCAGTCACGGCCTGCTGACAACTTGTAGATTAATAAAAATGGCTTAAGTTATAAGAGCTACCTAGCAAGAAGTCTGCCATAGGTCATACAATTGGTAATTATTATAAGCCTCTGAATGATTATTTTATAGGCAGCTGCAGAAATGGATAAACGTAGGACTGAGGGGCCAGGAGGGACCAGAGAAACACCCGGCTACATTTGGTGCCCAATGTGGGGCATTGATCCACATAGGCCTAAGAAAGCTTAAAGATTCAGAATGCACAGAAAGAAAGCCATGCTGGGCTTCATAGTCTCATAGTCTCATGCCAGCAGTAGCACATAGACTCATCTCCTGACAGCTGCCTGCAAGATGGAGCTGGCCACCAACTGCCATGAGCTAAGTTCATGTCAGATTCCCATCTTGGTACATATATGTATCTCCAAGCTGCACAAGATGCTGCATGGTGGATTTAGCTTTAGTAAAGAAAATTAAAAGGTTTCTGGGGTATGCATCGCTTGATGGAGAAATGGACCCACTGCCTCCCAGAGTCTGGTGGTGTGCATGAGTCCCCAGAGCTGACAATAAAGGTACCTCTACCATGTTAGGAAGCTGAGGTGGGCAAAGTCAGCAGCCAAAGCTGCTGTAGTTTAGCAGTTTAAAATCTCTCCTCGTCAGAGAAGGATTATAGATTCACAATGAGACTGATTCAGATGGAGTAAAAACTGAACAGTTTACAATGTGTGTAAAAGAGGTATGTAGGCTTGAGAGAGAGAATAGAAAGGACATAGATAGTCATAAAAATAAATTCTTAAAAATAAAATAATATATAAAATATAATAAGCAAATTAGAGATGGAAATCACACAGAGAGTCTGGATTATATTGTTTTCGGGGTTTTTAACTGCAGAGAGATATTTGATTGTAGAGGCTACCAAGTTACACCAATATGCATATTTTAAAGTTATCTTGACTTGAAAATTTAGGTCTAAGGATACGTTGCTTTGGAAAAGAAGTTCTGCTTTTGTTTTCGTAGAAGATGAGAACCTGTGGATTGCTTTCAGGCTAAGGTGGTTTGATCAGCCAAGACCCCCTGAAAGGTCTCCATTGACACCATAGCCCAGATGATCCAACATTCATAATCATCTTCAAAGCAACTGGCTGAGACAGGTGGAAATAGTTCATTGGATAGAGATGGGTGTCTAATAACACCAAAACCTATACAATCAGATTATAAAATGTTCACTACCTTGCATTTCCTGAGGTGATGACAACATTAACATTCTGCAATGCATTTATTGAAACTGGGATCATGGAAGAGCAAACCAGGCAGACCCAGAACAGGCAGTGTTCATTCCTGTCCTATTCACGGTGAGATAACCAATGGCAGGGACAAGTAAGGCATTCCAGGACCAAACCAAAACCAAAGCACCTTTTTCTGTTTATCTTCATTCCCGAACATGGTTACTCTTAAATGTGACACCATGACTCTCATTCGGGCTGAGTCTTTGGGTAGAGAGCCACTCTGTCATCTTGTGGGCCAGGGTATTTTCCTATTCCTCCTCAGTGAGGCAGTGGACTTCTGATTCAACAGGAGGTACTTTCAAAGGTCACCTGAAGGGTTTTGCATCTGAGAAAGCCATCACAAAAATCCATCTCTCCTATTTCAAAACTCAAAGCAATTTTTGTCTTTGTATAAGATGCCACTGACCCACCCCTGAATATTGGGAATAATACCCTGCTTGACTGTTTATATGCCGCTCTCAACTACCACTCCCAACAGTCGCTATTTGAGGAAAAATGAGATGAATATTTGTGGATATATTGTCACTTAAACATGTAAATATTCATCACCATTAACTACAAGTAAAATTACTGTAGTAAGACGTCAATCTGTGGGTGCAAGAATGATCAAGAACTTGGAGATTTTTGGTCAGTTTCTCCTTTTTCCTTCTATTTGATGGAAAGTCATGATGTGGTACTATGGTAGTTTGAATGAGAATGGCCCCTAGGGCTCAGTTATTTAAATCCCCTAACCTCTAGTTCTTGGGGATATTTGGGAAGTTTTAGGAGGTCCAGCCTTGTTGGTGGAAGCACATCCATGGGAGTGGACTTGGAGAATCTGTAGCCTCATGCTTCCTTCAGTTCTCTTTCTCTACCCCATGACTCTGACTAAGGATGGAAGTGCTGAGCTTCCAGCTCCAGCCACCAAGCCTGCCTGCTGCCTTGCCTTCCCATCATGAACTCCCTGGAACTGTAAGCCCCAATACACTCCTTCCATAGGTTGCTTTTGTTGATGGTGTTTTATTACAATATAAAAGTAATCAATACAGCATACATTATCCAAACAGTATTTGGAGACTGGGGGTATTGACAAGGAGGTGGTAGAATTCCTGATAAGCGTGATTATGATGGTTTCTTCATTTGAGTTGGCTTTATAGTTTGTTCAGAATGATCCCTAGGTTATTCTTTAACCAATGTAAATATGTTGTACCACACTTTCTTCAGCATCAGGGAGGAAGGCCCCTTTATTTGGGATGGTGGGGGAAAAAAAAACTTGACCTTGGACATGCTGTTTTGATTAATGTTATGTGATTTACTAGAAGAAAAAAAAAGCATTCAGATTACAAAAACATAGATTTATTTGAGAAAAAGATGCATTTTTGTGGAATTTCTTTGAGGCAGGGTCTCAGTATATAGACTTGGCTGGCCTGAACCTTGCTGTATAGACCAGACTGGTCTCAAATCACAGAGATCCACTTGCCTTTGCTTCCCTAGTTTTGGGATTAAAAGTTTGTGCTACCATTCCTGGCTCTGCAGTCATTCATTTGCTGAGATATCTCCTTGATAATGTTTTGGATGGACAACCAAGGTCTTTTCACTTGATAAAAAGACAGGGAGGATGCCTGCACAGTTCATGGAATTCATCTGGACCATGATACCACCACAGGGTGAACAGAGAAGCACATAATACAGGCCTCAAGGACTGCACTGGGTCCCTTTTCATTTGGCAAAGTGAATGCATTGTTAGCTGCCTCTGATACAGATTTCCCCCGAGGTACATGGACTACCTTGTACTTGGATGAAGACATATGCTCAGGACTTGTTTAGGAAATTCCCTTAGCACCCAACAAAAGAAATCATAAATGAATGAATGCCTTTTGCACCTCCACTCCCTAGTCACTCCTCATCCTTAGAAGGGTGTCCTGGAAAAGAAAAAAAACCTGGACTATATTGGATTTTAATAGAATATTTGAACCAATCAACCATCAAGCAGAATAGCAACCAATCAATTAATTAAGGGAAAAACCAAGCACAGATTCATCAAAGCCACTATTTTGCTTCCTAATTACTACTCATAATCACTGTGCTGGGTGTTTTTTCCTCCAAATTCGTCAAGGTCTGATTTAATTGTCATAAAAAAGCCTGAATAGAAAATTAACATTGTGAGACATTCCAGGCACATTGGTTCAGAGCAGAAATGATGAGGCTTGCCTTCCTTCTCAGGTGAGGGCAATCAAAGTTTCTGATCGGTTTGGGATAATTTGTGTATCAGCTCTTGTGGTCTGCATTACTTGTCATAAATTGGAGTGGTCTGTTGGGGGAGGCCCCATGTTTTCTTTTGTAATCACTGCATGGATCAGCTCTTTCCCAATCATAGCTGTAGTATGTTGGCTGATGTTTGCTAGCTTGTATTGCTCAGGTTTTTCAAAGACTGCTTCTTTGGTTGAATGAAGTTGTGCCAATTCACATAGATACATTTGTATGCTTGAATGACTGATGGGGAAATGTAAATTTGTCACTGTATATGAAAGAGTTTCTCTCTCTCTTTTCCTTCCTTCCTTCCTTCCTTCCTTCCTTCCTTCCTTCTTTCTTTCTTTCTTTCCTTCATTCCTTCATTCCTTCTCTTTCTTTCCTTTTCTTCCTTTTCCTCCCTCCCTCCCTTCCTCCCTCCCTCCCTCCTCCCTCCCTCCCTTCCTTCCTTCCTTCTGTGGATGAAAAACCTTAAGAAATCATCAATGCTGCCTTTCTAATATCCTCTTCCATCACAGTCTCTTCTTGCCTGAGGCACTGACTGGCCTGAGTCCTGAGTGCCAAGATGTCCCACACTAGGTAGGGAACAGAGACTTGCCTCTGGTTCCTCTCCCTCCACTCCTGCTGGCTTTTTCTCCACAACCCATTCTTTATTCTGAAGCCAAGGTGATGCCTCACAATCTAAGTATCGTCACATATTTTCCTTTGCTTATATCCTCTGTGGCTCCCTATTATATTTAAGAAAAATCCCAAAGCCTTATGGCTAAAAGGCCATAAATGATACTCTCTTTCTTTGACTGTCTCTGCCTCTGTCTCTCCCTGAGTGTGAGTAACTTATACTGTTGCTCTGACTTCCATCCCTCACCAAAAATGTAAACACACACACACACACACACACACACACACACACACACACACACACACACACCCCATGTTGAGCTTTAGCCATGAGAACTTGGGAGAACATGAGACGAATGAACACAAAGGACCTGCTAAGTGCTTTGCTCTGTCACTTAAACTCTTCCCAAAACTGTACTTCTTCTATCTTAGTTACACAGAATTATATTATTTTAGCTTCTTTCAGCTTCTTGAGTACAGGGAATGTGTTTCCATACCCCTGGAAGCTGGGAGAGTAGCAAACCTTGTATGCCTAGCATGCTTCCTCCCACCCCACCCCAAATATATATATTTGTAGAAAGCTTCATGGCTAAACTGAACACAGGATGACAGTAATGACAATGACTATTACTACTAATAAAATGGGATAGTTACACCAATATGTTATAATAAAAACTATATGATATGTCTCCTCACCAATCTGTATTATGGTTCTGTATATTTCTTCCTTGTGGTAGTGTGAGAGTCTATAGTGGTCATCTGATATGAGCTGACTGACACAGTGTTAGGCTACAGCTCTTTTGTTGGCAGCATTATTCTGTGGGCTGGGCCTTGAACTGTAATTGTCATACTATACCAATGGATTTGATAACCAAGGTGGTTGAGTGGCTGACAGGTACCATGTAGTGTGTGGATGTGTGGCAAAACAGATTAAGTCACGGTCCAGTTATAAAGAAATGGACTGGCATAAGCTTTTGTCACACTCTTCAGATTTGTATATTACTTAAAGCTCATCAATTATTTCTAGAATTTTCTGTGTAATTTTTCAGGCACCTGTTGAATGGCATGTGTATATAGGACCTAATTTGAGCTGGCTTTAGGAAAACAAAAACATCCAAAGCCCATTCCAGAGATTCAGATTCAGGTCTGCCTGGATCAAGAAAGAAAGTGGTCAGGCTATGCCTAAGTCTTTCATCGGTTTTGCTTTACTTTGACTTAACTTTCTCCTGTGGCACACACTTTTCTCCATTCATCCAGGGACAGTAATGCTGGCATTATGAACTTCAAGCTCATCAATTTTGTCATCCAATAAAAGAGAGAGTCTCTCTCTCTCTCTCACTGCTTCCATAACAAATAACCAGTAGAGTAGGAAGTACAGTTATGTTGGTTAGTTTTAATCGTCAGCTTTACACAACCTAGAACTGCCTGGGAAGATAGTCTCAGTTGAACAATTATCTATGTCAGTTAGGCTGGAAACTCATCAGTAGGGGAAGATTATCTTCATTGTTGATTGATATGGGAGAGCGCAACCTACTGTGGGCAACACTATTCCCTAGGCTGGACCCTGAGCTGTGTAAGAGTGAAGAAAACTAGCAAAAAGCATGCCAAGATCCATGTTTTTATCCTCTGTGTTCTGAATGCAGGTATGGTTTAAGCCCCTGCTTTTACTTCTCTGTAATAACGGACTGTAACCTGGATTGTGAGCCAAATAAACCCTTCTCCTAAGTTACTTGTTAGGGCATTTTACCACAACAGAAATGAGACTAGGAAAATAGCTAACAGTTTTTTTTTTTTTTAAACACATCAACAAATTTAATTAGGCACACAGGGAAATGTGCCATATTTAATAATAGACAAATAGAAAATATAATGCTAAATATAAAAAAGAATTAGACAATGAAACCCTCAACATTTTGATAGACTATGTAAAGACTTCTTTTGTGGTCTGGCTTTAGACTCTTTCCTGCACGAAGTTATGCAATTTTAAGAGGAACTCACTGTAATTATCTCTACTTTGGAAATTGAGATTTAATGATATTTTATAAGCGATACAAGTTTACTATGCTAACAAGAAGCAGAGCCAGGTGTAAAAATCAACCAGTAAAGAATAATTTGTTATGAATTCCTTCCTGGGTTGGGATAAGTACTATAGAGGGGCAAGTGCTTGCCACCTGTGCACCCCATAAGGCAAGACAATAATAAGCCCTATAGACAATCACACATTTCATTTGCAGACAAGGAGATGGATCTTGGAAAAGGTATGTATGTGCTTTCTAAAGTGAAGACGTGAGATATTACAATTAAGAAGTCAAACAGGGCACCAGGTGCTTTCTTCCTGGGCCCCAGCTGCCCTGCAAGAGAGAACATTTTACTTCCAAAAGGAGCAGGGAGAATGCTTCCAGCCTCCAAACCCAGCACAAAGCTCTAGGTCCATCAGCAGAGTGTGCCAGTCTGAATTTACCATGAAGGGTCTCCAACACATATTTTGAAGAGGCTATTTCCCAGGTCTTACCCTGAAATGTCTGTAAAAAGCTTGAATGATTGCCTCTTGTTTCCATGGTGACAGAGGGAGTGGGCTGGCCATCTAGTGCTCACCAGGGAGTGGATATTGGCTACTCAGTAGCTGCTGTTGTCACTGACTCTTTTAGATGGGCTCCTGCTTCCCTGAGTCAAATTAAGTTGAATTTCCATAGAAAAGAAGAATCCTTCCAGAGCCCAGCAGAAGTCCTCCTTGAAGTTAGTCACTGCTATAATCTGCTCCATGAATGAGAATTTCCCTTTGGTGCATTTAGGGGTTGACAAAGACAGGGGTTCACTTTTGGTTTCCCCAGCTCTCCTTTCCATCATCCCCTCCTCACTTGCACTTATTCATTTGCAGCCGAGGGACCCCTTGTTGATGTAGGTTAAACTCATGCAGGAAGGTTCTAGAATCCCTTCTCTCCCTATTTTTAAAAACTTTGTTGGGTCTAGGAATCCTGAGGGGCAGACATTTCTCACATAGTTGAGTTCCACTTGAGCCCCACAAACTTCCTAGCTACAGAGCCCTACCCTGAATCCCCTCCTGGGCTCTGAATACCCAGTCCTGTAAGGATCTTGACTGCATGTGTCTACAGTAAGGTGACCAACGAGTGCCTTGGGTGGAAAATCCAGACCTGATTTCTAATACTGTGCAGCCTTTGCTGTCTTGTTCTTATCCTCTGAGCCTCTGAGATTTGTCTGTGTCCATTTTATTTGACCCTCTTTAGCACAAAGGCTATGGCAGGCTAGTGTTAAGGTGCAATACTTATGAAGGACAAGTTTGTAAACTGTATGTGTCAGACTGGCCTTAGGAAATTTCTGGCTTGTCATACTCTTCTTGGTTTGAGCCAAGGAAAAGTTTCCAAAGGACAAAGTTTGTAAATATTGTGGTTTACAGTCTGTGTTCCATCCTGTTCTTTTGTGAATAACCTCTGTTATATTATCACACTGGTTTGAAAGTATCCCCTTAACTCTGAGGGTATTGACATTAAAAGGTAGAGACAGTGTGTGTGTGTGTGTGTGTGTGTGTGTGTGTGTGTGTGTGTGTGTGTGTGTTTGTATGATTAAACTCTAAGGACTGTGCTCTCATGAGTAGGGTTGATATCTTCATTGAAAAAGAAAATTTCAGAGAGCCACCTGGTTCTTCTGTGACTTTTGCCTTATGACAATATATGTATCCCTGTTCCCTCTGAAGGTTGTAGTGACAAGGTTCCATTTTGGAAAGAAAGAACATTTCTCACCAGATGACATGCATTTCTGGCCTTTTCATCTCTCCTTTCATGAGAGGACCACTGAACAGTGCCATCTATTCAGAAAAGGTCTTAGTAGACCCTGAACCTGCTAGCATCCTGCACATGCACCTCCTGGTCTCCAGAGCAATGACATTTTTACTCTCTCTAACTCACCTACTATTAGGTGCTTAGTTGTAGCAGCACAAACAGACTAAGACATGTTATATTCCTCCAGATACAACCTCCAAGGAGAACACTTAAAGCATCACTTACTTCAACAGCAATAATGGTGACATCATTTTGAAATAAGACCATGTTAAGCTATAAAGTGTGAACATTTGAGATTAACTTCCTTTCTTCATTTAAAATAAATTCCTTGTGAAAACATCCAGTGGAAAGATTGATGACTAGGAACATCTCATGGGAAGATTTATTCTGAAAGTTCAGGGTTGGGCAGATGCTGACAAAGTCACATTACTAGTTCGGAAGAATTTTGCTTGTTGCAAAGGGGTTTTTAATCTATATTCCATAAGAGGTGACAGCATTGGTCTATACTACAGCTTTATGTTATATGGTCACATTTACACATAAGCCTACCAACTGATGGGTTTATCGGCTGCCATAAACAATGGACACAACTTTCATTCATCCAGCATCAGGTACTTTTTTGTGAACTTTCTGCATGCTAGGACTTGGGCTGTACTCTGGACCTGTAACATTAGCCAAGATAAAGGTCCTTGCTCCTCTACATTAGTGGGGAGAATGAATGATGGATACCTTGCTCTTCTCCATCAGTGTGGAGAATGAATGATGGACACCTTGCTCTTCTGCATCAGTGGGGGAAATGAACGATGGATACCTAAAGACATCTGAATCCTAAACCCTGGATTTGTGAATTCCCCCTCCAATGGTAGAAAGGAATTTGCAGATGTGGTTAAATTGAAAATCTCAATACAAAGAAGTTGTCCAATCAAGGTCATTTATGAGTTATTAGTAGAAGATGTGACAGTAGAAATGATAGATTGGTACAGTTTGAGGAAGGGGTCATGAGCCATGGAAGGTGGGTGCCTTTTTGAAGTTGAAGAATATGAAGATTCTTCCCTGGGATCTCCACAATGAACCCATCCTTTTAACATCTTGATTTTAGACATCTGATCTCCATAAATGTGAAAGAACAGCATCCGGGTGTTTTAAGCTACCAAGTTTGTGGCAGTGTGTTACAACCATAATTGGAGATTAACACAGGAGCCCATGTTCCACACATAAGGATGAAAATTAATGCTGATCCACAGGAATCCACTGGTACTGGGGGAGGGGCCAGTCTCACTGTGCACTCTCATCTAATGCTCACAGGATGCTGACCATCTTTTATCCCTATCGACCAAATGCCAACACGGCTTTTAATCACCATTCCAGTCAAAATTGTCTCTGTATCTTTCTAAAACATTTCCTCAGACAGCAGAATTGCTCTCCCTGAGGATTGCTGGTTTGAGTTACATAAAGTTGTAAGAAGACACGACATGGGGTAACTGAAGTCCTGGGGTTCCTGTCACTGTGTCCCAGTAATGCCCTTTCCAAATGGTCAGGCTTGAATTGAAGCTGAATGATTGAAATTAAGCAGGATTGTAAAACTCTGGGGAAGTGTGTTTCAGGTATTAAAAATATGTCCTTGTGTGTAAAGATCCTCAGGCAGGACTCAAATGTGTTGGAAGAACAGACATCTGGAATGACAGTTGCTTAGACCAAGGAGAGCAATATAGAAAGGGAGCCATGAAGGAGACAGGGTCTCCATTGCAGGGATGTCAGCACATGGTAAGGTGTATGGTTTTCATTTCAAGCATAACTAAGAACAGCTGCAGGAATAAGGAGAAGTGGAAAGGAGATAGACTTTGAGAAGTTTGGGAAAATGGAGTAGGTGTTTGGAAGGCTCAAAAGAGTTGGGGTCTCCCCCTGCCAAGAGGCTTTTTCCTATATAAAAAGGAAACAACCCTTTCTTAGCTCCCAAGGGTTAGATAAACTATACTGAAATAAGGGGAGAGATGCAAAAATATCTTGTAAACAATCTCTCAACAACATAAAAAGTTTCCTTCAGCACCTTTGTGAGCATTTTTTTATATTTTAATAGAACAGTACTTTCCTTTTTTCTTTTTACCTTTTCTTTCTTTCTTTCTTTCTTTCTTTCTTTTTTTCTTTCTTTCTTTCTTTCATCTATTCCTCCTTTTGAGTTAGGCACACTGACCCACAGGCTCTCTCCATCAACACTTGTTCCATACAAGTTTATCACAGTTTAGATTCCAGGATTGAAGACTGATGACTGACACATGTGTTTTCAAGCAGGTAATTTACTGGGTAATGACCCAAACCTTAGTTGCATGCAGGGAAGCTAATATCTTACTGTGTTCACCATAACCTCATTGTTTGTTCTAGGTAGATTAATATAGCCCTCTGCCCTCTGATGGGGCAGTAGCATGCTGCTTTAGCTCTGTTACTTTGGAATGACTTTGACTGCATAGTACTGTTTAGTTAGTAGAAAATCAAAATTAAACCACTCCTGGGACCTATTTTAGGTAACTGTCATCAGGGGTCAAATATAAAGATACCCATAATAATGTAATATAGCCCATGGATTCCCCAAAGGAGACAGCATCTGCCCATTCTGCTGCTGACCATGATAACCATACTCACATAATCATAAAACATAATCACCGTCCTATTTTCTTCTTCCTCCAATTTGAATTCTGCTAAAGTTTCTTCTCCTTCAAAGCCAAGAGTGCCAAAAAAGACATCCCTGAATCTCTGTCTAGCATTGTGCAGTTTACTAAGCAATGTCACAAGAAGTAGCAGGCTGAGGAGTTATTCTCATTTTCTGCATTATTGTACTGAGTCTCTGAGACATTATTAGTTTATCCAAGTTGCTGCAACCCTGGCAAGAACATGACACTATTAAAGGGAGATCCTTTGGCTTTGGGATCAGGCTTGGTGGAACTCTCCACTACTGGAGCTTCTCAAGGTGCCCTCCAGTGTATTGGGAACATCTTATCCTAAATACAAAGGAAGGCACTCCACATTTGATTTGGTGCAGTCATCATTCTGAATCATAGCTCCTGTGAAGATAACACAGGATGATCAAGTACAAGAGAGGAGGCAGCAGAAGCCAGACAGAAACAAATCGGAGAAGAAATAGGTGTATCTAGAGCAAAGCAGGACGTTATAATAGTACGGTTGGAGCAGTGACAGTGGGCTAGCACAATGCTGCGCATGTGTGTGCCCATCACCTGATCGTTATAACATTGTACATGGCTAGTAATATAGTTAGAGGCCAGGACATAGAAAAAACATTCCAGATTTAGCAAAATTAGGCAAAGTCAGATAGCAAGCTGTCAAGCTGGGGTTCATGCTCTGATCTGACCTGAAACCTGTTTTTACTTGCTGCTGAGGCAATATGGGAAGTAAGTCCTGTGTCAGTCTCCTCATATATACACCAAGGTTTTCTTAGCATGTGATTCCTCTTCATAGACTTCCAATGGTCAATAGATGGATAAGGGTGTCTTGGTCTGTCTATCTGGAGTTGCTTATTCAACCAGTGCAGATATCAAAGTCAATACTAGGTCTGGGGACATAGCTCAGAGTCCCTGTCTAGCAAGCATGAGGCCATATGTCAGATCCCCAGCTCTGCATGCACTGGGTGTGGTGGTACTCACCTACAATACAGGTACCTGGAAGCTGGAGGCAAGGAGCTCAAGGCCAACTGACTAATGAGTCAGAGGACAGCCCGGACTTTGTGAATCCATCTCAGAAAAAAAAAAGTCAACTCTGGTCTTTGGGATGCATCAAGAGAGCAGCAAGGAGCTGTTCAGGCTTAGTTACCATCCCATTTCACTCCAGGTCTTCACTCAGAGCATTTGCCTTTCGCTACTGCTCTCTGCAATTGGTCATCCAGTTAATAAACACATCATCTTGCCTTGAATTTTTGAACACAAGGGGAAATAGATATAAATGCAGACAGATTTATTATAGTCCAATTTAATAAAAATGTCAACAAATAAATGCACATTTTGCTGGGAAATAAATATCAGTGATGAGGGAAGTCGACAGTGGAGTAGGCTGCAAGAAATTAACATTAAATAGTTTGGGATGACAGTGACTATAAAACAAAATTGTACCTTGGAGACATTTTGAAACAATTTAACAAATGTGTGCTTTGTACGTGAGACAGAGCAAATGAGTTCAGGCAGCTTTGATAGAAGACGGGGCCCCGCAGAGCCAAGGAGAGTAATCACTGACATTCTATCCCATACAACCACAAGATGGCATTTACTATAAACCAAGATCAATGGTCTGAGGATTGTTTTCCCAAATTAAATGTGCTTCACACACCAAATTGAGCTTTTGTATGAATTCCCATTAAAAGATGAAAAAATACAAAATTTCCTCTTAATAAGATCTGCCTTATTGTCACCTGGCACAGGAAAAAGAATGGATTTCCAAGTTTACCAGACCTAGCTTCATAGTCTAGAATCTCACCAGCTAGTGGTGTGAGTTATATGTGTTACCAAATATGATTCTCAATGTTAAAAAAGAAAAAGTATGTACTACACATGGTCATGGGTTTCCTACACATGATACAACAGTAAAAAAAAAAAAAAAAAAAAAAAGCAACCAATCTTAAATCCCTTATAGCCCTCACTTTCAATGACTGTTTACTCAGTGGAGTTTTGGGTTCTTGCAATATAATGAATGTATGTTACTATGCTTTAGGAAGCTGGCATTAAACAAGTGATTTTGGGCATAAGGATACCCCAAATTAAATGCCCTCAATTGCATGGCTCATGTCATTATCTGATTCACATGCAGCTGAGTGCCCTCTATTGTATCTATAAATCCTACAATTTATACATAAATCCTTGGTATAGAGAGAGCAGCAGCATTCTGGCATCATGGAGTGGACTGTGAGGCACTGGAGGCTAGCTCACACCAGTTTTAGGAAACATTCCTGCTTTCCCTCTGAGCCATATGGGGGAACCATTACAGGATTTTTGAACAGAGCTGACATAATTTGACATATTCTGGATGCTTGCTTAGAGTTGGCTATAAGAGGAATTAAGCAGAGAAGCCAGTTAGAAATAATCACAATCACCCAGACAAGAAGTGATGATGGCTCAGAGCAGGCTGCTAGTTGTAGCACTAGAAGAGGTTGGGTTCTATATATATCTTTTAGAAAAAAAAAAATGTTCAAGTCTTGGGAGAATGTGAGTCAGAGAGGATTGTAATATTTGTGGCTTGAGGGATTGGAAGAACTGAGTTGCCTCAATGGAGAAGATGTGAGTGGAATAGACCTTGGAGAGTTTTAGAATGAGCCAAGATCAGTAGCTTCACTTTGGATAATTTGGCTCAATTTTTCTAGAAGGTAACCTAGCAGATACATCTGAAAGACCTTGGGATGTGAGTCTGGAGTTGAAAAAAAGAAAGACACCGGAATAAAATAGATACATTTGAGAACATTTTGGCATCTACTGACTGGAGAAAGAGAGGACCGAGATCAAGCCTTGGTTTACTGCAATATTATATGCTGGGAGAAGAGCAGTTTCCATCACACAAGCCTGAGGGAGGATCAGTGAAATGGAAGGAAAACCAGGGAACTGTGGTGTCCTGAAGGCCCAATGGAGAAATACATTGAAAAGGAATGAATGACCAGCCATGCAAAATACCAGCAGTATGCCAAGAAGTATAAATTTATATGCTGGATTTATATGGGTAATGTTTTAGTTCAGTTATGAGGGATTCCATGACAAAAATGAAATGGGCATCCTCCTCTCTTACTAAATTATAACATGCTTCTTCCCACAATCTCAGTTCCATTCTTTATTTCTTCATGAGCTACTTGGCTATTTCAACAAACTCTGCCAAGTCATGTGGCAACACACACTAAGAAAAAATAGCAGGGTGATTTGTCATTGTTAGCATAGAAGCACAATGATATGGTTTCCCATTTTTCTTATGAAAGGGATTGTAGGTAAGTCTATCAAGTAGCACATGAACCTGATGCTTCTTATTGTGTGTCTAATGGCCCAGGAAGATTCCTTGATTGGTGGAAATTGATGACCTGAGGCAACACTGCTGGTCCATCACCTAGGCATTCAATCCTTAAGACAGTGATAAAGTCTTGAGGAGATATCTCCATTTAGAAATGTCCCCACAGCCATAGGACTTGAATTTCTTCCTTGGGGCCTCTTTGATGACTATTTCATATGTATATATATATATATATAACCTCACATGATTTTAAATAATAAATAGTAATTTTATGTTTCTTTTAATAGTTTAAAAATAGTAGAAAATGTATCTGTAACTGCCTCATCTAGTTCTTCACAATGCTAACATCTCACATGGCCATGGTAAGTTTGCCTACATGAAGGAGCTAATTCTGTGATATTCCTGCAACTAGAACTCAGGTCTTAAAAGAAAGTCTCACCAGATTTGTCCATTCCCATTCCTTTCCTATTCCAGGATGTCATATCCAGGAGCCTAGAATGCCAACTATGTCTGGGGCAGTCTCTCCAACTTCTTCTTCTCTAGGACACTTGCTCAGTCTTTTCTTGGCATTGGTAATTTTGAGCAACAGTGATTAGTTTTACATTTTGTGAAACGTTCCCTCTAATATACTTTTCTGATTATCTCTCCATGATTAGATTGAGGTTATTTATTCATTTGTTTTTTAGAAGGAACAATTCAGTGTGCTGACTAATTTTTCATCACTGTGACCAAATCAAATGTCTTGCAAAAACAACATGAAGGGGGATCCCTATTTGCTCATATTCTCACAGGGTTTGAGCCCATCTTGGTAAGTAGATCTTCAGCAAGGCAGCTCAGCTCTTGGCAAGCAGGAAGTAGAACTAATCCATAATAGAGGAGACTATAACTAATTTCTTCCAACTATATCCTCCCTCCTGCATCTCTACCCAAAATATGTTGGACTTTTAAATCTATCCTGAATGAAAATTAAACCTGAGCTCCAATGATCTAACAGTCTTGGTAAAAGCTCTCACAGATAAGTCAAGATATGTGTGCTTTATCAATCTCCCAAAAGATTTTTAGTCCAATCAAGCTTGCAATCATTGTTAACCATCATGTCCAGAGAGGGGATGCCGTCCCAAATCATCAAAGGGCATGCAATACAATATTAACATGACTCTCTGGTGGAGATGTGGTGCTAACCTTGGTCATTTGGCTTAGGTCTAATCTACCAGATTTCTCCTTGGTGAAGTTATTGTCTTTTCCATTTCCTATGTACTTTCCTTTGGAGGCAAGCCATCTTTAAGCCCACACTCAAAGGTAGCAAGGAATATATTTCTACCTCATTGAGCTTAGCAATAATAACAACTTACATTATTTGGAATTCTTCTATAAGGAAATTTTTATTCATTCAGTCATGCATTCAGCCAATCAATTATTTTACTAGCCTAAAATGTAGACATATGTCTATTTGTTTTAGATTTTGGAAGTATTTGGGACCACTGTTTATTTTTGGCTCAGAAGATTCCAGCCTTGACTACTAGGAGCTCTGGCAGGTTGGATTCTGTGTCCCTTTGACATGCTTGTAAACTGTTCTTTGGTGCACCTTAATTTTGGGTGCTGAAAGATGCTTTGTCTTGTGTTTTGTCTCTCAAGCCCAGAAACAAGCCAGGTCTCCAGTGGAAGCTTGCTTCCCTTTGATGGACAAGTATTAGATCAAATGTAATCTGGGAATGGAGTTCCACAGCCTTTGGTTCATAATTCATGTGCTTCCATTCGTTTAGCTATTTGTCCCGGTGCCTCTCCAATCTTGGCCTCAACAATTCATGCTCTTACAGTCCCTCCTCTTTCTCGACCTTGGACTCCTGTAGCTCTACCTGGGGCCTGGCTGAAGATCTCTGCATCCATTTCCATCAGTTATTGGATGAGAGTTCCAGCATGACTGTTAGGGTGTTTGGCCATCTGATCACCAGACTAGGTCAGATCAGGCTTTCTCCCGACCATTGCCAGCAGTCTACAGAGGATGTATCATTGTGGATTTCTGGGGACCTCTCTAGCACTCTGCCTATTCCTGTTCTCATGTGGTCATCATTTATCATGGTCTGTTATTTCTTGTTCTCCTTTTCTGTTCTTGATCCAGCTGGGATCTCCTGTTCCCCTAAGCTTTCTTTCCTTCAAATCTTGCCCTTCATTACTCCCACTGTTGTCCAGGTTGTTCATGTTGATCTCATCCATTTCTCTGTCATTGGGCGATGCCTGTGTCTTTCCTAGGGTCCTGTTTTCTAGGTAGCCTCCCTGGAGTTGTGTAGCAGTCTAGTCATCTTTGTTTTACATCTAGTATCCTCCTATGAGTGAGTACATACCATGTTTGTCCTTCTGAGTCTGGGTTACCTCACTCAGGATGATTTTTTCTAGATCCATCCATTTGCCTGCAAACCTCATGGTGTCATTGTTTTTCTCTGCAGAGTAATATTCCATGGTGTATATGTACCATATTTTCTTTATCCATTCTTCAGTTGAAGGGCATCTAGGTTGTTTCCAGGTTCTGGCTATTACAAACAATGCTAATATGAACATAGCTGAGCAAATGCCCTTGTGGTATGATTGAGCATTCCTTGCGTATATTCCAAAGAGTGCTATAGCTGGGTCTTGGGGGAGATTGATTCCCAGTTTTCTAAGGAAGCGCCATATTGATTTCCAAAGTGGCTGTACAAGCTTGCATTCCCACCAGCAGTGGAGGAGAGTTCCCCTTGCTCTACATCCTCTCCAGCATAAGCTGTCTTCTGTGTTTTTGATCTTAGCCATTCTGACAGGTGTAAGGTGGTATCTCAGAGTCGTTTTGATTTGCATTTCCTGGATAATTAGGGATGTTGAGCAATTCCTTAAATGTCTTTCAGCCATTTGAACTTCCTCTGTTGAGAATTCTCTGTTTAGTTCTATAGCCCATTTCTTAATTGGACTGTTGGGCATTTTGATGTCTAATTTCTTGAGTTCTTTATATATTCTGGATATCAGCCCTCTGTCAGATGTGGCAGTTGGTGAAGACCTTTTCCCATTCTGTACGCTGTCTCTTTGTCTTGTTGACCATGTCCTTTGCTCGGAACCCCCAGCTGGATCAGGCCCTCTGAATAAGTGAGACAATTGAATAGCTTGAATTGTTTGGGAGGCATCCAGGCTGTGGGACTGGTACCTATCCTTAGTGCATGAGCGGGCTGTTTGGAACCTTGGGCTTACACAGGGACACTTTGCTCAGCCTGGAAAGAGGGGACTGGACCTACCTGTACTGAATCCATCAGGTTTAAATGAATCCCCAGGGGAGTCTTGGCCCTGGAGGAGATGGGAATGGAGGGGAGGGGATGGGGGGAAGGTGGGAGTGGGGGTGGGAGGGGGGATGACAGGGGAACCCATGGCTGATGTGTAAAATTAAAACACAAATATAATAAAAAAAATGTTAAAAAAAAAAACAAAAACAAAAACAAAGACTTAGTGGATCAAAATGATCCTTGGAGGGCTTGTGAATCTCTTGCACCAATTGTGTATTACCCAAGGGAGGCCAGCAGAGGTCACTAAGTGACTGGGTTGGGGGCATGACAATACCAGGGAGTTGGGGGCATGGACAGCTTGATAGTTTTCAAGTTGTAGCCAGACTATCCTCATGGGCAGAATCTTGTCTATGTAGTATGGTTTGAGAGGCACCAACATGTCTGCTTTCTTCTCTTCTCATTTCAAGTCTTCTATTTTTTTTTAATCTATAAGATGTCTCAAATGTATGGATTTCAGCCTCTCTTTCCCTTAAAATAGTTGCCAATTACAATGAAATATCTTACTTGGTCTAAAATTACCTTTCTTCTAACTTCAAATGACATCAAATACATCACTTGCCATTCTTGGCTTCAATTTTAGTCATTGCACTGTCGTAGGTTTAACCTGATTGGTGATACATTTATTCACTTGCCAAACTTGTCACATGCCTGGCAAAGTTGGACGTTAGCATCCTTCTAAAGTTTAGGTTCTGTCCTCTGGCTTGTGGGGAATTTCTGAGCATTTCTCATTATCTGCAGTATGTTTTTAAGGGTGATAATGTCAAATTCATAATGATGTACCTTTTTGCAGCAGAGTTACCCCAAGGAGGCAGAGATTTCAGGCAGGAGCCCTCTGAGGCAAGGTGTTCCCACAGTGGACAAGGCCCAAAGCTGCACTGGGCAAATGATGTTCCTTGCCTGCCAAAGTCTCCAAATAGAACCCCCAAGGGATCTGGGGGAGCAATTAGGAGTCACTGCTTGAGGAAGATTGACTTTTTTTTTTTTAAAGTCTTGTCATTAGTGTGCAGCGCTGAGTTTAGTGACCTGTCAAATACTGATGTTTCCAACAGTGACACTGAGGTTGTGCTGAGTCATTCTCATACCCTCACGTGGAGTGCCTTGACATTGATAGCAGGAAGTTCTGAGAGGGATGTTTCCGGTTAGAATGCTCAGTTACCGTTTTTAGTACTTATGGCAGTTGTAACAATACTCTGTGGTTGTTGATGTGTGCATATACACATATACACACATACACACAAATATACACATACAGCTGTATACACATATACATGTATGCACATGTACACATATACAAATATACACACACAAACACATGCAAAACTTCTTTTATTTAATAATTAATTAATTAATTAGTTAATTTATTTATTTATTGTACATGCTGGCCCTAGTTTGCCCTTCCTCCTCTCCTCCCATTCCCTTTCCCCATCCTCCCTCTGATCTCACACCCTAATCCACTCCCCACTCCGTTTCTGTTTAGGAAAGGGCAGGTTTCCCATGAGTAGCAACAAAACATGGCATATCAATTTGCAGTAAGACTTAGCACCTCCCATGTATTAAGGCAGGGCAAAATGACCCATTAAGAGGAGTAGGGTCCCAAAAGCCAGTAAAGAGTTGGAGACAGGCTTGGTTCCCATTGTTAGGAGTCCCACAAGAGGACAAAATTACACAACTGTCACATATATGCAGAGTGCCTAAGTCAGTCCTACATAGGCTCCCTGGTTGTGAGTTCAATCTCGGCAAGCCCCTGTGAGCTCAGGTTAGTTGATTTTGTGAGTTTTCTTGAGGTGTCCTTGACCTCTTTTGGCTCCTACAATCTTTTCTCCTCCTTTTTTGCAGGATTCCTCAAACTCTGCTTAATGTTAGGCTGTGTGTCTACATCTCTTTCCATCATTTGCTAGATGAAAACTCTCTGATAACAATTGAGCTAGGCACCAATCTGGTCACAGGAGATGGCCGGTTGAGGTTATGTCTCTGCAATTGCTAGGAGTCTTAGCTGGGGTCATCCTTATAGATTCCTGGGAGATTCCCTTGTGGCAGGCTTTTATCTGACCCCGAGATGCCCTACTTTTCCACTAGTCTCTTTCAGTACTCTCCCCTTCGGCCCCACTTGCTCAGGTTCCCATCCCCACCTGCCTTCAGTCCACTCATGACATCTCTTCTATTTCCCCTTCCCAGGGAGAACCAGGGGTCCCTCCATGTACCTCCTTGTTACCTAGTCCTCCTGGGTCTGTGGATTGTAGCATAGTTATCCTTTATTTATAGCTAATATAAATATGAGTGAGTACGTACCAAGTTTGTCTTACTGGGTCTGGGTTACATCACTCAGGATGATTTTTTTTTTTTCTAATTCTATCCATTGCCTGTAAATTTCATACATACAACTTCTTATGCCTGCTTTACAGATGAACAGTCAAGGCATAGGATCTTAATGTAGTTTTTTCTAAGGTCAGTTATTAAATGGGGAGAAATCCAGATGGTCTTGTACTAGATTTCTGTTTCTTATCCAGCTCTGTGCTGCTGACTTGACTATGTCTCTCCTCTACCTTATCAGGACAGTCCTCCACAGTGGCCATTCTCACCCCAGATTTCACATCTTTAGAATCCTGCATGTTAAGGTACTCTTCTACTAAGCATGTTTCTCTGGAGCCATATTCATGAGCTCCCTCCACATATACACCTCCATTAACTCTGCAGCCCTTCCCTTTCCTAGTTGGCTGCGCTGTCAGTTACTGGTGACTTAGTCATAACTGCCATTAAAATGGTACATTGAGCTGAGGAAACCATGTCTGTCTTATGGGAAGATGTTCATACCTTAAAATAAGGACACTAATGGAACCCAAAGAAAATGGCACCAATAAAAGAGAAGTAATAAGATTCATAATGATATGAGCTTGATGTGACAGAGTGTTTAGTCAATGTAGTAGGCCCTTCCCTTGTCAAATGCTTCCTTTGTGCATAGCATTGGGCTAAGTGCTTCATGTAGGCAATGCCATGGGAGACATGGGAGGAATTTGTCCCAGAGCACATAGCAACAGCTAGTCTCCAAGACCCTTCACACATAAACTTCACCTTTGACTGCAGTTCCTTTGAATGACTACATATCTCTAGACCCAACTGTATAAAGATCATAGAATCTAGAAGTCTGAGTAAAGGAGAATTTTACTTCATATCTATTATAGATCTAACTGATTATGTTTCTATGCCATGCTTAGATGTGACAGCAATGTCAACTCACTGTCTAAGTGTTTAAGTATTAAATAACCAGTATTAATGAATTGAAGCCATTCTATGGCTTATGCTCTGTCCTTATCAATGGTGTTATTCATTAACTATTTGTCTAGATATTTTGTATTAGACTCTTCTTCCAAACATGGTTCTTAAACCCATAGACTCTAGAATATAGTGACTAGATGGACCTGAAGCTTGACAGATATGTATTTGAATGTACTTTTCCCTATCCTGACCCTGTGACTTTGAGCAACTTAATTTTTCCATGCCTTGCTTTTAACGTCAGTAAAATGGTGTCAGATGTAGGTACCTAGGTAGAGATTGTGTGAAAATTCAGGGACATAGCTTGTAATACACACTCAGTTTCTATTCCTTGTTTTCCCACTCTACCCCATCTTGTAGATATCAAGCTAATCACTGATGCCAAGTTTTTATGTAGCCATGGCAAGATGCTAAGTGTCTGGCATACATGTTGGGGGCTGGGAGGACTTTGTTGATTGTTAACATGTGCTCCAGTGGCCAACTAATCAGTGTCTCAGTACTTTTGATTATAGGGGAGGTTACACTTTTACATACCGCCCCCATGGAAACTGGGCAGTGGATGTAGACAACCTGTGTGCTTAAAGGAGAAGCTGTCTCTGATCTGCCACAACAATCATTTGACCTGGGAGGTCATGCCTCCTCTGACTCTCTGCTTCATTGGGGTTGGCTGTTCCCAGCTCACTCAGGTAAGATGCAGCTCTGAGCAGCCTGCACAGTAAATGAAGATGGATGTCAAAATAATAACTTAGAGCCATTCCTGCTTGTGTAAGCTGAAAAGAAGCTCGCTTTGGCTTGTGGAGTTGAATGACTTACACGTTTCCTTATTTCTTAGCCTGGGCATGGAAGACTATGTGCCTTCTGCAACCTGAGGGGCTTGGGAAGGGAATGCAGATCACTGATAGCAGTGGATTTTCTTGGTGATCCACAAGTTGCTGAGCTGAAAGAACCAAAGAAAAAGCTGGAAAGAGCCTTCCTTTTAAAACTGGATGGAGTGAGCTGGCTGAGAAGGCAGACTTTGAAGTTGTGATTCAGGCTACTTGATTCTGTCTATCATGAACATTGAGATATTAGGCTAATTATTTCATCTCTCTGCCTCTAGGTGTTCATGTCCGTAAAAGAAGGAAACAAACAAACAAACAAACAAACAAACACATAACAAAACAGTTTACAGATATGTGCCTGTGGCTCTGTGTTTATCTCTTAATTCTTTCAAGCCTTCTTGGATTCTCTTTCTGCAACTTTTCTGTATGGTGCTCTTTCATTCAAGGTGCTTGGGGTTTATAAACTTGTTGGCTGTTGGTCTCTTGCCACTATTTAGCCTTAGATGAAACTTTACCACTTGCTTTAGTTTATTCCACGAAGACTCAGGTCATCCTTATGCCACCCACGTTTGCATAGCCAGGTGGAACCCTCTGGGAGTGCTGCATAGACCCCGTTCATTTACCTCTTAACCATTTCAGTCTTTCCCCTGGTAAAGGCAACTCCAGAGGCTTTGATTTGCCCTTTCTCACCATAATAGCCCTCACTCCACAGATTACAAAGACTGTGTGATTCTGTCAACTTCTATCTGTCTCAATTGTACATTCTGGGACTGGGCAAATAACCGTGAGATGAGTTTGGGCACCCATTGGACTGTAAGTCAAACTTTGGTTAAAACTGCATTGATCACCTAACCTCCATAAGCTTCCGAGTTAACTGGAGAATCTCAATACTTTTGGCTTCCCAGAATCAAGGTCAATTCAGAGCTAGTGTCTGGTAGCCCTGAAATGTCTGATTATTTTCTTTCCTCCAGTGTACAGCTACCCTAAGTTGAATGTCATAGGTCCCTTTGAGAAAGGATGGGGAAAAGATTAATAATACATTTCTGTTATTGTGGCAAGGTCCCTCCTCAAGGGGCCTGGCTTCCCCTTCATTCAGGGGTTGGGGGTATATAAACTGGCTCAAGTCTAGAAATTGGCCATAATTTCCTGTTGCTACAATTCACGGCAGCTTTTTATTCATTTGTCCTGGAATTTTTCTACTTGTCCAGTTCTTATAAGAACTTAGTATGTTTCCTATACATTTCGTTTCTGAGAACACCATGATTAATTAATTACCCAGCACTGAAGGTCTACTAGGCCAGTAAGACCATTAGGAAAGATGCTTTGGCTGTGGTGTCCATTGCATAAGCATGTTTACCTTGCCTTTGACAGTTTGGTGTTAACACTTGGCCTTTGATACTGTGGGAGCCATTTTGAACCATTTCATTTAGGCTATACAGTTGAGCAGTCCTGACTTGTACTCTCATTCTTTGAAAATTTCAAACATGTTTTGGTCATATTTACCTCCTCCACCAGTTCTTCTCAGATCAATCCCCTTCCCTATGTACCTAGTTCTGTGTCCTCTAAAATTTTTTTTAACCCATCAAGAACAATTTGTGCTGCCCAAATATTCTGGGATATGTGGTCTTCCACTGAAGCATGGTTGACTAACCAAGGGCTACAGTCTTAGAGAAAACCATCCCTTCTTCTTTCAGAAGCTAGCAGTTGCCAATAGCTCCACGGGTAGGGTGGAATTTCATGCCCAACTGCTATCTTCATACTGGTACTTGGTCTGGCCTGGGATTATATAGGTCTTGTGCATGTTGGCATGACCATTGTGAGTTTTATGTGCAGCTGTCTGCTGAGTCTAAAAAGACCCTCTTTTCTTGTAGTCATCCACCACCTCTGGCTCTTATACCTTTTCTGCTTCCTCTTTCACAATAATTCCTGAGCCTTGGAAAGAGGCAGTACAGTGTGTAGTGTCTCATATAGTATTAGTGAAGGAATCACTTGATCCCAGAAGTTGAAGATCGACTTGCACAAAACAGCAAGACTCCATCACAGAGTAAATAAGCAAGACTCATGGATGATTTTTCTTTGGCTCTTTAATCCTTTAGACTTTAGCAATGTTCTTTTTTTCCCCCCGTACACGATCTACATGTACTCCTCCTTCCATCCTGCTTCCGTGTATGAGCACAGATTGCAAGGGAAAGTAGAGTAGATATGTTCTCCCCAGGTAGAGGGTGCAATGAGGCGGGTTAGACTAGCAGGAGCTGTGATTCCAGGAAGCAAGGCAAGTACATCAGAGATCCATGCTGCGGAGGCAGAGCCAGGTGCTAGGAAAGGGCACCATGGGGAAGCTAGTGGAGTGCAGGTTTAAGGAAGCTGGGAGAACACAGGGCAGTAAGCTGAGGGAGAAGCAAGCGTTGTGTCTGGGTGGTACCTGCAGAAAGATGGGGCATGAGTTGGTGGGAGGGTGGTGGGGGTGGAACATGGAGAGGTAGGCAGGGGCAGGAGTAACCACGGTAAGAGTTTCTCCATCCAGAAGCAGATGTGTGGCTTTTATCTCAGTCAGAGCCTGAATTCCCAACCTTGTGTTCCTCAGAACTCTTTCTTGCCCAGTCAGCAGCCACTCTCTGCCCACTGCTTTCCTTTCCCTTATCTGATGGCATCATCCTTTCTGGCCATGGATTCTTCTAGTTGGATTCTTCAGCCCAGCTCTCCCACCCTGAATTGTCTTTGCTCTCTGTTCAGCTTTCCTTGCCTACCCCATCCTTTCCTCTGTCTTCCTCAGCAGCTCTCTTTGATGGGCAATCGTGGGTCCCTGGTAGACATGTGGTTTTTTTTTTGTTGTTTTTTGTTTTTCTTTCTCCCTGTCATCCTTCTTCTGACAGGCCTTCAGAGAGCTATTTGCTTCTCTAGAGCATCTAGCCTGTGCCCATGAAGTCAGTCCCCACTCAGCACGTGGTGGTTCAAACGTCACAAGGGTTTCTATGTCTGTTCCATTAGTTGCTTTTTGTGGGTCCCATACAATAGTAGGCCTGGAACTATTATCCCCATTTGCTAGGTAAGAAAACTGCAGGGAAGCTGAGAGGATTGTGCATGGCTATGCATGTAGAGTGGGGTGGTAGTTGTGAAGGTTAGTGGGAGTCACACTCTGAGTTAGGGCCTGTAAGACCAACCCCTTTTCACATTCTCCTGAGATTCATTATTACTCTACCTTTAGTTTTCATCAGCGTCGTTGGTAAACCGAAGATCAAGACTCTGCTGAGCTCTGACATAAAAAAAAAAAAGATGTAAAGCTCCACCACTGAGAGTTGCACTGAGCTCTTCTGAAGTTTCTCCCTACTGCCCACCTGTGCTACTGTGCCTCACAAGAAGCCGCCATTCTGCATTTACTTTCCATTTTCTAGAATCACATGAAGATGGAGTTACTGTGTAGCCACACCTTGTCTGGCATCTTTTGCTTTGCATAATTGATTTGAGATCCCTCTGTGTTGTAGGCTCTACAGGTGGTTTGTTCTGCCACATTCCATGAACTGATGGCCATGGGGCTCCTTAGTTCCCCACTGATAACCATTCAGAGCCTTTCAGACTTGGGCGACTACCAATAAAGCTGTGAGGAATACTCATATAGTCTTTTCTAGTCAAGTACCCAGGGCAAGAATGACCGGAAGAGCATAGAGTAGATATATTAGTAGGTTTTAACTTTTTCTTACTTTTGAAAAGTAAGAAATACATACATTTCTTATATGTATGTAATATATCTTGATTATATCCATCTTCACTCCATTGTTCCAGCTTCCTCGAGCCCCCAACATATCTTCTTCCCAAGTTCATGTTTTAAAAATTTTAAAATTATTATCTTGCTTTTACATCCTAACCAGCGCTTCCCCTCCCACCACTCTTCCCAGTCGTCCCTTCCCCCTGCCCCATAACCCCACCCACTCTTCTTTCACTTTTTCTCTTCAGATATAGGCAGGCATCCCATGGATATTAGTCAGCCTTGGCATATCAAGCTTCAGTGATACCAGGCACCCTCTTCTCCACCAAGGTTGGATGAAGCAATCCGGCAGCAGTAATGGGTCCTAAGGCAACAAGGTCAGAGACACCCCTGCTCTCACTGCTAGGAGTCCCACATGAAGACCAAGTTACACAACTGTAACATAAATGTAGAGGGCCTGGGTTGGTCCCATTCAGGCTATTTGGTTGGTGGTTCAGTCTCTGTGAGCCCCTATGAGCCCAGGTTAGTTGGTTCTGTGGGTTTTCTTGTGGTGCCCTTGACACCACTGGCTCCTACAATCAATCCTTCCTCCCCTCTTCTTCAGTATTTCCCAAGCTCCACCTAATGTTTGGTCATAGGTCTGTGAATCTGTTTCCATCAATTGCTGGGTGAAGCCTCTCTGATGACAGTTGGGCTAGGCACCAGTTTATGAGTATAGAAGAGTATCACTAGGAATCATTTCATTGAGTTATTTTTCCTTTTGCGTTTGGTTCTATCCTAGGTCTCTAGGGTATCCAGACCCTTGGTCCTGGCCCTCAGTGAGGAGCTCTCTCTCAGGGTATGGCTCTCCAGCTAGACCAGTCATTAGTTGGCCACTCCCACAATTTCTATTTCATTTTTACCCAAGCACATCTTGTAGGCAGGACAAATTGTGGGTTGAAGGATTTGTGGCTGGGTTAGAGTTCCAGACCCACCACTAGAAGTCTTGCCTGGTTACAGGAGAGGGCTAGTTCAGGCTTCATATCCCCCACTTCTAGGAGTCTTAGCTAAGGTCAACCTCATAGATTCCTGGGAGTTTGCATTGCTCTAGATTTCTAGCTCATCTCAGAGATGCCCCAGATTCCGGTTGTCTCTCCCAGTACTCTCTCCCTCCATCCTCCTCAACCTGATCCCTCCTGTTCCCATTTGAATTCCTCCTTCTAGGTCCCTCCCCCAACATGAAGCTTACTATGAAGGGGAAATAGTATGAACATGTCCTCTTTTTATGATTTTAATAGCCCAATAAGTTAAATTCATGTTGTTCATATACCTATGGCTGTGGGGTCACCTACTGAGGTATGACAACCTACCAGTAGCCACCTTCCTTCCCAAAGTGATGGGACTCATCCTGTTCCAAGAGCCATCAACTTCTAATAGCTCCTTAGCAAGAAGTGTGGCATTTTGGAGCCCTTCATCCATAGACGATGACTGATGTCATCTTGTGCAGACAAGTCATATTGCTTAGAGTTCTCATGGGTGTAACAGCCCTGTCACAGTCAGAAGACATTATTAACTTTTAAAGTAGAATATTTCAAAGTGTTTTAATTCTTAGTACTGTACTGCCCCACCAGCAGAGAGTGACACTTTAGATCGCCTGACTTCTCTGCCAGTGCTTGATATGGTCAGGCTTTTAATTCCATACATTTGAAAGGGTATGTTGTGTTGTTACATTGTGGCCTGAAGACATTTTATTGTAAGTCTCAGAAATGAGTAATGGTATGGGCTTAAGTGTCCTTGCTTATTTACAGAGTTTGCTCCATTGTGCTTTAGTAATAAACTTCTTCAAGCACCATAACATACATTATTAGAATTCTTTTTATCATAAATAAGGCAATGGCTTTTTCTATGTAAGTGAAGTGAGTGTGTTGTACCACACTATACACACTCATCAAGGATGATGTTTAGCACATTGTAAAGTGGTCTACTCTTTATAAACCTGCCTCTTCTCCACTAAGCAATAGCCTAGTGAAAGTCTGCATATTATTTATCTTTATATCTCCTGCATCCATTACAGTCATAGACTCGAAGTAGGAGCTTGGTTGATGTTTTATGAATGGAATCTATCTACTTTCTCATGCAGAGGTGTTTTTTGGTAGATCTTGGAAAAAGTGCTTAAAGGATTGAATGAATGAGTTTTGCATCCTGTATTATGCAACAATGTGGTTGATGTTTTCCTGTTTCACAAACAGGCTGAATTGGCTGGCTACAATTAGGAGCTTTCTAATGCTAATATTCTGTGATCAAAGAGTTCCCATTGTTCTCTGTCCTCACCAATCTGGGACAGCAAGCTAAGGTATAAGTCTTTGAATGCTCACATTGTACTGGTTTTGAGTCACACTCAAATGAACAGAGGGTATAGTCTAGATATCTGTTCTTCATCTTCTGATATGCTCACTCTGGAGCCATTCTGCCTTGTGTGAGAAAGACATTTTCATAAAGGGAACCCAGCAGTTATCCCATTACCCCTTTGCTCCATAGGGCTTGAGAAAGATTTAATTTGTGTTCATTCAGTACATTATTTCTCACAGGAAAACAAAAGTCCCCTAAACCTGCTCAGGGCCTATGTGACAGGGCTCTGAGGGATGTTCCTCTGGGTTGAGGTTCATCGGGAAAGCTGGTACAAGAAGTACAACAGTGTCATCACTTGAAGGCATCACTCTGTCCATTGATACCTGTTCCTGCCTAGGAGCCAGACTTTTTTGTGATAGAGGTTCTTCACAGGGTGAATTCTTACCTGGCCTCAGATAATCAATCTTCTAGCTAGGCTTTTTTCTTACTTCAACTTTGAAAGGGGTTGTCTTGTCCTATTCCTCCAGAAAGTCTTCATGGTCCCCTTTATGAACATTTGGGTGTATATGAATCTCTGGGCTAGGGTACACACCACACAATTCAATCTAGGACTATGCTTAAATCTAACAGTGATAGTTTACAAAAGAAGCTCCAGAATCTATGCATCAGAGTCACATCCGTGGGTTTTCCCAGGGACAGCATCTCTGGAGGAAGTACCAGGGATGTCACATCAACTGTAGTAGGTTTTGTTATTCATAAGAAACGTTAGAAACCTATTTCCTTAGGTTTGGAGAGATGACTCAGCAGTTTAGAGCACTTCATCTAGAGGACTCAAATTTGGTTCCTAGTACCCACTTTGGGCAGCTTATACCAACTTGGGTATCTGCCACCCTCTTCTGGCCTCCATGGACACACACACACACACACACACACACACACACACACACACACACACACTCAAATAGGCACATACATCCTTAGACTCTGCCATATCTATCTCACGTGATTTCTACTTGCTATCCTTCTTCCCTTCAGAGATTTAATGGTACTGAAGTTGTAGCATGAAGGAATGTTCTTTTTGCCACACATCAGTCTTTTATTTACTGAGGACCCTTGGGAGTTGGGCTTCTATGTCTGTCTCCTGGCCTCATAGAGCTTACTGCATTCCAGTTGAGAAGACAGAGATTTAAATGAATTAAATAAATAAATAGATAGATAGAGATAGATAGATAGATAGATAGATAGATAGATAGAAAACATAGGTGGCTGCAGAGTGATAGTACAAACAAGGCAACAGAGAGCTGTGGTAAGCACTTTGGAGAAGGATGAAAGTGGAGTGCATTGGGAGGAATGCTCTCTATCAGGAGCAAACTTGTGAACTGCCACCCAAGACAGACCCTAGCACAGAACTTTTCAGATGGAGACAATAGCTAGTGCCAATGTCCTGGGGACAGAGGTCCTTAGTTCCAGAAATGGATCAAGGCTACAGTTCCTGGGGCAGGATAAACAGAAGAGAGGCAGGGAAAGCATATGGACGCCCTAGGCTTTGCAGGGAATTTGGAAGATGATAATGATAGAGAGGAAGAGACACTGGAAATGGCAGAAATTAAGGAAGGAGAAAAGGAAGAGGTGGAGTCTTGGAAGGTAAGAAGTGTTACTAGGCACAGTTCTCCAGAGAAACAAAACAAATTGATACATACAGTTAACATACGAGTGCATGCACACACACACACACACACACACACACACACACACACACACACTCATGCATGTGTGCCTTCATGACAGTGTCTGAACAGCTTCATATTAACCATGTATACAATGGAAAGACAGATAGTGTAGCCTGTAAGACTGGATGCCTCAGCTGTCCCATTCTGGTGCTGAAGGCCTAGAAGATTCCTAGGGAGTTGCTGGTGTTCAGTCCACATCACAAAGCTGAACAAGATGAAACCTGATGCCTGTGGAGGATGGCAGCAGCCACTGCCAAAAGCAAAGGCAGTAGGCACCCACCTTCTTTGTACCCAGACTGCCCACTCTGAGTGAGGGTCTCCCCATCTCAGTTCATTTCCCTGGAAATGCTCCCCATGACAGGCCCACAGGATGTGTCCTGGGTTATTTCATTTCCTTTCAAGTTGACAATTGAGATTAGCCATACTCCAAGACAAGGTCAGATGGTTGAAACTTTCCCCTTCGTGGAAGATTGCAGAGGCAGGGGTGCTGTGGGCACTTTTAAAGAATCAGTGAATGATATTCAGAATCAGTGAATGAGCTCAGAGCAGATAGAAGGCTGTGGCAAAGATTGTTCTCAGCTCTGGGGAGGGAGCATTTTCAGAAGGAGAGAGGTGAGCCTCCCAGGAAGACAGCACACCCTATCCTGCAGATCAAGTCCCACACACAGTCTCTGGAACTGCTCTCAGAAGAACAGAGCCTGTCTGGGTGAGTGAGGACTTTTTCGTCTCTTCTCTTCTTCTGTCCTTAATCTTTCTGGGTTATTTGATGAGATTCCCAGGGAGAGGGGTTACCAGAAGCTTCCCCTCAGTTAAGGGGACTTCTGAGAAAACTTCTCTGTGTGCCTGGGGGATCAAAGATGAACGAGAAATGAGCTGTGGAGGGGAGAGAGGTTAGAGTGACCTTAGTCAGTTCTAAGACCTCTTCTGTAGTGGTGCTTGTCAAAATGTCACATATTGTGGCATCCCTTTCTGAGTCTTAGGAGGGGTCATAAAGAAGAGGGAAAAATTCTTTTTAGGGACCGCTTCATCAATAAGACAAGCAGGGAGGAAACAAAGAGAGATACGCATGTGGGTTACTTTTTTGGAAATTAGAAGTGAACCCCTTATCATGGGAGGTAGTGAAATTGGGGGAGTTGAGTGTAGAACCTCATACCAACAACAGCTTATTCATAGAGATAGAGAGAGTAAGGGCCTGGAAACAACGCTTGGGATATCAAAATTAATGTGGAAAGGGTTGGCCTATTGACTGCATGACCTTAAACTCTTTGTAAAATTTAATCTTGCTCAAAGACTCATAATAAATATAGAAGGTCTCTTGCAGTTTTAGAGTCATCTGATAGTCCGAACAACGTCCTTGCAGCGATCACATCAAATTTAGCACCATAGATAGATATGCTGAAAGCCATGTTCAGTCGTTAATTTTTCCTCTTGTCTCTGAAATATTTCAGTAACCACCTTTAATCTTTCGAAAAGTCAGATCTTTTCAACAAGGAAAAAAATTACTTTCTATGTTGGGGCCATGAAGTAAATTATATCCTATTGTAATCATTACATAATTACTTCATTGCAGACAAATGGGTCCTCCCTCTGAGGCTTGCTTGTTAGTGGTTAGAACTCTGCCTGCTCTTTCGCTCAGGTGAGAGCAGCTCAGAGGAGACCGTCCTGATTGGTGGTAAATTGGGAGGGTATTCCCAAAGAAAGGAAGCAAGGTGATTACTTCAACAGGGGTGATATCTTATCATTCTACTTATGATAGAATGATTTATGTGAAGATCATTGAAATGTCCCACTTTCATTTCCAGATGCATTGGTGGTCTCATAGAACCTTCTGTTGTGGAGCATCACAAATGATAGGAACCTGATAAATCAGTATGGGTTTCCTGAAGTGGGTGAACTTTGAATGTGGCAATGGCAGACCCAGATAGTCTCAGGAACCAGGAAATAAGACCAACTTAGTTCCCCTTCTCCCTCCCCTCTCCAACACTCCTTTGGTATACACATAGGTAGGTAGGAAACTTTTGAATTCTTTTTGTTTCGTTTATTTCCTATAGTACAAAAGCAGCGATCTGGTATATAGAAACTGAGAAACTGATATTGGCTTCAGTGTGTGAAACAACAGAGTGGTGGGGAACATTTGAAAACTGGAAATTGCCTATTCCATCTAAAGGACAGTCTCTGTTCAGGTCCTAATGATGGTGACCTAAAAGTGTTGGAAACCCAATATTGCCATAATTCCATTTCTTTAAAGAGAGGCTAGAAATATGAATTCCCCACCTCTGTGTGTGTGCACACACACGAGTAAATGCACATGTGTATTCATGCATATGGATACATGCATGGTGTGTTCATATATGAGTATTGATGCACATTTTTGTGAGAGGGCACATGTACGTGTGGATGTTAGGGGGCAAGCTTGGGTATTGTTCCTTAGGGGGGCTATCCACTTTGTTTCCATTAGTGTGGAGCTTGCCAAGTAGGCTAGGCTGTGTGGTCATCACATCCCAGAGATCTACCCATCTCTGCCTTCCCAGCACTGGAATTACAAGCATATATCAAAGATGCCTAGCTTTGTCATGTGGTTTCTTGGGGTTGAACTCAGGTTATTGTGTTTGCAAAAAAATTCTATTCCTCATGAACCATCTTCCGAGACTGCAATTTTTTTAAAAGAAATATGAAATATCTATTCTCTATAGATTCATTAGTTAAAACATTTGAAAACTCTCCTTAGATAACACTGTGTGGATCAAATCAGAAACATTTGTGAGTTCAGGTAACCTGGTAGTCTCCAAGGGTCACTTCCTGTTCAAGGGGAGTCATAGTGTTCCTGAATCATTCATGGCCTTATGCTTCTCCCTCTCCAGCTAAAATCTTAGTCCAGTTTTTCAAAAAAGCTAATTATGTTTATAATCTCAAAGACAAGTTCTTTCTGAATATTAGAATTTCTAAGAAAGGTCAAACTTGGTGTCTGATAAAATCTTGTCTCTATCACTCAATCTTGAAGAAACCTGGCTTTATTCACAGCTGGGGCTCCAGCTTAGCTTTGAAAAATACCTCTAGTTCTAAAACGAGATATTTTATGTGACACAGTAGCAAAACTCGGATATTTTCCTGTTTAGATTTATGGCTATTTCTAGCTCTCAGAAGGGCTGCTGCAGGCTCCATCAGTAAGATGGCGAATTGTCTCTGACAGCAATGAATTCACTGGACATACTCTTAAACCTTCCCAATTACAGGCTTTTTCCTAAGCCTCAGAGTCCATTAATCATGTAACTGAGGAAAGACTTATTATGACCTTCCTTCGTATCAATCTTGGATATCTCTTATGTGTGGGAAAGCTGTCTGCAGCTGGAGCAGTGTTTTCCAGAATTAAGGTAAATCAGCCAAGAGAGGAAAGTGAAAGGAATGTGTAGAGAGGGAATTAGGACCTTCGAAGGCTGGAAGAGCCTGTCCTCGCATCTGACTCAACTTAGGTGGGCTTTATTGTGGTAGGATTGAGGTGAGAAGGAGGGTTAGCGACTTTGCTTGTCATTTTAACCTCAGTGGGGAGGGAGTGATGGAGACAGGAACCTGCTTTTGTTCATTTGCGTTATCTTCACATGTTCCCAGTGGGGGCATCTCACTGAGAATGTGCAATCTGCACATGTATTTTTCTAAAAACATGAAGTGGTTGCAAGCCAAGTTTATGACCTGATGATGCTCATTTGAGGATATCTGGAAATATAGGCTTCATTTAGAGACAGTATTTTCACACCCTGTGTGTTAACGTCAGAGAGTTTTTCCCCCCAAGGGTAGACATGAACTTTTTGTATTTTTGTATTTATATTCACCTTACACTGAATACCTCATTTCCTTATTAGAAGTGACTGCAATATACTGTGGGATGTCTTTCTGTATGCTGTGAATATGTGTTTCTCTCATTGGTTGATAAATAAAACTGCTTTGGCCTATGGCAAAGCAGAATAGGGTCAGGCAGGAAATCCAAGCAAGGATACAGGAGAGGTGCAGAGTCTGGGAGACTCCAGCCAATTGCTCAAGGAGCAACATGCCATCAGACCAGTAACACCACGGCCACATGGCAATACATAGGTGAATAGAAATGGGTTAGTTTAAGGTGTAAGAGCTAGCTAGTAATGTCTGAGCCATCGGCCAAACATTTATAAGTAATATTAAGCCTCTAAATAACTATTTACAAGCAGCCGTGGGACTGGGCAGGACCCAGCAAAGCCTCCAGCTACAGCAATATTCTGGTCACTGTACACCATCACCATCACCACCACCATTACCAATAGGAGAAGGCATACTCCGATCTCTTGTTTCTGGACTCTGGACTTTTGTCATTTATTCTGCAGAAGCAACCCCACAATTTTCTTGGGTTGATCCATCAGAACTCTAAGAAGTAGAAAGAGGCATCAGAGTGGGATCTCAGTCAGTACAGTACTTCCTAAGTAAGAAAGAAGACCTAATGTTGACCTGACGGACCCATGTGAGAAGCTCTGGGTTTGGTGGCAAGTGCTTGTAATGTCAGAGCTGGGAAGATGGAGAAGGCATACCCCCCAGAGCTGCTGGCTTTCCAGGCTTGCCTACTTGGCAAGTTCTAGACCAATGAGAGACCCTATCTCAAAAGTAAATCAGTAAATTAATTAACTGATAAATTAATAAATAAAAAGGGATGGCTCCTGAGGAGCAACACCTGAGATTGTACTTTGGTGCATACACATGGACTAGTATACATACAAATACATACATGTACACATCCAAATAGATAAACAGAAGTAAGTAATTATGTCAAGGACTTTTTCTTCTCATTTCTTCTGTCCCCTGTGAACATGAATTTATTCCCCCATGAACATGAATACCATGCTTGATGTTGTCATCCCACATCTCTTGCCTGGTAAGTGTACTGAGGACAGAGCAGCTCTCTGTCTGCTGAGGACTTGCCTCAGGTAGAAATAAGGAAGCATGGGTACCAAAACAGAATTTAAAATTCCTTCTTCCAGAAGACAGACTACCTTCCACTACCAACTCCTTTCCCTCCCTTCCTCTTCCTCCTTCCTCTTCCCCTTGCTCCTGTTCCTTCTTTATTCTTTTTCCTCTTCCTCCTCTCTTTTCCCCCTTTCCCCTTCCTCCTTCTTTTCAACTTCAAGGTGCTTGGTCATATGGAAAAAAGTACATAGAAATTATGGAATGCTAAAGACTATATTGTCCTCAGTTACTTAGAAGACTGTGAGATATTCAAGGGTCAGTTAGACACCTTTTCTCCACACAACTATATGTTGTGAAAGAATACGAACAAGTAGAAGAAAGTAACACTAGACTTCTGATAGAAAAGACTTTCAAAAAAGGGAGTAATATCATTAAAGTACATAGTAGAGCAATTCATAATTCTCTCCTTTCTTAGAACATAATAAGCACTTTGAAATACTTTATCTTACTTAGCTCAAAGAGGCAGAGGCTATTATCCTACCTTAACCATGAAGCTGGGGTCTTCATGAAGTAAAAGACCTTTTCCATCTATGCAGTGAATTAGGTTGGTACAAACCCAATATTTGTCCCTGAACTCACCCATCTTCCCCTGGGTGTTCAGAGGAAGATGTAACTGATTAGCACAGGAATGTTCCCTCTGGGTCCTCATATTTTTTTTCCTCACCTTACAAACAATGTTGCAAGTCTCTGTGTTATGCCTTTTCAAGGACATTCATGGAGTGAAAAGCCTGAAGGTCCATATTTTGTCTCTAAGAGCAAGTGTGACCTTGCTTACTGTCCAGTATACTAAAGATTTGGGGGCGGGGTGCAGGCTAGAGAGACAGTTCAGTGACTAAGAGCACTTGCTGCTCTTCCAGCGAACCCTTGAGTTTGTTTCCCAAATTTCATGTTGGGTGGCTCACAATCACCTGTAAGTCCAATTCCAGGAGACGAATACTCTTCTGGCCTCTGTGGGCGCCCACAAACATGTAGACATTTATCACACTACACATGCATGCACACATGCACGCATGCATACACACACACACACACACATCAAAATAAAATCATTAAATCGGATCTTGCTTCAGGATGAAAGTTCAGGCCTGTTGTGAAATATTAGCATTCTTAAGAATCAGTTTATATATTTAAGGGGTAATAGGATTTCTGCATTCCAAGCCCTTAAAAGAACAGTAGCTTTCTTAAGGTAAGAATACCATAGAATTTAACCATTTAAAAATATATAGTTGTAGGATCCCATGATGCCTCAGTGGGTAAAGGCACTTTCCAACATGCCTGATGAGCTGAGTTTGATCCTGGAGTCCACGTGGAAGAAGAGCTCCCTCAATTCCCTCAAACCTTCTTCTGACTCCTACCCACATGCTGTGGAATGCACACACATGTGCACCCACAAAAAATAAATTGTAAAAAGTAACTTTTCAGGACAACCAGAGAGTTATCTCCCTTTAGTTTTCTATCACTCTATTCTTACTTCTAGTCATGATTCTGCACCATTGGGAAAGAACTGTTGCACCTAGAAACATTTTTTTTGTACATAGTTTTTTCACTTGCTTAGGTAGATTTGGATTAGGATTGAGTAATCTGGTAATGAAATGTTCATCAATAAAGAAAAAAAAAGCAAATATCTCTTCTAGTTGCTGGACACAATGAACTTTTTGGTAAATGTGTTGCAGATTAGTTGATTTTCTAAGTGTGGATCTATCCCTAGATGAGGTATCCTACCACATTGGTCTCTTTGTTTATTTTTATTTCAGCTCTGTATTTCTAAAGTATTATATCATGATAGTAAAGTGATAGGATTTCTCTAACAGAACAGATCAAAAAGCAAGGAATGTCTTCTTGTGAGCCCAGCTCTCTTTTCCTTTTGTGTGTTGCTTCATGGGGTCATTTACTGCACAGCAGCTTCTGAACCTCTGTTCCCTTTTGGCAGAGGAGAATGAACACATAGTGTTGTGATTTTTATGGTATAATTTCCCCAGTTTTACTTTCTGCTGAATCACATTTTTTTTGATTAATGTAAACCAGAATTTTCTCCACAATATTCCGTATCTTCCTCGATGCCAAGAAAACTTGATAGTCTGGGAAAGAAGGTCTATCTGTCTTGCATACACCTCTGGGACAAGTACCTCCAGTTAACAGAGTAGACTGACCCCAATAAGAAATGACCACTGCTCTGTGTGCTCAGAAGCCAGCAGGCCATAGAGCAGGCTGCCCAATAGCTCCCCAGAGTCCTTTGGCTTCCCTCATTAATCAGAACTTGTCTGTGTGGGAGCAGATGGCTGGTACAATATGGAGAAAACAGTCACATGAGTTTGCTTCTGTTTTACCAAACTTCCTTTCTACAGTCAGCAAACATAAAGTGAGGGACCTATGACAAGTGAACCAATACAGGGCATGGGATTCCCAAACAGAAGCTCACCCTCATGTGTCCTCTCCAAGGTTACTGCCCTGGCTATGCACATTCCCAGAGACCCTAGAACTTGCAGTGCCTGGAAAATAGTGTACGAGGGTGGCAGGAAACTAGCCACACAGAGAGAAATTCAAATCACCCATGCTTTAATCACATTCTACTTCCATTGCAGTTCAAACAATTTCTTAACATTATAGTTCTCTAAGTTATTAATCTGAAGCTTTTAGTGTAAATACTGCCACTCTTTTTAGTCCTTCCATGCATGTGTGTACAGCCCCCCAAACACAAGCATTCTTCACCAAAATAAAGAAAAAAAAAAGACCCCACCAATAATTTCCGTGGCTGTGTGTGCTTGACCTGGTGGATGGAGTAGGAGCATTTTAAACATCATTTTACTGAGACTGTTAGAAAAATCATAATCAGCAAACCTAGAAGAGGAGACAAGTGGAGGGTGATTTGTCATTTAGAAATACCATATGAATCTTATAAACTGAAGAATTTGATCATGCGAATAAAATACTTCATACCTATGATCAGGAACATTTTCCACCAACACCATTGCTCATACACTGAAAAAAAAAGTATGTAAAAGATCTACTTGGTGTGAGTGCTTTATAGGGTTTCAGGCACTGGCAATCTATTGTACTTAAATGCTAAATATACTAAACTCTCAGTTAACTCAGGGGCACTAAAAAGGGCATTACAACTATTTTACCTTCCTGATTAATTGGGGTAGGGAGGGTTAAATAAAATCTCCCTGTAGATGGTGAGATGGCTCAGTGGGTAAAGGTCATTGCCACCAAGCCTATTGACCTGAGTTTGATACCTAGGACCCACATGGTAGGAGCGTACTAACTTTTGTATGTTGTCCTTTACCTCCACAGATGTGCCATGGCACACCCATGTCTTTTCTCCACTATAAATAAAATAAAATAAGTGCTGTGGGATGTGTTGCTCTGATTGGTTGATAAAGTTGCATTGGCCTATGGCAGGGCAGGGTGGAGCCAGGCAGGAAAGTCCAATAGAGATAGTGAAAGGAGAAAGGAGAGTAAGGGGAGACGCCAAACCACCATCCAAAGAGCAACATATAATGGGAAGCAGGTAAAGGCATGGAACATGTAGCATACATAAATTAATAGTTATGGGTTGAGTTAAGTTGTAGGAGTTAGCTAGCAATAGACCATAGAATTTACAATTAATATTAAGCCTCTGAGTAATTATTTTATAGGCGGCTGCAGGACCAGGGAGCCAGGTGGGACCGGAGAAACCTGGGACCACAGGGCTGGGTAGGACTGGAGAAACTTCTGGCTACAAATAAGTTTAAAGAATCTTCTTTAGTGCTGAAAAATCTTGCAAAAATATGACTGTGTGCCCTGCCTTCATAATTCCACAGAACACCCGAGGAGTTAGGGGTCATTTGGAGAACTTATCCTATTATTTAAGGCTGTATCTGTGGTGGTGAAGTTGCAGGCACTGCAGAGATTGTGCAGTGACCCAGACCCTCCGTTTTCCTTTGGTAAAATGAGGGCAGGAACTGCATTTAGAATTTGCCAGCTGTGTTGGATGGAGCCCCTAATCTCCAATCTATCATACACTACCTAGGGTGTTCTTAAAGATTGTCATTCCTGCCATTGCACCCATTCAAAGAAGTTGTCATCAGGCATGTCTTGTACTTGGGGAAACTAAGGCCAGAGAGACTTGTGTCTTGACCAAGGTCATAAGGCAAGTGAGAAACAAAGCTAGCAAGGAGCCTAGAGCCTCTTGTCCGCTGTACTCTTCACCCCTGGGAGCACAGTGATCAAAGTGATTTCTCACAACGTTTGTCTGTCTTCTCCAGTGGTTCCAGATATTCAGTACAACTGACTTAGTCTTGTCCTCATTTGGTGGATACATGTTAAAGGTTTCCCCTAAGAGATAGCTGCTATCTCAAGATCTCAACCAGTTAATTATCATCAGCATCTTCAGGTTTTGGAAGCTATTTGGTAGAGAAGTGCATCCTGTGTCTTCAAGATCAGATGTGTACTTGCAGTGGGAGGGTGAAGGGGAATTGGAGGTAGATGGCTTTTTGTGCACTCAAACTGCACTATGGATGTGTGACTCTTACCTGTTCTATATGGAAAATTGGATGGTACCAGGGGAGATGTTGAAAGCTTCTTGCCATAAATCATGTCTCAGAGCTTTCAGGTTTGAATGGATGTGACAGACACTAAGGCTTTGCCTCTTGGGAGAATAGAGGTCACTGTATGACACAAGCAGCTCCAGAAAAGGAAACTGAGTGCATAGAGTTCATTGGACTCTTCCCACGGATAGGGGTTTATTTAGCATTTTCTGGAGCAGTGACTTGTAAGCAAGCAGGGGTGTTTTTGTTGGCTCATTTGTCTGCCCCCCAAAATGACTTTTTCTTCTGTGCTGAAGGGCACAAAAGGGAGCAGTTAGGGAGTGCTGCAACATCTTTGTTTAAAAGTCCTGGAGTTTACTCTGATTGCTCTTCCCCTAGTCTGACCTTCTCTTAGGAAGTTGTTGGTGATCTTGTATAACAAGGACTCTGACATCAGTGATCATCTTAAGCCTGCTTTGTTTTTATCTCTTAAAAATTATAGATTTCACTGTGGAAGAAATCAAAAGGACAAAAAGAAATTTAAAATAAACAACATAGAAAACAGAATTTATTTTTAAATGCAGACTCCATCCTATTGGTCTTCCATATAAAACGTTTCAGTGGTTTCTGTACACATTTGCACTCAAATCTGAGTTCTCATTTCTTTCGTAGAAGGTTCTGCACATCAGTAGGATTTTATTATAATAGCCAATGCAGTGGATACTGTTCATAGAACAATTTTATAGTAATTTGATTTCTGAACAAGTAAAACACCTTGTAGTAACTTTACTGCACTTATGAATGCACCACACCATCCTTGTCTCTCCCCTCCCATGTTGACTAATGAGGTTGTCAGTGGTTATTTTTGCTTATAAGTGATGCTTCAAGGAACATCTTTGTATATAGCTACTTACAGTTAAGTAACCTTCATCCAAAATGCTTGGGTTCAGATATATTTACGATCCCTGGTCGCTTTTCTCTTGGATTTGGAATAGTTGCATATTCATAATGACATTTCTTGAGGATGAGGCTCAAGCCTTCCTTTTCTTGTTGCTGTGACAAAATACTCAACAAAGCAATATAACGAATATCAAGAAACAATATAAACAATATAAATAAATAATAACATAAAGGCTTACAGTTCAGGGGTACAAGTCCACCAGGGTTTGGAAGGCACAGTGTCAAGAGCCCGAGGCAAGTGGTCATGTTGTGTCCACACTCAGGAAACAAAGAAGAATGCTGGTACTCAGCTTTTTCTCTTATTTTTTTCCCTTTTCTATTCACTCTGGGATGCTAACCTATAGGATGGCACTGCTTTCATTCCATGTGGAACATATCTTCCTCTAGAAAGTGTCTTTAGAAATGTTATCACAGACACACCCAAGAATGTGACTCATAGGTGAACCCAAGCCCAGTCAAGTTAACAGGGATGACTAGCTATGAAGAATTATAAAGAAAATTTATTTACATTTCAGATATGCCTTATTCATATAGCCTACATTCAGTTCTATGCAAATTAAATCAATCTTGCATTTGTAGAAACAAATTTTTAATATCAAATCATTAAGTAGCAAAGGTGTTACAACTCAGCCCCCATGAGAACAATTTGTGTCAGAACAGTCACCCTGATTGAACTCATATCCTGTGGATAAGTAACCATTTTCTTAGTCTTATTCACAGATAAGTACTTAATAGCAAATTATTACATATCATTACAACATAGTGAAAATGTAATGTGCTTGGGGCAACTGATGATGGTGTGAGTGCTCAAAAAGTTTCAAATTTGAGGACATTTTAGATTTGGTATTTTTGTGTTAGGAATGTTCAATGTGTATTGATGTGCTTAGATTAAAAGGACTCCTTGTAGCAATTAGGAGACTGATCAGGCCATTTAAATGAGATAATGAATGAAGGCACTTAACTGTCCTTACCTGCGCATTATCATAGTGAATATAAATTACTTTAGCCTCAGATTCAATTCATTCCAGCCCTAATGTTAGGGATACATTGGCCACCTCTCAGTAGTACTGAAGCCTAGGTAGTCTGCTTCCCAGACCTGTAGTTAGTTAGTAGATAAAAGCAACCTTTTCTCTGGGTCAGGACAAAGAACATGTCTAGCCTACACTGCCAGTGAGACTGAGCCATAGTTACCCACAGCACAAATATGTGCCCAATTGACCTGCTTGATGGTTTTTGTTCATGTATTTCTTCACTACTCCAACATTTCCTGCTACTTTCTTGACAATAAAACCCAAGGAACTATTTACTCTCAAGTTCTTGACTGCTCCCATGACAATTTTCAGCTGTGGTCTTAAACTCTTTGAACAGCCTTCAATCAAGAGATGAAATCAGACCCAGGGATCACCCAATGACAGAGAAATAGATGAGATCTACATGAACAACCTGGACAACAGTGGGAGTAATGAAGGGCAAGATTTGAGGGAAAGAAAGCTTAGGGGAGCAGGAGATCCCAGCTGGATCAAGAACAGAAAGGGAGAATGAGGAATAACAAACCATGATAAATGAAGACCACATGAGAACAGGAATAGGCAGAGTGCTAGAGAGGTCCCCAGAAATCCACAATGATACATCCACTGTAGACTGCTGGCAATGGTCGAGAGAAAGCCTGATCTGACCTAGTCTGGTGATCAGATGGCCAAACACCCTAACAGCCGAGCTGGAACTCTCATCCAATAACTGATGGAAGTGGATGCAAAGATCCTCAGCCAGGCCCCAGGTGGAGCTCCAGGTGTCCAACTGTCGAGAAAGAGGAAGGACTGTAAGAGTGTGAATTGTTGAATCCAAGATTGCAAAAAGCACAGGGACAAATAGCCAAACGAATGGAAGCACATGAATTATGAACCAAAGGCTGTGGAGCCCCCAGCTGGATGAGGCCCTCTGGATAAATGAGATAACTGAATAGCTTGAACTGTTTGGGAGGCATCCAGGCTGTGGGACCTGTCCTTAGTGCATGAGCTGGCTGTTTGGAACCTTGGGCTTACACAGGGACACTTTGCTCAGCTTGGAAGGAGGTGAGAGGACCTGCCTGTACTGAATCCACCAGGTTTAAAGGAATCCCCAGGGGTGTCTTGATCCTGGAGGACATGGGAATGGAGGGGAGGGGCTGAGGGTAAGGTGGGGGTGGGGGTGGGAGGGGGGATGACAGGGGAATCCATGGCTGATGTATAAAATTAAAACACATAATAATAATAATAAAAAGGAAAAAAAAAGCTTAAAGCAAAGAGATGAAATCTAAGGTCCCTGCTTCTGAAATCCAAGAACTTTGACTTGCAGTGGAGTGGAAGCAATACCAGGTTACTTTTGTATCTGTGTTATAAAAGACCAGGAAGCTTCTGTCTGGTTGACTACAATTCTAGCTCTTGGAAACTGAGCTACTGCTGTGGAACCATCTTTGTACACTGTAAATATGTATTAGTATCATTGATTAATAAAGAGCTGACTGGTCTATAGCTGGGCAGGAAGAGACTGGGTAGGAGAGCCACACTAGGAGAATTCTGGGAAGAAGAACGGCAGAGTCAGAGGAGTCATCAGCAGAGGCAGAGAGAAGCAAGATGGACTTGCTGTACTGAGAAAAGGTACCAAGCCATGTGGCAAAACATAGATAAGAAATTGGGCTATTTAAATGTAACAGTTAGCTAGTAACAAGTCTGAGCTGTTGGCCAAGTGTTTACAATTAAGTCTCCATGTCAGTTATTTGGAAACTGGCAGGCGAGAAAGAAAAGTCCACCAACAAGCTACCATGTCAAGAGTCCAGTGACCTCAAGGCTGCCATGATGGAGGTGCTATATTGAGTCACCATTGAGAGAAACATCAAGATTATCTCTATGGAGAGATGATGTCCAATGAATCCATAGTCATTCATGTCATTCCCTACAGCTGTAAGGCATGCTAGTGAAGAGACCTCAGTAATTATTCAACTCTTAGTTATTAAATCTGTCTTCTCAGGTAATTTCCTAGACACCATGAGAAAAACTGAGTTGTCTCTACTGGGCACCATCTCAATGCATAGCTCACACACTCATCAATATAAGAAACTCAGGACATTGACTCTGATAGTATCTCCAGGCAGGAGATATCATGAACATTTGCAAGAAAGTTAAAGACAAGAATATGTTCTATATAATTATTTTCTGCTATTCAGAGGTTGTATGCATTGCCTAAAAGATGTGCATTCAGAGTGCAGCCTCTCTCCAGTGTAGAACTTGCCTCAATCAATACTATCTAAGGAAATTAACTCTCAGAAAGTTACATGGCTTGAATTAGGCTAATAAATTGCTAAAGAACTATCAAGAGGGTATTGTTTATTAAGTTCCCAATAGTTCTCTTATGTTTAATGGTGTTTGCTTGTTCTATCATTAGCAATCTGCATACATTTGGTTAGAAATGTGTTTGACCTGAGCAGATACTGAGTAGGTTTTGCCTGGGCAAAGCCCTAAGTTCTGTCTTATCTGAATATGAGGAGGAGGGAGGGACTGTTTCTCAGTGACTGGGAATGATTCCTGGGTTGGATATGATATCTGTCACATACAATCACCTGGTTCCTATTTAGGATCAGACACATGACAGCAGGTGGAAGTGTGCCTTTTGATCCTGAAATGGCAGCAGACCTTCCCTTCTGCAGCTTCATCTGACAGATTTGGCAGGAAGGGAGAGGTGTGGAACCAGAAGCATCTGCCACTGAGTTGAGAAAGCTCAAAATCAATGATTTTGTTAAACTCACTTCCTCCCTTCGCTATCTAGGGAGCTTTCTTTGTATACACAATGAAGCCTAAGAATGTTTTCCCATGTTAAATTCTGGGGTCCCTTGTCTGCGACTCATTGGTGCTTCTGAGATGAAGCGTGTGTCAGTCCAGCCCTAACTTCAGAGGCATAGCTGCATGTTAGGTGTGAATGTACAGGCCTTGAGGAACTCAGAAGAAATCTGAGAACAAGGTTATTTTGTATCTCAGTTGTTGAACAACTCTCCCCTCTGCAGAAGAGAGACCTGTCCTTTTTTTTCCTACATGGATTCCAGCCACATTAAAATAAAAAGGACAACAGGTTAGATGTTGATGAAAACAAAGACCTTCCACTTACATCTTCATAGAAAGCAGTTCCTAAATTAGATGAGTGGAAACATTCATAAGGGTAATCCATGATAGCTTTTGTATAGTATATGTACAATTACTATAAGTAATTTGTAAAAAAAGAAAAAAAAAGAAAGAAAATAATATTTAGAGGAAAATATTTGGAAGAAAATTTGAGACTAACCTCCTAAACAAATAAAAATAATCTTAACCCATACACTAAAAATAATATAATAGAAGCAAAGTGGGGGTGTCTCACAATTATAATCCTCGAACTTACGAAGCTGAGGCAGGAGGATGGTCACAAAATCAAGGCCATCCTGGGCTATATAGATCTAGGCCAACCTGGGCTAAAATATGAGACTTTGCTTAAAAATAAACTGGAACAAAACAAGCACCAGCTATCCAAATGAACAAAACAAAGAAAAGGCACAAGTTTTTCACGGTGGAAGCTTAAGAGGCTAGCACTTCTACCAATAAGTGATCAACTCACAAGTAATTAAAGAAACACAAATGGATGACAGATGACAAAAAGCAGGCACCACAGTGTAACTCCACATCTGCCAGCATTTCTCGAGAGCAGTCACACACACTGTGGTGAAGCTGCCAGGGTGGGTCCTCCTACATACTGTTGGTAGGGACAGCATTCCTACTACCTTTCTAAAGGTGGAGTGGCTGTCTATCTCAAGACCACAAGAAGAACTCAAAACTTTTATGGAAAGAACTACCAGTAATCTAGCCTGGAGGCATAAGAGGTAAATCCAAGGATTGGTAAAAAGAATATCCATTGAAATGAAGTCTGTTGGAGCTGAAGAGGCCGCACTGTGGTTAAGAACTCTAGCCCTAGAGGATCTAACGCCCTCTTCTGCCTTCCATGGGCATTGCAATTATATAGACAAACTCCCACACAGGACTTCCATGCAGACCCCTTCCACTATTTAAAAATAAAAATAAAGTTTACTATAAAAGAAAGATGAAAACAACCTAAAAGTCCCTGATGGGCATGATCAAATAAGAGAGAGTACACAAAATATAGTAATTGTTTAAAGTTAAAATTTTAAAGAATATTTGATGAGATGAGCAATATTCTTATTGGAATGCGAATGGATACAATAGAACACAAACTATCAGTTGCCAATTTTGAACTCAAATTTATAAATACTAGATGCAAATACATCAAAATGTCAATGATTACCTCTGAGTGGAGAGATTATGAGTGACATTTATTTTCTTCTATTTAACACTTTGGTGTTTCCTAAATCTTTACAATGAACTTCAAATTAATCTTCTGCTACAGAACAAAATCATCAGCCACTCTGTGCAGGTTGAGTATCCCTTTTCTGAACAACTGACCTGTGCCTAGCTTTAACACTTTTTGAGCAGCAACATGATATCCTAAATGGAAAATGCCATACCATGAAACCATGTTTCATGCACAAAATTATTAAAAATATCATGTAGAATTACCTTCAGGGTAGGTGTGTAAAAAAACAAATGAATTTCATGCTGAGATTTGGGTCATATCCTCAAGATATCTTATTATATAAATATTCAAAAGTTTGAAGACATTCCCCACCCTAAATTTGAAACACTCTTGGCCCCAAGCCTTTTTGATAAGGGACATTCATTCTATACATTATTCATCAGTATCTGCAGGATGGAGGTCTGGGGTTGACTTAGTATGATTCCCTGTTTCTGGTCTCAGAAGGCCGAAAAATCAGGGTCAGGCAGGGTGAATTGTCACTGAGAGCACAGGCTCACACTTGCTCATTCACACTGTTGGCAGAACTCAGTGTCTATAGTTGGAGGATGCTGGCTGTGTCAGCCAAAGACATCTCGTAACTGCCAGAAGTTGTCACAATCCCTTTCCATGTGGCCCATGGGTGGTTCATGGCATTTAATTTGTTTATTTCTAGTTAAAAAAATAAGTGCATATATTGCATCTCTTGTGACCCACTAGGGAAAATTCTCTACTTTTATCCCACTTAGGAAATGGTTTTAAAGACACAGATGATATCCCTATAATAAGCTCAACTTATTTGGGAATGCATCGGCACCTGAAAAATATCCTTCAGAACATTACCATGAGCATGTGAACACTCTCCTGGATTTTTAATTCAGCCTCTAAATTATGAATGGACTCCTGGAAAGTTCCATAGCCCCTCTATGCTTCAGATATTTTTATTTCTAATACAGGACAGTAATAATTGTAATTGTTTAAAGAGTTGTTATAAAATTTGTTGCAAATTTAAGTGTAATAACATTTGATCGCTTAATTTGGCATGAAATTTGGTTTCCCTTACCTGGGTTAGGAAATACAGAACATAATTAAGGTCCACAAAAACTAGTTAGGCAGAAAATAGTTTGACTACGTACCTAAGGAAGTTCCTCAGATGTTCTCATTATCTTCTTTTCTTGTTAAATGCTGGGAGCCTGCTTATTCCCTACCTCTGGGCAGTGTTACCCCGAAGTACTATTAAACCAATGAGCATGTCTGAGAGCTTTGAACTTCTTTCCATATTTGAATCTCTACTTCTGTTTCCAGCAAAGAACATTGAATGCTTCATAATGGCTATAAAAACCTTGTCAGACTTGATTCAGTTAATTCTCAATCTATCTTTGACAGTATAACCATACGTCCTTTAATATCTCCAGGAATCAGATTACTCATCCATGAAATGGCCATACTAACAACATACCTGAACTTTGAAAGAGGCCAAAGAGATGGGCAGTGGTGGAGCATGCATTTAATCCTAGTACTTGGGAGGCAGAGGCAGGATGATCTCTGAATTCGAGGCCAGCCTGGTTTACAAAGTGAGTTGCAGGACAACCAATGCTATGTAAAGAAATCCTGTGTTGGGGGGAGAAAAGAGGCTAAGGATAAGAGAACAATGCTGGATCCACAGTGTACCTTCCATACATGGCAATGATCATTTGTATGATGGATATTGTATAAATATTAGTTGAATCATTACGTTGAAAGCTAGGAAATATATTTTCCCGTTCATAAATAAGGAATTTGAACTAGAACGAGGTTAAGCGATTTGTCCAAGGTTACACATTAGAACAGTAACAATGCTGGATTTTGCATCCAAGGTCACTGTACCACATTCCACCTCCTTTGATACCATTGCACCTACTGTGCCCTTATCAAGGGTAGAGGCTGACAAACAGCATAAACACACTGGGTACAAATAAGTGCAAATAAGGTTGGCAGGCAAATGCAATGTAGTTTCTCAATCATCAAAATATAGCACATGGACTCAGGGAATATCCTGGGCTGGAGTGAGTGTAATGTAAAAGCTAGAGTCTAGGGAAGAATGTTGTGAAAAGCTGTCTTCTGGACATGACATGGCCATTGCTCTTATGAATTCACAACATCTACAGTTATCCAAATAAGGCCCATATAAGACTGAGCCAGTCAATAATCCTACGTTGGAATTAGAAAGACACTCACAAGACTCTACCCCTAATAAAGCTATTGGTAATTTATGGCTACTAGATGAAAGATATTCACTTTATTTTCAGCAGTGTGAACATTGGTTGCTCATGCTTTGCAGGTAGCACTAATTGGGCTAAGTGTGTTATTAAAAACAGAAGATAAGCCTGGTGGTGGTGGCACATGCCTTTAAACCCGACATGCAGGAGGCAGAGCCAGGCGGAACTCTGTGAGTTCCTGGCCAGCCTGGTATAGAGAGCGAGATCCAGGACAGGCACAAAAACCACACAGAAAAACCCTGTCTCAAAAACCACCAAAACAAACAAACAAACAAACAAACAAACAAACAAAACACCAGGAGATGAATACATGAATGTAGGTGGGACATGTCTTGGGATATGTCTTGAGTAAATGTGTTAGTTAATTAAAGGCAGATGTGATCAAGATGCATTATATATGTGCATGAAACTATTAAAGAATAAATAAAAATATAAGTATATAGAATATAAACAAGATACAAGTGGATAAATGTATTATAGTCCCCACCAGAGTCTAGCTGCAGATGAAAAAAGGATTCGCTCCTGTGAACAGGCTTGTGCCAGCTGGAAGGGGGCTTCATTTTCCTTGTGTGACAGCTGCTCTTAGTAGGAAAGAATGCCTCAGAGTTGGCACCACAATTAAGCCTAGAATCCATTTCACTTGATTCATAAATACGTAGCTGAAAATCTACAGCCAGGGAGGCAAAGAAGATATGTCTCCTTAAGATTTTTACTTTTATATTTAGAGGGAATAGGACTTACTTATAAATCTCCATTTTTCCACTTCAGTCAGTTTCTACTTTGTTGTTGTTGAGACAGGATCTTCTGTACTTCACGCTTGCCTTGAACGTGCTATGTAGCCAAGGATGATCATGAACACCATGGATAGAGCTGAGGGTAGACTTGTAAAAAATAGAAGAAAAAAAAAAAACTTGTTTTAAGTTTTGTAAGAAAGAAAAGGGGGGTGTGGTTAGTGAAGGACTGAGTAGAAGGAGCTAGACAGAGAAAGAGATTGTGGTCCTGGATTTCATTTTCTGTCTATTGGTAAGTCCTCAAGATATTATTAACCATGAGTATCCATAGTCTCATTTATTTCTTAGTATGTTTTGTGCATGTGTGTGAGCATGTATAATGTATATGTGTACAAGCATTCTTACTGAACTAGCTCCTTAGCTACCCTTTGCATTTTTATTAGTTCTTTGAGAATTCCATACTTGTTTTGATCTCACTCATCCTTCTTATCCCAACTCTTCTCAGATACACCCCCTCTTCCCTTCCCTTTATGTCCAATTCATACCCAATCAATGCCAATTTATGCTGTCCAAATATTCTTGGATTTGTTGCTTTCTACTGGGGCATGCTTCACATACCAGGGGCTTTACCTTTAGAGAAAAGTGATCCTTCCTGTCCTAGGAGCTAGGCATTGCCAATAGTTCCTTGTCTAGCGGTAGAACTTCCTACTCACTTCTCCTCTCCATGCTGAGATTTGGTTTGGCTTGGGCTTGCACAAGTCTTGTGCATAGTGTCACAACCAATGTGAGTTCACATATGGAGCCATCCTGCTGTGTCTAAACACAGTTTCCTTGTAGTCAGCTATCACCTCTGATTCCTATGCTCTTTCTCTCTTCTCAAATGATCCCTGAGTCTTTAGAGGAGAGTGTGTAGTGTCTGTGCTCCATTTACGACTGGATATTTTAATTCTCTGAACCGTAGCCCATTTGTGGGTCTCTGTGTTGATTATCAACTACAAACAGAAGTTTCTCTAATGAGGATTGAAAGCTGCCTTAATCTATTGATACAATGGTAAGTCATTAGGAGCTGGCTTAATACCACGTCCATATAACAGGGTTATAACAGCAGGTTCTTTCCAAGGGTCCATGATCATTCTAGCCATAAGTTTTTGATCCATTAATGATGCCAGGCACAGAAACCATCTTGTAGAGCAGGCCTTAAATCTAATCAGAAAGTAGTTGGTCATTCTCATGATATTTGTGCCATAGCCACGATTATACTAGTGGGCAGTCTTGACAGGTTGGTTGTTTTTATGGCACATGGGGTTAACACCTGGACAACACTGGTGATTACTTTGCTCCTCTGGTAATGTGAATTTCATCTTCTAGCATCATGAAAGCTAGCCAGCAGGGATGAAGCTTACAGGTCAGTACCAGCATGATTTCTCCATGGTCTATGACTCAAGTTCATCGTGTTTTTGACAGTAGTCTTAATGTCAGATTCTGGAGGGTAAATCGAGCATTGATAGCAGCCTGTAATGTTAGGGGAATTTGGGGACCTCTATAGCCTACAACCTACAACCTCAAAAGAAGTAATCCATTCCTGACTCAGGCCTTTTTATTTGTTATCCTGTGGTCTCTGGCATAGGCGTTGTTGCCCCATTGTAGGATAACTCATTTTGACTCTTTTTTTGTAGAGGAAAGAATGAAAGGTTCTAGAGATGCAGATCAATGGGATAAAACTGAGAAGCCAGTCAATTGATACTTCACAAAACCATCAAGACAAGCAAGTCTTGGGAAAGAATAGTCCTTTCAATAAATTGTACTAAGTCAACTGGATACCCATACAAACAATGAAATAATAGTATTGGATGCTGGGTAGAATATAAACAAAAGAGCTGTATTGAGGCTATAGTTTTAGAAGTCTACAAATATAGCACTGACATCAGCTCCCAATGAGAGTGTTGTTGTAGATAGCATCACATGTAAGCAGCATGGAGAAGGTAGTTAGAGATACACAGTTAGGACATATGCAAGGGAATAAATTGAGAAAGGCAACCTTGCTTTGTTCCAATCAATTATATTCAGAGACACAGAAAGTGCTCTTATGAAATCTAGCTTGATTCCATGAAAATGTTACAAATCTCTGTTAAATATGTAATTGCCATCTTTTAAAGATCCCATACCTCAATATTGTCACATTGGAAACCATGCTTTTAGTACTTGAACTTAGGGGGAAAACTACATCCAAACTCTAGCAGGGTTCACATTACTTGGGCTAGGATATTTTCTTTAATTGCTCTGTTTATCCAGATGCTTTCTCTATGCCACAAACCCATCCCTTTAAAGTACAAATTTCAGCATTTTTACAATGTTTGTAAAGTAATGAAACAGTCATTATATTCTAATTTTGGAAAATTTCCACCACTCCTCCAAATCTCCCACCAAGTAACAGCCATTCTCTCTCCCCTCCTCCTTGGCTAATTAAATAAACGAAGGAGGAGTGGATTAGGGGTAGGGATTGGGGGCAGGGGAAGGAGCTACAGTTTAATTAATAAAAGAAAGTCACAAAAGCAGTTTTGGGGTGGTGGTGGTGGGGTGGGGTGGATGGTGGTGGTAATCTTTTCAACACATGTTGACCTAAACCTCATGCCTTCTCTGGACTACATCAACATGAACTATCCATTAAAAACATGGATCAACTGGGCTCCATAAAAACTAAAATTTGCTCATTGGAAGGTACTGCTAAGAAAATGAAAATGCAAGCTAGAGATTGGGAGAAAATGTCTGATTTATGTCAAGGATGTATGAGGAATTTCACAACGGAACAGTAAGAAAAGATATAAAATGAGGGAAGACTTATAATTTGCCAAAGGCGATAGAACCATAGTAAAACAACAGAAGACATACCTGACATAGTTGTTGCATATACACAAATTGACCTTGAGAGGTGAATTTCATTCCCATGCAAATGGCTAAATGCAAAATGCCAACAGCATCAAAAGCTGACAAGGATTCAGCAATGATCATTCTCCAGGAAAGTGGTCTGGCAGTTTCTTATAAAATTAAACATACCACCCACTCATTTTGGTTACTCTAGAGAAACAAAAATTTTTGTTCACATAAGAGCTTGTCCAAGGATACTTTTGACAACTTTGTTCATGATTACTCCATACTAAGAATAATCCAGTCTCCTCCGGGAGTGAATGAGTAAACAGACCGTGCTGCAGCCCACACAGTGTAATGCAATTTAGCAATAAGCGGAAAGAAAGAACCCTGACAAATACAGCAATTTAGGTGAATTGCAAAGGCATTATACTGCTTCACAGAAGCCCATTCAAGGTTTCCAAATCTTAGGATTTTGTTTATATCACATAGTTAAGAGTCAAAACTAGATCAGTGGTTTTTAGGGGACCAGGGAACACCATAGAAAAGAGGATAGGGAGATTGTAAGAGCCAGAGGACTAGGAAATCTGCTGTGAGGTTGTGCCTCCTAGGAGTGAGAAGGATGCTTCACCCGTGATATCTCAACAATATGGCTGCCTGAGCAAGACTTGGAGATGTATAACACCAGCAGACATGCTAACATGGAAGGGGAAGATCTCACCGGGTCCCACCCTCAGACAGATTATTACAGGTGCGTGGGGATGCTGAGATTAGGAGAAACAAATAGTCTTTCTTAGGGATGCACTCGAAGTGGTTATTCAACACCAACTGGTCAGCCCTGAAATCCTATAAATACAAGTAACACTAAACGGACTGAGCAGGTTATATTTATATATTTAGGCACACATACATATATGCAACAATAACAATTAAAGAATAAGAGATATAGTTTGAGAGGGTTTGGGAGGGTACATGGAGAAGACTGGAGGAAGGACAAAGAAGGAAGAATTGTTGTAAATATATTTTAAGTTGAAAATAAAAATTAAATATCGTAATATCGTAACAATGATGATAATTTTGATGACGATGATGATGATGATGATGATGATAAGAAGAAGCCCATGAAGGAATTGGGAGGATGTTCTGTATTCTTAATGTCCTGATTACAAAAATATGCACATGTTAAAATTCCTAGTTTTATGTAAAAAATAATTTTACTAAACACTAGTTTTAAGAACATGAAAATAAAAGTTTTCTTGAAATTCAAGAACTCCAAGGACAAATTAATCTTTTAACTAATCTGCCATTGCTATCCATACCAAAGTGAGGTTAAAGTTAATCTCACACCCCTCTCGTGTGTGTGTGTGTGTGTGTGTGTGTGTGTGTGTGTGTGTGTGTACCAGCACATACATATTACAGTACATACTTGGAGGTCAGAGAACACCCTCAGATGTCTGTCCTCACCTTTCATTTTGTTTGAGGCTGTGTCTCTGGTTCCTCACCACTGCCTACACAGGCTAACTGACAGCTGGCTTCTGTAGATCCTCTTGTCTTGGCCTCCCATCTCTCAAAGAAGCACTGCTATTACAGATTTGTGCTACTGCACTGGCTTTACACAGGTTCTGAGACTTCAAACTCAGATGGTCATGCTTATATGGCAAGTATTCTATCTTCTGAGCCATCTCTTCAGCTCCAGACCTAACACTTAATATCAACTCTCCAACTGTAATGTCCAGACAATTACTTGTCATGTGATGATAGAACTGAAGTGAGCTAGCACCCCAAAGGCACACAAAATGGTGCCTGGCACATGAGAGCTCAGTTAAAATTCAACTGTTTCTTTCTGTAACTATTCTCTCTGTCTTATCAAAGAGAATGATGCCAATGAACAAATTTAGTCTCATATTTTAATCACTAAAATGGCCACATCAGGACATTTTGAGGAGCAGTATTTATTCTGAAATTGCAACCCAGGCTCACCAAACCTTTCGCAGACAGATAGTCACTGTTCTCTGATATCCAAGGTAGCTGATTAGGGATCATGTAGAACCTCCTGTTACCTTGTTGATTAATCTCAGAAGAAGTGTCAGCAAAATAGATTAGGAGAAAGGCTCCTGGACAGCTACAGTCTGAGGGTAGTTTCTGAAAGCTAATATGGATTTCCGTTGCTGGTGTGTGTGTGTGTGTGTGTGTGTGTGTGTGTGTGTGTGTGTGTGTGTGTTCCTGTGTAGTATCTTACTCATCCCTCTGATGCTATCTGACAGCCACAAAAAATGGGATTTTCTAACATCAGAATTCCAGTCTTAATTTTGTTTTGTTTTGCTTTGAGACATGGTCTTGTGTATCTCACACTGGCCTCCAGCCTACTATGCAGATCAGAATGGCTTTAAATTCCTGTTTCTTCTACTTCTACCCCACAAGTGCAAGGATTACAGGCATGTGTCCCACCAGTGGCTTCTAGGGCTTTTCTTCTTAAGTCTGACATCAATAGCCCAGGACAGCTTCATGAGTAAGGGCCTGGGGTCACTGAAGATCTATAACTGATAAAGAAGGGTCCCTGATTGAGCATGTCTGATCCCTTAAGGTAATAGGCAAGTTTTGTCTGGATCCTCTAATCTTTATCAGCTGCCTTGTAGGCCTGCTTCTCCAGTCTCTCTCAGCTGGCAGATTCCCCTGTCCCTGCAAACTACCTGCTATAGCATCTCTCCAGGAAACATCAGAGAGGGTCAATTCCTGAGCCATCCCGATATCTCCTAATCAACTCTAACAGCCCTGTCTGCTTGCCACTTGAGGGTGGTGTTAAACAGAACTTCCTGGAGAGTATTCTGGGAATTGTTTAGAAACACATCTGTGATGGGCAGGCTAGGAAGATGAAGCTAACTGCAGAGAAAGAAAAGATACAAGGCTCTGCCAGTCTGAGCTCTCTCTGGCCTATTTCCACAGTTTAGTGTTCTATTGTAGTGTTCTCTCTCTCTCTCTCTCCCTCTCTCTCTCTTGTGTGTGTGTGTGTGTGTGTGTGTGTGTGTGTGTGTGTGTGTGTGTGTGTAAACCATGGTCACCCAAGGAGGCCAGAAGAGAGCTATCAGGTCTTCTGGAGCTGGAGTTATAGTCATTTGTGAGGCATGTAACATGAATATTGGGAATTGAACTCTAGCCCTTTGAGTTCATTAGCAAGTTCACTAGCAAGTGCCCCTTCCCACTGAGCCATCCTTCTAGCTGTCAGAGTCAGATTGTTTCTAAAGTCTTTATGACTTAAAATATTACAGGATTCTGGCTCATACATAAGTTTTTTGTGGTTCTGACAATTATTTTCCAAATAAATATTGACAATACCCAAACAAACAAACAACCAACAATAAAATATTCTCCCCCAAAGAATGGCAATAAAATTTAAACTGAACTGGGCATACTCTTATCTTTGTTGTGTGACTCAAAATAGCTACAGAGATACAGAATCTTGAAGTATCAATGAATCAACACTGACATGTAATACTGTCCGGTGTGATTTCACACAGAGTGTGAGGAGGACAATGAGCTTCATTTTTCTAGCAGATGTTAAAGAGAAGGTCTTGAATTAGGTACAGTATGTAGGCTGTCTAGCAGAAGACGGGGAGAGATAGGAGGTGGTGGTGGTAACTGAAGGCTCAGGAGAGCCTGGGAGGTTTGTGAGCCTTGGCTGACAGCAAAATCATAATGGTGTAACCCCTTTACCTTTGTTCTTTGAACAAAACATGCTAGATGTTCACCAGCCAAATCATCTCCTACTTAAGAGACATGCATCTTTATATGGGGCAGAACATCATCAGATTGGCATCAGATTGTGTCAGGAGACAAATACTTACATGCATGGCTTCTGGCAAAATGGCAGCAAAAAGAGAAATGGGATGACAAGGACAGAACCTGAACTGGCTGATGGGTCCAGTGGTTTTTTTGTTTTTGTTTTTTTCCAGAGTCAACTGTTTACAATTTCATTTTACTAATACAGACTGTTCCCATGCAAGGCTCACATGAGTAACATAAATTGTCCTCCCATCCCTGTTCAGTTGCAATGACACTGAATCGGTGTTCAATTAGGGCCATAGAACTGGCAGGAAGACAGGAACTTGGGTTTAGCTGTTATCTATCTTTTGGTGATTATTGTGTACCTTAATAAACTTGAATGAGGAATGAGAGGACAGAGCCAGCCATTAGATTAGACATAGAGGTCAGGCAGTGGTGGCACACACCTTTAATCCTGTCATTTAAGGATAGAGATCTGCCTGGATCTCTGTGAGTTCAAGGCCACACTGGAAATAGAGCCAGGCAGGGACACCTTTAATCCCAAGAAGTGATGTCTGGGGAGAGAAAGGTATATAAGGAACCAGGAAACAGGAACTCACTCTTTTGAGACAGAGGATTTCGTTAAGGTAAGAACTTGTAGCGGGCTTGTTCTGTTTTTCTGATCTTTCAGCTTTCACCCCAATATCTGGCTCTGGATTTTTTTTTTCTAGACAGGGTTTCTCTGTGTAGCCTTGCACCTTTCCTGGAACTTGCTTTGGAGACCAGGCTGGCCTTGAACTCACAGAGATCTGCCTGCCTCTGCCTCCTGAGTGTTGGGATTAAAGGTGTGTGCCACCACCACCCAGCTATATATATATAAATATATATATATATATATATATATAAATATATATATTTAATAAGACCATTTAGAAATTCACACTATACTATCTGTCAATGGCATGGTTACTTTGACCACCACCATTCATCCCTTTTGCTATTTTAGCATGGGAAAGTCATCTTTATCCCTACCATTGATAGAGTGAATAGATGTTGGATTCCTACTATACCATGCGCTGGGTTAAGAATCTGGATTACAAAAAATTCCTCTGGCTTTCATTGATTTCTAGTGGTAAGAGCTGAATTTGTTGAGCTGGTGGCCAACCATATGTATTTTCAGAGATAATGAAATGGAGTCCACAAAACACTCGTCAAATAGTTGTTTGTGGTACTCATTTCACAATAAGCTAGCTCATTTATTTAAAAATCATAGGGAGTTTGGGAGAATTGGGGCATTTACTCCAGAGCTTTAGAATTAACCGTGCTGCTACATGTTGCCTCTTGATTTTGGTGATCTAAATACATAAATATTATCATCTATTCTAATGTGTGTCATAAGATTTTATTAAAGGAATTAGCAAAATATAAGGCATTGATAAAATTCATTGAAAAGAGCAGTAGAAATCACAGAACAAGTCTGTATGTTGGCCATATGCATATCTTTAAAATTCTATTACATGGTTTGCAGGACAAAGAGTTAAAATTTTGTCTACCCTATCACACATTGAAGAAGCCTTTGAGCATTCACAATCCGTGTCAATACACAGTGACATTTATGTCTCAGTTGGCATATTAGGGACTCTCAGGACATTCTGCCCTGCAACCCCATGCTTACTCATGCCTAAGAAGTTTGATCTTGTCTTCCTAAGAAATAAAGCTATGAAGAAAGAGCAAGAACAGAGTCAAGTGGCAAATGTAACAGCTGCCAGGTGGCTTATAAACTCTGTGGTGCATTAAATGCACTTTTGGCATCCTAGTATACAGATTCTCCAATTTGCTGCCTTTAAACTAGTTGAGTCACAGGAGTCTCTACTCCTAAACCCATAACTGCCTTAGTTCTCATTCAATCAGTATCAGACTATTTTTCGAGAATTGAACTATTTTTTATGACAACTGAAATAAATAAAGACCTTCTGTTTATAGACTGGGTATGGTAGCACCTGGGTTTAGAGGAATATTCTTCCTGAAAATATAATTGCTAATTTAATATTTACTGAGTACTAGGAAGTGTCTGTGGTATCAAGTTTGCAGTAACAGAGGCTCAAGAATGGTGTCTGACCTCACTCCACTCACACTCTACCTGCCGCAGATAGACAATAAAGTGACATACATACATACTTTTGTGATTCTGTGGGGATGATATGAAGGAAAAGCAGATGTATGAAAGTAAACTAAATAAGGATAGGGGGATGGAAATGTAGAGATATGGCTGGCCTCACTCATAGAATCTGGACAGAAACATGAAGGAGCCAGCTGTGGTGGTGCACATCTGCAATCCTAGCAATCAAGAGGTTGAGGCAGAAGGTTGTAAGTTGGAGACCAGATCAGACTGGGGAGGGGGGAACAGGGGGAGATGACAAATGTCCTTTGGGGAAACTTTTATGTAGTTCTCAACCTTCTTAATGTTTTTGTTAATATAGTTCCTCATGTTATGGTGATCCCCATCCATAAAAATATTTTTGTTGCTGCTTCATAACTATAATTTTACTACTGTGGTGAATATTAATGTAAATTTCTGATATACAGGATATATTTTCATTGTTACAAAGTGACCCAAAGTGGTCACAACCCATGGGTTGAGAACTGCTGCTTTCAAGACAGAGAAGAGAAGATTCAAATATTCTGAGACCAGAGTATGCCTGACATATTCAGGGAGCAGCACAGAGGCCAGAAAGAAAAACAAAGAAGAACAGATGTCACTCTTAGTCTCTAGATTATATACTACCTCTTAGCTTCTCCTATCAGAACCTGGCATTCTAAACCTTTCAGAGTCTGGTTCCAACTCCACTCCAGCCTTTTCTCAACTATTGGCTTTTACAGCATGATCTATCCTCCTGACCTTACATGATGCATTTTCCTCTGGGTGTTGTTCCTCTGAAGGTTCTCTGACTGCAGAGTTGTCAATGAGATGGGATTTTTCTCCCCAAAGCACATTAATAACTTCTAAAGTTTCTTTTGATGTTGCTATTGTTATGATCTGGGTTTCTGCTGGTATTCAGTAGACAGAGGCCAGGAGTGCATGCACATCCAACACAAGGAACCACTTAGTCCAACATGTGAGTAACACTAAGGCTGAGAAATACTACTCTAACTTTCCCAAGTCGTCAAAGTCTGGGACTTCTTTTATTTGGTTACTTTTGCTTGCTTTTTTTCTGTTTCTGATGTGCTTATGGGAACAAGGTGTCATTTTATATATTCTAATCTGACTCTGTGCATGTTTCATAATAATACAGCATAAACCTCATTCCTAGCTTTATCTAATATGATAATAGGCACCTTTTCATCATCTAAAAAAAAAAAAAACAGGACAAAGAGCAACTCATACCTACTGGGAGAAATAAATTGACTATTGTATATAGAATTTTTACCACTATGCCTAATACAGAGCCTAATAAATATTATTATACCAGTTGATTGATTTCCTTAACAGGTTTGTATGACCCTTGAAAGCAATGATCATATCTCATGTTTATTATAGAGTCATATTTCTTGTATCTTCTATCTGCAAAGTCAGATAAACCAGGGCTATTTCCTAGAGCTTTCTTAGTAATGGTAGAACATTAGTAAGTCTTCTATATATGTTCAAACAATGGGGTCCAAAAGTGTGGGGATGCAGTGCTAGGACATTTCATTTCAGGTAGTAAGCTGCTTGTCTAAGATCAATGAGCTACTCTTCAGGCTCTATTGATTCTTGATCTAGGAAAGATCCATCTCAGACTGAATCCCATGTGCTACCTGCACTCTTGTGTTCAGGTGAGGATGGCTGATGGAGAAATGCTAAGAATAGAAGGCAAAGATGAGGCCAGTGCTGCTCAGAGATGGGAGATGCAGGGTGTGGCTTGAGGAAACAGAGCTGATACACGGTCTGCAGACCAGAATAAGGGCTGATTATGGCCAGCCATCTGTTCTGTATGTTTGAATATGTGTGTCTTCACTCTCATGGGTAACTTGCTGAGTTCCCAACTTGTTTTCTAGAGATAAGAGCAGTGCAACAAGACAGATAAACCTGTCATATTTCAGCAAGCTATCACATGTCACATTACTCTCAAATAATTTCTCACTTAAAGAAAGTCAGTATTTTCATGCATGGAATTTGCTCAAATACAATTATATTTAGAGAGCTACTAAGAATGTTTCTTTCCTATTTCTAATATAGGGCATCCAAGAACCCTAGGAAACAAAGGATATTCTTTCTTCTGGGTAGAAACAGGGTCCAGTGGGGTGCCAGTGACATGGGAAGGGCTGAGTCGGTAGAATGAATACACTGTATTGGCAGTCGCTTCTTTTCAGGTATGAGAACCTACCACATTGCTTCTCATCTTGAGGTCTTAACACTTGCTATTCCACATGCCTTCCCACCCCCCTTCTCCATGATGAAGCTTACACACACTCTGGTCTTAACATTTTCACTTAAATGCCCCCCCCACAAGCTTCTTATCTCACTTCTCTGACCCAGGGAAATCATTCTCCCCAACAATTTTCTATCAACACCCTCTACTCTTGTCCCTAACATAGCTGCAATAAGTGGAAATTATGTTCTATTCCCCAGACTATAAGCTCCAGGTGGAGCAATAGCAAGATGGTCTTATTCATTAATTGATGCCTGTACACATTACAATACCTGGGGCATAGTATATGTCCCACAATAAATATTTATGGAAAGAATTGATAAAGCAGCTATTAAAAGTCAAGGGGCTGGAGAGATGGCTCAGGCATTAAGAGCACTTTCTGCGCTTTCAGTGGACTCAGGTTTGGTTCTGAGCACCCACATGGTGACTCACAACCATCTATAACTCCAGTTCCAGGGGTTGTGACTCCCTCTTCTGGCTGTTGCAGGCACTGCACACATGTGGTACTCATACATACAAACAAAATACTCATCACCTAAAATAAATAAGTAAATAAATAAATTTTATACATTATTATATCTAAATATAAGATATATTTGTATATTCTATATATTTTAAAGTTGAGGGACCAAAACAAGCACTCTTTGTCTCTCTCTTTGTCATTCATTTGTTGTGATATCAAGTAACTTTTCTTCAGAGATATCACTCATAACTACTATTATTTTCTGTGTCTGACTCTGTTTGGCTCTTTCAACAACAAGATGTAGAAGTAGGAACTATTTATTAACCACTTTTCATAGATAGGAAAATAAAGGTGTTAAGCTAAATGATTCATGAACTCTATTTAACTCATATTTTAAAGAGCAATTCAAACAGTGAAACTAGAGTCAGTGAGATGGCATGGCTGGAGGTAGGTATTGAAACAGTTAAAAAGTAACTGCGAATAAGGTAGGTGTGGACACATGAGAAGTAGGAAGGAGGCTGGCAGAGAGAAGTCCTGCCGACAAGGTGATGTATCTGATCTCATTCCAATTTATCTAATAAGTTAAATGAGTCCAGCCAGGGTTAACAGCTGCTATAGCACTGGCTTTATAAGATGTGACAAAGACCAGGCAGGAGTCAATAGTTTGCCAAAAGCTAATGATACATTCTGAAAGTGGCATATCATTTAGTCTCTCTTACTCTCCTACCCCCAAAGCATAATTTTTCCCATCCTCTTCTCTAGGATTTCTTGCTTATTTGACAGCAAAGCAAATGAGCTATGTCCAGTGAAGAATGAAGGCACAATCCAGAGCCTCACGTTGCTCACTGCCCCTGTTTAATCTTGTGTGACTTCCTGAGTAATTGAAGAAGACATCGAGAGTGAAGGGAGAGATGTGCATATCTCCTTGGTCTCTTGATGGACTCCATCTGGCTCTTGAGAGGTTTGTTTTCAAGAGGTGCGGTGGTAAGCATGGACAGTCATGATACTGAGAGGCACAATGAGCATGAGTCCCCAAGATCATGGACAAAGTGGGGCTTCTTTGTATTTCTAGGTGCAGTTCTAGTGGCAGTAAGGAATGTGAACACCTAGCCTCAGTGGCTGATGCTATGAATGGATTCCTTCTCAGCTCTGTCACTCAGTCCTGTGACTTTGGTGAGCTCATTCTCCTGGGCTCACAACATCCCTATCTATAAAGACAAGATAATGGAGCAACATGGGGGCATGGAGGCTTAATTATTGTTTGCAGAGGGCTTGCACATTCTTGGATGAATGCTGCAATCAAGGTGCTGTGCAAAATATTATCATTTTGCATGTCAGTTAGAAAGATGGCTTACAGCTGTCATCAAATAGGGGGTGAGTCTTAATCAAGGCAGAACTTTAAATATAAGGGAGAGAAGGAGGCTGGAGAAAGCTTATTCCAGAGCAATAATAACTTCTCCACTTAATTGGCCATAATCCAAAACTCCTATCATTCTTGGCATTAGGTACTATGGACAACTAAAGTTGGTCCCAAATTCTTTGACTCTTTTTTTTCCATCAAAAGTTAAAGTCTGTTCCTATTACTTTGAACATGGGTCTTAAATGAAAATGGCATAAAGGCAAGTATAGTCTTGAAGACAACTTGCAGCTTTTCTTGGTCTCTGGGAACCCTGGAACACCATGTAAAACATCCAGATGCCTTGTTCCAGGGTCCAAGTGTATGTAATTTTTAGAGGGGGAAAAGTGGGGCCAGGTATATGAATGAAGTCTTCTTGGCTCTTCACACCATAAAATGATAGCTTTGTTGTCACAGAGAGTTGGAGAGCCACCCAGCAAAGTCTTGCTTGAATCTCTGATATACAAAACTATATGATAAGGGTAGTTACATGTGAACTAACAGTTTTATCATTTACATCTCATCCATTGTATCCCTTGTTTATATTTTGCTTGGAAATTGAATACACTTACTTTGAATTTGTACATGAGGAATTTAATTCCTAGATGGAACAAATAAGATGACCCTTCAGCTGCCCATCTTTACAGAAAGCCTGGAAAAGGAGAGATTCTTTTCAATGCTTTGTTGTTTTGTTCTAAGCACTGTCCACATTCCATTCCTAAGCCATCCCAGGCAGATGTGTTTTCCTCTGATGTTCACAAAGAAGGATTAACTCTCAGATCTTCAAGATGTGCTCATTGATTGAACAATTCTCGGTGCCAACCTCTGTGCTTTGTCTCATTGTATCTTCCCCCTTGACTTATGAGAGAGAAGCTCTCCTCTGTCTTTATTTTCTAGTTCAGGCTCCAGATCACCTAGATGGCTCGTTTCCGTGCTCAGAGTAGACACTAGGGTGTTGTTCTGGGAGATTCTTACGATAAGGGTATCAAGGATCTCCTACACCATCACTTGTGCTGGAACTTGATGTGTCTAAGCTAGCTTATATCAAAGGGACTGACTTGCACAAAATCTGGAAAGACAGCTGCTAATGATGCCTAGAACAGTCATTTGCTTCTCCTGTAGCCAAACTGGTCCTACTCTGAAGAAGAGCATTACTGAAGGGTAAGAGACTCTGCTTACCATCCCCTGTAGCTGTAGGTTTTAGGAAACACAAGGAAATGTCTGGTGCTTCCTGGACCTTGCTCACTGTGGGCAAATGAATCCATTTATTCTTAGTAGGTGAGTTACATTATTGTCAAATGGTCTTGGAGCTAAAGGGACATTCAGATATTATTGGCTCAGCCCCTTAATTCAGACAAATGAGCTACTATTAGTTCTCTAATAGATACGATAAGCCATATAAGCTGCCACCCTCCCTTGCTTACTATGCTTCCACACCATGGACTCCTTTCTTTTCTTCCATGACTCAAGCTTGGCTTTTGTTATAGCCTTTGCTCCTGCTGTTCTGGTACCTAGAAAAGTACTCACCCTTTGGGTCCCATGACACTTATATTCATGACCTTGAAAGTCCCTTGCAGAGCACTTACTGTATGCTGGTCCTACTCTAAGCTCTGTATACACATTGAATCCTCAAAAAAATTCTATGAGAAAATTGAAGCATGTTGGGGAAAGGTCACAATTAAGCCCCAGATCACAGATATTGGATCCAGACCCTGTGCTCTTAGAGACCATGCTGTTTTTCCTTCATGCTACTGTTTCATATTGCACACAGGTGTTTGACTACATGAACTTGCCATATTTACATCTTTGCTGTTAATCATTATCTATTGCCTCTTCCCTAGGCTGCATGCTTGCCAAGTACAGGTACGTGAGTGGGTTCTTTTACAACTACACTTTTAATGCACTTGCTAAGTACACAGAGACTCACCAAATTCAGAGACACTTCTGAGTGAAAGTTTTGGGCACAGCACACTCTCCTAGTTGAGTCTGATCTTTAGCTTATTTCCTGTTTCTCATTTGTCACTTTTGTTCTTTCTAAAAAAAGAGCACATACATCTGCAAAGGGAAGAGTTCAATTTCCTATCAAAAAATAGATCTAGCTTTTAGTCTTGTTAGTCTCTACTAACATCTATTGGGGATGAGACCATAGGTGGGCCATTTAGGCTTTCAGATTCTTTTTTTTTTTTTTTTTTTTTTTCAAAAAAAGGGGCAAGTCATATGGTTTTGGCAGGAGTGGTAAACTAGCAAGAATGGTAATGGTAGTATACATAGTAGATATAAATTGATATCACATGTGTACCAGGCACTCTGCTAGGCCATTTTGCTTATCAGTCCTTGAAGCTCTGTGTGCTAGATAAAGTCCTCATCCCATTCTGCAGGTGAGAAAATAGGCACAGGGAAGTTGGGTATCTTGTCCAAGAAGAGTCATATTTCAAGCCCATGCAGATTAATTCCCAAACCTGAGCTGCTAAGCACTATGAATGTGTCTGTAAAGCACCAAGAAAAATGCCAGTGATTATCATTGCTATAAAGTGCTGCATAATGTGGAATTGGTGATTGCTTCTTGGGACTTAAATCTATATCCAAAAGAAGCCATGTCTGTAGCCCAACCCTTGGCTGAAGTTAGCATCTTGTAACAGATGTGCTTCACCTAGCAGGGGGTTGACAAGATGATAGAATATTGCTCTCAAGCTGGCAGGGTGGGCAGAGACAAAGCAGAGGAAAAAGATTTAAGGAAAAAACAGTGAAGGTTAAATCATCTAGAGATTTCATAGAGCCAATGCCTTCCTTTTCTCCCAAACGTTAACTGGCATTTTAAAAAATGTACATAATTGTGCAACTTCCATATAATAAATTGGCTTACAGATGGTGGTGTATGTTTCATATCTTTTGAAAAAATGCTAAAGCAATATGTTGGCAGAAAAAACACAGCTTTACTTTTGCACATAGAAATTGAGATCGATATTAAGATGTTTGTTTCCCATTGTGTACCAATGGGAGAAGTTAGAATCATTTTCACAGATTATAGTAATGAATATTTCTATTGGAGTGAACAGTGGCAATTATTTTTAAAAGAATGGGATATTATTAGCGTCTTTGCATGACAGTAGTTCTGTATACATTTTTAATGCTTCAATCTTGGAGACTCATTGACATTTCATGTTGAAAATGTGTATGCCACTGTTCTGTGACATGGCCACTTAGTTTCTATGGTGTATCAGGATAGAGGCATGGGGCAAATTAGAGATCAAGGACAGAATTCATGCACCTCCGGCCAAACTGAGTGAAATGTTTCAGAACTCAGCTTTTGTAAGTTATGATTTATAAACATGGAACCATGATGGGAAATAAAAATGAACTTTTGTATCATGTGTTATAGTGTATGCAGCTTCTTGGAGGTCATTGTCCCCATTATGGATGTACAAATTGTTGTATCAGAAAAATTTGTAATGCACCTAAATTCATATCTTTAGGGCCTAGAACATGAGAGATTTTAATTTTTATTCTCTGCCTACACATTTTCCCTTGTGTCTTGTATTGTACTTTCAGATTTCTCTCATATAGTTATGACTTTTCTAATTCAATGGCAGAGAATAAAGGCAAAAGATTTGGATCTATTAATCTGGTGGTATTATCAGCAAGCAGCCAAAAAGAATGCAAATTTTATCTTTCCAGAATCACATATCACATTCTTTCTATTTATTCATTTTATCCATCTGCTGATTTGTGCTCTGCTAGTGTTCACAACTAATATGTGATAATGGTGGTTAAACATGGCTTTATAGAGCCACACTAATCAAAATAGTCTGGCATACAGCCAGTTACATAAAAGAATGGACTAGAACAGGAAGCCCAGAAACAAGTCTTACAACAAGAGAGTCAATGAATTCTCAACAAAGGAGTCCAGAATACTCTGCAGTGAAAGGATGGTCTCCATAAAAAATGTTGATGAAGCTAGATGTGCATATGCAAAACAATGAACTTGGGCTCTCATTTTTCACCTCCCAAAAGTCAACTCAGAATGTTTGAAGGCTTAAATGTGAGATCCAAAACTGTGCAATTCCTAGAAGAAACAGTAGGATAAAATCTTTATGACTTTGCTCTTGGCAACGACTTCTTAAATATGTCATCAAAGGCATAGGTAACAATAACACGTTGAGGCCTAACAAAACTTAAAAAAAAAAAATTAAAAAAAGTCTGTACAGCCAAGGATACAACTATGTAGAAAGGCAACCTATGAGGTGAAAGCACAATCCAGTTCCTGGCATTACACACTGCCTCTGTTTAATTACATGTGACTCTTGGTCATTGCAGCAGACATTGGATGTGAAGTACAGGATGTGCAGAGCCACTCACTCACTCACTCAGTGTTCTCTGTATGGCCTCTGGAGGGATTTGTTTTTAGAGGTGCTATGTTAAGCAAGGACAGCTATGATACTGAGTGACATGGGGAGCATGAGTCTTCAGAACAATTGGTGAGTGGAGCTTCCTTGGATTGCTTGGTATGGAGCTACAGGTAGCAAGGAATGTCAATGTCTGTGGAATGAATGAAAATACTTCTATTTATACATTATATATCTAGTAATTAATTCCTTTCTCAAATGTAGAACATGCCTATAACTCAATATTAAAGTACAATTGCTCGATTTGAAGATGGACTAAGGATATCAATAGAAATATATAAGACAACCAAAAGAGATATATAAAAGGTGTATGAAAATATTAAGTGGCACAAGAGTCAAGGGAATGCAAATAAGGAACACAATGAAATGCCCTCTTATTTCTGTGAATGTAGCTTCTTCTATCTGTCTATCTATCTATCTATCTATCTATCTATCTATCTATCTATCTATCATCTATCATCCTTTCAAAGATGTTAGCACACCAGTGTCTATTATAGTATTATTCATAATAGTCAGGGTGTGTAGGTAGCATTTTCCTGACTGGCCCACAGTCAAGAGAAATCTCCCTTACCCGCCAGTCCCACAGTCGCTCAGACCCAACCAAGTAAGCACACGGAGACTTATATTGTTTACAAACTGTATGGCCATGGCAGGCTTCTTGCTATCTAGTTCTTATATCTTAAATTAACCCATTTCTATTAATCTATCCTTTGCCACATAGCTTGTGGCTTACCAGTTCCTTACATCTTCCTTGTCATGGCGGCGGCTGGCAGTATCTTTCCACCCAGGCTTCCACTTCCCACAATTCTCCTCCTCCTTTTCCTATCTACCCTATCCTTCCTGCCTGGCTACTGGCCAATCAGTACTTTATTTATTTTAACCAATCAGAGCAACACATTTGACATACAGAACATCCCATAGCACTTCCCCTTTTCTTTTTTTCAAAAAGCAAGGTTTTAACTTTTTTATAGTAAAATTTCAGATAATAAAATTATCAAGCAAGAATGACAGTTATAATATTAAAGAAGATATCCTATCTATCTTATATTTGTGAGTCTGAGGAAATTATAACTATCTAGTCTTCAACCACATCAAAGACCTCAGGAGGATATAATATTACCTGAGAACCGGGAGAAGGATGTAAACAACTTTCGGGAGTCTTGCAGGGTAGACAGAGATAGCTGGCAGCCTGGACAGTCACCTAATATTCCTTTGTAAAGTTGGGGTATTTGTCTTCAGCCCACAGAGCTAGAGTCTCTCAGTTACTTCTCTCAGTGTCCTGTAGAATGTCTGGCAGTTTCCTCTGAGAAACAGGAGCCTGAAGGACCATTTTGTCAAGCAAAGTTTGACCCTTTCTATGGGTCCTGCATGTCCAGTTGATCAAGCAGTTCAGGCAAGAACAGTTTCTTGCCCAAATGGCTATTTTTTGCCAAAGTGAAGATAAACTCCAAATGAAGTATCTTTGATGCTCATCCTCCTCTCTGAAGTAAATTGGTGCTGCCAGGAGCAGACATGTCTCACTGTCCAGAAAGTCTAAATTAAAAAAAAATATTTTAAATGTCATATTCTGTAGGTCTTTGAGGTATTTGAAGATTACCTATCTATCTGAAATATCTCTGTGTATACCTAGAAGACTTAACTAATATGGCTACGAGTATGATTATCATAGATGACTAATTATTAATCTATTTTTAATTTTACAATTTTAAATGAGCTATAAAAACATAATACCTTAAACAAGAGTAGAAATATACACACAGTGTAACAAAATTAACTTTATATCAACAGACTAAAATCTATACCAATGTAAAACATTTTAAACAAGTTGTTGCTCTTTAAACATAAGTTCATTAATCACCCCTTTCATCCTATTATATCTATATCACATTCCCCTTTCTTCTTTAGAAAGAGATCTCATTTATAATCAACCCGATTTAAATAAAAATATTGTTTTTTCTCTGTCCCACACCAGAGGGCTCTTCTGATTTGGGACACAAGAATATCTTAACCTTTTATTTTAGCAGTATGCCTGGCTTTAGAGAAGGAGTGAGCCAATTCCATCTCCAAAGCCAGCTTGATATATTTGGGAATTTGGGCATAGTTTCTCTTACTACTTCCTGCTGGAGGGGGGCGCTGTATCTTATGGGGACATAAAGAAAATTTTAGGATTATGGAGTAGTCTGTGAGGTTATATCTTTTGAGCCAGTTGCCTTGAAACTGTTTTGGATGTTGGATCATCTGGGCCATGGTGTCATCGGAGACCTTTCAGGTGGTCATGGCTGATCAAACCTGATGTATCTTAATCTGGAACAAATCCATAGCCTCTTGCTTTCTGTGGAAACAAAAGCAGAGATTCTTTTCCAAAGCAACATATCCTTAGATCCAAATTTTGAAGTCAAGTTACCTTTAAAATTTACATATTTGTTTAACTCAACAGCTATTACAATCAAATCTTTTTCTGTAGTTAAAAATCCCAAAGACAACACAACCAGATTCTCTGTGTAATATCCATCTTTGTAAGACTGAAATGCCACTGTGACTGCTGGCTCCACCCACTTCAGCTTCCCAAAGTGGTGGTGGTACAGTTTACCACTAGCTCTGGGTCTGGAGCCATGTGTACCATCAGCTATCCGAAGCAGTTCTACCAAAGCAGCACATAGCCCAGAAGCCTTTTTATTATTTATTTACTTATTTATTTTTATTTTTTTTAAAACTAGCAAAGGCTAAATCCACCACACATCAGAGTAAAGTGCCGCTTGTAGACTCATCATTCCCACCACACTGCAGGTCAGACACACGCCAGGAACCTGCCATAGTAGCTCAAACCGGCAGGCTGCCGCTAACTTGAGAGAGACAATTAGGAAGCTGTTTTTAGCTCCATTTTTTTCTCATGTTTTAGGTGGAAACTCTTGCCAACACGTTGGGCGCCATTTGTAGCTGGAGACCTCTCTCCAGCCCCCACCAAGCCCTGTTAGACAGCTCACTTATAAAATGAACACACAGACATTTATATTATTTAAACTGCTTGGCCATTACTCAGGCCTACTGTTGTCTAGCTCTAACTCTCATATCTAGCCTGTTTATGCTGGGAGGTGGAAGGCAGAGGCGGAGGAGATACTGCCAGCCGCCACCATGACAAGCAAGATGTAAGGTACTGATAAGCCACTAGCCATGTGGCAACTTATAAACTAACAGAAATGGGTTAATTTAAGATATAAGAACTAGATAGCAAGAAGCCTGCCATGGCCATACAGCTTATCAGTAATGTAAGCATCTGAGTGATTATTTTATATGTGGGTTATGGGACCCTGGGGGCTTAGTGGCACCTGGAGAGAAGATCGCCAACTACAAGGGTGTAGAAGCATAATAAATTTATGTTTAAAATGAATGGGTTTAAAGTAATATATACATTCCATGAGATGGATTTCAGTTTCTTTTAATAAATTATAAAAATTTTCAATATGAAATTGTATGGATGAACCTTGATGACATTATGTTGAGTGACATCAGCCAGTCACAGGAAGACAAATTTTTCAGACATGAAGACAAATTCATAGACACAAAGAGTAGCATAGTGATTACTAGTGGCTGCAGAGAAGAAAGACTAAGAAGTTACTAATAATAAGCATAGTGTTATAGGCAAGAAAGATGAATAAGTCCTTAAGATCTGCTCTAAACACCAAATCCATAGTCACCAATAATACATTACATTCTTAAAATGCTGATGGTAGATTTGCTGTTATATTATTACTACAGTAATATACAATTACTACAGTGAAAAGTAGAGTTAGTGTATTCTGTACAAGTTGATCAATATTGACACGATAATTTTGGTAATAAAGCCAAAGTGTTATTATCCAATGTTGAGGGGAGAGAGGACCACAGTCATGGCACAAGAAAACTGCCACTGACTGGCCTTTTCGAAGGATGGGGAGAGGAGCAATTGGTGTGAGAAGAAGGGAATAGGGGGCTTATCATTCCCTTTCCTCCTAGAAAATCAACCGGTAACTAACAGTTGACATGGGAAATTCTTCAAGAAACAATGGAGTGAACATGTCTTCTAAAAACATGGAAGGTAAATAAGAGAAAACTCACATGAGAGATTGAGAAATGACTACCTGATGACAGCTGGGATTGTGGATTTGGTGGAGGGGGAAGATTATTCAAGGGACAGCTTTTTTTCCATGCATAAATTTTATAGTTAGTTTACTTAAAACACATACATGTAAAATGACATTGATAAAAATTTTTAAAAAAGTATTTTTACTCCAAGTGTATATTAGAAACATGGAGAGAGAACTGTCTTTGTAATCACTTAGGATTATTCCAGGCAGAACTTCCCAGCTTCCTTATCCCCTTCATTCATCTTCTGATGCACCCTGGGGAAGATGACGAAAAAGACACTTTCAAGATCAGAAATTCTGAATTTAGTTTCTTCCTTTTGTTTCTAGAACTCAGGAAACTTTTTATTCACTGTTTTATTTTTTTCAACAAAATCTTTCAGTTATGGGTAAAAAAAATCAATATTACCACCATAAAAATAGAAGTGCTGATTTTATTCAGTGCTGTATATGTATATATGTATTCAATACTGTGTGTGTGTGTGTGTGTGTGTGTGTGTGTGTGTGTGTGTGTGTGTGTACATACACACATGTATATGATAACCCTCTGATAATAAAAGCTGAGTCAGTAATTCAATATGGGATATAAGTCCCCCTCTGTCAGGCAGACACTTAGCCAAGCATTTTGTGTTCTTCATCTCAGTTAACCCTTAGAGCCTGTCCACAGTACTTTGCATAAATGAGAGTTGCCCAAGGCTGCTAGATGTCTCATTCCTCATCCCTCACCCTCAAAAGTGCTGGAAAGCCTCTCAGCTCCCCTTGGAGTAGGAACTAAAAGAGGCCATCTCTGTTAATCCAGTTCCATCGCATGAACCAATTTGACCTTATAACAATGAGAATGAACATAGGGCAGGTATCCATTTCTCCATTATATAGATGAGAAAAATAAAGTTTAACTGAGTGGAATGATTTGCTGACATCCCAGGGGTGAGAAAGTGACACTACCAGAAGGAGCTCAGATCTTTCAACCCTGAGCCCAAGGAAAGTTTATCAGTTAAAGAGAGATGGTTTTGTACTTGCATACATCTACTCTTTGCTCAGGCCATGGAGGGCTCAAGAAGATAGGGAGACTATCTGCAGCCTTCTGTTCTTTCTAGAGGGTCCACATCTATTTAACTTCTTTTGATATAATTAAGAAAAAAGCTTACCTATGTATATAAATATATGCATATATATTATCTCTGTTGAATGGTGTTCCATTTTCATATAATTGGAAGTTGAAATTATTTCACTCAATCCTGGCTCATTTCTGGTAATTCATACCCATGTGTATCCAAATGTCATATTTGCTCTCAGGCACCTGAGAGCAAGAGTCACATGTAGAATAAACTTCCTCTGTGGGTCTGTTGTGTATTGCTGGAGATGAGGGAGCTTTGCAGGGGAGCTCTTAAATTCCAGAACAAGACTATAATTAGCTGTAATAGGACCCAGAGTAACTTCACGGCCATAATTCTCAGCAGGAAAACAATTATATTGCAGCCATATAACTAGACAGACATGCTGTAAATACAAAACATTCTTTGGAAATATATGCTCTGTATTTCTAAATACATGGAAAATTAAATCAGATAATTCTTAGCTAATTGTAATTCGATGCAGCATTACACCCTTTCTTTTTTTTTTTTTATCAAAATTTCCCTTCCTGGCTCAGTTATAGACTTTCCTTCCTAGCATATATGGTTAAGGGAGGCATATCTCACTTAGAAACTACAAGAAAGGGAGTAATGACTTTCAAACCTGACACATTTCAGAAAGGTTATCAGATGTGACCAGAGCCCCAGATCAGAATCTAGGAGGCCAGACCCTTGTCCTGGTCCTGTACCTATTTTATCCTGAAGCCATGAAATGGCAGCATAGACACAATCTCTAACAAATAGACAACAGACATCTTCAGTATAACTTGTGTAGTATTTGTTTTGTTAAAAAATGAGCTAGTGTTTAAAAGATCAATAGATTTAACAGAAATATTGAGACTTCTAGCTTCTAAGAAAAGAAAGTGTACCTCAGTAGGTCTACAGTTGCTAATGGCAAGGCACGCTAGATGCTGGCAGCTGGAGAAAGACATATTTGAACATTTTCTGCAGCTTGCTACAGAGATTTCTGTTTATTTAGCTTGTCTGGTTTGTGATTAGTTTTCTTGACTATAAAGCAAAGACTTTGGGATGAATGTTGCAATTGAGATTTCTGAAGTGTCCACTACATCCCCCATCCTCCCAGATCTAAGCTTCCATAGCAATACAGACTACAGCATGATTTAGAATTGACTAAAAGAGGCAAAGACTAAATTATACTTATTATTTTCTTTAAGCTTGTGTTCTTGTGCTACTCATAGTCAATTTTTACCTCCTGGGGGAAAATACTAATAATAAATCACAAATGTCTGCAAAAAATGTAGTGGCCCTCTGCATGAGAATTTATACAACACAGAATGGGTACTTCTTTACCCATGAGTCTGTTCAAGCACTCCGAAATCTCTGGGTTTACTGGGGTTTAAATCAAACCTCGACATCATTTAAAAAGTTTTCTTTTTCTGTCATCTCCCTGGCTCCTGTGTAATCCTAGAATCATACCTATTCTAGCATTTCTTCCCAGATTCTGCTTCTCAGAGGCTATACAACAAAGAGCTCCATAGTCACAGAGAGGGAAAGAATGGGCACCCGAGACCCTGTGTACCAGGCTCTATCCCCACTACAAAAACCAGAGTGCCTTTGGCCCCATTCATAGCTCTGTGCCCAGAAAACAGCTAGGAAGAAAATAGAAATAGAATTTTTCTTAGAATAAACATTGTTTACAGGCCTTGGAAATATACTTTCCATCCTTTGGTGACTTGCCTTCAGGATGAATGGGGCTATGGACTTTTTCAGGCCATAAATATTGCATGACCATCTTTGGATAAGCTAACAAGATGAAATTATTAATGTGCAGGGATTTTGAGTTGTAAACAGTTGTTATTTAATTCCAGGATTAGGAGAAAACCCATTACTTCCTAGCTAAAAATAATCTTCACATTCTCTGAGAGTTATTCTTTTTTTGATGGAGGAAGTGGACAGTATTTTGTGTTTTTTCATTTCTCATCTTAGTACTTTTGTCTACCTTCTATAATAATTTTTTTTTTGAGACAGACTCTTGCTATATATCCCAAGCTGGCCTTGAATGTACTATGTATGCCTTGAAGTCAAAATCCTCTAGCTTCAGCCCCCTGAGTACATTCATGGCAGTCCAACTGTTATTTTAAAGGTTATTTAAACGATTATCCATGGCTGTTTCTCCTCCAGTTTTCATGTCACAGATTAGACTCTTTGTGGCAGTATATTGGTGATAGAACTTGTGGTAAATGACCAATCCAGGGGAGCTACACTCTTGTGATGGTGTTCAGACCTTCTGACATTCAGACATGTGAGGGCACAGCCACCTTCCCTCTGAAGAATGCAGTGTTCAAGACATCTAGAAAACAGAGATATTAAACCTGCTGGTGCTATGTTATTAGATATTTTGATTTCTAGAACTATGAGAAATAAGGTTGGTTTTGATAAATTATACAGTCTCATGCATTTTGTTATAGCCACAAAAGTGGACTAAGCCAAGCCCCCAACTAGACAAGGTATACTCCAGTACTGCATTGAGAAATAGAACACCTTTACATTTTATCATTATCTAAAATGTTTATTGTAAACTTTTTAATATTTTCATTAAAATATTTTTAGTGTTTAATATAGGCAGATATTAAATTTTAATTAACCTTTACTTCTCATGCATCTATTAAGATAAGTCACATGATTCTTATCTTTTAATTGTTTAATATAATTGACTAAATCAATCAAAGTTCTAATGTTAGGTCAATTTTGAATTCCTGGCTTTTTAATTAAACTGGCTGCTTAGTTCATTTATAACTGGGCTTCATTTCTAAAATAGCTATGTAAGGATGGTTACATATATTTCTATAAATATTCTTATTATTTGGTATATCATTCAGTTTTTAATATTTTCTATTTAATATTAATAATTTCTATTATGATTTATTATGTTCTATCAACTTCTCTAAAGTGCTTTTAATTTTTCAAATGTGTATTGTTTTTAATTTCTGTTTCTTAGAGTATTTGGGATTATAACTTACTTGAGTTAGAGTCAAAGAATTTTCAGTAGCAAGATAATCTCTCGGAGGCTTGTTGAGGCTTGCTTTTTAATTATATTGTTTAAATCTTCTATCTTGCTTTTGTATGCTTAATCATCCAATTGAAGAGAAAAATTTCTTATTATAGGAGGTTTGACAACTTCTTTCATAGTTCTTACCCCTTTTGCTTAATTCATTTTTCAAGCACTTCATTGCATTCATGGTAGTTGATAATTGTTGTGTCTATGTAATGAGCTGAGCATCTTTTATCAATAGTGTTTCTTATTTCATTTTTGTTTTTAACTTATTCTATATCTATATGTGAATCATATTTGAAATATACATATACACTATGTAGCATTCAGATCAAGGTATACATATCTACTCCTCATGAATTTATTACAGCTTCATTATGAAAACCTTAAAAACTCTTCTTTTAGCTTAGTAGTGATTTTATCAGTATTTACACTTTTGGGCAAAATTTATTTATTTCCTAAATATGTTTCTCATTCTTTTGCTTTTTATACTTAAATGTTTCTATTATTAAGTGTATTCACATTACAAGAAGCACGGGTTTACAGCTGGGATAAACCTTTAGAATGTTCTAAACTGGGGAAAGTTTACTTGATCCCATCATCTGGCTTCTAGAGCAATGTCCTCAAGGAAGCATGGACCTTCGTTTGATTGGTCAAGCTTGATTGCCACCTGGTTCAGCTTGAGAAGCGTCTTGAAAGTTGACTGATAACACACACCTGTAGGTGTGTCTGCCAGGAATCTCCAGAGAGGATTAAGTAACGGGGATATGTCCCTGAATGTGGGCCATGCCACTCATAGACTGGTAGCCTAGACATATGGAAGGCTGCTAGGCTAATTTGAAATGGGTTTAGCACTCATAAAAGGGTTCAAGGTTGAAAGGAATAATATCTTGCCCTTTCATTTGTATAGGGACATAGAATGAGGTACTGCAAGGGAAGCAAGTGACAGTGCTCACCAGACACCAATCCTAATGCTTTCAGCTTCCAGAGCTATATGGCATTTTATGCTTCTTATAAATTACCCAGTCTCAGATATTTTCTCACAGCTGCACAAACAGACTGAGACAAGATGTATTTTCCATCTTCAGCATGTCATCTCCACAATGCTCCCTCAGGCATGCCTTCTGAGAGCCAGTCTGCCACTCTAGCAGGCCATTAACTTCAAAAAATATTGATGTGACAAGAACATGATCATGTGCCTGCTGCTTCTCTCCTATGGTCTAAGGCAGTTACAATGAGTCCGCTGCTGGTGGGCCAAATGTTCTATTAGTCTTTCTTTAGCTCTATGAGTTGAGGCTCTGTGGAAAGGAAAAACAAGTCTACACCAGAAGACTTCAGTTCACCTTGAGATGGATTCCTGCCTGGAATCCTGTATTCTATGCAGCCACCTTTCTACTGAGGACTGGCTCATCTCTTCAATGATGGATCAAAAGGAAGTTGAGTGTGGTGTTTTGCTGAGTGACTGTGCATTTTAATTAGTGGTAGCTTTACAATGTAGCTGTTTCTGTTATTTGGCCCATGTTTAATCTCTATGTAAGTCACTCCATAGTGACTCCATTTATGGTTCTACTGTGCCAGAACTGGGTTGGCAGGTGGCTGGGAGATGTCACCTTGTGAAGTCATTGTATTTAATTGACAGTATCTCTTTATTGGTGTTCTTGTTTTGGCTGCTGACATGTGAAACAGAGACCTTTTAAAAATCTGGTCTTACTCTAATATCTCATCTATCTATCTCTTGTTCAGACCTTTCTTTCCCCAACTTTCCAAACTTTTCCTTTCCAGGATGCTTTCCTCTGAGGGTAGATGACAATATGAGACACTAAAAGGTCTGCTCAATTAGATTTTTGTCCATTTGAGAGAAGAGGAAACCTCAATTTAGAAAATGCCTCCATCAGATTGACTTATAGGCAAGTCTGTGGGGCATTTTCTTGATTGATGATTGATGTGGGAGGACTCAGCTCACTGTGGGCAGTGACACCCCTAGGCTGGTGGTCCTGGGTGTCATAAAAAAGCAGGGTAAGTAAGCCATGAAGTGCAAACCCGTAAACAGCACTCCTCCAAGACTGCTGCCTCAGCTCTTGCCTCTAGTTCCCGTTTTAAATTTCTGCTCTGACTTCCTTTACTGATGGACAGCATTATGGAAGTATAAGCCAAATAAACCCTTTCCTCCTCAAGTTGGTTTTTGTCAGTGTTTTATCATAGCAACAGAGAAGATAACTAAAATAGTGGCCTCTAGATGTCCTATAATTAAAATTTCTGTCTCTACTGTGTTCCAATAGCACGAGGGGAGCTTTCACAGATCATATAGTTCTTTGCTGCAAATGGCATGGCCTTCTCTACAGCTCTAATGTTGACATTGTAATTCCTCATTGGGGCTTTTCATAATTCTGTGAAGTGTCTTTGCAATCCAAATATTAAAAAAAATCTTAACACTGCTGGGAAATAAGTCCAATATATTAGGGGCTGTTTGAGCTACATCCTGGACCTACAGTTTATGAGTTGTGACCTCACAGAAAGCAGCCTTCCATGTCACTTGATAAAGTGTTTGAAGCAATGTGTAAGCATTACTCTTATCACTTTATTGCCTCTGAATTCTCACCCACCCTCCATCACCTTGCTTGTATTATTGGAACTGCATTATATAAATTTCTCTTTTCCCAGTTCATATCTAGTAAAATTTTGTTGGTAGAGGAGCTGTGGGAGATTCCTTTTTATTGATCAAATGCTTCTTCCTATAGTCTTTATCTGGCATGTAGGGAATCTGGCATACTCTTTAATTTCAATAGGGGGTTAAGGTATGGAGCAAAAGATGTCAATGGAAATAGTTAATTTCTAAAGAAAGGTGGTGCTGCCTTATCATTATGAAATGCTTCAGGGCTTGCTGGTAGTAAGAGTGTTGTAGCTCACAGAGACATTTGGCAGTGGTTATTTTATCCTTAGAAACGAAATTTATGGGCAACCTACTCTAATGTTGTTTAACCTACATAATAACAGCAGAACTCCCCTATGTCTGGCAGCAGAAAGTATGGCTTGTGCCACCATTGTAGTGAGTTACAGCCTCATTTCCACATCTAGGCCAATCTACAAATTCATAGCCACTGGACTAAAGGGAAGTATGGGTCTTCTTGAAGAAAGACTACAATAAGCCTTCTTTAAGGGACCTATGGCCAAGCTATAGTTATTATTTTGTGGGTGGAAAGAAATACAAATATCTATCAGGGATTAACATATATTCTGAATTGATGCTAATTCCTAGTGACATCAAATAAGAAGCTGATGGCAATCAAGTTATAGATGTAGTCTTATTTCAAGTCTCCATCATAGTAGATAGAGTTCATGCCTAGGTTTACTTCATATTGTGTCCCCACTTCCTGAATTGTATAATTTAGAAAGATATACTGGATAGAATGTCCTTATGCCATTTTGATATATTAAATGAGAGCCACTGGGGCAGGCAGGGTTGAACAGAAGATTCTGAGACACTTCCTTGTTTTCCTCACCACCATCACCTAAAGAATGCTACATCTGAGGAAGAACCATAGAGACTGGTGACACCATCAGAGACTTATAAGGGTAAAGAGTAAAGGATGTGTTTTCTCTATTTATGTCTCATTTTGCCATCCTGTTTGGTGTGGGTAGACATCAGGTTTACCTTGGAGAAAACCTGTGAACTATCATAAATTAAAATTGATACTGATTCCAGTTGTGGTGGTTCTTCAAGATACAGAGGTTCTACTGGAAGAGCAAAATCAGGATGACCCTTGGAATTTTCTTTTCTTTTTTTATTATTAAGAGATTTTCTATTCATTTTACATGCCAACCACAGATTCCCCTGTTCTCCTTCCTCACTACCCCCAGCCTTCCTCCACAACCGACTCCCCATTCCCACCTCCTTCAAGGCAAGGTCTCCCACTGAGAGACAGCAGAGCTTGGTACATTCAGTTGAGGCAGGTCCAAGGCCATCCTCCCTTCACCAAGGCTACACAAGGTGTCCCATCATAGGCACTAGACTCCTAAAAGCCAGCTTATATACCTGGGATGGATTCCCAATTCCACTGCCTGGGGGCCCCCTAAACAGCTGAAGCTTAACAACTGTCTCACCTATCCAGAGGGCCTAGTCCAGTACCATGTACTGTTACTGGTCCACAGTTCATGCGTTTCCACTAGTTTGGCTAGTTGTCTCTGTACTTTTTTCCATCATGGTCTCGTCCCTTGCTCATAAAATCCTTCCCCTCTCTCATTTATTGGACTCCTGGAGCTCAGCCTGGCACCCGACTGTGGATCACTGCATCTGCTTTCATCAGACCCTTGGGATTTTCTATGCCGTTATTGATTTGGGTAATTTTCTCCATGCCATATTTCAAGACCCAGCTGAAGTGGTATTTTTTTCTTGTGAAGCCAACAGTACATCTTCATGTTGTGTTTAAGAATATACTGATTATTCTGTCTCTTCCATAGTGTAGGCTACAATGAACTTTGTCACCTTGATTATCCTCACAATAGCACAGTGGCCTGCTATATTGATGACATTCTGCTGTTTGTATATGGTAAATAGTAAGTATGCCAATGCCTTGGTAAAATGTGTGAAGTAAGCACGAGGAATAAAATTCACAAAATTTAGGGGCCTCCTACCTCAGTTTCTGGGGGTTTCTGGGGGTCCAGCCATCTGAAGCATGGGTGAAAGTTAGTTTGATTCATCATGTGCCACTCGCCTGGAAATGAAACACATTATCTGGTAGACATTTTTGACTCTTGAGTAAATATGTGTTCTTCTCTCCATGCACCAAGACTACCGTATGGTTTCCAGTTGCAACTGGGGAGCAGAGCCAAAAAATTTTTTTATTTCAGAAGCTGACAAGATGGTTCAGTGGATAAAACCAACACATTGTTATGCCTGACAAACTGAATTAGATCCCTAGGAGAGAACTGACTTCTACAAGTCTGTGAATATATGTTTATATATTTGTAGTTGGAAAATATATGCCTTTTTGTTTGGGTATCTAATATACTTAAGAAATAGAAGTCCTATCTGGACCAGAGGTGAGTGCCTGCATTATAGTCAGAGAGGCAACTGCCCCTGGGTCCCACCACTGGACACAGTCACTCTGGGAGGACCTGACCAACTTGACCCCAGCTCCCTGCCAATTGGCAGGCCCTGCAGGAAGGCTCCCCTTTTCCAAGACTGCAGGCAGACACTGCAGTCTCCACACCCTGCCCCCACATCCATGTGCTGGAGACCCCAGCCACTTCTTGAGAATCAGAGAGAAGCCCCAAGCTTCCATCCTGCCCTGGAACTCCCATCTGGACCAGAGACCAGAGGAACTCCCATCTGGACAAGAGGAGCTCCCATCTGGACAAAATAAGGAGAGCCCAGGGACTTCCCGACCCAGAGTCCAGCCCCCCAGCTCCTATCCGGCCAGCACTCCCATCTGGCCCAGAGCTTCCATCTGGACCAGAGAGATGCTCCCTAAATCTGTCAACTCTCTCTGGACCAAGTACACTGATAAGACCAAGAACGAACCCAAGAGGAGATGGGCAGACGTCAAGGCAGAAGTACATACAACAAAATAAAGAACAATACACTCACCAGAACTTAGCCCTTCTCCAACAGCTAGACATGAACATCACAAAATGGAAGAAGAAGAAGAAAACAACCTTATAAGTAGCATCATGAAGAGGCTAGAGCCTTATATAGAAGAAATAAAAAGTAAAGTAGAGGAACAGACAAACAAAAAATGGGAAGAAAGCTATAAAAAACTAGAGGAAAGGACAAATAAAGCAGAAGAAAACAATAAATCCTTAAATGAAAATCATGAAAAAGCAAGGGAGACAATCCAAGACCTGAAGAGGGAAACAGAAAAAATGAAGAAGACACTAGCAGAAGGAATGCTGGAAATAGAAAATCTGAGTAAACAAACAGGAACTTTAGAGGCAAGTATAACCAACAGAATGCAAGAGATGGAAGAGAGGGTCTCTGATGTTGAAGATACGGTAGAAGAAATAGATTCATCAGTCAAAGAAAACACTAAAACCAACAAAGTCATGACCCAAAATGTCCAAGAAATTTGGGACACCATTAAAAGACCAAACCTACAAATAATAGGGATAGCAGAAGGAGAAGAGTACCAACTCAAAGGCACAGAAAATATATTTAACAAGATCATAGAAGAAAACTTTCCCAACTTAAAGAAGGAAATGTCTATGAAGATACAAGAAGCCTATAGAACACCAAACAGACTAGACCCCCCAAAAAAAGTCCCCTAGCCACATAATAATTAAACAACTAAACGTTCAGAATAAAGAAAGAATATTAAGGGCAGCACAGGAAAAATGCCAAGTGACTTATAAAGGCAACCCAATCAGAATAACACTCGATTTCTAGGTGGAGACTTTGAAAGACAGAAGGACCTAGACAGATATAATGCAGACACTAAGAGACCATGGATGCCAGCCTAGACTAATATACCAGCAAAACTTTCAATCATCATAGATGGAGTGAACAAGACCTTCCAAGACAAAACCAGATTTAAACAATACTTATCCACAAACTCAGCCCTACAGAAAGCACTAAACAGCAGTAAACCCCAAAGAAGAGAAGTACACACACACACTACCACAAAAAAATACAAATAACAACAGGAACGAACAATCATTGGTCATTAATATCCCTTAATATCAATGTACTTAATTCACCTATAAAAAGACACAGGCTAACAGAATGGATATGAAAACAGGACCCATCTTTCTGCTGCATACAAGAAACACACCTCATGTTCAAAGACAGACACCTCCTAAGAATAAAAGGCTGGGAAAAGACTTTTCAATCAAATGGTCTTAAGAAGCAAGCTGGTGTAGCCATCCTAATATCCAGCAAAATGGACTTCAAACTAAAATCAATCAAAAGAGCTGATGAAGGACATTACATACTCAACACAGGAAAGATCCACCAACATGAAGTCTCAATTCTGAACATTTATGCCCCAAACACAAGGGCACCACATATGTAAAAGAAACATTACTAAAGCTTAAATCACATATAAAACACCACACATTAATAGTGGGAGACTTCAACACCCCACTTTCCCCTCTGGACAGATCTGCCAAATTGAAACTTAACAGAGACATAATGGACTTAACTGATGTTATGGCTCAAATGGACTTAATCGATATCTACAGAACATTCCACCCAAACAAAAAAGAATATACTTTCTTCTCAGCACCCCATGGAACCTTCTCTAAAATCGACCACATACTTGGCCACAAAGCAAATCTCAACAGATACAAAACAATTAGAATAACCCCCTGTGTTCTATCAAACCACCATGGTTTAAAGCTAGATTTCAAAACAGAAAAAATTAAAGAAATCCTACAATTTCATGGAAACTGAATAATGCTCAACTGAATCATCAATGGGTTAAGGAAGAAATAAAGAAAGAAATTAAAGACTTCCTAGAGATCAATGAAAATGAATACACCACATACCCAAACTTATGGGATACTATGAAAGCAGTGCTAAGAGGGAAATTCATAGCACTGAATGCCCACATAAAGAAGCTGGAGAAATCTCACGCTAGTGACTTGACAGCACACCTGAAAGCCCTTGAACAGGAAAAAGCAAAGTCTCCCAGGAGGAACAGACACCAGGAAATTATCAAATTGAGAGCTGAAATCAAAAAAATAGAAAGAAAGAGAACAACACAAAGGATTAATGAAACAAAGAGTTCTTTGAGAAGATCAACAAGATAGACAAGCCCTTATCCAAACTAACCAAAAGACAGAGAGAGAGCATCCCAATTAACAAAATCAGAAATGAAAAGGGGGACATAACAACAGACAATGAGGAAATCCAGAGAATCATCAGGTCATACTTAAAAACCTCTACTCCACAAAACTGGAAGACCTAAAAGAAATGGATAGTTTTCTGGATAGGTACCACATACCTAAGTTAAATCAAGACCAGATAAACCATTTAAATAGTCCAATAACCCCTAAGGAAATAGAATCAGTCATTAAAAGTCTCCCAACCAAAAAAAGCCCTGGACCTGATGGTTTCACTGAAGAATTCTACCAGATCTTCAAAGAAGACTTAATATCAATACTCTTTAAATTGTTCCACACAATAGAAGCAGAAGGTATATTACCAAACTCCTTCTATAAGGCTACAATTATCCTGATTCCTAAACCACACAAAGATGCAACAAAGAAAGAGAACTACAGACCGATCTCCCTCATGAATATTGATGCAAAAATACTCAATAAAATACTGGGAAACAGACTCCAAGAACACATCAAAACAATTATCTACCATGTTCAAGTAGGCTTCATCCCAGGGATGCAAGTGGTTCAACATATGAAAGTCCATCAATGTAATGCACCATATAATCAAAGTCAAGGAAAAAACCACATGATCATCTCACTAGATGCAGAAAAGGCATTTGACAAAATCCAACACCCCTTCATTATAAAGGTCTTGGAGCAATCAGGAATACAGGGGACATACCTAAACATAATAAAGGCAATCTACAGCAAGCCAACAGCCAACATCAAATTAAATGGAGAGAAACTCAAAGCAACACCACTAAAATCAGGAACAAGGCAAGGCTGTCCCCTCTCCCCCACAGGAGGTTATTCAATATAGTACTTGAAGTTCTAGCCAGAGCTATAAGACAACATAAAGAGATTAAGGGGATACAAATTGGAAAGGAAGAAGTCAAGCTCTCCTTATTTGCAGATGACATGTTAGTATATATGAGTGACCCCAAAAATTCAACCAAGGAACTGATACAGCTAGTAAAAACATTCAGCAACATTGCAGGGTACAAGATCAACTCAAAAAAATCAGTAGCCCTTCTATATACAGTAGACAAACAGGCTGAGAAGGAAATCAGAGATACATCACCCTTTACAATAGCCACAAATGATATAAAATACCTTGGGGTTATGCTAACTAAACATGTGAAGGACCTATATGTCAAGAACTTTAAGTCCCTGAAAAAAGAAATTGAAGAAGATGTCAGAAAATGGAAAGATCTCCCATGCTCATGGATAGGCAGAATTAACATAGTAAAAATGGCGATCTTACCAAAAGCAATCTACAGATTCAATGCAATCCCCATCAAATTACCAACACAATTCTTCACAGATCTGGAAAGAATAATACTCAACTTCATATGGAAAAACAAAAAACCCAGGATAGCCAAAAGAATCCTGTACAATAAAACAACCTCTGGAGGCATCACAATCCCCAACTTCAAGCCCCACTATAGAGCTACTATAATAAAAACAGCTTGGTACTGTCATAAAAACCAACATGTGGACCAATGGAATCAAATTGAAGACCCTGACATTAACCCGCACACCTATGAACATATAATTTTTGACAAAGAAGCCAAAACTGTACCATGGAAAAAAAGAAAGCATCTTCAACAAATGGTGCTGGCATAACTGGATGTCAATGTGTAGAAGGCTGCAAATAGATCCATATCTGTCACCGTGCACAAAACTTAAATCCAAGTGGATCAAAGACCCAACATAAATCCAGCTACTCTGAACCTGATAGTAGAGAAAGTAGGAAGTACTCTTGAATGCATTGGCACCGGAGATCACTTTCTCAATATAACACCAGTAGCACAGACACTGAGAGAAACAATCAATCAATGGGACCTGTTGAATCTGAGTAGCTTTTGTAGAGCAAAGGACACAGTCAACAAGACAAAGTGACAGCCTACAGAATGGGAAAAGGTCTTCACCGACCCCACATCTGACAGAGGGCTGATATCCAGAAGATATAAAGAACTCAAGAAATTAGACATCAAAATGCCCAACAGTCCAGTTAAGAAATGGGCTATAGAACTAAACAGAGAATTCTCAACAGAGGAAGTTCAAATGGCTGAAAGACATTTAAGGAATTGCACAACATCCCTAATTATCCGGGAAATGCAAATCAAAACGACTCTGAGATACCACCTTACACCTGTCAGAATGGCTAAGATCAAAAGCACAGAAGACAGATTATGCTGGAGAGGATGTGGAGCAAGGGGTACTCTCCTCCATTGCTGGTAGGAATGCAAGCTTGTACAGCCACTTTGGAAATCAATATGGTGCTTCCTTAGAAAATTGGGAATCCATCTCCCCCAAGACCCAGCTATAGCACTCTTGGGAATATACCCAAGGAATGCTCAATCATACCACAAGGGCATTTGCTCAGCTATGTTCGTATCAGCTTTGTTTGTAATAGCCAGAACCTGGAAACAACCTAGATGCCCTTCAACTGAAGAATGGATAAAGAAAATATTGTACATATACACAATGGAGTACTACTCAGCAGAGAAAAACAATGACATCATGAGGTTTGCAGGCAAATGGATGGATCTAGAAAAAAATCATCCTGAGTGAGGTAACCCAGACTCAGAAGGACAAACATGGTATGCACTCACTCATAGGAGGATACTAGATGTAAAACAAAGATGACTAGACTGCTACACAACTCCAGGGAGGCTACCTAGAAAACGGGACCCTAGGAAAGACCCAAGGATCACCCAATGACAGAGAAATAGATGAGATCTACATGAACAACCTGGACAACAGTGGGAGTAATGAAGGGCAAGATTTGAGGGAAAGAAAGCTTAGGGGAGCAGGAAATCCCAGCTGGATCAAGAACAGAAAGGGAGAATGAGGAATAGCAGACCATGATAAATGAAGACCACATGAGAACAGGAATAGGCAGAGTGCTGGAGAGGTCCCCAGAAATCCACAATGATATATCCTCTGTAGTCTGCTGGCAATGGTCGAGAGAAAGCCTGATCTGACCTAGTCTGGTGATCAGATGGCCAAACACCCTAACAGTCGTCCTGGAACTCTCATCCAATAACTGATGGAAGTGGATGCAGAGATCCTCAGCCAGGCCTCAGGTGGAGCTCCAGGTGTCCAACTGTTGAGAAAGAGGAGGGTCTACAAGAGCGTGAATTGTTGAATCCAAGATTGCAAAAAGCACAGGGACAAATAGCCAAACAAATGGAAGCACATGAATTATGAACCAAAGGCTGTGGAGCCCCCAGCTGGAGCAAGCCCTCTGGATATGTGAGGCAATTGAATTGCTTGAACTGTTTGGGAGGCACCCAGTCTGTGGGACCGGGATCTGTCCTTAGTGCATGAGCTGGCTGTTTGAAACCTTGGGCTTTACGGGGACACTTTGCTCAGTCTGGAAGGAGGTGACAGGACCTGCCTGTACTGAATCCACCAGGTTTAAATGAATCCCCAGGGGTGCCTTGATCCTGGAGGACATGGGAATGGAGGGGCTGGGGGGATGGTGGGGGTGGGTACGGGAGGGGGGAGGATAGGGGAACCCATGGCTGATGTATAAAATTTAAAACACATAATAATAAAGAAAAAAATAATAATTTCTTTACTCTCTTTTATTAAAAATGGATTTTTTCTCATACAGTGTATCCTGGTTACAATTGCCCCTCCCTCTATTTTTCTCAGTTCGTCTCCATCTCCCCTCCCCTCCCACCTGGATCTATTCCCTTTCTGTCTCTCATTAGAAAAACACAGGCTTCTATGAGATAACAACAAAATGTAAGAAAATAAAATATAATCAGATAAAAAGAAAACCATCACATCAAGTTGGACAAGGCAAACCAATAGAAGAAAAAGAGACCCAAAGAGAAGGAACAAGCAGTTATAATACTACAGATTCTCAGAAAGGTGACCATGGGGATAGTATTTAAGGACTGTCTTCCTGTTACTTGAAACCTGAAGTGATTTTCTACTTTGTCTGCAATGAGAGATAGATTATAAGTATGGTTCAATATCAATTAACAACCATCTGTGAAGTGTTCAGCAGGATGGCCAGGTACTGAAAGGAACATAATTAGACTATTGATAGGAAAGTATTATGGTGGAAAAAGCATATAGATAACCTTGCAGATTTGATACAGACTTTTAAAGTATTTGTGCTTCTTCTGTGTCACTCAAAGTGCAACAAAGAAGTTCTAATAATGAAACATGTACACAAGTGGCATGCTCTTGAATCCCCAGGAACTCACTGGTCACTCTGACCAGTGAAGAAGATCAGTACTTTTCTCAGTCATCACAGAGAAGCTTTCTCCTATAGAAGATGGGCACAAATAAAGACCCACAGCCAGAAATTACAGAGAGAGTGAGAGGCCTTGGAACACACAGCCCTAATTGGGATTTCTCCATCAAAACCCTTCCTTCAGTGTTTAGGGAACCCCGAGGAAAAGGAGACTGAAAGGTATAAGAGCCAGAGAGGATGGGGAATGCCAGGGGATCAAGTCCCTATATATCAGCTGAGTAAAACTGGTATGAACTCACAGAGACAGAGACAGTATGCACAGGTCCTGCACAGATCTGTACAAGGTCCTCTATAGATACATTATGGCTTCCAGTATAGTGTTTTTTATGGGATTTTTTAGTGTGTGAATGAGACAGTGTCTAATTATTGAGCCTTCTCTTGGGCTTTTTTCCTTCTGTTTATTTGTTTTGTCCAATTTCACTGTATTGGGTTCTGTCATATCATATCATACATCATATTATTATATTATTATCCCTTAGAATTCTATTTGTTTTCTAATGAGAGATAGAAAGGGAATGGATTTTGATGGGATGGGAGGTGGGGAGGAATTAAGGGGAGTAGAGGAAAGGAAAACTATAATAAGGATATATCATGTGGGAAAAATTATTTTCAATAAAAGGAAGAAAAAGAAGAAGAAGAAGAAGAAGAAGAAGAAGAAGAAGAAGAAGAAGAAGAAGAAGAAGAAGAAGAAGAAGAAGAAGCAGCAGCAGCATGCTCTTCAGATTTCAGTTGGAATGTGTCTCCAGCCATCTATGTGGTTATCCAATGGGCCCCAGAACTGAGTGACAGGAAAGAAATCTATACATTAGCTCAGTGACATAGATAGAGAGGCTCTTGGGACAGCAGATTTGGAAAACATTAAGTGCCTAATTTGGCTGTGGTCAGCATCCTTGTTGAGGCCTGACAGGGACCATTCTGGGGAAGGACACCTGATACCAAGTGTCAGGTTGATTACTGGGCCTCTTCCATCAAGGGAGAAGTGAAGATGAGTTCTCACTAAAGCAAACCTATGTTCTGGGTACGAATGAACTTTTACTACCCACTAATGCCTCTGACATAACTAGCATCCATAAACACAGAGAATATCTTATTCACTGTTATGACATTCCACACAGTATTTCTTCTAATAAAGAATCTCTCTTTATAACAAAGGAAGTTAACAGATATGATTACAATAAATCAATGTCAGCATACACTCTGTCCTCTGGTAGTGACTGGTCTAACAGAAAGATGAGCTGAGTTCAGTGAAGACATAGGACATAGACATTAGTTAAGAGATGGTCCTCTGAAAGATGAAGTTCTGGCTTATATGTTCCATTATAAATGCTGTTTCCCCATAGCCAGAGTACATAGATACATTTGTATGTCTATAGGTGGGCATAGGAATGACTTCTCTTGCTTTCATACATAAACACCCACTTGGGATTTTATGTCTTCCCACTTTGGCACTGTTAATGCTCTGCTGTTTTAGAGGTCCTGGTGCCCCAAGGAAGCATGAGTCACCAGGGAATACAACAGTAGTTTTGTTGAACTGAAAGAGAAGGTGCTGTCTGTGTTTGAGATTCCTTATACAATTGTGACAACAGCAGGAAAGAGGGTTACTCTGCAGGTTGGAGTAGCTGATTCTAATCATCAGGAAGAAATGGTGCTTTGATGGAGTGAGGTTGAAGAGTATACCTGTGCATCTTTGGAGGATGTTTCTTGCTGGGCCAAATCTCCCAATAAAGGTAATAATGTAAACCTTTATGAAACAAAGGAAGGCAGGACCATAAAGAATTACAATTAGGATTTATTTGCTCCCTCTACTGGGTAAAAGTCAATGGCTGAGAGGAAGAGAAACATTGAAAGCACAATAGTAAGAGGTGATCATTGAAACCAACTTTGTGCTTATTTAAAGAAATGAGAACTATTTACATATTTTTTACTTATTTGAATATGCTAATGACATCCTTCTCTTTTCCCCCTTTACTCTTGTATATAGAATTGTTTGAGATTTGTGTTTAGGTAACTGAATATTTAGTGAAAGTCTGAATTTGAGGAGGAAGTAAAATAGTCACTGTGGTAGTTTGAATGAATATGGCCCCATAGGCTCATATCTTTGAATGCTTAGTCTCCAGCTGGCAGAACTGTTCTGGAAGGACCAGGAAATGTGGCTTTGTTGGAGGAAGGATGTTATTGGGGGAGAGCTTAGAAATTTCAAAAGTCCATGCTAGATACAGTCTTTTTCTCTGCCTCTTGCTTGTGGATCTGATGTTAACTCTCAGCTACAGCTACAATGTCATGCCTGCCTGCCTGCCTGCTACCATAATTTGTTCCCACCATGATCATGGAGTCACCCTCTGAAACTGTGGGGAAGCCCCCAATTAAATTCTTCCTTTTATAAGTTGCCTTGGTCATGGCATCTATTCACAGCAGTAGAAAAGTAACAAAGATAGTCAGATGTAACACTGTAGGACTTTGTGCCCTGTGATTTAGAGGGCAAAACCAGTCCTTTTCACTTATACAAGAGACAGCTGTGTCTTGTAAGATGAAAACACATTTCTTAACAGGGATGGTCACATATGCATGGAAAGACACATGTAGAAATTCAATATTTAAAGAGATGAATTCTTCCTGATTCACTGTTGCCTTGCATATGATTCTAGAACTTGAACCATGTACAAGATATTAAACACTTTTCTCCTTTTTTAGTTAACATTAAGTTAACCTCTGCCAATATAGAGGCTGGAAGATGACTCCAGGAGGAAGAACATACATTCGTGTTTTTGCTGAGTTTCCCTTGTTTCCAGAATGCTGAGTTGATGTTGGAATTCCTAGTAGAGTTTATCCTTAGTGAAGAACTCCTAGGAAACTTCTGACAAATTGTGTGGACTACAGTTGGATTGTCAATGAGTTCAACATCAACTGGTAGCTTCTCAGCAAATAATTTCCTTTCTTACCCCCTTTCCTTTCTTCTTCTACTTTCTACCTGTTATCCCTTTTCCTATCCCCTTTCCTACATTTCCCTTTATTCCCCTTCATTTTCATTTTTATATCCTTTATAAAAAATGGGTTTCTGGGCTAGAGAGATGGCTCAGCATTTAAAAGCATGTACTGCTTTTGTAGAAAACCAGAGTTTTGCTCCTAACACCCACATTAGGTGGCTCACAACTTCCTGTAACTCCAGTTTCAAAGGATCTAGTGCCTTCTTTTGGCTCTGTGGATACTTGCATTCACAGCTGAAGACACACACACATACATAACTTCAAAATAGAAGTAAATCTTTTAAAATAATAATGAGTTTCTTTGTGATGCTTGCATACACACATATAAAATATTTCGATCATATTGCTGTCCCAGTAAAAAATGTAATGTCTCATTTTTAATGCCACTAATTTCTTTAGTGATTGTAAATACTTTGTTCCCTATATGTCTACAACTGCATATGTATGCATATGTGTCTTTCTGATCTCACTACAGATCTGAGTAGGTGCAATGAGTAGTAATTATATCATAGTCTGAATACTATATGGTCTTGAAATTTCCCCTGTAAACAAAAAATTAGTTCACTACTCTTTTTGTTTGTTTTTCAAGACAGGGATTTCTCTGTGTAGTTTTGGTGCTTCTCCTGGATCTTGCTCTGTACCCCAGGCTGGCCTCAAACTCACAGAGATCTGCCTGGCTCTGTCTCCTGAGTACTGGTATTAAAGGCATGTGCAACCACCACCTGGCAGTTCACTACTTTTATTTCACCTGTACTCAAATTTTCAGGACATGGCCATAATGCAGTCAGAACTAAATGCAGGCTAAACTGTAGAATGATCAGTTTTTTTTTTTTTTTGAGTCTTTGTTTCCCTTTGAAACTCCACGAGCAGAACCTCCACTATCCAAATGTCCATCAGCATTGAACACAGATCTTCATGTTTGAGCAGCAAGCATTTTATCATCAATTTTTATAGGTTAAACTTGAGTTTGTTAATCAAATGAGAAAAAATTATTTGTATACTATCTTTGTATTTTTATATCTTAAAACCTGTGTTAATTTTTGTTATGCCCATTCTACCATGGAGTGACATACTGGTTTTTTGTGTTTTTTTTTTTGTTTGTTTGTTTTTGGTTTTTTTTTTTTTTTTTTTTTTTTTTGACATACTATCTTTGCCAGTTTGGAATCTTTTTCGTGACTTTTTTTTTCTCTTGTGACAGCTTTTGTTTCAAGATATTAATGTGGGATATCTTCCAACTTCTAAATGTAACTATTACAAAGCCAGAGATTAGGAAATCATCTACTAGTTGGGTCCATAGACTAAGCAGATATCCTGTGAACCAGATCTGGACCAGTATTCCACTTATAGTCTGGACTATTCTACATTCCCAGCTCTAAACTGGAGCTTCTGAAAACAATTCATGTTCCTCGATATCAGATCTATATTAAATTCTAAAACAGGTGAATATTCCCAATTCAATGATTTTTTTTGTACATTTTTTGATATATGCCTTTTGGGAGAAGGACAACATCTACTTACTGTCATATCGCCTCATCCATCCTCCTAAAGATATGGGTTGTTCATCAATGGACATTCTTATGAAAGCTCTTTTGGGTTTTAAAACCAGGCAACAGATAGTTTGGTTATTGTAAAAATAAATCTCTTGAGTCTCTTTGACATTCATTTGATTGTGTAGTGGTAAACTTTCTTGATAATATGCCAGAAAAAAAAAAAAAACATTGTAGGCTTTATGGGAAATAAGGTTTTTGTCATAACTACTCAGCTTTTCCACTGTAACACAGCAACAACCATGAATAATATGAAAATGAATAAGCATGGCTGTGTGCCAATAAAACTTTATTTTTCACAATTGCCTTTCAAATACAAAAGAAAGTCTTGCTCTATGACCTGCACAAAAACAGATGGAGAGCTGGATTTGGCTTTGGGGGCTACAGCTTGCTAGTCCCCTAATTTAAGTAATACATTTGTTCATTACTTTCTATCTTGTTCTCTGGTAATGCTGTATTTCTGAATAGCTTCCAACTGCCTCCGTAGGCCACCCACCCCTGCTTCTAGGACCATAGAAGCAGTAATCTAATTGTGCTTTAATGCTAATGGTTAAGTAGCACCACTTGAACTTATTGTCAGCCATCTCCCTGCTGCTAGGTAGTCCAGTCTGTACAGTACTTCCTCCTGTTCCTGTTCAATAGTACTACTGTCACCATGGGGCTCTTCAATGATGCTGGTTCAGTCTTGCCTGTAGGCCAGTCCACTGGAATATAACACAACATCCCCCTGCTTTCTATATTCTGCCACAAAATGACTGGGTTTCCAGCCTTATAGAAGCTATCTACTCTTGCATATGTACTCCCTTGGGCCCTTTGATCTTTCTATTCACCATCTGCCATTACTACTCTGGCATGTCTGTAGTTATGGTCTTCTCCAACTCTGTCCACCATCTTCTTGAATCCCTGACAGCATATCAAATCTTGTAAGTGGGCTAACAACAAATAATAAGTGTCTTCTAGTTCCAAACTTTTTCTTCAACCCTTCCTAGTCAGCCATTCTAGGATCCACCTTCCTCTACATTATCCAGATCCTGCTGGTTAGCATCTTAGTTGTAATCCCTTAATTCATACTTACTTTGTTTAGTCTGGAGCTCAGGAGGTGGCTCATCAGTTAAGAGTGCATGTTGCACCTGTAGAGAGCTGAGTTGGATTCCCAGGTACGTTGGGTGTTTCACAATTATGATGTCACCTCCAGGGGACCTGACACTTCAGCCTCTAGGGTCACCTATACTCACAAATGTGTGCACATGCACATAAACACATATAACTTAAAATATAATAAATATACTTTGCCTTGTATATTAAATTACAAATTGCTATAAATCAAAATTCTCTACTGTCTTCAAGTTTTAGTTTCTTTACTTCTAAAATAATTATTCTCTATGGTATCTATTTGTAAATGATATAACTGTCTAGTTACTTTTGGTGGGAAAATATTTATTATAAGACTGTATTTTCTGGCAAAAGAGGACAAGTTGGAGGCTGTGCTCCTTAGAAAAATACACCCAAACAATATAGTTTCTCCTGGAATGTGCTGTTTTGCTGTCACAGTTGCTGGACATGGCCATTAAATTCAGTATCACAGAAAATGTATGTGATGGTACTCATGAGATGCTGTCCCTGTACTTTCTGGGGCTTGAGTGTTTCTCTCTTATGTGGATTAGAAAGTGGCTTCCATCCTTTGCCTATTCCCTTGCATTACTCCCTTCTGAATAGAAGTCCTAAGTTGGTGAGTGTGATTGACGAAGCTTGTATCAATTACCCAACTTAGTTGCCAGAGTCTGGAAAAAGTTATTCTGCCTTATATCTTGGGAAGGAAAGGATTCATAATGTAAGAAAGGCCCCACACAGGAAGCTCGGGCATCCATCTGTGACTGTGTGGATGCATTACTATGAATTGGGAAACAGGAAGACATAAGGAACATTGGGCAAAGTCTTCCCTGAAGTGCAATGTTGTTCTACCATCATTCTGTAGCTTATTTCTAGATGTTTTATTGCCATGAAAATAAATTGTTAAAGTTGTTTGTTAAACTACCATCTATTGTATGGGTAGTCAAATATTTACCCCCAAAGGAAGAAAAATCAAGCCAGTCTTAATTCAGTGTCTTGGTTTGTAAAGTTGTAAACTTATGGGTCTGTATTTTTTCTCTCTAAAGTTTAGTGTTACCATGTATAAAATAATGATGGCTGTCTCACTGGATGTCTCTGAGATACTACTAAGATGATACATAGGTGTCATACTATGGCTTCTTGCAGGAAGTGATTCCCAGCATGTGTTAATTCCCTCCTACTTCTTTCTTGCAGTTCTCATAGTGTGACCTTAGAACATAGGGTGACCTCAAGGGCCTACTTAGTAGTCATCAAAGAAGAATTGTATTTTATACTAAAAATCATTTTGAGAAGCTTATTTTGTCTTACTTTAATGTTTGAAAATTAGTGAACCATACAGAGGATATATTTAAATTCATTATTAATCAGAATACATTTTTCTAACCAGAATAACTAGAATACCTCTTCCATGCTGAAACAATGTTGATGTCTCTATTACTACAGGGCCATAAAGGAAGGCAGCTGACCAGGGTCCTGATTGTAAATCCCATAGGGAAATTTCAGATTTTGGTCTGACTTCTACCACAGTAATTCTTCTTAGCCTTTTGAACTTTATGAACTTTCACATTTTCCCTTTGTTTGTATTCTATTATATTCATTATCCAAGAAGAACTTGTTGACCTTTACTGACTGTGAACTTTACTGAGTATATTACAAAAGCAATAGGTATACATGCTCCACGTTTATCTGTTCTTTCTGCTTTCCCTGGTGGAGAATTGTATGGCTTACCCTAAAGACAGACATTCTACAGTGACTATTAGTCCCATTCTGATATTGAAGGCTCTGGATTCATTATAGATTATTAGAGACACACATTATAAAACATACAGCTCATTGTGGTAGGCCAGTTGTGGAAATATTATAAATGGAGAGGACTCCTCATATTTGTGGTGGCTATTCTTGGTTGTCAACTTAACTACATCTAGAATTAACTAAAATGTAAATGGATGGGTACACCTCTAAGGGAGTTTTTTCTTAATTAAACCATTTGAAATGGAAAGACCAACTTCGAATCCAGATCTCTGAGGTAGGACAATACTCCTTTATTCTGGACCATACCACTCTCTCTTTTTGCCTGCTTACTCTCATCTTGCTAGCAAGTCCATTTCATTCCTTCAGTAGCATTATTGCTGACTTCTTAGGATTCCAGTGTTTACTACAGACTAGCTGAGACATTCAGTCTCATGGATTGAACAACTAGTGGATTCTTGACCTTCTGTTGGTAGACAGCCTTTGTTGAACTAGCTGGATCACAGCCTGTAAGCCATTCTAATCTTATATTTTAGTATTATAGAGTGAATATATATATATATATATATATATTTATTAGTATTATTATATTAGTATATAATATTGGAGAGTGAATATATACACATACATGAATTCATTCTATAAATTCTGTTCCTATAGAGAAGCATGACTAATACAATATTATAGTTTTATATGAAAGAGCACCTTTCTCTATTATCCTTGTAGACACTGGGGTCCTAGATTCTATTGTAACTGTAACCATCAGGATTGGCTCAGCACCACAACTCTCCTACTGACTTTGTATTTGGGGGCAAGTTATTCAATCTTTGTGTAGCTTGGTTTTTCAGTTTGTGAAAGCATAATAAAATTAGTATCTACATCCATAGCAGGTAGTATGTCTAAAACAATGTGTAATAAGCATACACATCCTATTATGAAGCATTTGTTTAACTCTCAATGAAATTCCTATGTGTAAAACATTTAATCACAGGGATGATTGGGTCTTTCCTCTCTACTACTGTTTCTTTTTCCATTTTCCTCCTTTCATTGGGCTTAGTAGAAGTAGTAGGATTGGTAACAATAGTGTCAGAAAGGTCACTTGTAATGACAGATTCCCCAGGAATTTTCAAAACATGCTTCCTGTGGTTGCCATGGAAGCATGCTGCTCAGATTGCTCTTCAGGACAGAACCAGCTACAAGGAATATAAAGAATGGAAGGCTTCCACCTGCTACACCATGGAATCCACACCCCACAAGTGAGTCAGGCCATTCCTGCCCATCATGGTGTCTCTGCAACACTTTGTTCTTTGTCTCTTGGTTAGCCTGGTCAAAACTGTCAGAGAAACAACTCAGCAAGATGCTGTTTACCCAAGTCTCCGTTCTTCTCTCCCTTTAGAATGTCAGACCTGCACTGATATCAGAACATTCTCCTTGACCATTCATATCCCTTTCTCCTAAGTGAGTTTATGTAGTCTATCCAAAATAAAGGAGTGGAATTAGATGTAGTAAACAACAGAAGCCAAGCAAGTTGTCTCACACCTTTAATCTCAGTATTCATAAAGTAGAGGCAGGATGATTAAGGAGTTCAAGGCCATAATAAGTTAAGTTGCATAATAAGTTGAAGGCCCTCCTATGCTACATGAGACCCTGTCTTAAAAAAATTCTAAGACATAAATTAATTTTCTCTTCTGAAGTCAAGAAATCTAGTGTTATAGTATCAATGGGATTAGTTTCTACTAAGACCTCTTCCCTTGATGTGTACATGAGGTGTGTGGTGTCCCCCTCCAATCTCCCTTGTGTGTATGTATATGTGTCTGTGTCCACATCTACTCAATAAGGACATAGCTATATTATATTAGGACCCAACCTAATGATCTTACTTTTACTTGATGACTCCACAAAGACACTGCCTCCAAATTCATGAACATTCTAAAGTGCTTAATGTTAACACCTACCAAGGCAAGCTGAGGTGAGGATACATAGTCAGCCTACAACACCTTCACAGGTGTGTCTTCCATGAATTGCAAGTGCTTCTCATTCTGTAAGTTATCTTTCCAAACTACCAAAGATTACTTTACTTTAGCCTTTGAGCAGGCCAATTGCACAAATAGAAAATAGGATAAATACACCAAGATACCATTACTTGTGTAGATGGTGAGCAAATCTGCAATTTCTCAGTTTAAAGCAATTACCACCCCTGCTACATTTTCCTGAATAAAGTACTTGTTTTATGTAACTGAGCAAACATGCAAAAATTTCCCTCTAGACCTTCAGATACCAAATTGGTAATAATGTTTTATGTTTTCATATTTCCTTAACAAAATCATATTTATTTATCATTTTCAACTTTAATTATTGGTAACATTTCCTTTTTACTTTAAATTAAACCCTGCCAGAGTAAACACAATAAAATTTTGAGGCTGGGCTGTGCATTATTTCTCCTTGTTCTTCTGAAATGTTTAGTAGAGCACGGTATTAGTGACTTTTCTGTTCCTGTGGTAGAATATGATGACCAAGAGCAACAGAGAAGAAAATTGGTTCACTTTACCTTAGAATAACAGTCCATTGTGGTGGAGCAGTCATGGTAGCTGGAGTGTGAAGCTTAGCTGGGTTTTCAGGAAACAGAGAGATCTCACTTCATCTGCATACAGGAAGCTGAAAGAACAGAAAGTAGGACCAGGCTATCAAACCTCAAACCCTACCTCCAGTGACATATTGCCTTCAGCAAGACTCCATCTCCTAAAGACTCCAGAACTTTCCAAAATGGTGCCACTTATTAGGGTCCACGTGTTCAAATACATGAGCCTGTGGGTAACATTTTTCAATTAAACTACTACAAGATGCTGATGGAAGCAGATGCAAAGATCCATGACCGAGCCCCAGGTGGAGTTCTGGGAGTCCAGGTGGAGCTCTGGGAGTCCAGTTGGAGAGAAAGAGGAGGGATTATATGAGGGAGAGATGTTGAGACCATGGTTGGAGGAAGCACAGGGACAAATAGCCAAACTAGTGGAAGCGCATGAACTGTGAACCAATGGTGGAGGAACCCCCATGGAACTGGACAAGGCACTCTGGATAAGTGATGCAGATTGAACTGTTTGGGAGGCCCCCTGGCAATGGAGCCAGGACTTGTCCTTAGTGCATGGACTGACTTTTTGGCACCTGGGGCTTAGGCTGAGACACTTTGCTCAGCCTTGGTGTAGGGAGGAGGGGACTGGACCTGCCTTGGCTGAGTCTGTCAGGCTGGGCTGACTCCCCAGGGGGGATCTTGCCTTGGAGGAGGTGGGAGTAGGGGGCAGGAGGAGGGAGGACGTGGGAATCCGTGGCTGATATGTGAAATTAAGTTAATTATAAAATAAAAATACTATAAAACAAAGGAATCTTGGACAGACTATGCGCAATAGATAAAGCTGAATTTAACAACTATTTGTCATGGACCTATTCTAACCTATACCCTAAAGTCTCACTCAGTACTTGGGGCATGGTTCTTCTCAATGCAGACTCGCATTCTACAAGACAATGGGTCTCTTACAGTGGACCCAAGAGCTTATAATAGTTTGAGAAATCTCTGTCATTTATGTCCTACCCTTTTTCATCATGCATTCCTTGAAGGCTTGTAATGTTGATGTGAATAAACTCACTTGACTGCCCATTGTATAAAAGTATAGCACGAGAATAAAATAATGAATGATTACATTATTGTGTTTTTCCTGAATTATACTTCTTACTGTAATTTTAGAGTGTATTTATGCCTGTAAGAAGTCTATAATAAAACCTTGTGCTAGGTTTTGCTGGCATCCATCTCACATAACTTGTGTTTAACACATCTCTCATGGACTTAAGAGGCCAGGTTGAGTGATTTAACTAAACCACATAGAATTGTGCAAGTGCATACTATGGTGTTGACACAATGATTAATGTGCCTAAATGGGAGTTTCTCATATTGCACCTGTGTGTACAAAACACAGAATATATGTATATATATATATATGTATATATATACTGAATACTGATTTACTCTTTATCAAGCTTCTGTTTACCACTCTCTGAAGAAGGCCCTTCTATAGAAAATGGAGACTATCACAAAGTTCACATGTGGGCATAATTCAGAGATCAACTGTTTGTGATGAGCTTAGACCCAATGATATATCTTCATCACACGTCTTCCATCTGTGCTTTAGAAAGCATCATAGAAGGGGATCTGGGGGAAGAAAGATTGTAAGAGCCAGAATAGCAGGAAACCTGCTGTAAAATAGTCTCTACTAGAAATGGGTACCTAAAGAAGACCAGAACAATATCAATATCAATTAATATGTTAATGTTAATATCTATTAATGTGTTACTATATTAACAGGTTGATATCTATTAAAATTTTGAGAGGGGAAACTTGGTGGATTTTCACCCCTATATGAAAAACTACAGTCAACTAAAGGCCGCTGGGAGAAGGAGGGAGAATGAAATATAATTCTATTTAAATTAAAAAGAAAATTAATATACAAATTATCAAGCAGTTATTGTGTGCCTGACATAATTGCTTGAAAATTTTCAACTATCATTTGATTGAGGTATTTTCAGCCCAATTTTTCCATTGACTTATGGAAACAGTCTTTATCTTGCTAAATTTCAGAGCCAGAGTAAACTGAAGCCTTCTGGGTTGTCAGCTAGTAGACACAGCTGAGAATCTTTAGCTGGCTTAAGAGCTATGGCAACACAAAGGATACAGAAAGAAAGATAATCTTTCAAAAGTTTGAACTGACTCCATGACCCATATTTTCCATTCACACACGGTATCATGACTCATTAGCAGCAGGAGTCATGTTTGGAAGGATCAGATTAGTTATGATCTTAATCCTGCAAGACATCCTTGAGAAAAACTAAAAATAGTTCAAGATTTGAAGTGAAGAGAAACTTTGGGGCAGAATTTAGGGGAAATGAAGTTGGCCTTTAAATGTTGCTTTGGCTTACTGGTTTTAGATCATTTGATTTGGGATCTGATAGAAAATGAAAACTCTGGTGCTATGGTTTGGTCTTTCTGTATGCTGCAAAGGTGTGTTTCTGTCATTGGTTAATAAAAAAGCTGCTGTGACCTATGGCAAGACAGGAGAGAGGTAGGTGGGAAATGCAAAGAGAGAGACAGGGAAAAGAAAGATGGGGCCAGAGGAGATGCTGTGAGCTGCTGCCTAAGAAGCAAGATGTAATGGAACTCAGGTAAAGCCAGAAGACACGTGATGATACATAGATTAATAAAAATGGGTTAATTTAAGATGAATGAGCTAGTTAGTAATAAGCCTGGGCCATAGACCAAACAGCTTGTAATTAATAGAAGCCTCTATGTGTTTATTTAGAACTAAACAGCTTCAGGACACAGGAAAACTTCCATCTACACTCCAGTAAGATAATAAGTCAGCTTTGCATTACAAAGGTTACCTTGGTTACTTTTCTATTGATGTGATAAGAAACCATGACCAAGCTAACTTATAAAAGACAGAGTTTATTTGGGACTTACAGTTTCATAGGGTTAGAGTCCATCATGATGGGGAGCATGGCAGCAGGCAGGCAGGCATTGCCCTGGAGCAGTAGCTGAGGGCTCACATCTTGAGATACGACCACCAGTCAGAGAGAATTAACTGGGAATGGCGTGTACTTTTAGAACCTCAAAGCCCATCATTGATGACATACTTCCTCCAACAATCGATACTTTTTAATCCTTTCCAAGCAATTCAATCTACCTGGGAACATGTATTTAAATACATGAGCCTATGGGGGCCATTCTCATTCACACCACCAAGCCTTCTAATAGACATTAAGAAATATCACACTATGTCAAAGCAAAGTGAGAGATAGGTTTATATATATATATATATATATATATATATATTTATATATATATAAGTTCTAACTGTGAAAAGACGCAGTGTGAAGGTTAACATGATTATATGGGAATCTATTATAGTGATTGCCTTTAAGGTGTTTAAGTTCTGGTACAAAATGCCAACATTCAAATACAATATAATATAGGAGCATATATTTTTTTAGTGTGTTGTACAGCAGGCCCTGTAGAGAGCAGAGCCAGGATCAGTGGGAGGCAAGTGAACCACTTATGTGAAGTGCAAAATTTCAGGAAGAGTGTCAAAAAGCTCATATTTAAGATAAATAATATTTTATGTTGTTTTTTAAGAGCACAAATAATGCAAGCCAATGAAAACGTATCAAATTTTAAAGTCAGGATCAATGTTACTGATTTTTTTCCCCTTTGCCTCAGGCTCAGTTTGGCACTGCAGCTGACATCAACACCAAATGCATGTGTTCCTGCTCTCCAAACCATTTGCCTCCAATTAATTTCCCAAGTAGACAACTGGAAATTTGCAAAGCACTTAAAAACAGTATTGGAGAGCATAAAATTCAGGTTCAAATATCTAGGTTGGAAGCTCATCTCTGTTGCTTGTAAGACTATCCTTTTGGGTGAACTCCTTCATTGTCATGAGCCTCAATTCTCTTTTCACTAAAATGGGGCCAAGAGTACTAAACCCCACTTCTGTTATTTGGAATCGGTAAGTCATTAAGACACAAATGTTATGTGTTAGGACCACAGAACAATGATTGATTGATTTATAAATTTGAAACACAGCATACTTCATGTTGTCAAAGCTGGCATTGGACTTGCTATATAGCCAAGACTGACCTTGAACTTCTGATTTTTTTTTTTCGAAAATTTAACTTCTTTTTTGATTCTGTGGGAATTTCACATAATGCACTCCAGTTCTACTCACCTCTCAGTCCTCCCATATCCTCCCCTCATTCCTGCAGCACCCCCTCACAAAAGAAAGTTTAAAAAATGAAAAAAAAATCAAACAAAATCAAAGCAAAGCAAGCAACCAAACAAACAAGAACAAGCACAAAGCAAACCAAAAAACAAATACAAAAACAAAAAACCTCTTCACTTCTTCTCCCTCATTCTCCACTTCTCCCACACCTCTCCATTTGTCCTGGTGGCATTGGGAACAGTCCAATCAGCTTTTGTCCAATCAGCTTTACTAGCAAACGTTCATTGCAATGAATCACTGGTCTGGTTCAAGGCCTCCAGTTCCTGGTACACCATCATCACTGAATCCTCACTGAATCCTCATCAGAACTCCACTGGGATATCCTGTGGCTGCTTGGAGTCACGGAGATCCTATGAATAGTGTTCTACAGGACCTGCTCCTTTACATGCTCCAGTAGGTCCTAAATGGGGTAGATGTTAGGTTGGGCCAACCTCAGGCCCGGCTGTGGGCCTGGATGGTAGCTGAACTGATCAGTCTGAGCCACTGGGACCACCCACCTCAGAAGAGGGTACAGAGACAACTCCCCTACACCCATGCCCTCAGGGTGTTTATTTACCCTTGCCTGTGGTGAGGGGTGGGGCTATCTCTCCTGAGTACAAGGGCTGGTCTTCGTGGAAGCACTGGCCACTCAGATGAGGATGGTTCTGGAAACATGACCCCCAAATACCACCAACGCGCCTCAGGTTTCAGCCCCAACCCCAGGCTTCTAGGTGACCTTTGTTGGGAATACAGGATTTGAGCTTCAGCACATACTGCAGCCATGGTAGGACCATGGTCCCAGACATGGCTCTCAGCAGCAGCTGGGTCTAGATGTCACCAAGCACCAGGTATCAGTGCAGACCTCTCAGATTCGCATGGGCCCCAGCAGTAATGTGGTCCTGGGACACCACCATGGTAACAGGAGCTTCAGGCATCAACACAGACCCTGGCTGCAGTAGAGCCACATAAAATTCTGATCTTGCTATCTAATGTTCTGAGTGTTGGGATTACAGCATGCATCACCATACCCAGGTTTAGGTGGTACTGAGGATTGAATCCTGGGATTTATACATGCAGGTAAGCTCTCTAAGAACTGATCTATATCCACAGCCCCATAAGAGTCACTCAGACTGTGGTGCAGGATGCTGTTGAACTTAAAACACAGGCAGTTCTGCTGAGTCTGAAGAATGAGTAGGGAATTGATAATTGAGGAAAGGCATGTGAGACCAAATCTATATCATAAGAAACTTATGAAATCCTGAATGCAAGCTGGCAAAATGTGGGAACATATGGCCTGTTGAGTATAGTAGGAGGCAAGAGTAGGCTGGGTAGGGATTAGGCCGTAATTTCTGTCTTTATGTAATGAGATGGTTTTAGAGGAGAAAGGCACCGTTTCCCAACCTGACTTTTGAAAAAGAGAACTGGCTCCAGGAGTAAAGGGAGTGCTCTTGTTTCTAGACAGATAAACCATACGTGGAGACAGAGAACACTTCATAGACTGTATACAGGAAAAACTGTTTGAAGTTGCATTTATAGCGAGTGATAGCTTAAATGTTCTGGGAGGAGAAGAGGAGTTCACATTTTCAGAATTTTAATTTCAGCTGGAGACTCAAGGTTGGTATATCATAGATCTTTGTCGTATTTTCAGAGAAATAGTGGTACCCAAGATGTCCTATCATTATGCTGAATTTATAAGTCAGGACTCAAAAGCAATGATTCTGTCAAAGCTATTGATTTGTAGGCATAAGATAATTTGATTTATTAGGGATGTATTTTCTTCAGTTTTAATTTACTCTTTCCATTATAATGAAATTAAACAAAATGGTTAAAAATGATCTATTGTGAACCATTCTTGGTCAAGTGTTTTCTTTTCTGATCTCCCTGTTGTTTCCTTTGTATAGATGGTGAAATTCTACACAGCTGTAATCAAAGCCTGTGTGTGAATTTGCATTCTGGCATTTTTGAAACTTGAAATTATAACTTCCATTTTCCACCTTTCATGAAAGTACACAATCACCATCCCTAAGGGATGAATAATCTACTTTAGAAGGGAGAAGAAAGGGGTATGAGCATAGAAGACAGGAGTTATGTAGATTATAATTAGAATCCCCCCCCCATTTTACAAAATAACTAAATGTGGAAAACATATTTAAGCTCTGACTCTTTGTAATATGAAGTTAGCAGAAGTTAACTGTGTATGTAAACAGAAGTGTATATACATTGTGTAGAATATCCTTAAAGATTAGCTTTCCTGCCTCAATTCAGGGAGCAGGTATCAAAATAACATACAGCCCTCACCAGATGAACATTTTGAGGTACAAGTTCCTTCCTACTATGGCAGAAAATATAACTCCTAGCCACTATACAAGAGATGAACTTTGGTTTATTCATTCATTTAAAATGTGTGCAGACAGTGCATCATGAAATGAGTTTGAAAACCTCTAGGGTCCTGCCTACTAGTAGCTTAGTGGGAGGCATAGTTCTGTAATTAATAATCATGATAGTGTGGCACATAGAGTCTGGGCATCTCTTCCTCTCCTTCATGCTTACATTCTGGGTTCTGTGGCTAGTCACTGGATTTTTGCAGTTTCTCAGGGTCAGATAATTACAGGTCATAAGACACTTAGCTTTACTCAGGACCTGTTTCTTCTGGGATTGTAACTGTTGAAGGAACCTCTGTGATGACAAGAGTGGGCTTTGTGATCAGATCACCCATTTTCTAACACCAATTTAGCCACTGACTACATGTGAGGGCTCTGTCCTCTGTCCCCTGTCCTCTGTCCTCTGTCTCCTCCAGGCCTCAGGGTTTCCAGGTTCTTCTCATGAGGGAATACCACCTGCTGGAGGGGCTAATTGAGAGTCCCATGAGATAACCCAGAAAAAAGCGTGTGGCTCAGCTTTGGCTCAGCTTTCCCCATTGAGCCAAGCCAATAGGAATTGCCTTTATAATCAATGTTGACGTTACAACTCTGTGAATTGTCACCAACTTTATCTCAGGTGAGCAGTGCTTTATTTTGACATTCCATAATCTGAGTCTCAGAAAATGCTATGCTTTGAGAAATAGTTAAAGATCCTTCACACCCAAACAGGACATTTGACACTAAATGCTGCTTCAACTAGGGTTTCCAAAGAATTTTCTGTTTACATCTTGTATCTATTCTATTTCCTTATTTGTTGATCAGCTATCTGTCCTCAGCATCTGAATCCAAGTTCATGTTCTGGGTCTGCTAAACAGCTCCGTTTTTATTCTGGCCACCTATGCCATTGGGTTTGTGGACCATTCTGGCTCTCTGGACATTATCTTCAGATGCCATACATGATCCATGACTAATGTTGTGCCCACCTGAGCTGGTTCCTGGCTACTTAAATCAATTTTTATCTCCATCTACAAATATGCCTTATGGAAAGATTTTTTTTATTGTTTTTAAAATATACTTTTGATGTTTTATATACACTGTGTAGAGTATCCGTAATGATTTGACTTTCAAGGAAAAAGGGAAAATCATGCTCTTTTTAAACACTCTCCACATAAATACTACTGACAGTTACAAATCATATGAATCCCCTGGTTCAGTGTACAGAGGTTTCCCAAATGTTTCCTTATATTCTATACATATGGCTATATTGAATAAGATTCACATAATATAAAAATCACCATGTCTTTTATTAAATTTACAGTACTGTGTAATCCTTACCACTGTACAGTTGTAGAACATTCACATCGCTTCAAAGGACAGCAGTCACTTCCCATTTCCTACTTCCCTTATCCCATGTCAGTTCTGTTCTCTATCTTTGTGAGTTTGTTGTTATAAAAGGAATCATACAATATGTGAACTTTTGTGTCTGATCTCTTGGCATAGTGTGTTTTCAAGGTTCATCCATGTTGTAATTATAGTTCCTTTTATGATTAGATACTATTATATTGGGCAGATATACCATATTTTATCTGTCATCATCATTGATGGGTTATTTTTACTTTTTGGTAATTATTAGTAGTGGAGTAATGAATTTTAAGATATAAATTTTCATTTAACCCTAGTTTTATGTAGACACCTAGGAGTGATGTTACCCAGTCATTCTTTCTGTTCTCTTCTGTATTTATGACCATTGCTTGTGTTTGTTAAATTCACAAAATTCAAAGCCCATATATGTAACTTAGTCTCACAGGATTCTGGAGTTCAAAAGAAATAAAATGAGATGGTCACACTGCTGTGCTGAATTTCAAATTTGTATTCAGAAACATTTACAGGAAGAACAACTATCTTGTGTTGAAATGATATTCATTCTGTTTAAAAGTATAACAGCATCTAAAAGAACTTACAGAAAATGTTCACCCCAAAGAAAACACTACTTAGAAAGTATTGGTGAGCAAATTATGCAGCTCTGTGAGTCCAAAGGATTTGGATTCTGCCTGCTTTCTCTTGTTGTGGGTGAATAACAGAATGTAGAATTCTTTCCCTTAGTAATTCTGAGTTGGCTAGCAATCTTCATTTTGTTGTACTGGCCTCCAACAAGCCAATGAATAGATTAAGGAAAATGGATGAAAATTGGGATTTGAATCACTTCCTAATTGTTTTTACTCGGTTCAAATGGCCACAGATACCATACACACATTTTTCTCCACTAAGCAATCTCTAGATTAATGAAAACAGTCATCTTTTTAAAACATTCCCTCCATCTTTTTTCCACCCACAAATAAGTAGCCCTGTGGTCTTCTGTATCCACATTAGCATTTGGAACTTGAAATCAAGCTGTTCATGGAGTTTGATGTTATCTGCTTTGTTGAGATTGTGTCTGATAGCCACTGAATCTGAGCTGTTGACAAAATAAGCTTCCTGTGTGTAAGGCAAGTGCCTATGCAGGAAGGGACATTTTAATGGCAGCATGCTGAATAATCGATTCCATTCTAACGCTCAGATCAATGTTATCTCTGAGACGTCTAAGTAGCCATTAAATATGAACAGAACTGGTCCAACAAGCAGAAAAATAAGCATGAGAATTGCTCTGGACTATAGCATGATGTTTCCAGTGCTTAAGAATGGAGACCTTGACCTATCTGGAAAAGTAACTTATTTATTTCTGTTATTAGTGGATCTCAATTAGTTCATTTCATTATGCTTTGTATTTTATTATTTTAAATATTTTTGTTATTCAAGGGAAGAATACTATGTATTCCCTGTGGCCTATCTCCTGGGGCTTTAGAATTGTTTTTTGTTTGCTTTATATATTAAATAAATAAATTCTATGGGGCTGGAATAATGGATTAGTGGGTAAGAGCGCTTGAGAGAACCTCAGTTCAAATCCCCAGCACCTACATTAAAAGAATATTACCAGGCACGACTGTGGGTTCCTGTGATTCCACTGCTTTTGGGAGGGGGGTACTGGAAGAGAGAGAATGGCCACTAGGGCTTGCTGGCTATCTGGTTCAATGAGAGACCTTGTCTCTAGGGAAGGAGGCTGCCAGTGACAGAGGAAGACATTCAATGTCTACCGCTGGCCTCTATATTCACAGACATGTGTACATATACCACAGACACATAACACACAGAATAATGAACTTTATTTCAGAATGGTTTTAGATTTATATAAAAATACTTCATATGCACTTTCCTTATTACTATCATTTTATATTATATGCCACATTTGACAAATTAATAAACTGATACTACCTCATTATTATTGAAGCCCATTTACTCACTTATTTTCACTTTTTATCTACTGTCCTTTTTGTATTTAGGACCTCATTAGAGACCACACGACATTTCTTTGAGTGTCTCTTGGAGAGGACTATTTTACAGGCTTCATTTGCTTCTGAAACTGTGATGGCATTGAGGCTTCAAGCACAGGTATTCTGTAGGGCATCTGTTGTGTGACACTATTCTGGGAAGATCTGAACAAATGTCTTAGACAGGGACCAAAGGCAGACCAAAGTTTTGATACCACCAACATTCAACTTGGTGAATGAGTGAGTTTTATTGGGGTGACTTACAGCAGTATGGATTATGGTTAGTTACAGGAACAGGAATGGCCCCAACACAGTTCTATCACCAAAGCACACCACAAAAGCTAGAAATCTAGAACACATTGCACAGCCTGTAGGTAATTCAACAGGTTGGACAATGCCTTTTTTAGGCAGCTAAGTTGGTCTGAACCTCTTCCAGGTTCATCCAGGCATTTTAACTTGTCTGAAAGTCTTCTATGCAGTTTGTCTTTATTGAGAGTATACCTCAGCAGTCCTTACTGCTTATGTATGTTTTGGAATGTATAAATGTAGTGAATCCCAGTTTTAGGGATTTCCTGAAACTATTGAGGTTTCCTTTAGGATGGAATGTTTCTCCTCCCTGCAAACATACAGTGTCTTTATGAGTTTCCCTCCAAGATGGAATGTTTTAACCAAGAGAAAATTTCTATATGGCAGCATCCCTAGCTTGGACTTTACTGTTTCCTCATAATTAGAGTATAGCTATGGAATCCTGAGATAAAGACCACAGAGGCCAGAGGACCCTCTTGTCACATGATACCAAGAGTTCAAGCACATGACTTACCAGGCATGATGCTTAATCACCTGTCACAGGAAGAATTCTTCAGGTTTGTCCATTATAAAGTTTATCTTTTTTCTCCACTCTCTTTATATACTGTACTCTTTGGAAGAAATCACAATGCACTGCTCATACTTAGGGCATGGACAGTTCTTTGTTGAGGGACAGCTATCTAAATTAGTTATTTGAAATTTTCCTGTAAGAGAGAGAATATTTCTTCTTTCTCATGTATTTATTAATTCAGTCATTTGTTCAATTATTTATTTATTTTGAACTATGGACATGTTAATATGTATTTTATAATTTGGATTATAATGTAGTTGCTACATCCTTTGTTTATTTTGTTGTTTGAACTATTCCATCTTTGAGCTGTTTTAGTTGGCTCCTTTGATCGTTTGTTAAAAATGATAGTGTGGTGGTGGTGGTGGTGTGTGCATTTTGATAATTCCTTTACTGTCTATTGTTATTAAAATGCCCTAGGCCTCGCTTTAAAATTTTATGGCATTGGTTCTAGAATCAACCATTTTCTCTGAGGTACTCTGGTGTCTTTACTGGAGAAAAATATGAAAAACTAAGTCCTGAGTGCTAAGCATGCCCAATGATTAGGATGTTATTTGTTTTCAGGTCTTATTATATGAAAGTAATGCATACTAACCTACATGTGTGTTAATATATCTATAATAATTTTATATATAGCTCTCTCTCTCTCACACACACACACACACACACACACACACACACACACACACACACACACAGTTGGATGTTTCATATCCTGACTGCCAGGTCCCAAATAACAGGCCCAGAGGCTGAATATGAATTATAAATGCTTGGCCAATAGCTCAGGCTTATTCCTAACTAGCTCTTACAACTTAACCCATTTCTATTAATCTATGTACTGCCCTGACGATCTTGGCTTTTACCTCAATCTCATGTAGTATGTCTGACTTGCCTTTTCCATCTGGTTGGTGATTCCTCTTACTATGCCCTTCTTCATCCCATCATTCTGTTTGTCTTTCCTGTCTAACTTTATCTTGTTCAGCTATTGGCCAGTCAGCTTGTTCATTAAACCAATCACAGTGACAAATCTTCACAGTGTACAGAAGGATTTTCCACAGCATATATACATATATATGCTAAATAAGAGTCAATATTAACACCTGTAACCTCAACTCACTACCATGTGGATTGTTCTAGCAGTTGTTTATCCTATTGCCTTCCACTCTAGGGCAAAAACCTAGCTCCCACCACATACTCGTTTAGATGCCTTTGCAATCCTAGTTCATGTTCGGAGTGGTTTCATAGTTGTTATCTCTACTTCTTGGGAAATAACTTTACCACTTATACCACAGTGATTATATACTTTTCCTTTTTGTATTAAATCTGACAGGCTCCACTCAGTTTTAGACTTAGGTACATCGCCATTTTTTTTTTTTTTTTTTACTCCTATTACTTAGGTGTTTTATATATTTGCAATACAGTCAGTTTCTCTTGCCAAAGTATACATTCCTTCACGGGATCCTCTGGTCCCTCGGATAACTTTTATTTTCATTGCATGTATTGGGATTTTCTCTTGTGCTCTGATGCTCTGGATTTTGACACCAGTCTGTATTGCAGTTATAAACAGTTACAGCAACATACTGAATAGTTTCATCACTGCAAAACTCCTCTGGGCTTCACTATTCAGTTCTCCTCCTCCCATAAGCTCCTGGCAACTACCAGGCAGTTAAACATCTATAGCTTTTTCTTTCCCCCAGAATGTGACATAATTAGAGTTATAGGGAATGTGATACTTTTAAATTTTCCTCCTTTGTTTATCAACATATAGTTAAGATTCATGAATGGCTTTGTGTTGTTTGATAGCTCATTGCTTTTGATCACTGGATACTATTGTGTATGTTGTCTGGAATTATGGGTGTTTATTTACCCATTTGCTTGTTAAAGTACATTTTAGTTTATAGTTTGGGGCACTTGTGAAGAAAGCAGTCCTAAACATTTGACTGCAGGATTCTGTGTGGAAATGACTTCAAACAAACTGTGTAAATGCCTGAGCAGTCACTTAATTTTTTTTTCCAAACACAAAATAAGTCTGTGCTTAGCTTTCTAAGATACTATCATGCTGCCTTTCCAAAACCTATACCTGTTTTGTAGTTCCACCAGCCTTGGCACCTTTGCTTGATAGCCACACTAATAGTGGGTGCAGCCATTATTTTAGTCATTTTAATAGGCGTGTAGTGACTAAGTTATATTTTACTTAGTGAAGATCCATAGCCAGTGTAAAAATGTCATGTATCAAACCTATAGATTTATGGCTGAATGATTTTGGTTGTTACAGATCTCCTGTAGAGAACACATTTCCATCATAGAAACTTGAATGTAAAACACAGAACAGTGTTAACTGTTAATTACTTTTTTTTTTTTTGTTGAAGCAAACAGGTTCTATTTGAAGTAAATATGACTCGACCACTTGTTACCTTTGAGACTTTGGAAGTTTTTAACTGAACTTGCTTCATTTTCCTCAATTTTTAGAGTACAGACAAATGTGGAACACAGTAGATGAGGTTATATGAATTTAATGAGTTTCTGTATGGAGAACAGTGAATATGGTGCTTGGAACAGGGAGTTCACATGGTTATTATTATTGCTATTACTATATTGATACTTCTTATATTAAGTATATAGAAGGCCCTCATTTCTTGAAAACTGTATAGTTTCCAATCCCTCACTTTGGAGCTGCGCTGGTCTTTTTCATCGAACCATGCCTTGTAAAAATAGAATAAACATATTTCCCATTCATTACATTTCTCACAGCATGATTTCTTTCTATCCTGAAGAGCACAGTTGAAATAGATATCTGTAGAGGTAACCTAAATGCTACTACTCATTGCCTGCCTGTTACTTCTTGCATAACTAATAATCCTTTGCATTTGCTCATTGCTCTGGGTTGGACTTAAGGCCAAACATTTCACAGATACTTTCTCATTTGTGCCTGAGAGCATCTTTCTGAATGAGGCAGGACATTCTTCATAGTCCCACAATGTTGATGAACAGAGGTATGCCTGAAATTGCATAACATGTAAGGGCAGATAGAGGGTTTGATGCAGGCTTTTCAGATTTCCATTCAGCATTCTTTCTCAGAAACCAGAATGGAGTGAATCTTCAGATAGAAGATAGAAGCCTCTTGCGATGCTATTCCTGAGTTCCCATAAATTCTGATTCATATGCTCAGGCCCATGGGGAACAAGGATCTTAAAGGAGCTACATGTTGTATTCCGCAGGGATATCAACCAATGAAAGCACTGACAACCCTCGTGTCTCCCTGGCTGTCCCCTACATGTAGTCTCCTGCATGTGTAGTCCCCCATCACTGTTCCTAGTGCATTAGATAGTGAGATTTATCCCACTTTCCTCACTTATGCCTAATTCAGAGGGATCAGCTTGCTGATACTGTGACTCCACACACACTGTGACTCCAGAGTTAGATATTCAGGCTAAGAAAGGTAAAGAAGATTCTTCTCCTGGGAAAGACTTGGGACTCTGAGACAACCAGTTTAAAAGATATGAAATTGATGTTCTAGACATCTGCCGCATAAGCAAAAGGGCAGAAATATCTTTTATTTCCGCAAGAAAGGAACCAAGTATAAGCATGGCAAGAGAAGGAAATGGAAACACACACACACACACACACACACACACACACACACACGGATGGCTAACTATAAAATTGGATTTCCCTCCCACTCTCTAGTCCCTTCCAGAGACATTGCTTCATTATTTCTGTGTTTCCTGGGGAGATCTTTGAAATTACTCTCTCCTTATCACAACTAACTTCAGCTGTTGTGTCTTAACTTTCATGAATCCTAACTCCTTTTGCACAACCTACCACTAAGCTGCACCAAGGCAGTTCTCAGCAGGAGTGTTAGCTTTCCCATGTGACTGGCTACCACTTAGCCACTTTGTGGATTTTGCACACCAGGGTGCGCCCAGATACTAAATACTTAAGAGTATTTCTGCCCTGATGCAAAAGGAATGATCTTTCCAAGCATCCAGAGTTTTAGCAAGTGGGAAACTCCTCAGATATACTGTCTGGACTCTTCTTCACCCAGGATTCTGCTCTTCCGTCTTCTAGATAGTTGTTGTATGAAGTCTACTGTGTACTAAGAAGCAAAATATGAGAGGGAGGTAGGGAGGGAGGAGGAAAGAGAAGAGGGAGAGAAGAGAGATTGGGGAGAGGGAAAGCTGGGAATTAATGTCTGGAACATTCTGCTCTAAAGTTGAAATTGTCTTCGAAGAGGCTTCCCTTCTACATGTAAAAGATAGAGATAAAAACTCTACTACATGGACTTTTAAATAGAGAGTTGTATGACATGAAGCATGCAATTTTATGAAATGACATATGGACCTGCTACAGTGCATAGTCCGTAGTAAATACTAAGTAAGTATTATTTACCCCCAGCCTTTTGAGGCAATCCACCCTTGTTCTTCTTTATAATAAGCAGCAACTCTCATGTCTATACTGTCCTGTATAATGGGCTCTCAAGACACTAAGTCAGAAATCCAGGGCTCAAACCCTAGACCAATAGTTTTCTTTCTTTCTTTCTTTCTTTCTTTCTTTCTTTCTTTCTTTCTTTCTTTCTTTCTTTTACCTCTGATGAAAGATCTTTGATAAATGCCATGGATTCTTTTAAAATGAAGGTCTGTGGTTTGGGGATGTGACTGAATTGGTAGAGTGCTTGCCCAGCATGCATGAATCTTTGGGTTTAATCCCTAGTACTACATAAACTCAGTGTGGTAGTACATATCTACAACCCTGGCACCTGGACAGTGGGTGTAGGAGGATCAGAAGTTCAAGGTTAGCTGGAGTTCCTTGAAACCTAAAAAATAAGTAAAACATAACTTTAAAAAACGAGGGCCTGGGCTACTGACCATTTGTAATCTCTTACTATGTGAAACTCAATGATCCTGTCACTCACTTTTAGGTCTTCCTTTTGTGGATATTGAATAAATCATAATATTCTTCACTATAAAGTTCTATGAGCTGGTGAATGATAAGAAATCTCCTGTGGTATATTTCTTTTGGTGGGGGAAATACTGCTTTCAAAAGAAACGATTTTAATTTCAGGAAAGATAACTTGCCAGGTATCACTGTACAATCAGAGGCAATATTCTGTGTTCCCTGTAATTAGCCACCATTCTTTCCTATTTGGTCAGGAGCCTGGTCTCGGGACCACACAGACTACATGGAAGTGAACTCTGAAGATGTCATCCATGACCTCCTTTGCCTCTGCAATCTTTTTGCTTCCTTCTTCCCCCACTAATCCTCCTGAGCTCCTCAGCTGCTTTCCTTCATGTTCAGACCCCTCAACACTGGACTCCCCTGAAAGCAGTAAAAACAGAAATTTATTGGAAAAAAGGTTTCCAGTGAACACAGGATGTTCAGAACACATGATGATCTAACAAGGAATTTTTCTTCTACTGCTAATAGTCAATTGATAATGGCTCTGTGAACAAGAGTTCTGGGTAACTCTTCCTTACCTCTGTCTTCCATTTCAAGCTTCATCCTCTCCTTCAGCTTGCTCATCTCTGTGTTTTAATCTTTTCCTCACTCCACAGATTGCCTCTCTCCTTGACAGTTTAGTCACTACCACATACAAAACCCTCTGTTAATTTATGAGTAGCATTTCAAAGATTAAAATGTATCTGAATTTTACTCTCAAGGAACTCATATTCCAGTCACATTAATTTGACCTCTCATATCCACTAGTGTTAGAGATGTGATACACACATGTGCAGCCAAACCCCAAGCAACAGGCATTAGTAACATAGATCAATATTTTTTTAAAACAAGAAACCACAGCCCATTACATCACAGGATCATTAGGCCATGACCAACATAAAACAACAACAACAAACAAAAACAACAAAAAACAAAACAAAACAAAACAAAAAAGTAATTTAAATAGAAAATATTGAGTGACTCATATATAAGGATACGTTGCTTATTTCTTCAATTTCAGTTCAATTATATGCATGGTGTGTTTGTATGTACATGAGAGACAGAGAGAAAGAAAGAGAGCAAATTTGCATATCGGGAAGTGTTTGGTACTATGGACCTCACTCAAAACTTTGAAACACTAGCTTATGGAAGGACCACATGAAGACAGGTTTTTCAGACATACCATGCCCGTGTTAGTGATGATCTGGATTGTCTGGTGTGCAGCGGAACTGGCCAATCTCTGTTTCAGAGGCTGTGGGATGCTGCTGCTGGTCCGGTCAACTCCTCTAGGTACTCCTTTGTGAGTTCAGCGCTGACAAGGACCAATGAGGTGGTAAGATTTCCCCTGTTCTGGCTTTTTGCTTTCAGTTGACAACCTAGGTACTTTCCCAAGAGCTGCTGCTGTCCAGCACGCAGGTGGTGCTGGACATAGAACTCAAGAGACTACAGAAACATCAGAGCAGTCCTGCACAGGTGTCCCACGGTTTCTAAGGCTCGGCCTCATTTTCTTTTTGTATTTTCCCATTCAGTACCCCTGCAATGGGAAGCCAGGTGCTTGCTATGCAGAGGGCTTTCACCTGTTGTCACGCTGCAGCAGGCTTCCACCACCGGCGCCCACTTGGCTGCCTCCCCCTGCACTTCCTTTGTTTCCTCTGCCTGCAATCCTCTTCCATTTACTCCGCGAACCCACCCTGTGTAGGGCATGTATTGACCATCCTAGAACTGAAAGGTTCATGATTTTCTTTTCCAGATCGCAATCCCTCAGGGGTTCCCATTGCCCGGACAAGCTCTCACTGCTCTGCTGGGACCTCCGGGGGTCTTCATGGTGACTTTTTACCTCTCTCCCCTGATTTCACTTCTCTTTAGGATTTGCCTAAGTTCCGCTTCTTCCTAACCCCAGGGAGAATCCTCTCCCTCCTCACCCCTACCTCCCTCTTTTCCACTCCCTTTTGCTTATATCTCTCCACAATATTGCTGAGCATAAATTGTGCTCTGCCTTGTCGATTAGGGGCAGGAAACCAAACTGGGGCCTGACCACACTGAACACACAGGACAGGGTCAGGCTGTTTCTCTTCTCCGAGCCTCAAATTTGTTCATTGTGGTGATGGAGACCGGAGGAAAAGATGGTCTTTAAGAAATGCACATGATGCTCAGTAAATGCTCATTTCACTAATTTTGATTCCTTAGAGGTTCTGTTTTCTATTCCTCTGCTGTCTCCTTCATTTAATCATGTTTCTTGTTAGCACTAAACTATTACCCGTCTTCTAATTTTTAAACTCTCCCACAGTCGGTTGGTTTTCTTTTGTGTCTCTTTTCTACTTTTATCAGGAAAGAGTCTGGTTCTATGGCTGAGGGACTGAGGCCCAGGAGGGCCTGGCTGAAGGGTTTGCAAAGCCCAGAAGATACCCGACTGACTCTAACTACAGAGATGAGTGGGCCCCTCAACCGAGTCCGCTCAGAGTTGGGGCTCTCTAATTATGTTCCGGTTGATTGGAGGGTGTCAGGCCCATCTTGCAAGCCAACTCACTTCTCTTTGGAAGGAGGGGCCCCTTGGAGTCTGTTGGTTAACGGGAAAAGTGCTTACTCTGGGAGGAAGGCGGGGCAAGCCGGAACAAGCTGTCCCTGGGAACCCGCAGACTCCCTCACTCTTTTTTCGGAACCCCATTCTCCTCTAGGGAGAAAGGAGGGGGTTCCAAGGGACTTGGATACAGTCCCTTTGTGGAGACGGTGGAGACGCGTAGCTGCTTTGGTGTTGATCCTGCGGAGCGGGGCGCCCCTCCCCGCCCCCATCCCCGTGGGCTTCACTCGGGTTCTTTGCAAAAGGAGGGGACGGCGAGGGGGCCCTGCGCATCCCCCTTCTTGGAGCTGCAGGCTAGGAGCCCCGCGCCCTCGGGAGCCCTAGCAGCTTGCCCTCGGCCTCACGGGGGTGCAGGCTGTCCCCGCCGCCCCCACGCGAGGCTCGCCCTCGTTCCCTCTCTCCAGCCCCGCCAGCCAGAGCGCGCACACCGGGGCTCCCGCACGTGGGCGCGCGGGAGGCGGCGGCCGCTGCTGCCCGAGCCCAAGCCGGAGCCGGGCAGATCGCCCTCCATGCTGCGGGAGCCGCGGCCACCTCGCGCTCAGCCTCTCGCCACAGCCGAGCACTGTGAGCGGCCGAGGCAGCGGAGGGGACCCGGACGGTGACGCTTGCGGCGCAGCGGACTGAAGCGACCCGGGTTCTGAGCGAAGGGCGCCCGCTTGCCGGGAGCAAGCAGCCTGGCTGGGTCGCTCGCCCTCGGCTCCTACCAGCGCTGAGGGCTCCGGGCAGTGCGATGTCGCTGCGCTGCTTCTAGGCGGTGGCCGGGGACGCCTCCTGCAGCCACTCGGCCCGCACCGGCGGCCCCCGATACCCTTCCACCCGCAAGTCCTCGGACCGCTCCCGGAGGACAAGCCGGGCCATCCTGGGCGAAGCGGGCGCCAAGTCCGAAGTCTGCTCCCGCCACCACCAACTTCCCCGGGAGCCCCTCGGCCCGCTGCAGCCTGCGCCAGCCCCGGGAGCGATGCGCCCCCAACCGGGCGGCGCGTCCCCTACCAACTCGCTACCCATGGGATCCTCTGCCCTCGGCCGCCCCGCTCCGAGCGTGTAGCTCTCGCCGCGCGGCCCAAGAGAGGAGTGAGACACTAAGGGGGTTCGCTGACCCTGCGTGCACCAGACTGCTGTGAACCCCTGAAGGGGAAGCATCTGTATTTAAGGGTGAGTAGCCCGCTAGTGGTGGTGTCCTTTCCTACCCAGATATCAGTTTGCAGGGATGCCTGGCAGACTCCAGAAAGTTGGGTCTCCTGCACCTATCCTGGGATTGGCAGAAGAAAACAAACAAACAAACAAACAAACAAAAAAACAAAAAAAACCCAAAAAACAAAAAAAAACCAAACATTGGTTTCTTAACTAAAACCAAGTAGAAGCATTCTTCCCAAGGAGAAACGGGGCTTTCGAGAACAGGTCACAGACTATTCCCTATCAACTGGCTATTGGGGCTTTTCAGCCTGCCCGCGCGTTCAGTAAGCACCCTGCGTAAGCGCTTGGAGATCCGCTGCTGCTGGGCGTGCTGGGAGATGATGAGCAACCTCCAGTCCCTAGGAAGATGCTAAGTGCACTTCGTTAAAGCGAAGTGACTGCTGGACTATTAAAAGAGAATGTGGGAAAAGGCGACCGAGGGTACGAAAGAAAGGGAGCAAAGGAGGAGAGGTTAGGAAGGAGGGCTCAGAAGAGGTGGCTGAAGGAAGTGGCAGTAGTCGATTATTTCCTGCTGCTGGATGGAGCATCTAGGGTACTTTTTACATGATGAAGGTTTGCAGCATGCTGATATAGGGCAGGCCGACCTAGACCAACAGGTGGCTTGTGAATGCTTCCTGTAGTTGGGTTCCTGAAGGGGAACCACTAGCTCTCCCATGGGGCCCTGGCTGGCTCTCCCACTTGCATGATAGCATCTGAACGTGGGCAAGGAAATGGGTTTTCTGAGCTCCAGCCCAATTTGGGCTGTGGGAGTCATCCAAATGCCTCCTGTAGGAAAACAGCGGCTCCTTTGTGTGTCTGGCTGAGGTTTCAACATACAGGCAACTGAGGGTCCTTTCAGCTGGGCGATGTGGACATGTCTGTTTCTTGGACTTGAGCCCTGGCTTTCTCCCTTGGTCCCTGGTGGCGGGTATTCTCCTTCCCTAGGCTGGGCTGCGAGCCAAATCTCAGTTTTGCTGCTCTGTACTACAGTGGGAAGAGGGGGGGGGGGCATTTCCAGAGTACCAGGACCCTTGCTTGAGTTCTGTACTTTACCTGCGTCTGTCCCTTGTACTTTTATTGTGAAACTTAGACACGGACAGGTGTGGGTGTGTACATAGTATGTGCAAGTGAGTGTGTGGACAGCTCGATCTTGGTGGAAGAAATTGGAGAGAGGGGGAGCATTGTTGCTGTCTAGCTTTGGGAGAGGGCGTGTTTGTTCTTTCACTTTTCTTCTGAACCCACCATCCTTCTGGTTTTCCCAGGAGAAATGCTGTTAGCACTCCACAGTATCATCTGCAGAAAGTATGCAATGTTTCCGACTTGGTTTGCCCAGGTACAGTATAGGGTCCACCATCCCCTATCACCAGGAAAGTAAACTTCGAAAAGGCAGTCCTTAGAGAGAAAGGTGAGGTTGGAAAGCAGAAAGGAAGAAGACAGGGTGCATATCCTTGTGTGTATCTGGAGGGGGCATCAGTCTGAGCCTGCATCTATAGCAGGCTCTCAGCTTTTACTTGATTGGTGTTCAAGAATGTTAGCTGGATGGCTCTGAGATCCGTGGAGATTTGAGGAGGAAAAGCTATCCTAATACGCACTTAGCAGACTCTGCCACCAGGTTCTAATGAGATGTTTGACTCCTAGAATAAAATTGTGGACATTCTAAAGTGCAAAAGAACCCTCAAACATTAACACTGGTACCCATATTTCCCCTCTAGAAGAGGGTCTTGGTATTAGGGCTCGTTGGTCTTGCTGCCACTGTAAGTATATCTGAATTTCAGCAGGTAGTCCAAGTTTAGTTTTCCACAAGGTAAGATCCCTCCTCACTCTGGGTTTCTGTCTGGGGATTGCTCATAGTAATCAAATTATGAGGCGCCAGGCTTAACTTTTAACATATACTGATTAGCATGGGACCCAGGTTTTGTCAGCGACATAGGGGCTTCGTATTAGAAGGGGAGCCTGGCGCTGAGGTGTCAAAAAGATGAAGGGGCAGAAAAGTATTATGGCTGACAAGGATACACAGAGAAATTTAAGCACAAAAAGGAAAAACAGAGAGATGTAGATAGCCACGAGAGCAAGTGCAAAGGGAGTGGGAGAGATACCAAGACGGAGACAGAGAGAATACAGACAAAAACATGGGGGGGGGGGCAAGGGCAAATTATTAGAGAGAAAGGGAAAGAAGGGCAAAGAAATGTAAAGAAAGAATGGAAGAAGTGTATAGCAGAGAAAAGCATAGAATAGGAACATGGAAGGTGGAACATCCATGTGGGGGCCAGAGCAGACACAGGAGGTGGATACACTTGCTCTTTGAATCTAACTTATAGTAACCACACCACCATTTTAAGGAAGTTGGCATAACCTGTATCTTTTAGTGGCTAGCCCTTGGTTGGTATGTTTCCCTGGGAGGTAAGGATGACTCAGAAATCATACACTGTTTAGGAACATAGCTGCAGGGCGGATGTTCAGATATAGGGAAACTAGATTCTTGGTAAATGCGCAAATGTGCAAGTGCCATTGTCCTCACTGCCCCCTCCTCCAAGAAGAAATAAAACTCATAGGACAGGAGAATGGAAACACGAGAATGGTTAACTCACCATTTCTGACAATGATGATCTGTCCTTTATTCAAAGAAGAGTAGAGTCTCTGGGAAGGGCAAGTGATAGGAACCACTCACTCCCCTGAGAATGTGATCCAGTGGAGACAGGGATGTACACATTCAATGAGTATTCTAGTTGAAGGTCATCACTGGACCCTCCTCTAAAAAAATACAATGTAGACATCTAACACCCTTCTCTAATTTGTTCCTGTATTTTCTGCTGGGAGATATGATTAACACATCCTTCTTGTATCACAGCCTCCCCAGAAAAGATCATTTCTTGTGAATATCTCTTGATAAAAGGACAAGCCCAAGGAAGCACTCAGGCAGAGTTACCTTTCCATGGACCTCATTAATCACAAGAATGCCAAGGGACAGCAGACCGGCTCCTCTGGTCGACCTTGCAAGGGGTGTTTGTAACTAAGGGATACTGGACAGTCATCAGGGCCTAAGTCTGGCCTTTCCCTATATACAGTTAGCCCATTTGATGCAAAAACTAATGCCATGGGTACTGTTATTATCTTTTGCATTTCATGGTGGAGGAGTCTGAGACTTAGTGACATTATGTAACTTTCTCCAGAGAAATACATCTTTAGCTGTGGTTCAGCTAGAAAGCAAAAGTGCTGATGTTTTGAGCCCACGTTTTGGTTGGCTTAAGCCTGAGGACCCATTACATATCAGACTAGCTCCTATCACATTTACATGGGTGGAGTCAGTATAGAGATCTTTCCTAAGCACTCCTACACTTCACCAGTTGAGGGGTAAAAGTGGCTGAAGAAATTGGGGTATGATGTGCCAGAAAGCCCATAGCCATCAAATGCCAAATTGAGACCTATACCCAAGTTTCTGGAATTTCAGTCTCTCTCTCTAGCTTACCAGTAATTACTCTATGTAGGGCTCAGCACCAAGGTCAGAGAAGCCTCTTAGTCAAAATGTAACTAAGTTCCTGGACCCTCCTAGAGGCTCACCAAATTAAAACTTTAGGGCAGAGAGCCCAGAAATCTGTATTTTTAGTCCATGCCCCAAGCCTACATCTGCACAGTAGCATTTGCCCCAGTTACTCAAAACTCTTGGATCTTCACATTGTGGAGCCCTTCCAGACAGCTTCAGAACTTCAAGCCCTCCTGCCTCAAGAAAATTTAAATACACAAAAACAGCGGACTCTAGATAGCTAGTGCACCAATAAGCCACATAAGGAAACAGACCAGCTCACTTAAAAATATCTGTGGCAGCACCTTAAGAAGTGCCACACACATATGGATCTTTGTTATATTTGTATTTTTTTTTGTCTTGTACCAGCTTGGAAAGCATGTATCATTGTTGGTATTTGTATTAATACTTGACCCAAAAATGACATCAAGAGCCAGGCCAAGGCTGTCTCCCTGTTGTAAGACTAGTTATGCTCTGAGAAACATGTCTTCGTCAACAAGATTCCCATTCCTCTGAGCAGATCACAGCCTCATTCTGCAGGTAAAAAGGAGCCGTCACCCACACTCTGTCTCTTTCTGGCCCACTTAAATTGTTTTCTCGGTGACCTCAATGTCGTTTTTTCTTCTGTTTCATTGAAATATGGCCAAAGGTGCCAGACGTCTTGTCCGACAAACTATTTTGTCATCTCTCTGTTTTCAGGTCCAAATTTGTCTTTTGAATCTGTTGCTTTTAACCTTGACCCCTTACTCAAGGGTGGTGGGTAATTGAGCCTTGGGTAGCTGTGATAAGCAACTGTGTGGTCCATGTATTTTGGATAACTGTGGTCATTTGTGAATAGAATGCAAAGCAGAGAGTCATTTATATTTACAGTGTCTGCATCCTTAATATGCTGGCATCCATTTTTCTCTTTCAAAATGCTTAGAATTTTGGGAGGTACACATAGCAGTGGAGTAATAAAAGATGGCTAAAATTTGGGCACCTGAGTAGGGACAAACTTGTGATAAAGCCCACCTCCAGTTTGCTTGCTAGTACTATGCTGTCTTGTTAATTTAACTTTGCCAAAACTTCATTTTTTTTTTTGTCTGGAAGTTGAGACAATTATAGGTTGCCAAGTCTTACCCTCTTATGTGGCTAAGGTGCCCCAGTAAAGGTCTGGTGTTCCTCTAGGTAGTGTTGTCCAGCTCCAGCTGAACATCATGCCAGGCTCTATTTAATCCAGGGTAGAAGTGCCAACAAGGAGCTTAAGCAACTTCTCTGGGTTATATGAAGTCTAAAATTCTGAATTTAACATCTTTCCATCTAAACTCATCTACCCTTCTATTGCATTGATACAAATGATTATTCCTTTCTTAAATCTTATGTCTGAGTGTTGATTTGTATTTCCATAAAACCCATAGTGGAGACTGTCCAGTAGAACAGTGGAGATCTGTTGAGATTTTTGGATGCTTACTAAGTGGTTAAATGATCTCCAAATAGTTACTTTGAGTTCCCAAGCATTGTCAGGGATTAGTCCCTCCTGTTATTTTTTTGGCTGAATTATTAAAGCACAGATACTGTTTCTTTGCAGGGGTGGGGGGGCATTCCTGTGATTCTCCCCATGATTGAGTTAGATGTCTACAAAATGGTACCCATTGAAATAAATGGTAATACACTTAACTTCTTTGTATCTGACACCGAGTCTGAGTCTATATATAAAATTCACTTATACTTATTGGAAGTTGTTCTGGCAGTTGTAGAGCCATGCCTGGCATGCAGAAAGTGTTAAAAATATATTTTGTTAATGGCTAAGTGAATTTGAGCTAATTTTGTGTGGCCTAGAAAAAGTGGCCATTGTCCTTTACCACTGAAAGAAGAACAATCCAAACACTGGGGCCTACATATAGTGTGTCTCAGGACACATCCCTTTTTTACCTAGAAGAATAGAGGCAGGGGTGGGGATGGGAGTAATAACATCAATAGCTGGTGATTAACTATGGTGGTAGCTTTGGGCAAGTTCCATTTTGATGTTGCTTAAGATGTAATTAGAAGGGACATTCTGATTTATAAGTTAATGTGATTTTATCTGTACTTTTAATTAGTTTCTCAGAAAGACACTTTTGTTTCTGAGCTCAAAAGTTTTAGAAATGAACAGACTTCTGGAATGATAGCAGAGTTTGGAGATGATCCGGTCCTAGCAGCATGAAGGAGAAAGGAGGAAACTGAGGCTCAGCAAGGGGGAGGAGCTTGCCTGAAGCAGCCCAGGCATGGTAGCACCAGAGTCAGTGTGAGAGTCAGTGCTTCCTGGCTTCTAGCCCAGGACACTTAGTGGACAGCTGAGGATGATTAACGCATCTGTGGCCAGCTGCTCACTTGCACTGACTGTATGCATGTGAAAGCTGCAATCCATATAGCCTACTCCCTGCAAAATTCTGAGATGAAACTCTGTGGAAAGGAATTGGACAAAACAGGTCTAAAAAGGCTTTCCCAAAGTAGACTCAAAATGTTGAAGAGGCTCGTGACAGACCTTTTTTGGCAGGTGCTATGTTAGTGAGGCCTTACTGGCTTATTGGATTCATAATCTACAAGAAGGGAATAGGGGCAGGGACCTACCAATGCTGATTGTATGTGTGATACATGAACATTTGGAGATGTATGGACATTCATTGTCAATCTCCTGGTACCTGGTCTTAGATGAGAAGCAGGTACTTGGAACCTTTCTCTCTACCTGTAGGATGCTGTGGACTATGACTAAGTGAATCTGCTTAAATGCATCCCCAGGCACAGAAACGTGTGCAGCATACTGGGACACTTGTTAACACACAATTCTTTATCACATGGTGTCAATATTATGGAGACAGTAAGACACAGATCATTGATGCGATATATTGTGGATGCTCCTTTGAAAACATTATAATCAATGCTCACAAGTCAGAGGAAATATCTCATCCTAGCACCTCCCTTGCATCCCAAAAGCCTTGCCACACTAAGCTACAATAATTATCAGGGGCTGCAGTTATTCAAAGGGAGGAGGCACATGTAGTAATTCTCCTTGCCTCTCCACCATAATCAATCTAAAGCTTTAGCACTATTTTGATTTGATACCCAGGGGTTAGCTGTAAGAGGTTGTTACCTTTCTGTACCCCCAACAACAGAAAAAAATGATTATTTTGCTACCTTGCATAATTCCCTAACATCCTTCCATCCATTAAAGGCTAATTCTTTGGGATTTAATTTAGCATTCTCTCTAGTCTTATGTGAAAATGTAAAGTTTCCTAAGTGGAATATTTTGAACCATCTGAACTTAGCATCTCGCCCCACTTCTTTGCAGAGGCATTTGAGCAGGCACTGAAGATAAATTCTACCTGCTCTGCCAGCACCAGCTGCCAGAAGCTTTTACTTCTGGTACTTCTGTCACTTACTGAATACTTTGTTCACCAACATAGTTCTAAGCTCTGTATGCGTATTTTTCTCATTCCACATACCAAGCAACACTATTTTGTAGGTATGTGTATAAGGATTAACAAAGCACCATATAGAAGTGGGGGAGATGTCTCATTTGGTAAAGTACTTGGTGCAGAAACACAAGCACCCATATAAAAGCCAGATGTGATGAAGTTTATCTGAAACTCTAGCTCTGGAGAGAGGAGGTAGACAGACCTTGTGGTTATGCTGGCTAGCCACTCTAGCCTGTTTGAGAGCTCCAGATTCAGTGAGAGACATTGTCTCAAAATACAAGGTGGAGATGTAAAGGATGGCACCATGCATTGACCTCTGGCTTCCATATGTATGCACATGTGCACCCTCATCAGAGGGGGGGAGAGGGGGAGGGGTGGGAGAGAGATGGAGAGACACACAGAGAGAAGGAGGAAGAGACAGAGAGAGGAGACAGAGAGGCCATATAGATCATTTAGATGTCAAAATATCACAATTAATCAGAAGGCAATTGTGGTTGAGTAGAAACCGGCATAGCTGACAACACAGAGGAGCGGTGGCATCTCTTCCTTTACCATTGTCCCAGACAGCACACCCTCTGAGTTGCATATGTAGTGAACACAAAGGAAATGACCCAGATAGAGTTTATCTTCCAGACTGGAAAAAGTTGACTTGTAATTAGTCTTCATTGCTGTAACCGGAAGAGCAAGTATTTAAATCCAAAGTTTAAGTTTGCAAACCTCACTAGCTAGTACTACTTCAATTACCCAGAAATCTACCCACTTTAAAGAACCCTGGACATTGCCTTCTCCTATGGCTTTTGGGTATCTGTGACATAGATGGTGAAGTGCAGTTTGTACCATTATTTAGTACACACATTCCCAGAAAAGCTAACAAGTGTCCTTAGTGTAGCCTTTCTACTATGTAAATATTTCTTCTGTGTTCTCTCACTCATGGCACAAATCAACATATATGATATCTACAGATATAGTGAAATAAAAGTTGACTAATATTTACCATAACCAGAGGATTATAATCTCATATTTTCCATTATATTCCAGTCCATATTTTAAATTTCCCACATGATTTAAGGGGTTGTTGGTATGACTATCCTGTTCATTTGTGTCACTGTGACAAACTCCCTGAGAAAGTCCACTCATGAGAAGGGAAACATCACCTCGGTGTGGTGATATTGTGTTCCCCAAAATATTGTGCACCCTAATAAACTTATCTGGAGTCAAAGAACAGAATAGCCACTAGATACAGAGGCCAGAAAATGGTGGCACACACACATTTAATCCTAGCATTCTGAAGGCAGAGATCCATCCACATCTCTGTGAGTTCAAAGCCACACTGAAAACAGCCACGCATGGTGACTCACACCTTTAATCCCAGGAAGTAATGGGATTAAAGTGATGGAGAAAGCAGAAAGGTATATAAGGTGTGAGGACTAGGAACTAGAGCTGGTTAAGCTTTCAGGCTTTTGAGCAGCAGTTCAGCTGAGATCTATTTGGATGAGAACACAGAGGCTTCCAGTTTGAGGAAACAGGATCAGCTGAGGAATTGGCGAGGTGAGGTGGCTGTGGCTTGTTCTGCTTCTCTGATTTTCTAATGTTCATCCCAATACCTGGCTTCAGGTTTGTTTTTATTAATAAGACCTTTTAAGATTTGTGCTACACCTCGGCTCATGATTTTAGAGGTTTTAGTCCTTGACTGGTTGGACCTTTGAGTTTTAGCCAGTGAAGGAGATTAGGAGTGTGGGGCAAAGATGCTCCTCTCAGGACCAGGATATAAAAGAGACAGACTTCTCACTTCTCCTTTGTATACACATCCCAATGAGCCAAATTCCTCTAAGTGGATACCTCTTCCTAAAGGTGCCAGCACCTACCTATGGTCTTTGGGCTTCCCTACTAATACACAGGGCTTTGAAGAATATTTCAGACACAAGCCACAAGATTTACATTTTGGAGACTTCTGCAGATAGAGGGAGAAAGTGAAGCCCAAAGTGGGGAATCCCCACTTCCTTGTTCAGGATTACCTGACAAGGTAGGAGTGGAAGTGACTGGAATCAAGGTTCCCAATACCACCTCACACCTGTGAGTGACAGCACCCTCAATTATGGATTCTAGCCATTAATTAGCTTCAGTCTGACAATAGATTACTTTCATTGATTGCTCATGTATCTGGCTTTTGATGATGAGGCTTTGTCTTCTACAGCCCTAATGTACTGACAGAGTTAATGCTTGATATATGTGCTTGCATATATATGTTTGTTCATTGTTGTTATTGTTGTTGCTGTAACTGAATGTCACATACTGGATAATTTGTAGGGAAGTTTAAGTTATAGTTCAAAGTCCATCAGTCTAAGAGCATATCCCCCAGCACTTGGTCTGTGTCCTTTTTGTGTTTTATTATGGTAGTGGGCATCACATGGCAAGATAGAGTGAGCAAACCCAAGAAGCTTCCCTTAACAAAAGCATGGAATGTATTTGTTCATGAAAGCAGTGTCCTGTGAGCCAGTCATCTTCCAGAGATCTCACCTCCCAACATGACCACACTGGGGAATAAGTTTCAAAAGAGGAGATTGGGATGCATTTAAAGATTATATTATTTGTACTTTTTATTTTATTTATTCCCCTTTATTGTGGAAAATAGATTTTTTTTTTGATTCACTACATCCTGATTGTGGTTTCCTCCTTCCTCTACTCTTCCAAGTCCTCCAACCCCCACCCCACTTACCCTTCCTTCCTGATCTGCTGTGGAATATTTGTTTAACTCTGTAAATATATAGTAATTGCTTATGTTGTGGAATATTTGTTTAATTACATAAAGATGTGTTTCTGTTTTACCTTGCCTGCCTAAGGCACCTGATTGGTCTAATAAAAAGCTGAATAGCCAATAGCAAGGAAGGAGGTATAGGTGGACTTACTGGGCAGGAAGAGTAAGTTATAGGAGGAGAAATTTAGGTTTGAAAAAGGAAGAAAGGAAAGAGACAACAGGGAGACTCCAGGGGCCAGTCAGCCAGATGCAGAGGAAGCAGGAAAATAGGACATAAAGAATGAAAGTAAGGTCAAAAGTCTCGAGAAAAAATGTGAATGAAGAGAAACAGGTTAAATTAAGTTAAAAGAGGTAGTAGGACAAGCTTAAGCTAAGGTAGAGCATTCATAATTAATAATAAGTCTCTGTGACTTTATTGGGGAGCTGATTGGTGGCCCAAAGAAAATTCCAACTACATGGATTCAACCCTTTCTGTCTCTCATTAGAAACAAACAGGCTACTAAGGGATAATTAAGAAATGCAATAAAATGTAAGATAAGATATAACAAAAACTAGCACATTTAAATAGCACAAAACAAACAGGAGAAAAATAAGCCTAAGAAACGGCATAATAAACAGAGACCCATTTGTTTGAATGTTCAGATAGTCCATAAAAACACTAAATTGGAAGCCATAATTTATACATAAAGGACTTGTAGGGTAAAAAAGAGAGCAGAAAAAAATATAAATATAAATAAAATAAAATAAAAATAAGATTGAATTTTAAAAAAGGAAAATCCCTGAGAGGACATTATGAGACAAGGAACCTCCAAAGATGCCATTATGTTTGTTTACTGTTGACCATCTACTACTGGGCATGCAGCCTACCCTTAAAGAGTAGTTTGTTTCCCCAGTGAGACTCCTTTGGAGAAAACCAAAATTTCTTTTGCAACTGCATATCAACTGGAGATTGTTTCTGGGTTAGGGATACAGGCATGTGTCTACTTCTCCTTTCAGCTCTAGGATCCAATCTGATACAGACCCGTACAGGCCCTGTGCATGCTGCCTCAGTCTCTGTGAGTTCATATGAGCTTTGATCCTGTTGATTTAGAGGGTCTTGTTTCCTTGGTTTCCTCCATCCCCTCTGGCTCTTTTGCAGGGTTTCCTAAGCCCTGAGAAGAGGAATTTGATGGAGACATACCATTGAGGGCTGATTGTACCAAGGGAGGAGAGTGTTCTCACTCTTGGCATAATGTCTGTCTGTGGGTGTCTGTATTTCTTTCCATCTGCTGAATCAGGAAGCTTCTTGGATAAGAGCTGAGCAAGAAACTGATCGCATTTGTCTTTCTGAGTCAGGGATACCTCACTCGGATGAATTTTTTTTTTCTAGTTCCATCCATTTACCTGTGATGTGATACATTTACACAATGGAGTATTACTCAGCTGCATAAAAATGAAATCTGCACAGCCTTCTTAAGAAATTATGTCATCTAGATTATCATCTGTGAGACTCCTGTGCCACACCACATATTTATGTGAAAATAACTAGAATGACTTCTTTAAAATGGCTATTAAAACAGACACTGCCCCACTGGGTCCTATGGTACTGTATTTTTGACAGCACAGGATGTAATGGGATGTTCCATGTCTGCCTTCATGGTTGATGTGCTAAGGTAGGATGTTACTATTTCTTTTTATAGTAATTTTTGTTTGAAACATTTATACATGTATACAATGTTTTTTAAGATTTATATATTTATTATGTATACAGTGTTCTGTCTGTAAGTATATTTATTATGTATACAGTGTTCTGTCTGTAAGTATGCCTTTGGGACAGAAGAGGGCACCAGATCTCATTACAGATGGTTGTGAGCCACCATGTGGTTGCTGGGAATTGAACTCAGGACCTCTGGAAGAGCAGTCAGTGCTCTTAACCGCTGAGCCATGTCTCCAGTTGTTTCTTAATGTATCCTCACCTATATCTACCCTACGTTCTTTCCTGTAAACACATCTCTTTCCTAACTTCTTCATGTTCTCTTGAAATTATAACTCACTGATGACAATTGGTGCTGCCTATCTGCACAGGTGTGTGTGTGTGTGTGTGTGTGTGTGTGTGTGTGTGTGTGTGTGTGATCATTTAGTGGGATGTAGAAAACATACTGGTGGCCTCCATCCCAAAGTAAAAGCAATCCCCCTTCCCCAGAACCCAGCAACTGGTCAGCTAGGGGTGGAGCTTTCATACCCCCTTATCCAGTCATGTTGGGATTTTCAACCTGTTGGATTTGTGCAGATCTTCTGCAGGTAGCTATAGTGCATGGGAACTCCTGAGTGCAACAGTCATGCCATGTCCAGTAGACAGCATTTCATTACACACTCCCCCAACTTCTTGCTCTTATCTCCCCTTTACCCCCTCCTCCACAGTGTTCCTTGTGCCCTGTGGGGGGTGGGATGTGGAATGATATAAATGTTCTGTGCATGCTGCCTCGGTCTCTGTGAGTTCATATGTACTTCCATCCTATCGATTTAGAGCGCCTGGTTTCCTTGGTGTCCTCCATCCCTTCTGGCTTTTATACCCTTCCCATTGCCTCTTCCCTCTTCCACAGGGTTCACTAAGCTCCGAAGGTAGTTGGTAGAGACTTTCTGTTTAGGGCTGAGTCTTCTAAGATTCTGTTTAATGTCTGGCTTGGGTCTCTAAATTTGTTCCCCTCTGCTACAAGAGGGAGCTCCTCTACTGATGGCTGGTGTGTGCGTGTGCGTGTGCGTGTGCGTGTGCGTGTGCGTGTGCATGTGTCTGATTGCAGGTGCCTGTGGAGGCCAGCATTGGCTTAACTCAGAGCAAATTGAGGGTGGTAAACAGTTGTGAGTAACTGAGTCTTAAAATGGATGTTGCGCAGCAGGTGCTGGCTGAAAGAGCTTTCTATGTGGAAGGAAGAGAGAGAAAAGAAGTGGGTGTTATGCTCTGGACTTCACATTCGAGAACCAATAGGGAAAACAGTGGGGATGAGAGTAGAGGAGTGCTGAGGATCATGCAGATCCCAGGAGGGGGCTGCACTGGGCCAGAGGAGAGCTGTGTGATAAGCACAAAAGCCTGCATCATCTGAACTGCCCAGGCCTCATTCTGTGCATGCTGTAGTAAAGAATCTTACATGGCTATTATTTTTTTAAATGCATTTCTGATACTGAATTCGGTAGTTTTCAGTGAAATTCTTTTGCCTATTAATCCTGCTGAGATTATAAGAGGCACTGAAATGTCCCCAGTGAGCAAGTATTTCATGAAGAAACACACGTGACTAAGAAATGCACGAGAACCCGATCTTACTAGACTATGGTGTAATAGCAGAGACCGAGGCAGGTGTATGGAGTCGACTAGGCAGAGCACTTAAATGGAAGCCAATTTCCCATCAGTTGAGAATTTTCATACCACCAAAGTCATCAGAAATAATACTTTATATTGAAAGTTATAGGCTGATACCATTTTAAAATCAGCTTGTTTGATCAAAGCAGGAGGCTGAAATTATACAGCATAGAGAATTAACACACTCTCCCCATCCTACTTAGAGAATCTTCTCCTATGATTTTCCCAGCATTTCCTCTACTCTCCCAAATAGCAAACTAAAGAGGGACTGAACACACATGCTGGAAGTGCATTAATCTATTTTTGTTGAATAAAATATTCACCCTTAATAGCCAAAGTGAACCCTAAATCCTACAGAGACTTTCAGTTTTAGATGTGATGAAGACTGTCTGAGGGTAGATATATGTCTCCAGTGCCACTTAATTTCAGGAAAATATTTATGTTGGATGATTTTTATGTGTACATTTATTTCTATTTAAAAAAAAAAAACCCCGCAGCAGTGGGAAATACTATCTGGGCAGTTCTCTTTCAGCTGCAAGCATCACTCAGAGTGGAATCCTTTTTGCACGCAAATTGGGCCTGCCAGCTCTAAAGAGGGCAGTTGAGATAATATGATAAACTGGCCCCTGTGTTCAATCTTAGCTCATCAAGGCTGGGTCAGAGCTGACATTTCCGTACAGTGTGACTTGATGCTCTGATTACAAATTGGTCTTGAGCAGCCAGAGGCTTTGTAATTGCATTCTCTAAGGGATTGTGCTTGTATCATTAGGTCTGTTTTGGTTTCGAAACCTGGAGGAAGAAATATGTTCCTGATTTCGTTCTCTTGTTTCAGACTGTAACAGAAACTGACATTCATCCAGAAAAGGATGTAGCTTATTACATGCAAAATTAAGGCTTTTTATCTTCCTCTGAGGCAATGTTGATAACTTTTTTTTCATCCTTCTTGGTCTTGGAGGTCTTAAATAAATTAAGAATTTTAAGAAGAGTGGGCTTGGGGGTGTAGCTCAGTTAGTAGGGTACTTGTTTAACATGCATGAAAGACCTGGCTTCCATCCCTACCACCATACTTACCTGGTGTGGTGCAGTAGGCCAGCAGTCCCAGTGAGGGCAAGAGAATCAGTAGTTCGAGGCTATTCTCAGCTCCACAGTGAGTTCCAGGCCAGCCTGGGATATGAAAGACTCTGTCTCAACATACAAGAAAATATTAAGATAAGAAAGTCATTGTGTATTTATGTCTTAACATTCATTTTACTATAACAAGTAGATGAATCATTGTAGAAAATTGAAAAATGTATTGTTCTATAACTTTCATACTTTCATTTAATAATTCTTTCAAAAACGTATGTATTATTGTGTGTACGCATGTATGCAGGTACACTCAGTATCTGTGCTGGCACATGTGTGCTGTGCTGGCATATGTGTAGAGATCAGAGGGCAACTTTTTTTTTTTTTAAATTTTGAGATAGGGTTTCTCTGTGTAACAGTCCTGGCTGTCCTGGAACTCACTCTGTAGACCAGGCTGGCCTCAAACTCACAGAGATCCACTTGCCTCTGCCTCCCAAGTGTTGGGATTAAAGGCATACACCACTACCACCGGACTCAGGGGACAACCCCTAAGGGTGGGCTATTTCCTGACTTTACCTGGGCTCTGCAGATGTAACTCAGATTATTGGGTTTGGGTGGCAAGTGCTACTCATTGAGTTGTCTCACCAGCCACCCTTTCAATAATTCCATGTTTAATTTACTTTTGTAAACTTTATATGCTGTGAGATTGATACTAACCATTTTTTTTTTATCAATGACCTTTTATGCTTGCAGTCCTGGGGAATACCCCTGGAGAGTCTCGATAGAGTATATACTGCTCAGAGTGGATTGAGACTAATAAACACTGTATGTAATTAAGATTTAAAGTATTAATGTATGTTTGAAACTGAATTTATTAGGATTCAGTGGCTGCAGTTTTCAGCTCTATTTGAAGAAAAACAAACTGGTTTTTCATTCAAGCACCATGATAGTCAATGCAGAGCACTTTGCCTGTGATCATCAACACGCCAAGTGTTAGCAGACACTGGAGGGATGTCCTGTAATTCAGTCCTAGTGAGGTCTACTTAGGATAGTATCAGACACTACAGACTCCTCACCAGACCCTCACCCACAGCCCCGTTCATATCTGCAAGTATGCAGCACCAGGTTGTGACCCATGTTCTAGATCTCTCTTTAAGTTCAGTTAATCTGGTTACAGTGAAGAATGCATGTGTTACACACACACACACACACACACACACACACACACACACACACCCTATTTACTAGTTTATGACAAATATCCCAGATTCCAGAGGATGTAGGTGAGTCAATGAACAGACAGATAAAAGGTGTCCTAGCATGCTATGTTGGATAAGAACACAAGGGCTTTCTATACTCTCTCCCTGGGTCCCACCCTCAAGGTGCCTCCTTTTGTTCAGCAATATAGAACCTCTCTAAAATGAGTGCTTTGGGACACCTTTATTTCATAGGAATGGATGATAAAGTCATTGATCACTGGGAATCAACTTGCCTTTTAGTCTCTCTGACTTCAGAGGTGAAAGGTGTAGGATTAAATGTCCAATCTTTAATAACTGGACTATTGCTCTGGCTGCTAGTCCCTAGCTTGAGTTATCCAGAAGCCTAACAAGGATTATCACCCCAAGAAACTGGTTTCTGGAGCTATGCCTGATGTTTCTATCATATAGGGAATCATGAAGGCATTGAGAGAACCCTTATATGCAAAACATACTCTCCTAGCATATCTATCTCCGGGACTTGATAAGCTTGGTCTCAAACCATGAGGCAAAGGACACATGAGTAAAGTAGTACATTTGGATGATGTTTCCAATGTGCCATTTGAGAGCCACCCAGAGTGAGGTGGTGAACAGTGTTATCTGACCCTGGATGAAGAAAATTCAATGGAATTATTTGTACTTTCAATGTCAGTGTATTGCAATTGCCTGGATCACAAGTAATTCTATTTTTATTTGTTTTTTGGTATTTTTAAAATTTTTATATATTTATTTATTTATTTATTTATTTTAGGAAAGAGGGGAAATTTTCATTCGCACTATATTAACACTTTAAAAAAATCCTGAAACCTTAAACTAAAACTCAAATGGAGTGGTGCTGAGACAGCAGTAACATAACCTTGTAAAAATACAACTCTCCATTCATATCAGCCATGGGCAAGCACTTGTGAGCCCAGGAGCCCTAAACTTGAGCCTGAAACAAGGCCAAGGAAGCTCAGCTTGGTGACTTCTGACTTCTAGCAAAAGCAGTCACAAATCTCTCTGGAAAATGCTTCCTGTATAGGCTGATAGTAATCCCATGCGTGAATAAGTAAAAGGAGATTTAACAGTCAAAAGTGACAAAGATATGCAAGAAAGGCACCCATCGTCAGTTAGAAATACCAGGAAGAAATCCAAGCAGAAAGCCGAGTTGAGCCTCTGAGAATTTCCAGTAGCAGACTTGGCAGATTTAGAACAGAAAGTAACTGTATATGAATGTTTAAAGAAGGAACAAAAGATAGTTCTTTAAAATGTGAGCCTCACAAAAGACCATATGAAATGCTTATGAATACTTGATAAAGAGCTAGGTCCTATAATTTTTCAAAAGAAAATGTCAATAGAATGACTAAGTTAATGGGTAGATGAATAGGGCCATAGAACTGAAGTTACAGGAAGATGAGTTACTCCACAGTTATTCACAGAGACAGGGAGTTAGTCTAAAAGGGATAATAAGAGTTAGGCCAAAGACCTGTGAGCCATCTCAACTGAGAAAGCCACTAGCCTCTGAGCCTGATTACCTGATTTAAATCTCTAGAATCCACTTTGTGGAAGGAGAGAACCAATCCCTACAAGTTGTCTTCTGACTTTTACATGCAAGCCGTGGAAATCACCCCCAAACTCCACACAGATAATAAATAAGTACATAATTGTACAATTTACTTTTTAAGTTAAGAGATAGGTTAAATTGAAAAATGTGTTTTGTAAGTCTTCAGAGACCTAGATATGGATACACAATGTTTAGTAATAACTGAGAATTTCCTGTAGACATTTATCTAATGGTACAAGGAGTACAATAAGTATAAATAAAATATGGAATCCATTCATAGACACATTCTAATGAAATTGAAATGTGATCCACAGAAAGAGATCCTAAGAGCACCCAGAGAGTAGAAGGTCACTCACCAATGACCAACATATACTACAGTAACATCTTCAATAATCTGAATAATAATACTCTCAGTGTTGTAAGAGAAAGTAACTATTTGAACTGTAATTGTCTCCTTGTCCACAGTAGGAAGAAAACAAAATGCATTCATAGACAGACGGGACCTCACTTAGGAAACATCTAGAGAGGACACTTGCAAAAGATAAACAACCCTACAGTAAGATATGAAGAGAAGAAGGTAGATGGATAAAATAAAAAAATGTAAATGAGCATAAAGCTTGTAAAATCTTTGAAAATGGCACTGTTATACCTTGTGTGTTTTTCTATGTAAAAGAGTAACAGGGCAATACACTGTAGGATCATGTACCTTAGCAGCCAGACAATGCTAAACTCAACTATAGTATGGTCAGTTTGGTGTTGGAGATGATTAGCTTTCAGAAACAGTGACTGCTGCTGACGAGCTGCCCCTTAGAAGTCTTTGCATTGGTATAAAACTAACTTAGGTAGACTTTTATGAATTGAAAAGCACTTTCTGGGGCTACAGATATGACACAGCAGTTAAGAGCATCCACTACTCTTTCAGAGGACCCAGGTTTGGTTCCCAGCACCCACATCAGGTGTCTCATAATTTCCAGTAAGCTCCAGGGGAACTCAGTGCATCTGTTGCCCTTGAGTACAGCAATCCTGTGTGAATATCCAATCCATATGTACATATACATAATTTAAAGAATCAAATCCAGTTACTTGGGCTGGTGGTGACAGAATTATCTGTATTCTTGGGGGATAAGAAAAATTTTTATTACCACTTGAGTAAATCATACTATTCCATCTAAAACAAAATGGTTTGCTTTCTTGCCCAAGAGATTTTCATGTATGAATAAGCTAGACTTGGGACTCAGACAAAGATTCCATGGTCTTCCTTTATAAAATCTAGAGTCAAAAGTAAAAAAAGATAAAGCATAAAGGGGAACTATTTGAAGAGAGAAAGGGACCAACAAGTGTGTGTGTGTGTGTGTGTGTGTGTGTGTGTGTGTGTGTGTGTGTGAACAAGGTTGAGTGAGATTAAAGCTATATGAAAATTAAAATTACATTAAAGTTACAGCCATGTACAGGCAAATCAGAATGCTTTTGATTATTGATACATATTTATCCCACACTTCTCTCTCTCTGTCTCTCTCTGTCTCTCTCTCTCTGTCTCTCTCTCTGTCTCTCTCTCTCTTTCTACACACACACACACACACACACACACACACACACACACACACACAGTTGGCTTACCAGGAAAAAGGTTGCTAGCTATGATATAGTAAATCAAGGATCTTAACATCAGTTTTCCTGCTGTGAAGTCTGCTATCAGCACAAGATGTCTTATAATACTGACCCAATTCTGTGGGAGGCAGAGACAGGTAGATATCTGAGTTTGAGGCTAGCTTGGTCTACAGAGTGAGTTCCAGGATAACTAGGGCTACACAGAGAAACCCTGTCTTGGAAAACAAAAACCAAACCAAACCAAACCAAACCAAAGATGGTTAAAAGACATAAGAAGTCAGATCCTTCCCTTCATGGTTTGCTGACTTATTTCCTTTCCATTTTTTGATTTCAGAAAAAGGCATCAGTTGACAAACTAGAAACCCTGGCTTATGTTTGACTTCTCTGAGTATTTCTCTAGTATTTTGGCCAGTTCCTAGAATCCTCTTCTGCCATGTTGCTTTTCCTTTTCTTACCTAATCTGACCACTTCAACGGATGCACTTGGATCTCATAGTTCTCAAATTTAGAGTTGCCTGGAGGCTTTAAAAACAAACAAACAAACAAACAAAAAACCTCGATGCTGGAGGCTGACACCCCCCACCCCCGATTTCTGATTTGGTAAGTCTGGAGCTGACCAGAGGATTTGCTCCCCTACACAGTTCACAGTAAGCCTGTTCATTTGAGGGCCACACTTTGGAGTCCCCTCTGCTAGTTTTCATAGGATTCTGTTGTCTTGAGCAACAACGAAACCAACAACACCACCATCTTTCCTCTGTACCCTCACCTCAAAGCTCCCTCCTGTACACACTTCTAGTCCTTTCATGCCATTGACATCCTTTATTGCCAATCAAGTGTAAGAAATGGAAAGTTTTGTAGTCTAGTGTGCCTGATGCATGCAGCAATTAAGATTTAGGAGTGGTGCTACCTTCTCTGTGTTAAGTTTGTTCTTTGAAATTCTAGGAATTTCCAAGGTATCCTACCTTCTTTTCTCTCCCTTACATATCAGCCCAACAATAAATAAACAGACAAATACATAAATAAAATGGGAAGGAGAACTTATTGAGCTTTGCAGGTAAAGTATTACAAATTATATGGACTGAATTAATAAAGCTGATTCATCTCAGAGATAAAGATATAAACATATCATACGGTATACTGCTGTTTTTCTTTTTCTCATCATACCTTATATGATTTTATCTATTGGTTCTCAAAGTACAAACATTTGAAATATTTATCAAATCTGCTTTAATTTCAAAAACTGTTTGAATCTCTCTGTCCTCAACCCTGAAAATAAACTATTCTGTATTTTCAGTAATAACCCCATTACTAATGTTTCCAAATTGCTTGCAGGAGTTACCATATCATTATTAACTATGACCCTGTGAGATCATTGGAAACAGAAACAAACAAAAATAAGGCTCTATTATAACAGAAAAGATAAACAGAATGTGGGTACTTGTCTAAGGTCATAAGCTAAGTCATGTTGGACTCCATAGTGAACTTCTGTATTAAAAGCCATAGTTAATCTAGGCCAGATTTTACAGGCCTGTAGTTCCAGCTACTCTGCAGCTTGAGTCAAGAGGATGGAAAGTTCAAGGTCCTTTTTTGGGCTACAGAGTGAGCTCAAGAACAGTCTGAACAATTTAGTCAGACCTTGACTCAACATAAAAAGAAAAAAGAGCAGGGGCTGTGGTTGGGTGGGTGAGCACTTGTCTAGCATGTGTGAGGCCCTTAGCCCAATCCCCAGTGCTAAACAACAACACAAACCCCATAGTTGTTTATATTTGGGTTAAAGAATACTAGTAGGTGAAGAACTTCAGAGACCAGTGAATCCAAGAGTCAGATTCAGGAATCAAAAAAGTGGAATATGTTATCCAGTTCATTAGCAAGTGTAAGTATAACCAGTAATGATAGGACCACCCATCACTACACTGAATCATTAACGTGGGATACTTTTTTGTACTCTTACATTTCTATCTCAGCATCTGGCACAAAGTATGTTTCTAATAAGCTGTGATCCCTGTTCAATTTGTTGGATTCTTGGCATTGTCTTGGAGAATCATCATAAACACTCATTATAACATATCTCACTGTCTCATAACTCTGGGCCCCAGATTTTAGTGTCTACAACACACAGCACTGTGCCATAGACTTCTGTCTTTGTCAGGAACAGATCGATCACAGGGAACCTCTCATGCACAGATCTTTCAAAACCAGGCTTTTCTTCAGAACTGCCTTGTTTCTACACTTAGGCACAGAAATACATGCTTCTTCTTAAGCTTGTATTATTGGCCCTGTATTTTACATCAGCTGGCAAAACACTTCCGTCTAGGTTATTAAATACACTTGACAAATATGATGGATATTTTTCTGGTTGTTGATAAAAATATATTGAAAGCAGACACAAAAGAAATGGAAGCAGCAATATAGAGTTTGCTACATTCCAAGAGAAGCTTCCTTCCTGTTCATTTCTTTGGTTTTTTTTTTTTTTATGATCAATTGAAATTCTTTGTATACAGTGTGCCCAATTGGTTTGTATTTACCATTCTATTCTTAACAATAATTCTCTATTTTCTTCATTAATTTATCAAGAAATGTTTTCGTAGAGTCCTCAAACCCCCACATATTTCACAAGTATGTAATTTTCTGTATCTTGGAGCCTCATAAGCCTGTGCTCAATTGATATGGATTGGGGGCATAAATAAATCTTGTTGAATTTATGATGATGTTAGCCTCTCACTTTTTTTTTGGTCTGGAAAAACTGCATTTTTTGACATTTAAAAGTTCTAAAATGTAAATCAAAAAAATTTTTAAGAAGGGATGTGCTGCTGAGATGGTTCCGTGGGTAATACTGAGTGAGCCAGATGGCCTGCATTTGATGCCAGGAATCTACATAAAGGTGGAAAGAGAGAACTCCAAAAAATTGTCTTCTGACCTTCTCATGCATGCACCCCTCCCAAATAATAATGAAAAGATTTAGAATAGAAAGGTCTATAGTGGTTTTAAATTTCAAGTTAAATTCTGGGGGAAGAATCCTAGGAACCTAAAAGACAGGTTTTGAAGCAATATATCAAAGCTCCACTTAGAATCTGGATACCAGTGACACTTAGGCTTAATCAAATGCCTTCAAAGTGAATGTTCTGAAAAGAGAAGATATATTTTACATGATTTTGATAAGTAATTGACTTGGTGTGTACAGATCATCCTGAGAATGCCCATACAGTTAGTGTGCACTCACAGAGCCTCATTTCTTGGTCTCTTATCACAGTGTGAATTGGATAGAGTTTATTTAATCAGATAGCAGAGCACATATATTCTAATACTATAGTCCTACATCGGATGGACTGTCAAAGGAAACCACTCCAGGGAGATGCTTTAAAAGAGACACTTATTTGGGAAGCAAAAATAAATCTGTATTTGTCCCTTTGTGTGAAAAATCATCTCGGAAGTTTGTATGAAGAAGGAGACCATCATAAAAAGTGCTATTCTGTGTTCCACAAAACAGACCTTTAAGAGTAAGCTGCACTCAAACAGTGAACAATTAGGGGTCTTTGCTGGTCATACAAAGGTAGCACAAACATTGAAGAGTCTTGGGCTGGTTTGGGCTCTTAACTGAAGTTATGTGTGAGCCTACCTGTTGGGAGTATAAGTATATTTAAAATTCTTAGTATTTATTTATTTATTCATTTATTTATTTATTTATTTATTTATTTATATGCCATGGTTAGAGAACTGAGTCCGTTTCATGAGTCTGTTCTCTCTTTCATTCAGCCACATGTATCTCAGAAATAGGACCTGATTACTATTTAACTAAATTTAAAAAATTTTTATGATTTAAAGCAATTTTAATTTAAACATATTTTGAACATATTCTCCCCTCCCAAGAGCCTCTTCCCCTCCCTCAAAAAACAACCAAAAATCTAGTACAACTCGCCCCAAACCAAGAAAACCAAACCAAACAAAAAAACACATCTAAAATGAAAAACAACAACAACACAAAAACAACAACAACCAACCAACCAATTAAACAACACCACACCCCAAACCCTACCAAACTGTAACCAAATAAAAGCACACACAAAAACCTGTGGAGTCCATTATATGTTGGTTGACTACTCCTGAACACAAGGCCTGTCCTATAGTAATAATATACCAGGTGTCACTCTATGAGAGAAATCCAATTTTCCCTCACCTAGCAGGTATCAATGACAGTTCAGTTGTTGACCTTTATCCTAGAAGCTAGATTTTTATTCAGTTGTTCATTCACTTGTTCATTTAAAAAATATAAAAAGAATAATATAAGGAGATAAAACTAAAACTGTCACATTAAAGTTGGACAAGACATACCAACAGAAGGAAAAGAGCCCAAGAGAAGACACAAAAATTAGAAACCCACCTGTTCACATGCTCAGGAATCCCACAAAAACACTATATTGGAAGTCATAATATTTATGCAGAGGACCTAGTGCAGACCTGTGCATGCTGCTTCAGTCTTTGTGAGTTCATATGAATTTTGCTCATGTTGATTTAGAGGGCCTTGTTTTCTGTTGACCTCCATTACCACTGGCTATTACACTCTGTCTCCTCCTCTGTGTGGTTCCTTGAGCCCTGAGGGGAGGTATTTGATGGAGACATACCCTTTAGGGCTGAGTGTTCCAAGGTCTCTCACTCTCTGCAATTGTCTGGTAGTGGTGTTCTATATTTGTTCCCATTTGCTGTAGGAGGAAGCTTCTCTGATGATAGCTGAACAAGGCATTGATCTATGCATATAGCAGAATGCCATTAGGAGTCATTTTATCAATAAATTTTTTTTTTAGACAAGTATTATTTGGTTTTATCCTAGGTACCTGGGCTATTTAGTTTCAGGTCTTGGTTGTCCAAACAGTGTTGGATATGGGTTCCACTGTCGACTACTGGCAATGGTCGAGAGAAAGCCTGATCTGATCTAGTCTGGTGATCAGATGGCCAAACACCCTAACAGTCAAGCTGGAACTCTCATCCAATAACTGATGGAAGTGGATGCAGAGATCCTCAGCCAGGCCCCAGGTGGAGCTCCAGGAGTCTAATTGTTGAGAAAGAGGAGGGACTGTAAGAGCGTGAATTGTTGAGACCAAGATTGGAAAAGCACAGGGACAAATAGCCAAACGAATGGAAGCGCATGAATTATGAACCAAAAGCTGTCAAGCCCCCAACTGGATCAGTCCCTCTGGATAAGTGAGACAATTGAATAGCTTGAACTGTTTGGGAAGCACCTAGGCAGTGGGACCCGGACCTGTCTTATTTCCCTTTCTTAATGAGATTTCTGATGTTTCCTCCAGTCCCTTATTTTGTATCTTCCCTCTGTGGTTCTATGGATGTAGCTTTGTTATCACTGATTTCACAGCTAATATATACATATAAGCAAATACACACCATATTTGTTTTTCTGAAGCTGGTATACCTCACTCAGAATGATTCTTTTCTAGTGCCATCTATTTGCTGGAAATTTCATGATGTCATTTTTTTTTCCAATGGCTGAGTAATGCTTCATTGTGTGAATACCACTGTTTTTCTTCCAGGATGTGGTGTGCATCCACCAACCCTGACTGGCTTCTATGAGTATCTGGGTTTGAAATACCCAAGGCAAAAGAAAGATGTACAGTCTGGAGAACAATGTAAGATCTTTGAGGAGATGATGATTTTCCTGTGGAGTGGCTGTAGTATTTGTATTGGAGATTTTCTTTTTAATTGGGAAACCAAAAACACTATGGGAAGAGAATGAAGAAGCTATAGGAGTTACCTGTGACCCCTAGTGCATCTCAATCTGTTTTCTCACCTGCCTACTGAAAACATTAATTCCTTCCTTGTCTCCCTTACAGATTTGCTGTGCAAATCAAAAGCAATAATGGCCACAAGAACATTGTATAAACAGAGCAATGCTGTTCAGATGTAAGATGCTTTAATTAAGAATGAGCTTGGCTTCAAATAGTGAGCAGACTACCACAGACAGCCCTACCCTGTGATTCTGACATTCCACAGGCAGAGAGGACTAATTAAAAGAGCAAGAGTTACAGAGTCATGACACAGAGGCTCAAAGGGAGACTATTCCTTGCTTCTAATCAGTGTGGAGGAGTAGGAAGCATGAGGCAACATTAGTTTAAAGGGAACAATGGAACTATACAACAGATAATTACATTACATTGCACTACACTGGTCTACAGCAGTATGCATGGCATTAATTATAAAGTAGAGCATTAAAGGTTATTTGTAAACACTTCCAAGGCATGAGAGAACTTTATTCAGTAGTGAGCTCTACTTCTTTCAGGTGTAAGGATATGTAGTTTTTCTCACCTTTGTAATAGAGTTTATCGGGACATTTTATTTCTGAAAGCCCAGTTCCGTGCTTAGTATTTACTGGGTTGTCTGGTAAGATTTAGGCATTTGCAATCATTTCCATCTTCCACTTGTATTCTTTCAGCTTCCTAAATGGCCTGCCTTTTGTGGCAAGCTTAAAGTTACCCCAGTTTTGCAGCTTTTGTGAATCTAGAGAGAATTTGGATAGGTAGGTAGCATGGCATGCACACTAATCCATGCCCTCCACTGTCTGCCCACCTCTGCACTTTCAGGCCGTGTTCTTCAACCCTTCTCAGATCGGCAGACTGGCAGGGTGCAAAGGCTTCCCTTGCTGCCGCTTTGTAGAGTGGTTATGTTTTCTTTGTGATTCACAGTGCAATGTTATTGTAGCTCATGGAGAAATGTTATTAACTTTAATTTACCAAAATTGAGTGCTCTATGAGACATTGAATCAAGCTGCTTTCTCTGAGCTCGTAAACACATTTATTAAAACAAAGAGATTAGTAACTCACTGTGCCCTACCTGTGCTGATTCACATAAACCATGAAAATAACATTCTCATAACCTAGGACTTGGTGTTTTATTTTATTTCGGTTTGTTTGTACTGTTCTGAGACCTATGCTATGAGACTAATAGAACTTACCAGACCTTTCAAATGTAACATCATGAAACAATTTGTCTTGGAGTCATTTGCTTCATGGGGGAAAACATATACTTGATCCTTCACTGTAAATCAGGATACTTTCTGATCCGTTTCCATAGCTAAATGTTTTCTAACTAGGACATAATGATTGGCCAATTAATTCTTTCTTTAAAAGCATTATAATCATGGGCTCTCTGATACGCTGGTCCTATGTGTCCTTCTAACCCCAATAATAAGTCTGAACACACTTATTTTTTCCTACATAACTGCTCATTTATAAATAATCTTTCTACCAAATTGGATTACTCAGAAGCCTATCCTCAGTTTCTTAAGGTTTATGGTCCTATTCATGTGCAGAGTACTGGGTATGTTCAGAGTAGTGGTGCAGCTGATGGTTATAAAATAGATGAATATTTTTTTGTCACTTTTCCTTCTTGTAGTCATGTCCAAAAACTAATACTGTCACTCTTTGGTGATTTAAAGTTGGGAATATTTTTCATCACCTTTTTGATACAGTTACCTTGTCACTTGGTAAATTGCAGTCTGTACCTAGAATGGTTACAACCTTATGGTTTGGAGTAAGCCAGACTTGGATTTAGGTGTCCGCTCTTGTACTACCAGCTATATAAACTATCTGCTTATTTTTTATTATATCTCAAATGCTGCTAGCAACAATAGAAAGCTGAGCTAACTTATATACAATGTCCCTGGTCAATCTCAGATGAGCATGTATGTTTATGATAAGATTAGATAGTTCTCTGAGAAATGCAAGGTCTTAACCATGGAATGTTAATGTTGCCTGGAAGTGTATAGATGGGAGAGATATAAGATTGATCTTTTATGAGACATATTTTCATTATTAAAAATTATCCCTTGTTTCTGGGTGGCAGATGCTACTTAATTACAGAAATCAATCTTTTTCTTCCAACTCCCTCCCAAATTGTTCATATATTGGCAAAAACATGTGTCTTCTAAATTTCATATAAGGTTTCTTTATTTTCAACAGCTAACACTAGAATAGTAGGGTGGAAGTGTGACAGTATTGATAAGGTAGTTAGTGCAGGCCTTGAGTCATAGTTAACCATCCAATAAACAGTAGCTAGTACTATTATTTTTATCATTGTTCCTTAGCCATATTTGCAGTTGCTTGTGAGTAGGTAGATCTGATACAAAAAATAGTTGTCTATAAGAAATACAATCACTTTATAGATATGGCTCATGAATATATTAGCTACTTCTCTGACAATCTGTCTAAGGAATGACATTCACTTTTACCTCAAATATCAGGCCTGAACACTTAGATGTAGCTTGGCATGGATCTCACTGGGGTATGTAGGGAAATGACAGAAATCAAGCAGGTTTGATATCCAGCTGACCACTCTTCAAAGCATCTCAGACCTTGATTATGTCTCATGTGTCTAGCGTAAGTACTAAAAGTTGATAGTAGTAGTGTAGCAGATTAGTCTGTGTCAGGTCAGTTACACTCCATAGAATGTGATGAATGTTGGTTAATATTACATCTCTCCTCCAGGTTTTGGCTCATAGGCTGAGAAAGAGGAGCAGCAAGCCAATGTGTAGCATTCTGCTAAGTAAGACTTCTTGTGCTTTCAGATTCCAATGTAGAGAGAGGTGGTAGCAAGAGTGCTGGGCTAGGAGATCAGAATTCTGTATTCAGTTACCAGAGAAAAGCCATAATTGAATCAAGAAGGTTTAGAGGTTAAACCTGAGGGTATATCTGTAACAGCAAGCTAGTGTTTATTGAGTAAGTATTATAGCAAACAGTATACTGAGTGATTTATTTATGTTATAACTCATTTAATTCTAGAAATAACTGTGCAAATTAAGCAACATCTTGTCTCTCTTCAGAGGTGGGTACATACTAAATGTTTTACATATATAATTCAATCTTTATTATTTTCAATGAAAACAGTGATAATATCCTTGGACATGGAAAGGCTGAACCTTGGAGAACTCAAGCTTATTAAGTAGTTGCTAAATGGCAGAGCACAGTAGTGTGTCCAAGGGAGAACATGAGCACCAAAACACGGCACTCTCCTGTCTCATATGGTGCTTGTTGTGATTAATGTTTGGAACTTATACCATTGTCAGGGGGCTGCTTGTGGGATCAGAGCTCATGCTGTGTGTACCTGTTCCCTATGTGGTCTTGTGTATTCCCTGTGTTGTCTTGCATAGCTTCCTGGGTCTACCCAGATGTAGTCTGGCATGCAGGATATGTGAACATCTTGAGGTGATATTATTCTTATAATCATGAGTTTTGTTCTGAGCTGCGAACAGAGTCAGTGTGTGACAACTATGACAAAATAATTTCCCTGCTTCCTAGTCAGCTCTCCAGATATGAGTCCACCATAGCCTTTGCTACTTCCTCAAGCTGCATGGAGGCAAAGGGCAGTCTGTATCTACATTGTTGGTGATGGACATCATCAGGAATCCTATGATGTGAGATGAGTGAAATTTCAAGAAAGAACTTTACAAGGACTATTTCCTGTTTCCTGTAGCTCAGACTGACTATGGCCTTCTCTTGTTTTATGGATATAACAACACCAGAAAGCTACTAGCTTTCTGTTTTATAGTTTACTATCTACAGAGAAGTTTGTGGTCAGTGTTCTATGATATTTGGTCATGAGTTTGAAGTATTAACATAGGATTGAACAAAGTTTGTAAGAGTAGATGAGGCTTCTAGTTTGTCAAAAACTCTATTACACTAAATTCACGTAGAAATATTCAGACATTAACCTTGGCTGGGCCAATATTTTCAGTATCACAGACAAAAAGCTGAAATTAATATTTTAATTATATGTAATAAAGTGCATGACTATGTTGAATGTAAACCTCATTCTTTTCCTGCCTCTTTACTTCTTTCTGTTACTTAGTCACAGGATTTTTTTCTCATCCTGCTTACAGAATGTAACACGTTTGTCATTGGTTATATGGATGCAGACTAACTATATTTATCAGCTGTCTAAGTCATTTTTGAAATCGAGAGTACCAGAGCTATGATAACAGAAACACCTTTAAACACACATGCCCTGGGTCCTATAGCTCATGAACAAGACGGTATAGGGAAAGTCAAGGATGTTCTGTGTTCTTTGATTTCAAATGTCAGCAATTTGCATTGTTCATGGACAAGTCAATCTTCTTAAGATGTTCCACATCACAAGGCAAATGGCCACATTTATCATTGATTAGTGAAGGAATGTTTATTAACATGCATCTTTCCTTTCCTCTTGTCTTCTGTACTGAATGGACTAGTCAATTGGCTCTGACTTTTGTCTTTATGTTGACCTCCAAATGTTAGTTATCTTCACTATTTCCTCAGCTTTTTTAGTTGGAAAACTTCTAAACCATTGGCTTTGCTGAGGGGATAACTTACCCATGAGCTAATTCTGTTGTGTCTCTCCTCATAACACTCCCTAGATTGGTTTGGGTGAAAGCAGCTTGCTGAAAGAGACCCACACAATGGTCCTCATCATCATTGTCTTTATCTTTCTCCCTATGATTAACACTATCTTCCCATCATTTCTACTATGATTCTTTTAACCTTTCTAACCATCATTGTCTCTGTCGTCCTCTTCATCATTCTCCCCCTTACTCCCACCAGTCTCCACCACTGTTATCACTGTCCCCATTCTCACCATCATCAGGAACCATCATTGTCTCCATCTATCCCTCCATCCTTCCAACCAGTTTTCACTGTTATTAATTATCATGATCCTGTCCATCATCCTTACCATCATTGTCACCAAAATTCTGATGCCTACTATGTCAGTTGTATACCCATTATATAACAGAAATTGTGATAAGTGCTATTATTAATTTATGTTACACTATGGGGCAAGAATTATTTTTCCTTCCTTAAAGACAGAAACCTGTGGGCTGGAGAGATGGCTCAGAGGTTAAGAGCACCCACTACTCTTCCAGAGGTCCTGAGTTCAATTCCCAGCAACCACATGGTGGCTCACAACCATCTGTAATGAGATCTGGTGCCCTCTTCTGTATACATAGTTATTGGTGAAACTATTAAGGCCACTCCATGTAGTTAAAAGGGAGGTTTATTTTGTGGGGTAACTTACAAATGAAGGGATAGGTTGTAGGCTCTGGCAAAGGTATGGCACAGTCCAGCGGTGTTCTCTGGAGAACTCTGCTCAGTCTACCTCCAGCGTCCAGGGTTCCAGAACCAAGAGAGACCTCTCCTCTCCATCCTGGGTCTTCAGCTTCCTCCCTCAGCCCCACCTTGTGGGAGTGACCATTACCAAAGCCTCAATGGGGTTTGGAACTTCCAGGCCAAGGCTGGGATGGCTACCCACTATACATAGTAAATAAATAAATCTTTTTTTTTTTTTTTTAAAGAAAAGAAACCTGCATATCAGGAGCGTGAATTTACCCCCAAATTCCTGAGCCTTTATGTAGACTTACCAAAATGGGACCCTGCTAGTGTCTGATATTCAAGCCCAGACCATATAGTTACATAGTACATCTCTGCACTATTTGTTCTCTTACTGATTCTTTCTTCCCTTCACAAGTGCTGCTAGGATTGTTGAAAGGGGGCATGTAAACACACACACACACACACACACACACACACACACACACACACACACACACACACACAGACTATTGTGAACAGATGGTGGCTAGGTGTAGTGCTAACTAGTTGGTTATGTTGTTTAGTCATATTTAAATTTTAGGTTACCTTTCAGAACCTCAAAACAAAGGCATCCTAAGGAAATGATACTTACTGTCACAGTGGAAAATTCTGCAGTTCTCAGACTGTTCTAATTGTTATAAAAAACAAACAAGCAAGCAAACAAGAAGACCTTTAATTCTTCCCAAATTTGGTCACTGAAAATAATAACATCTGCACTGCTTCATAGTTTGTAAAAGCTTGCATATTTTAAATCATCATTGATTTTTATACCAGGACTTGTGTAGCTGTAGGTGGCCTTAAATTTGCTTTCTTGTTAAGTGTGACCCTGAATTCCTGATCCTTTTGCCTATGCATCCTAGGTGCTAGGATTATAGCACACACTTTTACTTCCATTTTATGTGGTGCTGGAGATTGAACCCAGGGCGTTGTTCATGTCAGACAAGTACTCTACTGACTGAGATGTATGTTGTAGTAATAGCAATTAAAGCTATTACCTACTTAGTATTTTTCTATGCTCAGTCTTCATGGATGCTCTACTGATTTGTCGTCCTAGAGTTCATGAGGAATCTATAGTGTTGGCATAGATAATGGAAGTTATTCACCCAAAGTTTCCTGGAAGTTAGTATAGCTGGAGCTGGGGCACAGTTACCTTAGTCCAGAGCCCCATACTTTCCATGATTTAGGCTGCCTCTCCAATAGTGTCCTAAATCACTTCATTGGTGAAACATACACGTGGTATAGTGAATTTTCACCTTCATTTCTTTTACTTTCTATTTTACAAAGCAATATGTATTTCCAAGGACATAGAAAGCATATAATCAGAAACATAGCAAAGGAGCAAGGAGATTATTGATACCTTGTGTCATCTTTTAGCATCCCCAAACTGGCACTCTGGTCCTAGATAACTGCCATTTTGTGTCCAGAGCAAAACTTATGTATAATTGAGTGATGTTTCACATTGTTTCCAATTACAAAGATGGTTCCTTTAGTTTTGTTTTGTCTTGATTTAATTCTTCCATTAAAACCTTGTTTGGGAGATGAAAACCATCATAATTTTCTCAAGATTTTGATGTTCTTGCTCTCTGAAGGCATGCTCATAATAATGAACAGTTTAATCTCAAGGATGGAAGAAGTATAATGAAAACTTTGATGAAAAACACTTACTTTCAACTGGGAGGCCAGCTACTTTAGATGTTGTGCTCTCAGAACCCTGAAGGTGGAAAGGAGAGGGCAGAGGGCATAACACTCAAAAGTAAAAATAGAAAAGGAAGTGTTCTAAAATGATGTTGTAACAGATGTGAAGAAACAAACAATGGACATTATTTTGTGAATGAAGATAAAGAAGGTTGAATATTATGAAGTCTTTTTGACTGCAGGTGTGAAACTGTATGTTCCCCAAAAGCAAATGTTCTCTTACGAGAGTTTCAGAACTATGATGTAGCCAACTATGTTCAAGGGATATGTTGTCCTGTATGATTTTGTTTGTCTGTTTTGTCAATTTGACACAAACTAAAGTCATCTGACAAGAGCGAGCCACAATTGACAAAGTGTGTCTAAAACACTGGTCTGTGGGGAAGCTTGTGGGACATTGTTTGTTTTTTTTTTAATTTGTGATTGAAGTGGTAGGGTGTAGCTCACTGTGGGTGCTACCATTCCTGGTCAGGACGAACAAGGCATGAGGAGCAAGCCAGTAAGCAGTTTTTCATGGATCTGCCTAAGTTCCCACCTCTAGGTTCCTACCTTGAGTTCTTGCCCTGACTTCTCTTCATGATGGATTGTTAGATGGAAGAGTAGGATGAAATACAGCCTTTACTCCCCATGTTATGCTTTACCACAGCAGTGGGAGCCCTAAGACACAAGGGTTTTTTCTAGATGCATCATGTTTAATGGCAAAACCCAAAGAACCCCAGAAAACATCAAAAGGACGTGGCTTCAAAACAATAGAGATCATAGAGTAGGACACTATAATAACTGATGTGAGTGAATATGTATTGATGTTGGAGTTTTTTCAGCATGCACTTCAAGTTGAAACAGTAATGTGAAGAACAAGCAGTGTAGAATGATGTTTTTGTTGTGAGATAGTCCAAAGCTACCTGCAAATCTCTTTCTCTCTCTGTGTGCATGTATGTGTGTATACAATTTTTTTTTAAAACTTTCAAAATGTGTGAAAGTCATCTACTGAGTCAACAAATATTTGTTGATTGCCTGTTGTAGCCTGAACAATAATACCCTTGTAAGCATGGTAAGAACTAACTTTTAGAAATTTAGCACTAGTGAGACTGTGTGGAAAACACAATTACAGAAAATTCTAAGAGCCTGAAAGAACAAAAAGGGTTATTAGTTGAAGAGTAATGCGGAGCACCTTATACTTTATATGATATAGGAAATGCCTTACAGATATCCACCCATACCATAACCATCCTCCAATATATCCTCATGGTCAACCCTTCATTTCATCAATGGATCAGTTGACTATGGACTTGGTGGAGAAGGTCTGTTTTAAGCTTTGGTGTATGTCTGTATGCTTGTGGGATGCAGGTTAAGTTCAAATCTTCTCTATGCTCTTTTATTCCAGGGAACAGGTAAAGGGACCATAACTACTCAGAGAAGCTGTCTTGACAGGTCATCAGAGTGCTATAGAGCTAAGTCAAATTTCTTATTATCCAAAGCCCTTGTTTATGTCAAGATTGCTAATATCTCTTTGGCTACATTAAATCAGTTTACACACACCGGATCCATTGAGGGCATAGATAAGCCAAGATATAAAGCCAGAGCTTGCTGATAACTCAGGTGTGGCTGCAGAATAGGTCTGTCTTTTCAAGAAAGACCTCAAGATTTGCTTTATAGGTTAGACATGTTCTTTCAGTAACAACTGATAGTGAGTGAGAGTTAGGTTAAAGCTTTGTAAGAATGATTGGACTGGGTTAGCAACATAACCCAGAGAACAAGAGTGCCTGCTCCTCAGCCTGATTACCAGAGTTTGATACCCACAATCCATAGAGTAGAAGGAGCTAACTGACTCCTGCAAATTCTCCTCTGACTTCCACATGTACATTGTGACTAGTATGCATATGCACCCTGGTGTCTGAATACACATCTGCACAAAAAATAAATAATAATAATAAATAAATGATACTTATTGGGTTTCCAGTGGTTTGATCTGATTTACCACTTCTGCAAGCATAAAACAGATCTTAGGCACAGAAGTTAAAAAACCAAAACCAAAACCAAAACATCAACAACAAAAGCCCCCCCAAAACAAAAAAAATCCAACTTGCTTTGTTATGTTACCCCTTCAGCCTTACCCAATCTATTCATGACATTAATGCTTACTTGGTGATTGTAATATTGTGTAGAGGTTATAGGCCTCATCCATAAAAGCTCTCTTAGCTAATTACTGTTATTCCCCCTTTACAGATGAGCAAATTGAAACCAAAGAGTTCAGTTAGAGCAGATTAGAACTGGGGCCTGTCCTGTTTTATTTCCTCTGTGTCTGGAGTTTGTGCTTTTAGTTGATCTGATCAACTAGGTTGTTCTTGTTCCTTATCTGGCACATAGACCAAATAATACTCAATCTCCCATCTTCCTATGCATGGCATAGTTTTCCTTTGTCTATGGCTGGACCCCTGTCGTACCCTTTTTCTTTATGGTCACATGCAATCCTTTGCAGACATGAATGCTAACTGTGTCTGGCCATATATGGCTGTGACTTGATTGGTAGGTTCTTATGTATGCAGGTCAGCATCTGCTGAATGCGCTCTTTGGGATTCAACCTCCTGCTGTGACTTTGACCATGGTGCCTGTAAAGACCCTCTGTGAGGCAGGCTGAGGACAGCATGTCAATTACCTCTACTCCCTCCAAAGATCCATTCTGCTCTTGTAAATAGAGAAAATGGTTACATCTGCTTCTCACCCAGCAGGGCCCATATTGCCAGTGGCATCTTGTCAAAATGAAGGCCTGTCTCTCATATTACAGATAATGCAAGACAAACTACATTTTCTACTTCCTGACAATACGATTTGCTGAAGATAAGGTCCAGGGAGAGTTCTTGTAGGTTTAGCCTGACTTGAATCCTGTTATCAGGAAGATAGATTTTAGAGATTGTTTCTATTAAGGGAAAGGACAAGAGGAGTGGCATCTTTTATTTAGCTCAAAGCATGACGGGATGGTGTGAGTGTGATGTGAAAATGAACTGGTAAACACAAGGAAGACACACAGATATGAAGGCTTTCCACAGAACATGAAGCTAACCCTGGAAGTTACATTTTGTCTGTATCTGGTGTAATCAGTCTTTGATAGCTTACCTCCTACTTTACTGCAGCCCAACTTGCACACATGCCATGGTCTCTCGCTGCCAGCCATTCAGACCCATCTTTACTGTTAGCACCGTATGCATTGTTTACTCCATTGCTTAGTGTTTTTCTTTAATTGACTTTCTCTTATTCTGAGAATTAGTGTCTGAAATCATGAGTGTGATACATCTGTCATATATAGTACATAATATAATGCATGTCAACTAAAATGTATATTTCAGAGTATGGGCCCATTTAGAATTCTGTCTGTCAGGAGTACCATTGGATATATATCCCATTTTTAAGTGATAAGGATTGAAGAGGAGATGAGTGAATGAGTGTTAAATTTTCGTTAGGAATATTCTATGTACACACATGTATGCATGCACAAATGCATAGCTATGTATAGTTATACATCATACTGCTCACATTTATGTACACACATGTATCCATGCACAAATGCATAACTATGTATAGTTATACATCATACTGCTCACATTTTATGCAAAACAGTGAGAATTTGATAGTGGTAAAACACTCAAAAGAGAACTCTTCCCTTCATGCCTTTTATTAATCCCAGATATAATTCTATCTCCTAGGTTCTTATAGATTCATTCACTTATACATCTATCCATCCATCCATCCATCCATCCATTCACCCACCCACCCACCCATCCACCCACCCACCCATCCACCCACCCACCCATCCATCCATGCTAGCATGCATTCAGCAAATGGATATTGAATGTCTGCTATGTTAGAGGCAAATGACAGTGAATATTAGGAGTTCTCTGTCTTTAAGGAACTCAGAATCTACAATCAGAACATTGTAAATCAAGCACCACTTCCTGGTGGGGAAAGGCTGAATCAGAAGGGATGAGGGACCCAGGAATTGGTGATTGAACCTCCTCGGAGTGTCAGGCTGTGTTAGTTATGGTGCTGAATTTAAACAGAAAGCAGACAAGCAAATAAAAGATCTCTCCTTCTCATTTTGTCTTTGTATCAAATAAAACCATTTATTTCTCAAGGGGTCAAGGCATTGTATTCTCCCTTTTAAATACATGGACCTATTAGGCCTTGATACAAGTCTTCTTAGTAACTCCTCACGACTCATATTGTTATTGCTATGAAGAAAGGCGAGACTTGTTTAGCCAGAAGATATTTCTCTGTTGTTCCCTCTAAACCTCATTCATTCTGCTATATTGCTTGTGGGAAAGGTTCCTCCATTTAATGCTTTTGTCACATGCTTAAAGAACTCCCCATCTAGATAGCTACACAAAGATGTGCATCTAAGAGTGTTCATTGTAGTATTGTGGTGAACAGTTGGCATTATAAATCATGCTGGAATTACTACAATATCAGACTCTTCCTTTAACAATGTGAATAGAGTCAAGCATGGTGGTGTATGCTTATGAGTCCAGCATTCAGGAGGCTGAGTCAGAAAGATCCTTTGTTTGAGGCAAGCATGGCTTACCAGCAATACACTATCTCAATATGGGTGTGTGTGTGTGTGCACAAGTACACATATATATTAACTAGGAAGCATCTTCCAAACACATGAAATGAAAATCAAAAGCAGGTTTGTAGAACCACATGTATAATATTATATTATTAACATAAAAAGTGACTTCACGTATATATATAAAGTTTGCCAGGAAGTGGTTGAAGCCATGAAGAGAGGCTGTTGAGGAGGTGGGATGTAAGGTATTCTAAAGTTTGATTGCATATTATCTTCTAAGCACATCTATATTTTGTACATTTTCATAATTATTTTATAAGTAACAAAAACACCCCAGCAACTCTAAAGGCATTCATGATTAAAGCAAAGGGGAAAATATGAAAGATTTCACACAGAGGAATGATGCCTGGATGAGGTTACAAACAATGGCTGTACAAACCCAGGGGTCTGATTCTTATGCCTTATTAATTAGTGGCTGAGTGACAGACAAAACTAGACTTACCCGTTTCTGCTCAATCCCAACTCTGTCTACATGCCCCAGTTTCCAGCTTTGGTGTTGCTCTGTAAGAACCTTTTCCCTCATCTTCTCACTTCCACATCCAGGACCCAAATGCCTTCTATACACCATTATTTCTTTCTTCCTAGTCTTTGCTGTTTGGCAAGACATTGGCCTGGCCCATGCAATGGCCTTCTTCCCGGTCTCCATCCATTACAGATCTTTATTGGCAGAAGACCCAGCCTCCTAAAACATAAAAGTAATATTTTTCACATCTTGATTAGAATCTCTTAGTCATGGGATAAATACTGAGTGTGTTGCTATTTTGAGTTCTTATGACCCCACACAATGAGGCTCATCGATTGTGTCCTTAAGGGCACCTACATGGGATTCTTTCCAGCGTTGTGTCATGGTTTCTGCCTTTTTTCTATATTTTCCCCTTCAAACATTTGTTTCTTATTTTTTCTAATGTGTAGGGACTTAAGGTCCACTCTTTTATGTTGTGGCTACTGTAGTTGCATTGGTCTCCTTTATTCATTCAGTGCACCATAGCATGGCTTCTGCATACATCATATTGTACTACATGTAAGAACAGGACAGTGAGCAACACAGACCATGGCCAGATCCCTTCCAAGGCTCAGGCAAACCCCAAGGAGATAAGAAAACAATATTTTTGAATTTGAGAAGAAAACTTGGGAGCAAGAAGGAGAGTGATAATCTTGGTGGTGAGGTAGGGACAGGGAAGACAGTAGGATTAGAAAATACTTAAGCTGAGGGGGTGGTACTTTAGTAGGACTCAGAGAATTTAAAGAAGCCAGACATGGGGTATGTTCCATCATGGAAGAATATTACAAGCAGGGACGAACATCATATAATGTAAAACTATACTCACCAGTGCCAAAAATACAATAAAACAAGCTGTCTACTTGGATAAGGGTAAATTAATTAGAGGAAGTTAGTGGGGTGCTGTGGCAGCAGTTGATGTTGGTGAAATCCAGGCTTCAAACATTAGGATTTCAAAGTCACATAAAGAATTTGGCTTTCCAATGCATTCCCATGTTGTGTGTGCATGGAGGGGTCTTAAGTAGAAAGGTGAGACCATCAATCCAGCACTGCAGGTCCCCTTAACATTGCTCTTAGCACCTGTCAGGGTGTCCCACTCATGACTGCTACAGTGTCAATGTGTGCTGCGTTATCAACTCCTGAGGCCATGATTAAGACTTAACCACACTTCAGCAGGAGATAAATCTAGTCCTCTTTGTCCGTGTTTTATTCAGCAAGCTAGCTATGTAGGTAAAAAATTAAATATTTCAACAATCTATTTTAAGCTCATTAGTCAAATACTCACTGATGGCTCTGCAGATATTTAAACTTTCATTGAAATGATTTTGAAGTTTTCTTCACTGGAAACTTGTTTTGTTTTTTGTTTTTTTTTTTTAAACCCATAAATATATATTTAAGTGCTCTTGTAATTCCCCTAAAGAATTCAGTTTTTAGTGCTTTAGAATGTGTGATAGATACTTGCAATTTGTAGATTTGGAAACCAGACTTTGGAAGTACACTGTTTATTCAAGGTTGTCTCTTCAGGTGACACTCCCATCTTCTGGGTCTCTCTCTCTCTTGCTTGGTCCCATTACTGCTCTCATTTTTACCAGGGGATATATTTTATTTAGGTTTTATCTAATATACTATCACTGCTAAAGAGGTAGCTTATAGTAATTTTCTTAATTTTCTTTCAGTGAAGAGTACTTATTTAATTTTTAATTTAAAAATTCTTTGATAGTTTCATAAATGTCTATGATAAATTTCAGTTATTTTTATATTCATAGTAATCCTTTCCCTCTCATTTTTCTCTTCTACTGAAACCCTTCTTCCTCCCAGTAAGACCTCTTCATACTTGCATTTCTTTCTGTGTGTATGTGACCCACTGAATTTAATTCGGATTGATGAAACTGAGTGAGAAATTTGCTCCTGTTTTTTTTCTTTGCTTAAAAACCATGTACTAGTTAGAAATCATCACTACTGACACAATATAAATACAACTTTAGGGATATTTGGTTTCCATGGTTGAATCTTAAGAAATAGAGATGATGTGAGGGACTGCCAGATTTCCAGAGCTAACTGCATAGCTGGGCCCTTCTGGGAAAAGGAAATAATCCTTGTTTGGCCTGATAGCTAGAGGGAAGATGGTTTGTAGTGTTGTGTTGGATGAGGAATTCAACCTGTGAATGAGCAAGATGTTTTCAGAGTAAGGGATAGAGAATGACAGGTAAGCATTATGTGGTTAGCACACTTCAGAAACAGAGCATGCAAGGACAGTAATCCTCACATAAAATAAGCATGTAACACTTTTGATATCTTCAATATTCTGTCATTTTATCTTCATAAAAAAACCTACCAGGTTTCCAGGGGTAGACACCTTGGCTGGAGACAAGTGAGTAAAGGGAATAATGAAGAGGTGGCATCAGATTGGTCCAGAGAGAGACAGATTGTGCAGGCAGTGGTAGAGGTCCCGAACCCATGCTTTTAACCACATGGTGTTTCTAGGTCCTCTGTTCTAGCAACTCCATTTTCTCTATTGTGTGTTGGTGATTTAAGAAATAACCTAGTAGCTTCCAAAATCAAGCCTTCCATGTTCGATAGACAATTAATATGAACAATATGTTATGGAGACTAAATTGCAAAACAAGTCTCTGTGGGGCCAAAAAATATAACATAGCAGGTAAAGACATTTACCATGCAAGCCTGGTAGCTTGAATTCAAGTCCCTGAATTCACATAAGCATGGAAGAAGAGAACTGATTCCACAAAGGTACCCTCTGACTTCTGCATGTACATTGAGACACACATGTCTCAATGTATACACGTACTAATAAAGCTTTTGGGTCCTTATGCTTCAGACATAGTACTCAGCATGCAGAATCAAAGGTGAATAGGGCCTGGTTATTGCAAAGGAGAGACCTCCTGTAGTTAAGATGTCAGATTTGCAGTGGGGTGATTGTACCGATAACTTCTGCTAAGGAAAATATTGCAAGATTATAGGGGGAAATACAGGGAGCTTCTTTGGGGGATACCTTAAAGATGGTGTACTAAAGGAGACTTTTGCATGAAGTCTTGAAGGATACTTACAATTTAATGCCTTGTTCTATGTTTTGGGTTGACTGAACTAAACAAAGAATGGAAGGAAGGATTCGTTAATCAGGGAACAGCTTGTGCAGAGGCAGGCAGAAGGCAAGACAATCACATGACCAGAGCATAAGATGACACTGAGGAGGTGATGGCTGTCAGTTCTCTAAAAATGCCAGGGTGGGGTGAATGTGTTACTTATCTCTTTGCCCCAATCTCAATTAAAAACTGTAGCATGCCTATGGAATTTGTAACCTAAATAAGAGATGAAATTTGGGCACAGATTCTTATAACTATGCCTTACTTCCCATCTTTTGATTTTCAGTTTAGAATTCATCTTTCATTAGACAATAAATAACATTTCTTCATGCTTTGGAATCTTGGATTTTAACTTGGTCCACAATCATGATCCAATTTTCACCACCTCATGCTTGCAGAAAAGGTAGCCTGGCAGCTTGATTTTAGGGCTGCTGTCTGGGAGATATTTTCTCACATTTTGCAGCCATTGCTGCCCATCTGTGAGCTAGTTCTGAGTTGTAGGTCAGCTAGGGGTGTCTTACAAGCACTCTTTTCTATTTGGGATAAGAACAGGGAAAGAGGATGACAGGGAGGCCATTTCCTCTGGTTTCCACTGTAGACAGATCCTCACTAATGTAGCTGCTTTCAACAATGCATATTTATTCTCTTCCTGGACATAAGGGCATATGGAATCTGATTACACTAGCCTAAACATAAAGTGTTCAAGACTGATTCTTTTCAGGGTAAAATTGTTTTCTTTGCCCCTTACAGCATCTAGTGATTGCTTGCATCTGTGACCCACAGGCCATTCCTCACCTTCCCAGTCACTCTCTTCTCTCCTGGTATTGTCATGTGCCTCTGCCTCTATTTCTCTAATGGAGACATCTGTGAATATATCAGGGTTATTGGATTGAACCACATACCTCACTATATCTCCTAGATCTCATCTTAAAATGCCCCATTTGGTGTGTGAGATAGAATTCACAAGTTCAAGCGATAAAGTCAAGAGAATTTCTGGAGGTTGTTCTTCATCAGAACCTCCCCGAAAGAGTTCTCCCAGCTTATAAATCTTGAACTTTGTGGGTCATCAGTTCACTCATTGCCTCTTTGACTACACTGGTGTCACACATATACCTGGGGTTGATGGTTTGTGCACAGCTTTTCCACCGTGCAACTAAATGTTTCTGAACTTACCATATAGAAACATGTCATCAAAATATCCAATGATTTAAGCTTAACAATGTTTGCAAGAATTGTTCAGGAAATACTCAACAATGAAATTAATATTTAGTGTGAACATACCTTAATAACGTCAGAGAAAGTAAGGAGCCAGAGTGTTTTATTTCCAATGATGTTCATGTACTTTATTGCTCTCTTAGGGCAAGTTGTCTATTATATATTTAGATGATTTATATACCTGATCTATCTTTTTGCTTGACTTTGAGCTTCTTGGGGCTAGAATGCCTTTCTGATTGTTAGTCTATCTGGTAGAGTACATAAAATATCTTAGATGTATGCATTGCATGCATGAACTTTTAAGAATGCATTTACAAACCTAAGAGTGAGTTTCAGAGCAGATACAAACCTTGGCCGAAATTAGACAGCTAATAAGATACAGTGCTGATGCTTAAACACTCTGACTTCTGTGCCCATGCTTTTATCAACTCCATTATGATCATTTTCACTACTACAGTAGTGGGGAATGAATCATAATTATTGCTTTATAGCTAGCACAGCACTTTTATATACATTATCTTGTTAGATCTCCATTTAAGAAAAGGCAGGCAGCCGTCACCTGCTTCTCGACTTCAGCAGTGAGCAAACAGCCTCAGAATGGCCAAGTGTATCCATTAATTTACCCATTCAGGCTTCATTATGCAGACATTTGCTGAGACTTCATGAGGTGCCAAGCTTAGTTGTGCCCTAAGAAACAGTGGTAAGCCAAAACAAAGACCTGTTCTTCTATCATTCGTATGGCACTGGATTATACATGCTGTGTCTATGCCAAACAAATTGAATGTTTTATAGAAGCAGATTATGAGAAACTGTCAGTAAAACTAAACAAAAAGTTAGATCAATACATATCAGTGAGCTCTTGATTCTTATTAGAAAATACCTATTCAAATAGTAAAAATTATTATTTCCTCACACTGCTGAGACAAAACCAGCAAAAATCACTGGTGGTAAATGTATGATTCTAGGTGAACCCAGAGGTATATATGGTATTATTAGAACTTGGTTAGATATATTCTTTATCAGTTGGTCCCCTTTGGTTACAAAGATGGCTATTAGACAGTGATTTGCTTTTATCGTTGGACCAAGGGAGATAGAAGACCACTTTATACTGATGGTTCCAAGAATTATAGCTTCTTAGGAGCTCTTGGTTTGGCTCTGTTTAAATAACTTGTCAAAATATCACTGCCCTGGGCCTCTGGATGCTCTGATTGGTGAAAATGTACACTGTGCTTCTTCCCTCCTTCCCTCCATCATGGAGGGAGCAAGTTCTAGTGTTTGACATTAGAAGGATATATTTATGAAAGGCAAAATTCCAAGCAGTTGAAATGAGTGGATATTCCCTACAGAATCACCTAGCTAATACAGTCAGTAATTCTGCAATGTGGTTTGAGTGTTTTTAAAAGTCACCACACTATGCAAAGTGATACAATAAAAACCACAGGGCTTGTAAGAAAATGAGATTTCAGACACTGCAATCTACATCAAGTGGCACATGAAATAAAACACAGGAACACTATAAAACAGTACCACAGCTTTATCCATTGTTATTTCTGTAAATATGGTAATTCACCCTGTGGAGTGTTTTGGGAGATTGGCAAAAAGAGAGGTTCTACTTGTGGGTCTCTATAAAAGTGGTGCCAGGGAGTTACCAACCTTTCTCTTCTTTGCAGCTGTGAGGTTCTAAAGTATTTTCTGCCTTTGGGCAGAAGGTGTTTGTGTTCATTTGTAGTGTATATTAGTTCCAGAGTTGAAAATTTATTTGGTCCATGGAAAAAGCCTTCTTCAATTAATTTCCATGTTACTGCCAGAAATAATTTCCTTAGTTTTCTCATCTGTTCTTTTGCCTTTACCCAGATGAAGGCATCAGAAATTGGTGAAGTTATTTGAAATTTCCAAGCTCACCAACTCTGGGTATAAGAAGAACTCTGGCCTGGGATTTGGCAATTTCTACTTAAGAGCTTATTATATAAGATACTTGCTTTTTCATCATAAGGAGTGCTGTTTCTGACTTTTCTTTCTATTTGATATTCATTCCATATGCTCAGCGGTCCTTTTAACTCTTCTATTTCCATAGGCCTTAGTTCTTATTGAATTCATAACACTTGACATTGTTCCAGCAATAGACATTTATTTTCTCACATTCTCTTTTGTGGTCTGCAGTGGGGATCTTGTTATGCCTATTGCTCAGGAGGGCAACATGTTCTTTCATTTCTTTAAAAATGTTTCAGATTTTCTCTCAGGACTTAAAACTTTCCTTATTTTGCATTTCTTGGCATTTTTGAATCCTTATTGTTAGATATGACTGTGTTATTGAAAGATTTTTTTCATATAGAAAGGTTTTCAAGTCTCAAGGAATTGTAAGACATCACACTGTAGGATAAAACACAAGCTGAACTTGTTGCTGTCAGGTGTCTGGCATATTTCTGTTTAGAATATTCCTACATTTGTGTTTCTGGTACAGTTTTCTATTTTTCCCTGTATTTTTGATGTATGAAATGATTCATATAGAAATGCACAATTCAGCTTATAATCAATTTGTTTCCTAATGTCAAATCCATTATAATACACCTTCTTTGTCAAAGGAAAAGGTAAGGAAGACTTGACTGAGACAGAGGAGAGTCAAACCCATGGCTTATGCTTCAGCCAGATTTCCCATACATAGCAGGATCAATAGAGTTACCACTTCATGGACATTCAGTGTTTATAATATAATGAGATGCATTTGAATATAGTGCTACAGTTTGGATGTAGAATGATCCCCAAAATCATGATAGGTAAAACCTTTCTCCCTAGCTTGGTACTATTGGAACATTGAAACCTTTCAGTGATAGGATACTATAGCTATTAGTAGTATGACCTTGAAGTGGCTAGTGGACCTCCTGGCTCCTTCTCCCTTTTTTTCCTTTAGGGGTACCATGAAGAGAGAGCACCCTGTGCTCCTACTATAACACACTGCCTTACCATATACACCAAAGTAACAAGGTCACCTAAGCGTGAATTGACAGCTCTAAACTTGTGAACAAGAATTACCCTTTCTTTGTTGTAAGTTATATTGGATGTCTTATTCTAGCAATATCTGACCAACATGTGCAGACTGCCAGAACCTAAAGATCTACTTTTGTTGCCTGTGAGGCTATTCTGGGCTACAACTACTGCTAGGTTATTGCTGTCATTGATTAAAATGCAGTTGGAATAGCCTGGTTTTGCCTTTCCCTCTAGACTCATTAGTGACATATGAAAAGATTTTTTTTTAACTATTTTATAATTGAGTCTCTAATAAACTTCTTTACTTTATCATTACACTTTCATCCCACTCTACTTGATCCTAACACACATTATCAAAAACCAGATAGCATTTATGCATCTACTGTAGAACCCTGAAGGAATTAACTAGTAGAAGTTGTTACTTTGTTTATGCAAGTCACTTAAAAACAAAACACATTCTTCAGATATAAAATTTATTATAATTGAGAACTTCTATGATATTGTAGCAGTGATGCTGAAAACAATTTTAAGGGAAAGGCTCCTAAAATAAATGGAATGTTGTTGAGCAAAAGTTGTAGGTTTTGTTGGGATAACTCTGGAATTCCTAAGGGAATGCCCCTTTACATAATCTCCATATATAAATTCCTAAAACATCCTTCCAGCACAATGAAACTACAGTGGTCCAACTTGTACAGGGTTTCCATGTTTGGATCTCTTTCTCTATTTACTAGTATCTACTCTGGTACCTGGTAGGGTGAGTTCCCTGCTGATGATTGGCAAATTGGCTTAGTGGTATTTTAGAAGTTACTCATTTAAGAGTTCTGTGTCTTTTATTCTGTTTCCATTGTTAAGTATTTACTCTCGTTGTTGCACATGACATTTTATAAGAAGGTAGGGTTATATTTAAGAGAAGATATGTTTTAGTTGTAGAAAGCTGAACTTTTCACACATATTAACATGTATCAAATGTCCTTTAATGGCCCCAGAAGTTTCTGTCCCTTTTATAGATTATTCCTCTTTAGTTTGTTATTTATCCAAAGATTAGGTTCATTAAATCCCCCTTATAAACTTACTCAGAAACACATGTTCAAGTCTTAGAGTTGCTTTTATTCTTTATGTAGTATTAGTTTGTAGGGTATGATGTTTTAATTTGCATAAACACGTGTGTGCCACTGATCTTCCATTAGCCTTTGTTATTTCATGTAACACTGTCTTGGAGATGGAGCTTAGGCTTCTGTTATAAGTAGGTCATTTGTACATTGTGCTCTAGAGTGAGTACCCTCAACTCCACTTGTTCTTATTATTGTTATAAAAATTGCTCTCTCTGCTGAAAACTCTGTACATGTCCCTACTTAGCCCTGTTTTTTCTTTGTTTTGAAAATGAATTTGCCCTTCTTCTGCTCATCCCATTCTCCCACACCCCTGCCATCTTCCCTCCCATCCAGATCTACTCCCTCCCTTTCTGTCTCTCATTAGAAAACCTACAAGTTTTATATTTCATTTAAAAATATAAGATAAAACAAAACCTGACAGACTGGGCACACTGGGTTAGAACAAAACAAACCAACAGAAGGAAAACAGCCCAAGAAAAGGCAGAAGAAACAGAAACCCACTCGTTCACATACTCAGGAATCCCATCAAAACACTAAACTAGATGCCATAATATATATGCAAAGGACGTTTAGGGTAAAAATAGGCAAAAAGTATATAAGTAAAATAAAAAATAATGAAGTAAAATTTTAAAAATGAGAAAATCCCTGACATAAAACTATGAGACAAGGAACCTCCAAAGATGCTACTGAACTTGGTTTTTGTTGGCCATCTACTGCTGGCCATGCAGTCTGCCCTTAAGAGTAGTCTGTTACCCCAGTGAGACTCCCTTAGAGGAAACTAAGTATTCATTTGCAAATGGTTATCAACTGGAGATAGTTTCTGGGTTATTGATGGGGCCACATGTGCACTTCTCCTTTCAGCTGAAATGGAGGTGACACAATTACACAATGGAATATTTCTCAGCCATTAAAGAAAATGAAATAGATATTGTCGTATTAAAAAATTATATCTTCCAGATCATCAACTATGAGACTCCTGTGCTACACCGCATATTTGCACGAAATTGTATTTTACATGAAATTATACATGAATGACCTTTTCTAAATAGATATTACAACTGACACTACCCCATTGGGTCCCATGGTACTATGTTCTTGACAACACAGGATGTGATGAGATATGTTGTATTTGCCTTTATGGTGTTTGCTATGGTAGAATAATAATCTTTTATAGTTAATTTTTGTTTGAAAATTTTATACATATATACGATGTCTCAGTGTTATCTATTACACTACATCTACCCTAACTACCCTCCTGTAATATATCTTCTTCTCAACTTCATGTTCTCTTTTGAAATGATAACTCACTGATGTCAATTGATGTTGCCTATCTACCCAGAATATGTGTATGTGTGGGTCATTCATTGGGTTGTAAAAAACCTACTGGTGGCCTCCGTCTCAAAGTAAAAGCAACCCCCCTTCCCCAGAACCCAGCAACTGCTTAGCTAGAGGTGGAGCTTTCATACCCCCTTATCCAGTCACTTCCAACTTGCTTGGACTTGTGCAGATCTTCTGCAGGTAGCTATAGTGCATGGGAGCCCCTGAGTGCAACAGTCATGCCATGTCCAGTAGACAGCATTTCATTACACACTTCCGTAACTTCTTGCTCTTATATTCCCCTTTATCCCCTACTCCACAGTGTTCCCTGAGCCTTGGTGGGGGATAGATATAAAAGCCCTTCTTTTTGCAGCTTTTTACAGAATCTGGAACAGTCATGCATCTCTGCTTCAACTAATACCTACTGCAGAAAGATGCTTCTGGCCAAGCTTGAGGGAACCATCATGTTTAGAAGACAGTTTGACAACGGAGCATGTAGGAAAACAAGGACAGTAGCCTTCCTTCCCCTAGCCTCTGACCTTGTTGCCATAAGTTTTGACCATATTGGCCATTCTAAGCACATTTTCTCTCCTGTAGATCCTTATTTAAAAGTTAAGATTCTCATTCTCATTCTCATTCTCTCTCTCTCTCTCTCTCTCTCTCTCTCTCTCTCTCTCTTTGTCTCCATATGTGTTTCATCATTATTTCAATTTATATTCACATAGATCAAATCTGATTATTTTCTCCTATCTCCTGAATACTCATATTTGCCTTTGTTATTTGCTTGTTTATACACTTCGAAGCATTTTTAATCATTTATCTTTTAAAGGATTTATTTTTAAGTGTGTGTGTGTGTGTGTGTGTGTGTGTGTGTGTGTGTGTGTATGATGCATGTATTTGGACATCATGCAGGACACAGTGCACACATGTGGATGTCAGAGGACAACTGTATGGAGTTGGTTCTCTACTTCCACTTTTATGTGCCTTGTGGGGACTGACCCCAGGTTGCCAGGCTTGTGTGGGAAAGTATTTCCCGCTGTCCTGTCTCACCAGCCTCTGTCCCATTTTTCTATATGAGATTTTTTTTTCTATTTTAGAGTTCCCTGTTCTCCTACCTGGTTACAGAGTAGAGATCAATTCATTGCACGACACCCTTTTCTATCCCCTAAACAATGTGGCACTGTCAAAAGACATTGAGGAATCTTAGTGGCTCTCAGAATTGTATCATGTTGCCTTAGATATCTAAGTACATTTTATGCATTCTGGCAGGAGTTGATTTCAATGCTTAGAAAACCCTCCCTGTGTGGAGCCAATTAAAATAGTGACACGGACGATGTGTTCTTATTCTTACTCTGTGTTGGAAGTCCTGTCACAGTTTCCGTATCTTAATTGGCTGCATTTGAAAGGGAATTTTGAAATCCCCTGCTGTAGTATAAATGTACTTATTTATCCCTTGAGTTTCCATCTGGTGCCTCTGCGACGGCTGCTGAGAATTGCTTGTCCTGCTGCTCTTGAGAACGGAGTTACAGGGGCATTTGAATTGATGAGAATGGTAGCACCTTCAGTGAAACAGCATTCCATAATGATGGGAGGTCGAATGCAGTTCCATTAGGTACAGAGGTGAAAACATGATTTCTAGAAATGTTCATTTCTGTATGAATGATCTCCTTCTAAATTAGCATTCTCTTGGCAACAATTTTCAAACTTTCCATGGGCACAACACATGGCTATTCATTTGAAGGGGAAGAAAGCTCTCCAAAGACTGATCCTTGTGATATGATATCATGTGGCATAATGAGTTTGACATTATTGGAATGTGTCTCAGACTTTGGGGAAGGCATCTGCAATTATCATAGTGGTGTCTTGACCTCCTGAGTTCAGAGCTTTTGTCAGAAATCTCCATTCTGTTGTCTTCCTGTTCAAATACTCATTTCTTTTGGTTTGCTAGTTTGGTTCCATGATCCTTAAAGACACCAAAGGCCCTTAAATAAATGGTAAAATATATTCCCTTATCATTAATTTTTCTTCTAATGCATCTTTAATCATCTCTAACTTACTTATATTTAATGTAGTGTAAAAGCTTTATGCATAATTAGTCTAGTGTATTTTTTAGGGAATAATAAAATAAAAATTTGAACATGTTAAACACAATGTTTTCTTATTAGAATATTTTCTCTATATAAAGTTGATTGAATATGGAATTTTGGATATGGAGGACTGGCTGTATATTTTAAATAAAATCATTGCATGATTTTACCTTCAGTTGTGTATTACATTATCCTGAGAGGCAAAATAAAACTTATGCCACCATAGAGATTGAATGTTATCTTTGAAATAACTCTAGACATCATCCAACCTAATCTTTTTAAAATTGAGGGAATGGAGGACCAGAGAAACAAGTCTACCAAGATGTAAGAAATCCATTTTAATAAATCTCTTAAGTTTTGGAAAACTTTCAAAACAGAAATATTTCTTTACTCTGATTTGCTTAGAGAGCTTTATTATAAGTAACAGAGTCTTAAATGCCAATGATAATTCCCATCCCCCACAACAAACCTTCAGTTGAAACTATGTGGAAAATATTAGTTTTTAGTGTGATTTATAGTCTTCCATATTTTTATAAACATATTACAATTTAATAAGTTACATAAGGTATTTTGGAATAATTCTTCTAAACCTTTGTTTCTCTGGCTAATTTTTCTTCAGGCCAATTTGGCCTAACATTGTAGAAAGACTAAGAGAGGGTACAGATAATGTCTTACGTTTGTACACTATGAAGCTCAGGATTCTTTGTGGACTTCCCAAACCAGGGTTTCTAGGGAAGAGAAGAGCAAGGTGTATGGAGATGTGGTGGCTACCTGAAGTGCTCCAGATTTCCCAAATCCATATCAGCCATTTTTGGTTTTTACTTTTCTTTTTAAAGATTACTTATTTTGATTTTATTTATTTTATTTTACACATATGAATGTTTTGCCTGGATGTTTGTATGTGTGCCATATGCATGCCCAGTACCCACAAAAATCAGAAGAGGGCATCAGACACCTTGGAACTGGAATGTGAATGGTTGTGAACCATGATATAGGTACTGGGAACTGAACCTGGGTCTCCTACAAGAGTAACAAGTATTCTTAACTGCTGAGCCATCTCTTCATCCCCTTCCTATGTGTGGAGTTTGAACAAGATTTCACTGCATGAAAAAAACCAGTGACTACAAAAACATTGAACAAATCTCTCTTTATACCTACCCTTCTAGGGAGTCAAAGAGCTGAATGAGGACTCCTGAGTTTATTCTTAGTGATCTTAGTAGCTATTTCAGAGGCAAGAGTAGAGCTTTTACATGACCTCAGTTCTTTTTTCTTTTTTTTTTTTTTCGAGACAGGGTTTCTCTGTGTAGCTTTGCAGGTTTCCTGGAACTCACTTGGTAGCCCAGGCTGGCCTTGAACTCACAGAGATCCTCCTGGCTCTGCCTCCGAGTGCTGGGATTAAAGGCGTGCACCACCACCGCCTGGCTATGACCTCAGTTCTTATACTGACTTGCCATCCAGTGTTCTAAAGGATGGAAACCAAGACTATCAACCAATTTTTAAAACATGAATATGGAAAAATCAATTTTAGCTCTATTCAATAAGACTTACCTAGAACAAGAGGATTCATTCAGGAGCTAAAATCTCTCTCTCTCTCTCTCTCTCTCTCTCTCTCTCTCTCTCTCTCTCTCTCTCTCTCACACACACACACACACACACACACACATATGAGAGAGAGAGACATAGTCAGAGAGAGACAGAGAGAGATACAGAAACAGAGAGACAGAGAGAGAGAGAGAACAAGATATAAATGAATGTGTGCATATTTTTTTAAAGCTTTGGTTTTACCATTTGAAATAAAAAATACTTGATCCTCTGAATCAGTTTTGAAATTTAAATATACAATATATGCATATTGTATAAGTCTGTGCACTTGTTATATAAAAGTGCATGTATTTATAGTAGAAGGAGAACTCCATAATCATAAGGTACTTTGGTAGGGAATTGATAGTGCTGTGCAATAATGCTCTCAAAGTTTGAAGGAATGAAGGACAACTGAGGAGATTTCAACAGTCTTTAAAGGAATTTAAAAAATAGTTTAGAACTTTATGGACTTTAAATAAATTAACAGGTAGTGTGATAGTATTTATCTCATTGCTGTAAGAAAGTATTTGTGAACACCAGCTTGCGGGAGAATTTGGCTCATAGTGTGAAGAGACAGTTCGTCATGGCAGGGGAAGTGTGGCTGCAGAAGTTTCCAGTGACTCTTTGTGGTCAAGAAGCAGAGAGAGACGAATGCTGGTGCTCAGCTTGCTTTCTCTCTCTTATTTAGTCAAGGACTGCAGCCTTTAGGATGGTGATACATGCCTTAAGGGTAGGTCTTCCTTTCTCCCTTTTAATCTATCTGGAAACATGTTATCGGACACATTCAGAGGATTGTCTGTAAACACAGACAGATTGATGATGGTAACTAACCATCACAGATGGTTGATTTAAGTTCAAAATGACTTCTCCATGTTTGCTATTAGGTGGAACTAGACTCATACTCTACTATCTATCTCTTCTATCTATCTATCTGTCTATCTATCTATCATCTATCTATCTACATTTTTGGAAGTAAAAATATAATTACATAATTTCCTCCTTCTTTTATTCCCTCCAACCCCCATTTCATAGTCTCTTTCAAATTCAAGGACTCTACAGTTGAAATATATTACATACTCCATCCATATAATGTTACTTGTATATGCATGAACTCAGGACTGACTACTTGGCATTAAATAACTAATTAGGGGCTTTTCCCTAAAAAGACTACTTCTGAGATATTGTAAGGAAGTATTAGAATCAGTCTGTATATTCAGAATCATTTGGGCTATAGGCAGGAGAGACAGAGAAGGTCATAGCCTCATGTAGGAACTTTTGACTCCTTTTTGGGCCCTGGAGGGATAGTGCCACAGCTACAGTGCAGCTGCTGCTTTGTTTTTATTTTTGTTTTAATTTGGGGGTAGGTTGTGTTGGCTTGAACTATATTATTAGCAGCCTTTCTTTCCCTCTTTCATGTTTTTGCATCTTTTCTCATGAGTCCTTGTTTCTAGTACCTGCAAAAACAATATATGTTAAAAATGTTCCAAAATGTAAAAGATATCCACAAACCATGAGTTGGCAATAAAGCAGGGTGAAATGTTGAGATTATATATAAAACTTTAAATTTTTATATATCCCTAGTTCTTTCCCTATTGTAAAATTTATAATATGATTATAGTGTGATTTTGTTGTTTCTCAATAATAAAAGATTAACTACTGATTTGAAATGGAGATTGCTTAATCTACTTTGTAAACCCATTTAATAAGACGTAGAACATTTGAAACTATGCATGTCCCATGACCCATATACCAAGGTATAATGGTTAATTTCTATTATGAACTTGTTAAAAACTACAGACACCTAAGTTGAGGCAACTTCAATTGGGGGATTGCCTCCACAATATTAACCTGTGGGCATGTTCATATGGGCATTCTCTTGATTTTTGATTGATGTCAGATGGTCTAGTCCACTGTGTAGTGCCATCTCTAGGTAAGTGAATCTAATATGTTTAAGAAAGGGAGCAAGCTAGTGAACAACATTCCTTTATGGTCACTGTTTCTAGTTCCTGCTTTGAGTTCCTGTCATGGATTCCCTGGATGATGGAATAACCTGTCAGTCAAAAAAAATCTTTCTTTTTCAAGTTGCTTTCAGCAATTGTTTTATCATGGCAACAGAGAAGCAAACTAACTAGAACATCACTCCTGGACTGTATCCCTGATAAATATTCACATAGTTGTGTAAGAGATGTTTGTAGTCCTAGAGAGTTCATGACAATGCTATTTGTCATAATGTATGAATGATGGATAGAAACATCTGAAGCTGTAATAGGGAAAGTGATGAATAAATTATGATTTATTCACACAATTAAATACTATGGAAGCCTTGGAACATATGATGAGGTCTTTCTTCACCTCATCCCCCTCCTTCTTACTCTTTCATTTCTCTCTCCCTGTCTCACTTCCCCTGAAAGAAAAGTTTTTAAAAACACAACTTCAAGCAAGAAAGAAAAATCTCAAGAGAATATACTGTGATACTATAAAAGTAAATTTCAAAACAGTGCAAAAACCACACTATACTATGTATGCATGATTACAGAATTGGCAAACCTGCAAATGCCTACCTGAGAATAACTGGGGTGATTTTTTAGCACCAATCATATGAAAAATATCCTGATATCACTTTGCTACATTCAAATGAAAAGACCAGTTTAACAGAGGCTATCTAGAGCTTTAAGTAAGCTATCTTTCAGGTAAGAATAGCATTTGTACTGTGGGTATTGTCTCTGTGATTACTGCTGCTCTCTGCTGATTTAGCATTGACTGATAGTTTCCAGTTTATTTGCTGCATTACCCATGAGGGATTTGGCCAAGAATACTTTGGGGTATGTGAAAGCATTATTTGTCATTGATGACAATATCTGTTTTGAATATGTGATCCTATTTTCTCACTTTCTAGTATTGTGCTGCTTAAGATGTGTTCAACAGAAAACCTAGACAGTGAATACTGTATTGTGTTTCAGAACAGAATGCATTGTTCCATTTGCAGTCATGTTTCTTTTTAGTCAGGTCAAATTTTGATGCAGGTAGCAAACTGAGGTCCTATGAGTTTAAGACAAAATGAGGATGTATTGGTTCGTATAACTTGGGTGATGTCTTAGTCATCATAAGTCTATCTCCTAGTTGAGCATCAACTCCCAGGCTTTAGTACTTCTTTTCTCAGGCTTCTAAATTAGCACTCAGGAACTCATAGGCCATCTTCTATCCATAAAGGAGTCCTGAGGAGGCCTAGGTTGGATTGACATGACTTGGTTGATAAGCAGTTAATGAAATAACCATGCTGTTTTAAAGATCAGTTGGAGTACTTAGAATTGGTCAGGCAAAAGGTATTTGGATTGCCAGTCCAAATATTTCACTAAAGGCAAAGTGGTGTGATGTAAACAAGGGCCAAGCTAAGGGAAGATATCCCAGGCATACAAAATCCTACAGCATTCATGGACCACATGAATACATTGCTTTCTGTAATCCCCATCTCCATAGACCTAAAGAGACAATATAGTAAACAGAGTAGGTATATTTGAAATACCACTGAGTTTTATTGAAGCACAAGTTAATGACCTTTTCCAGGTAAACTTGTCCAGTATTCATCATTTCCAATATTTGACAGAACAGGAATTAGGAAAGTTCCTATAAGAAAAGCATGCCTCAAAAAATGTCTTGTTCAATGATGAAAAGATAAAGACTGTATTTTCTTGATTTGTGAGCAGTAGCTACCAAGGGAGTCAATTACTTGTCATAGTCTGTACAGATGCTAATAGAGCACCCATCTGCATGATAACACCAATAGTCTATGGGAGAGAGAGTTAGCTTTGCTGCAGTCAGCCCAGGGATGACTTGTGTTGGCTTGTGTAGATTTGCACTGCTATGTTGCACTGTCCCTCACTTTGAGATGCCCATATCCACTTCTAAATCAGGCACTAAGTGTAATTAAGTACTACCCTTAGCACATCTCTCCTTTAAGGACATTTTTATTCACCATGATTTAGAACATGACAATTTGGTGAGATTAAAGCAGCAAATTGTGCCTATAAAATAAACCCCTGAAAATAGCAAGGGACTATAAAATTTTATAAAGGGAATACTGCACAAGCCTCCAATCCGATAAAACTTTTGTGAGCTGGGAGATTAACTGTGAAATAAAAATAAGCCAATACAGTATGTGCCACATCCAGACTATAAACTGCATATTATTGTTTAGTGTAACTTTTATGTTCCCTCCCCAAATGACTCCTGAGTATCTCGAGAATACCCCCAATGCAGCACAGAATTAATTAGCCTTCAAGGAAATTGGCTCAGGAGACAGTGGGCTACTCTGTCAAGTGGAGGAAATCCAGTGACAGTACTGGAATATGATAGTTTTGTGCTTTGGGGGAGGATCTGTGGTTCTTGCTTTTGCTAAACTGGCTTCTTTATTGGCTTGGTTTGTGTTTACATACTGTCTGTTGTAAAGAATGCAACAGATTTCCCAGGCTTTTGAAAGTTAGCTGCTTCTCACTTCCAGCCACAGGATTTTATGACTACATGGCATTTTAACTCTCATTGATTCCAGCTCCTCCTTTAAAAAACAAAAAGAAAGAAAAAAATGGAAGTTAAAAGCATTAAGTGGTTTACTTGCATTCACTTGAGAAGTTAAGGATACCACTTTGCGCTCCATCAGAGATAATCACATATGGTTGTCCTTTTGCCTTCTTAACACAACTGGAATATTATGAAGGAATAAATTTCCCCTTTGAGCACACAAAAATTCAAAAGGATATTTTTAAGTAAATCACCTATTAACTCTTCCACAATGAGTAGCCATTTTAAACATACCTTATTTCTTTCTAGCCTTTTTCAACATAGATGAAGGAAATATAGACTTAACCATTTACCCTAAAAAATAAAGAATATTTTATTTTACTAAATTAATACATTTACTGGGAAGTTTTCTCAAGTGATGAAAAACTATTTAAAAATGTAATTTTTAAAACATTTATTTTAGTTTAAAGTATTAGCACTCTTTAAAATGCATTTCCCTGTTCTACTATAGTTTTGTTCCTGGCCCAGAGACTAAGGTTGTGTAAAGTGAAAAAAATATGACTTGGAAAGACATGAAAAATGGTAGGAAATTAATGGAATGTAAATCTTTTTAATGCTTTATGTCCATGGGTAGTTTTATGTGAGCAGTTGAATTAAATTATCTGTGATATTATGCACTATTATACCAAATAAGGTTAGATGATATTATTTCAATATTAAAAACAAATTTGTTAGACTTCTTATACCTTGAGTTTTCTGTACTCTAAAAGGTATCCCAGCGTAGATCAATTTGTATCTTTAAGACATTGTGGACCTCTAGGTCACCTGTAGCATCCATTCATCTATTTTATTCACATGTGTAATTCAGTTCTTTCCATTTAATCATAAGACAACTCCTAGGATATGCCAAATAGTGGAATGATGAATGTGGTCTTGCATTTGCCTCCAAGGGGCTGATTGTATGGTTGAAGGGGAAAAGGAATGAACAACTCCACCCATAATGGAGCAGAATCACAGGAAGGCATAGCTTCCAGCCTTAAGGTCAAAGAGAAAGGCAGTTGGGCCAAAGCAACTGCTGAGTCACAAAATAGTTCAAATATCTGCCATTCTCAGAGAACACTAATATGGTTGGGATGGGTAGTGAGGAATGAGAAAAAGAAGTAAGATGTGAAACTATAAAGATGGGAGTGATTTTATCAACCTTGGTTAAACATAAGGAGACAAATGTCCTTCTGATGTTCCATTTCCTACCTGCTTCACACTGTTGCAAACAAAGTTAGCAAGTTGGGATTATCAAGGCACAAAATGAGCAAGAGGTGAGGAGGGAGTTCTGATGTCTGTGGGTTACTTAATGCTGTGTACTCATGCTGCTGTGTTATCATTTTCCATTTCCAGAACCCAGGCTCTGCTTCTCTACTGTTAAGTGACAATTATAGAATGAAATATCAAGCATGTACATAAGATGTAGATATAATTATTGAAGCTTGTCATTAAATGTTTATTAAAGTTTGTTTGAACTAATTTTATAACACCAGACTTTACTTTTTCACAGTCACACAGCAGCATATAATTTAGAGAAATGCTTGGACTAATAGAGACACTTTAAAATTATTATTGAAAGAGAAATGCAATTTTATTACTTTCATATACATAATTTGAATTATGCTAATAAGGAATTGTCTAATAGATACCATGATGAATCTGCTTTAATGAATACATGAAAATAATTCTGTAATTAGTACAATAATTTTGTGCAAATAAAAGCTGATCAAGATTTCAAGTATCTGAGTATAGTTTATTTTCTACAATGGGGCAAAAGTATTTCTCAAAGCTAAAAAGCTACCAACTTTTGCATTTGCATGGTGGTTTCTCAGTTTTCAATGTTAATATTTTATTTTATTTTTTAAGATTTTAACAACTTATTTACGTGTGTGCTTATCCTTGCATATGTGCAAGTGTCCATAGAGGCCAGAAGAGGGTATTAGATCCTCTAGGCCCGGAGTTACAGGTGGTTGTGAGTCACCCAACATGAGTTCTGAGCACTGAACTCAGTTCCGCTGGAAGAGCAGTAAGTGCTGTTAACCACTCAGCCATTGATCCAGCCCTTCAAAGTACATAGATTAAAAAAAAAAACAAAACAAAACAAAACAAAACAAAAAACCACATTATTTGGGTCTCACAATGAGCCCATTAAGTATGTTAAGAGTTTTTAACCCCCATTGTAAAAATAAAAAGTCAAAGGCATTACAGAAGTTAAATGAGTTGCCACATGTTCCATAATTAGTAACAAATGAAACTATACCTAATACCTAGGTTCCTTAATCATTGGTGTTATTGTTTCATATTATATTTTACATGATTTTTTGTCATTATCTTCATTCCTTATTAGTAAGAGGCTAGAAACCCTTTGAAGCCTTGCCTTTTGTACTCCAAATAAGTACAAGAGGAATAGGGTCAAGGGACCTTGATCATATTCTCTGAAAATGTGTACATTATTATACTTACCTTGTCACTTCCTCAAATACTGAAGAAAGACCATCAAGCTCAATCTATCAAATAGTTTTGCTTTCATGTTCTTAGGATTAAGTTGGAAATTTCCAGCTTTCAAAGATACTACCATAGATCTTCAGTTATTAGCAAGCTGGGAATATTTAATTGTATAAAGAAGGCCATATGTTTGGAGAAATTGGAACATCACCCAAGACAGCATATGTTTCTAAAGAGTATACCCCAGGAAGAAAACAATAACTTTATTTTCCTTTTCTTCCTTGTCTGATTTTTTTTTAATAATAGTAAAAATGTTAATATTCTAGAAGGTTTCAGTAATTTATGAATCCTCAGTTAGCTATGATCATGGAGACTGACCATAACCGTTGAAAATACTAATCATAAGAACACTGTAATGCTTGCTAAGAATTTGTGAAAATGACAAATTTGAATTGAAGTAACATGGTAGGTTTTCATAGAAAAAAAAACCCAAATGCTTATGACCATCTCTCTTGGAAATGCATAGGTTAAATAAAGCAACTCCCCCCAAACGAGCAACTTAGAACCTCACTGTATCAGCTTTTTATTGTGAAGTCAAGATTTCCCCCTTGATATCTAGGCACAAGATACAGAACGGAAAACAGCAGGCATGCCTCTTGGTTGTCTGTGTCTCTTCTATGAAAACTGTGACATGTATACTCACTGCTGCATTATACTGCATTTGCCATGCTGTGATTTGACTATATTCCTAGTAGCATTGTAAATTCCTTCTTACAGAGCAAACCTTTTCTCAGGTACTTAATATAAGAATTTCTTATCTGTCTCATATGTCAAATTTGGAGGAGCTGGTGGAGTTTATTAGTTTTTACCTTGAAGAAAAATATAACGAGGGTCTGAATAGGAGAGAGTGATTTGTGATAGAAATACCCTTGTTGAAAACATCTGGAAATTTTTGGTGATTCCTTTAAAAATCTGCTTCAGTGCATCACAGTATTTTTTACATCATAAAGATAGGAATAGCTGAAATTTCAGAGTTGGAAAAACCAAGAGAAGTTGAGCTAATGAGTCCTCCTTCATCACATCTAAAGGCCTCTCTTGCTTTTGAGTAGGGTTAGAAGCTTAGAGTGGTGCTCTGCCAAGTCAGATAGCAGCTGTAGAGGAAAGAGAAACCAAGATACATTTTGTGGCCTCATGAAGTAAGAATAAATAAAGAACCAAATAAATGGACATCATGACCCTGTTTTACCACTGCTTATTTGCTGACATATGAAGCTGAATAACAGATGTGGAGACATAAAATAACAATACAATATATGTAATACAAAAATAGATAAGCTGAAATCTTCTGGAATGAGAAGTTGAACAAAGAAGGATTAGTGTCCAAGACTAGCAGGGAAAATGAACACATTAGTGGTTCATTTGGAAGCCAGGTAGGATGATATTGTAGGAAGAGCCTTCTTGACATGAGCTTAAGAGATCAACTCTGAAAAACAGAGAAATGTTTTCAGTGAGAATAAAATAACCTAGAGTTGTGATGATTTTTAAAAGTATCTGACATAAGGAAAGACTGACAAAAATCAAGAGAAGAAACTCATTGATGGCATATGAGAGATAATCTAGAAATTTATATTATATGGATATATCATATGGTTTTAAAATGGCTATGACTGATGTGGTCAAGAAGCTGGGCATGATGGTACACACCTGTAATAGAGAGACTGAGAAAGAAGCATCATTGTAAGCTTGGGTCCAGTCTTGGCTACATTGTGAGTTACAGTTTGGCCTAGTCTACACAGTAAGTCAGACCTTGTCTCAAATATGAAAAGAAAACAAGAAAAGAAAATAGGGGGATTGTGTGTAGTGACCATAACCTGGGAAGAAGATGTTTTTAAAGAATCAAATAGGAATTGAAGAATCAAGTAATAAAGAATCCTAAATGTATCAGCAAGTATGTTTAACAGATTAGTCAAAAACAGAAGCAATCAAAAACTGGGAGAAAGCTGAAGAGAATCTAAGCAACTGAGCACAGAAAATGAAGACAAATGCAAAACTGAAGAGGAGAATAAGATACAAGGAATGCAGTGTAAATGTCTAGCATTGAAGTTTTTTTAACACTAGAGCAAAAGGGGAAATTTTGTAACAGTCAATAGTCAAAGAAAAATGGCTATGTGTGCCTTGCACAAATTCTAGAAGCATGAGTTGCATGAAGACTAAACACACACATACACACTCATGTGGGGGACCTGCCCCCACCTTTCCCAGAGTACTCTTGAGGAGAGAGGGATAAGAAAATATCAGGTTGAGTGATAGGCCTAGAAGACGAGAAGAAAGAAACACAAGATAGCTTTAGGAGGACCTGGGTCAATACCCAATGGCCCAGCACTTTATTCAAAAGGGCTTTTTATAATAATGTCAAGGAGCGAGGCAAAGACCTTTCCTTATAGCCAAGTGTAGACCCTTCCAAACACCTGGCAAACATGTCTGTGGTCAAATCATCCCCTTATGCAGTCCTGCTGGGTTAAAGCAAGCTCAGATTCTCTGACCCTGAGTAATTTGGGCCTCCACAGCTACATCATGATAAAACTATTAACAACCAGTGGATAAAATATATATAAAGTAGTGGAACAAAAACACAGCCAGAAATAAAGATGATTTACTATTTTTAGTATAGCAACAATAGCACCAACACTTGACATTCAAATAGGAATGATGGAAGCTAGAAGGTGACGGAATTATGTCTTAAAGTAGTTCTTTCAAAAAGCTCCAACAGAAACTGAAGATGTACATCCTTGGGACATGTGTGCTAAAATACATAGTGGAAGAAGTGTACAGGGAGATGCAGAAGAAATATAACAATGTGAAATGGAGAATCTTTGGCCAAATAGAAAATGTTGACTTACAAAGCAATGAGAACCAAGTTTTGTGAGATTAAAGTTTGTATAGACTTAATGTAAAAGTGTGCAGTAGCAACAGTAACACATCTATTTTTCATAGGATATTAGTCAAATTAAATGTTACAAGCTGTACTATTGTCAGAAACTAAAAGCAGTAATGCTCTGCACTGTAATTAGTGGAGAATATGCACATTTTTTGGCTAGCCAATGAAGCACTGGTAAATAATTTACTTCTAAGAACTTAATGAATAAAGGAATAATAAGTCATACCTCATTAATCTAAAAGGGAGAGGAAATACGAACAACTAAGTCCAATAGTGCATAAATGATATGTTTTACTTTAGGCACAAGTAAGTCATTGATCAAGGTTAAAAAGCATCATTTTATCCAAAGAATAATTAAATGACTAAAACTGTCAGAGTACATTAAAAATAGTTTCAAATGAACCTAGTACAGACTCACTTTGAATATACTGACATGAAAATATTTAAAAAATGGAAAAGGTGCCATCAAGATAGTCAACAAAAGACAATTTGGTGACTTTATATGTAACAGAAAAATATATTCTAAATTAAGAAACTCATTCACAGAAAAAGAGTTTTGTGACTTTCCTGAAGAAGCTTTGAGTTACTGCCTATTTGTTTCAGATAAAATATGAACAGCAAACCAAAAAAGCAATCCTACCAAGTCTATTTTAGTGAACCCGTAGTTAATTGGGTCCCTGTACAGGAGTATAGGACCATGGTCGACAGAAAAGTAGCTGCATCATGAATAAACCTACCCCGGTATGGGTGGCAGTCATGAAAACTCCCTCCCCATAGCTCCTTGTGTGACTTCCTGGGACGCTCTCCCCTCTCCATAAATGATTAGTATTTATATAATGCTGGGGAGGAATCTGTGAATGTTACAAGTTTCAGGAAATTTCTGACTCTGGTGACTTTCATTTACTTCTTGAGTCTTGTAAGTTTCATGTATTTTCTGATTCTTAAGGAGCTTCTCTCCTCCTTCCAAAGGGGGATGCTCTCATTGAAAGCAATCTCTACACAACAGACATAGCACACAATACAGATAGACTCTATGCTGGATATCACTAGTATATTTCAAGTATTAAATGGCAAAACAAAAGACAGACAAATACATGATTATAGTAAGTGACTTAAGCATACCTTCTCTATATCTGAACATGGGCCAAGAAACATGTTGAAGATTGAGAAAAAAATATTTAACAAACTTGACCTAGAAAACATTTACATGATCCTATTCCCAACCATGAAAGAAGCAGCACTTCCATTCATTAGCAAAGATGACCATATTAGTTTATAAGGCAACCTCAGCAAATCTCAAAAGCTTAAAATTATGCATATTATAGTATCTGATTACAAAGATGTAGAAATATAACCTAAATGTTAACTAGAAAAAAATTACAAGTTGCTTAGAAATTGAATATTACTTTCTATATAATCTGTCTCAAAATGGTATCACAATGCTAATTAAAATTCTTTGGCCTAGATTCTAATGAAGCTATGACACTGGGACTTGCAGGATGCAGCTGAAGCAATGAATAAGGGGGAGCTAGATCTATTAAAATTTATATTCACAAAAGGAATAACCAATTAAATGGCATTTATATAAGCTTCTATCTTAAGTGACTGGAAAAATACAAGATACAGACATGGGGAAAGAATGATGGTAAGGCCAGGCATTACTGAAAAGGAAAACAAATTTTTGATATAAAACAATGAACACTTAAATTGGTTCTTTACAAATATTCATAAGTTCAATAACAAGACTAATAAATGAAAAATAATTACCAATTGGTAAAATTTTAGAATTTTAGAAATAGGACAACATTATATATCCTAAAGTCATAAAAAGATAAAATATATATGAATTAGAAAATAAAGATTAGAATATTAATACAAAGTTTACCAAAAGAGACAAGGAGAAAGAAAATTATGTTGTGCCATTAAACATCTTTCCACAAAGGCAATTACAAATTAAATGAATCTTCTGTAGAAAAAATATACATTAGCCTTCACTTAAAAAAATGATTGATGGAAAATAAAGAACACCAGAATGTTAACAGAATTAGTAACCTAAGAAGTATTATGTGTTACAGAATAAGAAATTTAAAACAATATTTATTAGAATGAAGAAATTTAATTAAATCCATCTTAAATATATACTAGGCTATTCACAGATAATTTATAAGGAAACATTTCTTTTTAATTCTTATTAAATTATAGTAAATTTTTACACTAGTGGGCAAAAGTACAAGGAGCTATATTTCAATTTTATTCCATTAGTAAAATGCTTTTTGATAAATGTATGGCAATGGATTGTACATTATTTTGTAATTCAGAAAACCCAGATTCTAAGTTGGGCTTCAATTCCCTATGACCTTAAGTAAGTAGCCAAATATCTCTGGGTTTTTATTTTATCATCTAAGCAAGAACAGCTTTTGACAAAAGACAAGAAAAGAAAAGATCCAAGATAAGTCTGATTAATGTGGTTTTTATTCTGTCTCTGAGATACAATAAGCCACTTTTGAATGTGGGGAGCCATGGAAGTTATAACACAATGAGTTGTCATAATTGTCATCAACCTGAAGGAACTTAGGAAGTCATCCCTGGAGTGAGATAACTGGCCACTTCCTCTTTGTGGTAAGGCTCACAGGTGGCTTGCAGACAGACATAGAAGGGATTCATAGTCAGTGGACAAGCAGCAGACACCAGAGACAATAATAGGTTAAAGTCTTAAGGGTGGCCTTTATTCCAACCCTTCTCCATTTGTTTTAAGTAATATCTCTTCATATATACATCCCATGTTTCACATAATTATTTCTTTTCTCTTAAGAATGTATAATGGGGCTGCAGAGATGACTCAATGGTTAAGAGCATGTAATGCTCTTGCCGAGGGCTAGGGTTTGATTATCAGCATTTTTACCAAATAGCTCACAAGTGCCTATAGCTCTACCTATACAGAATCCTCTGGCCCATAAAGGCACCTGCACAAATGTGCACATATCCCATCTCACCTGCATTTTTAAAAATAAAATAAAAACTTTTAAAAAAGTACCAATTATCAAATATCATTTTTGCCTTGAGAATGTCAGAAGTGGCAGTCTCTTCAATTTTAGTATACACAATATCTCCCACTAACTTGTTGACAGACACATATTCTAAACTTCATTCAATTTAAGAATTTTGTTTTGAATATTGTGACATGAAGTTATTTCTACACATTTTTTAAACTTGTGGCTATCCATTTCTCCTTTAGAACTTTCTACCTAAAATCACTGATAGGGCCTTTACGTTCTAGTAAAGGCCACCCATACTTCATGGTTTCCTTAACAGAGTTTCCACACACACTATTCTCAGTCTTTTGAGACTGCTGTGGCTAAATGGCATACATTGTAGCTATATTTTACCATATTATATGGGGATGCCACTCATAATCAGAAAAAGTTCTTAAGTTGCCTTTAGGCACCCTTCCTTTTCTAGTGTCAGGATTAGCTGTGTTACTTTGATCAGTGATTTCTGTGTCTGTCTGTGCTGGGTGGTAGACTTGGCAATGTCAGACACAGCTCTGGTACTAGATGCCTTTTAAGGAGTAAGGAATTCGTGAGATTGTGATAAAATGGTTTGATGATATACCTTGTCTGCCTCCTGCAACTCTTGCTTGATGGTTCTAAGAGAAAGCAGCTATTTCACCAGGCTTCACAAACTATTTTGCTAAGGTCCGTGTGTTAGTTATTTGGCGCTCTTACCCTGTGAGGAAACGTCCGAAACATGACAAATCCACAGAAGAGTTTTTATTAAGATAGGAGAGAAAGAGACAGACGTGAACACGCCTGTGGGAAACACATGTGGTCAAGAGGAAAGGGTGAGAGAGACCAGTGCAAAATGGTGACGGCTTTATAAAGGGTGGGCTGCATATGTGTACAGGAACTCATGTGGCTACTCCACATATGTGCATAGATTACATGGCTGCAAGCATGCTTTACACAACCATGCAAAGCTACAGAGTCCTAGTCATGTGAGATGTTTTGACCCGGAAATGGCTATTTTGAACCAGAAATAACTAGGCGGAAGTGTCTAGGTCCGCTGGGCATGTTGTGACTTCATATCACTGTGTAGGGAGTTCCTATGTGGACTTAGGCATTAGTTTATCTTTCTTTAATTTTCTGGGTTATCTCTTGAGGAGTATTTATATATTATTGCTTATTTGCTATAAATAAGGTAGTTATTATTCAATAGAAGGCAACTCATCAATGCAGTTTCTACAATGCAATTGTCCCAGGGTCAGAGTCATCTTTCATTATCTGCACAGTCAATGATGTGCCTTTCGTCTTAACATTAAGTAAAGAAGAATTTAGGTGTTTCTTGAATATATATCTTTATCCTAAAAAGATTCAGATTGAGATATGAACAGTTGTCTTCTTTACATAAAGGTTCTATTGATTGGTTTCATCCCAACATTATTTATTACCAGATTTTGGGGGCAAACACCTTGTCTCTAATAGTCCCCATGAAATAAATATGGCCACTGGTTTCACTATGCAAATTAAAGAGATGAATGGTGAAGGTTAGGGAAAGAAAATTTAGTAAACCTCGTCTTGTTGGGTGGAACAGATGAAGGTATTCAGTGACACCAAATTTAAAGGGACTTACATTTGTAAGGAGATAAATCATTGTAAGGAGATAAACCAGGCCTTTGAGATTTTATAGAAATGGGAAGGAAAGGCGAAATTGGGCTGTGGCTGATATGATGACATCTTGGTAGGTCAGGAGTCTGACTGATCATTCAGTTTTGGTCTTGCAAATGGTTCTGGAGATCATTTGAGAGTAGCAATATGACCTCCTCAAACAGGTCAATTCAGGCCTAGAAGGCAACCTCACCATCCTGGTGATTGAATTCATTGGGGGTGGCAATCAGCTTTGTGAGATTCCCTTTGTGTGTGGGTCATTACCATCTGTGGTTGTAAAGATGTTGATTGACCAGTCTCCATATCCCTAGAATCCAAGGTAACTGCAGCAGAGAGTGGCTCAGTATTGTGGGAAGACAAAGTTTAAGGGATGAAGCAGAGCCAAAGAGGAAAAAATGGATTAAGTTAGGCCACTGATGGATACCTTCTTCATGCTCCCTACTTTTTCCTGCCATTTAACATATTGTTGATGACTATTGTTTTACATTAAGAAAATGTTGCTACAAACAATATTATTTTTCCTTGTTCCTTTCTCCAAAGGACAATGGCCTGAGACTACTTTTATTTCTCCATTTCATTCTGCCTGCTATATCACTTCATAATTCGTTCCAAATGTTATTTTTCATTGTCTCCCTGTTTCTACTTCTTATTAGTACATTTTTTCTGATAGTTCAATAAAATTAATCTTCTTTACAAGTGTCTACTGCACTTCCTGAATCCTCTCTTAGCTTAGAGATTACTAGCTCCCTGAGAGACTATCCTGAGTTTCATGTTCAATGCTGTATCTTTTATTATATCATCTTCCTCATAAAGAAAGAAGCTTCAGTATAACTACTCTTGCTTCAGAACACTTTAAAAAAAAAAAAAAAACAAAAAAAACCCTTTGTCACTTTGGGCATGCAGAGGGTATATCCTCCTGTTCACTACAAGTCTGAGGCTACATTTCCTCACTGGGGAACTATGTCTTGGCTGGTGGGAGGTCCCTGAACTGCAGCCTCTGTGTGTTTTCCTAGGAGTCCTTTGTCTTCAGTGTTGGAACTGACTAGCTGATCCTTACTATCTATAAGTTAAATTTTATCCTTTATCTGAATGTTTATAAGACTTACGTATTTTTCTGTATATAGGCCTCAGAGCTTTTATTAGAAAAAACAAGATTGTGTCTGTCTCCATCAATCCTGCTAGAACTCACTAGTTCTAGAAATTTTTCCAATTTTCAGGTTCAGACCTTTAGTTTAGATCAACAATATTTCCTTTTCCCTGACATGGCAGACTATGCCTATTAGTGCTTTTCTCCACCTTTTCTATTTTCTCCTTTATATCCTCTCCAGTCTGCCTCCTCATCTCTCTGTGTTTTCTTTGGCAATGTCCATGGTGCTTTTGTGCTTTGAAATATTCTCTGAAATGAATTGATTGTCTAGGCCACTTTTTGTGGTCTTAATAGTTAACAGTGTTTTGAACTTCAGCTGCTTTGTTCAATTTTCAGCTCTAAGAAATGAGTGTTTAAGTTTCGAGACCTTTCTCTCTTGAATGTCCTGAAGTCCTGTTATTATTGTCCTTCATGCTGTTCTCCCAGGACTTTGGGTATGTCATACCCACCTCTAGCTACTTGACTTTGCAGGTATTAGTTTTCTGGGGACTCCCTAGGATTCAAGTTCGGTTGTTGAAATAATTAATAGTAGGTATCTTATATTTGTGTTTGGAAAGAAGAGGTTTCTTATACTGCGGCTAACAGGCATGGGAGCAGCGGTTCAACCATTTTTCCTCCAACAGTAGGAAGCTACTTCATAGTCTCATCTTCTTCCTTTTCCCAAACCATGAGAGATGAGAGACACATCTTTGATTAGCTCCTTTCTGACTCTGTAGCTCTCAAAATAATTCAAAAGTCATATTGCTTTGTTGAGCTATATACTAGTCCTTTAGTATGTTTCACGCAAAGCTCTGAAGCTCTCTAGCTCTTGAACGAAGTTGTCTTCAAGTTCTGTCTTCAGGTACTTCAGTAGATGCTAATCCTACTGGACTCATGATAGCAGCCTCAGTCTTTAGAAAGAGAGATACTTGAGCTGGTGGAAGGGGACAAATAGTATAGGTGGCCATGCTTTTCTAATATTTGCTCGGCTCTTTAGTAAAAATAATTAGTAGGCTATATCTTAATACATCAGCTTATTACAGATTTCATTACATAATTTTTGTATGTGTGTGTGTGTGTGTGTGTGTGTGTGTGTGTGTGTATGTGTGGTGTATGAATGTGTGAACACTTATGTGTGAGTGTTTGGGGGTATACTCACCACTGTGTAGGCATGTAGAGGCCAGAGATTGATGTTGGTTATCTTCTATTATGGGTCTCCAGCTTGTATTTTAAGGCAGGCTTTCATAGGATCAGTGGAGCCCACCAATGGCTAGACTATCTGCCAAATTCACTCTGAAGACTTGCCTGTCTTTTCCCTCCTCCCCATGCTAGGATTAGAGATACATACCTCTGTGCCCAGCTTTTATGTGGCAGCAGAGAATCTGAATTCAGGTCAACATGCTTCTGCAGTAGCCTCTTTACTGAGATGAGATGCTTCAGAGGTGTTCTCCCCACCACTGCAGCCATCTGGTTTTTTATGATTATTTTGCAGATAGGAGCAATCAGTGCAATACTGCTTATGGTATATGACCTTCTTTGCCTACATAAAACTCCAATGACTGGAAGGAGATACCTGACTCATGTTGGGTCAGATGGCTTGCTGTGATTAGAGTGAGAATTTAAAGACCATGGGCAGGTCCCAGGCTAGTGGGAACTGAGTGCTGGCTAAGTTAGATGTCAAGGATATGAGATAAGCATTTCTGCTATCCTCACAGAGAAGCCAGGGCCCATTTTCACAAAGGTGAGAGCAGCTAAAACCAAGGTGAGTGGAGAGTGATATAGGCAGAGAATTTGGCTGCTACCTGATGGTCTTTTGGGCTTGGTTCCAATCTCTCCTTTTTTTTTTTTTTTTTTTTTTTTGGTTTTTCGAGACAGGGTTTCCCTGTGTAGCTTTGCGCCTTTTCCTGGAACTCACTTGGTAGCCCAGGCTGGCCTCAAACTCACAACTCACAGAGATCTGCCTGGCTCTGCCTCCCGAGTGCTGGGATTAAAGGCATGCGCCACCACTGCCCGGCCCAATCTTTCCTTTTTTGACTGCATTTTCCCTTTATGAGATTCACAGGGTGGATGGCTTCTACAAGGTAACATACTCTGACTGTATTTTCTATAATTGCAGTAGTTTGTGTGAGTTCCTGTGACTTGAATCTGAAGGATCCCTAAGACACTTGTTTGCCTAACTAGCAATATGAGGATTTATATCAAACAAAGATGGAAAAGTGTCCTGCAAAGCAAAACAGAACCAAACAGACATGGATCCTGGAGGACTTACTGGCTCTCATATGTAGATCTCTCATCTGGATATATTCTTTCTATGGGCTCTACCAACTTTCTACATTTAGCCGGGCCTATTCGTCTTGAGTCTAATTCCATTCCATTAAGAAACTGGGGCATTTACTTAAGCAATGTATTGAGTTAGATACTGGTTACATTTGGGGATCAAAGTGCTTTTTATTTTTCCCCCTTACTTTGAGAGTCAGGTGCCGGACTGGTCGTTTGATGCTCAGTCTCCATCTCCTCCTCCTCATTACCCTCCTATCTGAAGATCAGTCTCTTTTATGACCAAAAAAAAAGTTATCTTTTTCCATAAAGAAAAAAATGTGTCTGTGGAGAAGAACATGACTGCTACTTGAAGAGTTTCTTCCAAACTTCTATCTGAGCAGATAGAAGATGTTACACAATCATGCTTCCTTAATAGCTCCCACTTTAGGGCTTCCTAAGCAATGGGAAAAGGGAGATGTCCCTCCTTCAAACTACCCTTTCTGTCATTTGCTAGTGATAACGTTGGGGAAAACCAAACCAAACCATGTCTTTTTGTGTTGTTAAGCTTTCAGTCAGGGTTATTTATTTATTTATGCTGCCCCGTTAGGGTTATTCATTCATTCATTCATTCATTCATTCATTCATTTATTTATACTGCCCTGTTAGGTTTATTTATTTATTCATTCATTCATTCATTCATTCATTCATGCTGCCCTGTTAGGGTTATTCATTCATTCATTCATTCATTCATTCATTCATTTATTTATGCTGCCCCATTAGGGTTATTCATTCATTCATTCATTCATTCATTTATTTATGGTGCCCTGTTAGGGTTATTTATTCATTCATTCATTCATTCATTTATTTATGCTGCCCTGTTAGGGTTATTTATTTATTTATTTATTTATGCTACCCTGCATAGTTCAACAGAAGAAATGAAAATACAGGATTTAAATACTCAGAAAAGGCAGAAAAGGTACAAGAGCAGCCATGAGCATAGGAAGCTTGAAGAGACTGTAGGAGGTGGTCGGGTAGTTATTCAAGCAAACATGCCAGCCACCAGAATGAGACTATGGACAATGTTGCTCTGCCTGGAAATGGGCTTCAGAGACAGGCACACTTGAGATGCCCCCTCTGCCAAAAACAAACAAACAAACAAACAAACAAACAACAACAACAAAAAGCTACAGAAGATAGTAAGAGGGGGTGAATACTTGGATTTCTCCTTTTCTAACATATTCCATTATCCTTCATAGGTTGAGTCTACATAGAATCGGTGAGAAGGGGTTCCAGTTTCCCAAGACACAGAGCAGAGTAGGAGGGCAGGAGGTGGTTCTGAGAACAAGCAAATAATCTCCACAGTAGCGGAAGCCACAGGTGTGATGCAGGAGAGTGAATCACTTGAGGATTGAGGTCTGTGTGGGATAAGGTCCTTGTGCAGAGTGTGCATATGAATGTGGCCAGATATTAAGGAGTTTCTGGCACCTCTGGTGCACAAGAGGATCCTGTAGGCAAGAGAGAACTGGTAGAAACCTTTCCAGCGGGATTCTGAAATTGGTTGATTCCAAAGACAAGCTAGGAGTGGGATGTTCTCAAACATGGTTTACAAAGTGAGGAACCAGGTAGAAAATATGCATTAACATCATTGAGATGTACACTTACCTAGCAGTGGGGAATACCATGATGATGGTGATGGTTTCCCCAAGGCTAAGCTTGTCCACTGCACTACAGATGTGCTGATTCCTATGATTTTTCTCAAATATGGGAAACCTCAGTGCATAATTTGTGAAAGTGAGGCATTATATTTGCCCTCTCCCATATTGAAAAACAACAACAACAAAAACCCCAAAACTTTATTGAGATGTGGACAGGGTGCTTAGCAGGTGAAAGGTGCTTGCTGTTTGAGTGTGGGAGACTGATTTTGATCCCTGGAACCCACATAAAGGTGGAAGGAGAGAACCAGCTCTAGAACATGTCCTCTGACCTACCTACACATGCTATGGCATGCATGTGTCTGCATTCACATACCATGTACTCAAAATAATAATAATACATAATTAAGAAAATCCTTAGAGACACCAAGAGGATGGCAAGCTAGGGTAGTGGGATTATATGGAGACCTGTCTAGTGGGAGCGTCTTCTTGTTGAATTTTCAGACTAAAATTACTACCTTATAACCATCACAATTTTCCCTCTTCTTAATGGCTAAATGTATGATCATGAGTTCAACATGGACACATAAGGAGGAAGAAATAAAGGAAAAGAATTTGTGGTCACAGAGAAGTGTAAACAGGGTGAAGAATAGAGAAGTCAGAGAGGAGGAAAGAGGGAGCAGAAAATGACTCATCTCTAGAGCTTTTTCTTAAAGAAACAACAACAAATAAAACACTTCAGGGAAAGCTTGAGCCAGGAATGTATAAACATGGTGAATGTTGTCAGGCATTGCAGGATAGCCTTATTGTCACAGCAGCTCAGGGGACCAAGGCAGAAGTCAGCCTTAGACTCTGTTAGAACTTGAAACTCACCTGGCACCATAGCAAGACCCCACCTCAAGGCTAATATAACGAAAACTGGGCATACATCTGAGTAGATATTTATAATTGCTTCATAAACCATATTCTTTTACACTTAATGAAACATAACACTATGAAAGTTCCCTCGGGGTCGGGGATTTAGCCTCGGGGTCGGGGATTTAGCTCAGTGGTAGTAGAGTGTTTGCCTAGCAAGTACAAGGTCCTGGGTTTAATCAAAAAAAAAAAAAAAAGTTCCCTCATAGCCAACTCACTTTGGTGGGTGGTCCTTTCTGACTGATGCCATCTTTGACCTCTCTGTTTTCTGCGTAAAATTAAAGCTTGGTTAAAAAAGTAGGGTCACTTTGTTACTGTTAAAATCTTCTGCTCATCTCTCTCCTGCCTCTTGGCTTAAATGTCGGTCATTTATTGCTTCTATAATAATTAATCCAGGGTTATTACTTTAATTATATGTAAGTAACAAGAAATACATATGCTTTGATATTTTAATTTTCACTGAAGAGAATGGAGATGTTAATTTAAAGTTGCTAAATTGCCAACAAAATTAACTATCATAAAGTTTAATATTGTTGTCTTAAACTGATTAAACCCTGTGTTTCTGAACTTTATTCATTTTTTTTCCTCCTAGCAGATGGTCTTTCCTCCTATTTCAAGGCAGCAGCCAATACAGCTTTTAACAATGTGTGTTGCTCATTTGAAGGAAAGCAGAACTTTAACAAGACACTGTGTGGTAGTTTGAATGAGAATGGGTTGTGGTGTCTCACAGCAATAGAAATGTAACTAAGCCTTTGGTTCTACAGGATAGTGTGATTGTTTCAAAGTTGTTTAGTTCCTTTTTTACATTTTCCCAAATGCCAAACCCATTCAAGTAGCTTTTAAAGAGGGCATAATCCCCTCCCTCCCCTTGTCCCTCCTCTCTCTCTCCCCTCTCTTCTTTGCTTTTCATCACATTATGATATTTATTCCCCTCTGTCCTTGATGATTCTTGCCTTCCAGGTAGGTGGTTGCAGTTAACCAACCTTCCTCAGCCAAGACAAGATAAAATGAAGAACCAATTGTTGATTAAACCGGTCAAATGTCTTTTTTTTTTTAATGAGAAAACTTGCAACACATGAGAAGTACATATCTGATAAATTTTGCAGGAAACAGTAGATAGAAACATTTGGTGTCCAAGTGTAACTGGTGTAACTTTGTAGGGCAGAGAGGGTTCTTCTTTGTGATTCTGCCTCAGTACATACTTTTAACCAACAAATCCATTTAGATTGACAGAAGAGGTCTATTCCTTGGAACTAAAAATGAAATGCTGGGGTTTTAAAACATGAGTAGAAATGGGCACTTACAAAGTATTTCTGAAGGAACCTTGCATTGTTATGAAGAGAAATGCTTCATAGAGAATAAATCTGTCCCTGAAAGTACTAATCCATAGTGTATTGTTTGGAGGTGTACCATGGAGCAATACCACTCTGACTTCACCAAAATTTGATACTGAAAGCTTTAAGTGGGCCTGGAGCATTCTCAGACTGTACTGAAATCAATTGCCACACATTTCTACTGTAGAATTATTCTCAGTGCTTTTTTTTTTTTTCTCAGAAAAATTTAGTTAATCAAAGCCAGATATGTAGGTCAATTCTGCCTTCAGCATATCAATGAAGAAATATAAATAATGAGAATAAGGAACTTAAAACATTGAAATTTCACCTCAATACTGAAGACCATCTTAAGTATTATCTCTGTACCGTTTTGATTATAGCATGTATAATGTAAGTTCAAATGCAGACTCCCAGGCCACCAGAGCCTATATAATACAATATTTTAGAGACACAGAAATCTACATTTGTCATTTGTGCTCTCTGAAAGTCTGCAGCCACATAAAGCTGTCCATTCCACAAAGAATACTATTGAGTTTTTTAACTCTGGTGAACAAAATAGGTATCCGAATCAGGATTTTTATGCAAGAAAGTAATGAGATTCTGGAATGTTTGGTGAGATTTTCATGAGTTGGGAAGGTCTTTCGGCAATCTTATTTTCTGTTGCAGGCATAGTTGTTTGAGGAAAGAATAAAAAAGAGGATGGAAAGGAAGAAAAAATGAATATAGGAAACCAGCTGTGTTCAGCATTGCATCTAATAAGATAAATAATGGCTTCATTACAGTGAACAGCTGGAGAAGAAATGAGAGGAGGTTAGATAAGCATGTTGGGAAGGTAGGAAGTATAGTGAGCTTAGAGCTTTTTTATGATATTCCGAAGGCAATAGTGAGCCATTGAAGGTGGAGCAGGGCAGTCTGATGATCAAAGTTGATCTTCAGAGAGTCAAGGAAAAAAGTCAAGCTATCGAATGGACTACAGTAGAGAGGGCAAACCATTTGAAACTGCAAGGGATTTTTGTTTGCATGCATGAAAAGAGTTCTGTACACATCTGAATTCTGCTGAGAGCAAAGGGCTAGTTGCTAGTTACAGAATCAAAACAAAATTGCCGCAGGTAGGAAAAACATCCTGAGAGCAGGTTCTAATCAAAGCCCCAAATGTCATCATTTCTCACCATGCTTACAGATCAGTATTGGACCATGGCTTTTTTTTTTTCCTTCTTCTTCTAGATGTATTCTGTGCTGCTGAGCTGGTATCATTTTGAAGCTAGTGTTGCTTGACTCTGTAACCTCGGAATGTTTGCTTGAAATTTGATTGTATTCTAGGGAAACTTTGCTGGGATCCCTTCCTTGGCCAAACTTACTTTAATTATACAGGAGTCCACCTGTCTGGGAGCCTCTTAAAGCATTTGTTCTGATGCTGGCTGACAATATACCTGGTGGTCAGTATAATTGCTTGTTAGTGTCCATGCCACCAGAAAGAAGGGGCAGAATAACAATCATAAGAAAACCTCCCTTCCTCTGTCCCTGTTAATCCAGAGTCCCCAGTAACTCACAATCTTGCTACTGCTTTACAGAGAGACCAAGACCAAACCATCCTTTCTTTTTATCTTTTCACAAGCTTTGAATGCCCACTGTGTGACAGGTGCCATCCAAGGTATTGGAACTGTAGGACTGTGTGACAGAAATTCTCATAGTGAAATGAGGAAGGACAGATATTTCTAGGGATAATTATTTCTATGTTTTCCTTCAGAGGAAATTATACCCATCTAATCTTAGAGTCTATGCCTGTGGCAAGCTCCAGTCTCTCCTCATTCCTCTCTCTCCTCTTTCTTTGGATGTACCAGTCACACTGCTCTCTCATTTCTGATAGCATCATGCATGTATGAGGTCCCCTGAATCTCAGAGTTCTCCGGCTCTCATTTCTAATAGCACCTTGCACCTATGTCAAAGGGTTCCCTGTTTTCCTCTTCTGCATGAAGAAGCCATCTCTTTATCTGCTCTGGCCTGCCTCTACTCATTCTTTGGAATGTCTCTTGGCATGTTACTTTTATGAAGAAGCCTATTTCATCCTCTGAGATGCAGTTTTCACCCCTTGTTAATCTGATGGCTCTCTGTTTGTCAATCTTAAAATTGAATATCATAATAATTTTGTTTGTTTCTATTTTCCATTCTAGACTTTAATCTTCATGGGGAAAAGGAGCATATCTGATTCATTCAGTTGTGTTAACTCTAACACTGCCTAACCCATAAAGGACACTTAGTACATAGTTTTATTTGGTAATTGAATGAATAAATATTAGGTGGTAAGTACAATTATTGAACATGCATTGAGAGGAATAAATGCAGCCCAGCATGTCTTCAAGAACAGAAATCACCACCATGAGCTAAATACCATTGACTATGATGGTGAAAAATGCTTATGCTTAAGAAAAAGTTTGAATGAACCTCAGAAGAAATAGTTTTCAATGCAAATATAATTGTGAGAAAATAAAACAGGAAAATTTCAGTTAAAGAACATTTACCTACTGAATAAATAGGACAACCAGTGTTTTTTTTTTTTTTTCTTGTGTTTGACCAACTTATATATAATCCTTTCTGATGTGAATTAACATTCCACTGTCCCATTTAGTAATTTCAACACTTTTCACAAAGATAAGAATTAGTCTTAATTTTTATCAGTGCACCTGTTAGACGCTGTTCACCTCACTTTTTTAACTTAAGTTTTCAGTTATATTCTCACTTTAAAGTTTCAAATTGTATTCTCACCATACTGTCTAGTTTAGGCTTTCATAGTCTCTAACTTTAAATGGATAATGGCCTTTGCTGTTTCTGTTGTTCATTAGTTTACATGTTTACAAGTTTGTTATACTCTCTTAAGTCTGTGTTGCTTGGTTCTATGTCAACCTGATACAAGCTAGAGTCATTTTGGGGGAGGGACTCTCAATGGAGCAAATGCCTTCATAAAACCAACCTGCAGGCAAATCTGTCTGCATTTTCTTGATTAATGATTGGTGTAGGAAGGCCCAGAGCACTATGGGTGGTGCCAGCCCCGGGCAGGTGCTCCTCAATTTTAAAGGAAAGCAAGGTGAGAAAGCCTTGAAGTACAAGCCAGTAAGTAGTACTCCTTTGTAGCATCAGCCTCAGTTCCTACCTTGACTTCCTGCCCTGATGTCCATCCATGATGGACTGTGATAAGAACATGTAAGCTAAAATAAATCCTTGCCTCTCCAAGTTGCTTTTGGTCATAGTGTTTTATCATAATGATAGAAACCCTAACCAAGACAGTAGCTTCCTAGGAAGGATATAATCTAAATCTTGGAAATCAGACTAATTAACAACCATCAATATAAAGTGAGAACCAAAAGTCTCCAGAGATTATTGTCTGAACAGTGGACCTAAGCACATACATGTTATAGTGAAGTCACATTCATTTGTACTGTTAGTTTTGGTTATCAGAGACATGTAGGTTATTAATGGAAATTGACAGGCATAAAAAGCAAACCAACTTCCTCCACATTTACATATCACATGATAAGTATTGTGAACTTAGAAAACTTAGAGTTCAGTCCATTTATCAAATAACCTTAGTATTCCTTGTATGAAAATTAGTGTACTTGACTCAGCTGCATGTGGAGAGGGTGGTATATAGGGTAGTTGTAGAAGAGGAAACTTGGTTTTATTCTTTCAAGATTTTATAATTTATTCTGAAAGATGATGGCACATGTAACCTGTTTTCATCTCTGTTGCTGTAATAAAATACTCTGGCACAAATGCAACTTGGAGGAAGAACTTTATTTTATTTTACAATTCTAGGTTACTGTCCCAACACTGAACAGAAGGCAAGGCAGGGACTTTAAACAGCTAGTCACAACACATCCACAGTCAGGAGCAGAGAGAAATACATGTGTGTATGATTGTTTGCTTGTTTGTGCTCAGCTCTATTTCCCTACTCTTAGAGAGTTGGTGAACCTGCTTAGTGAATTGTGCCATCCACACTGGGCTAGGTCTTCCGATATCACTTAACTTGAGTAAGACAATGATCTGCAGACATGTCTATAGGCCAAATAATCCTTCATGGAGACATTCTTCCCAGGTGATTCTTCACTGTTTCAAGTTGGCAGCACTAACCATCATAGAATCTAACCACTGAAGTGTAGATGAAATCAGGTATCATATAATAAAAGTAAATTTGTTAATTATGTAGCCCAAGAATCTGTAAGAATCATTGGAAAAGGGCTTCCTAGAGAAAGCAAACTTTGCCCAGATGTTTAAGATGTGACAGCCTATGGATTTGTAGTGACAAAACAGATCTCTGATTTGAATTTAGTTTTAATGGATTGAATAAGTAATAAATACAAGCTGATAACCTCATTAGTTTCACTGAGGAGCCACCACCTGAAAAACAATTAGGTGGTGTTCAGCAAATGGCTGATGCAAAAGGATCTTGAATAATAAAAACTTGCTAATTTGTAGTATTTTTAAATAAGACACTTATTAGACTGGTCTCAAGTTCAACTGCTATACAATGTTCTCCACGTTATGTGGAACTCTCATTGCTCTTACTGTGTGTACTTTTTACATTGTAGAAGTATTGTGCATATCATTTTATATTTTACACTTCTCACTTAATCCTCTGTCATAAACATTTTTTCTGTTTCTAAATACTTACAATCACTTTGACAGTATAAAAATTCATCATCTTGATCTATTGCCATTGACTATACCACTGAGTTACTATGCTGTATTTAGAATGTTTATTTTATTCTTAGTAGGCTGCAATAAATACTGTTTGCATATTCCATTAATTATTTCATCCAATTATTTTTAGAGCTCATAGCCACAAAAAAGAGATTTATTGCAATAAAGGATAGGCACAGTTCTTGCCATTTTACTATTCTGATGTTGAGATTCTGTCAACATTGCTCTCCTACAAGCAAACCCCAGGGGCATCATTTTTTCTGATATCTTTGCCAAGAATAGGTTTAGCCATTAGAAATGCTTACATTCATTTTTTTAGTTTTAAAATGTTAGCTTTAATGCAGATCTACCTAGAGTTTTTCTCTTATTTGGAAATAGTCATTTCCTTAATTTCAACTCAGGCAAAGTATATGTTATTCTCATGTGGCATTTCAACAAAACAAAAACAAAAAAAAAATCTGCTTTTTTTCCCAACTAATAAGAATTATTGAATGGCTATGAGATTTTATGTAAGTAACCCCACAAAAAATAGTAGCACAGGAGCAAATCAATAGAATGTTTCTGTTCTCTTCATAGAAAGCCTTAACTTGTCTTAATCAGTGAATTTATCAACTATTTCTATGTCTGTCTATCTACTTACCTACATACTTATCTCTATCTCTTATCTATCAATCCTATGTATTTTATCAATCCTATACATCAACATCTAAGTGTCTATCATCTACCCCTATTTACCATCTATCTATCTATCATCTATCTATCTATCTATCTATCTATCATCTATCTATCTATCTATCTATCTATCTATCTATCTATCTATCTATCTATCTATCTATCTATCTATCTATCTATCTATCTATCTATCTTCTACTTATCTATTTTCTTATCCTCCCATCTCTATCAGCTACCAATCATCTATCTACATAACTATGACTGCATTTATCTATGTATCTATTTATATATCTTCTATCATCAGCCAGTTTTCATCTATCTGTCATTTATCCATCTATAAAGTTAGAATACTACTTACTGCTGTGATAGGTTCCTATAGTAAGAAGTAGGTCTGCTTATTTTTACTCCGCACTGTTCTTGCTTCTCAAGCAAAATAAATTCAATATTCTTTTATAAGAAAAAATGTATGTACTTGAAAACATAATCCATGACTGGTGGTTGGCCCATAAGTTGAAATAAAATGTGTTTGAGACTAGATGTACTATTAGGAAAGATTTGCTGTAGATTTTTTAAAGAATTAGGAATACAGAATGTATTTTTCCCTTTTCAGTTCAATAAACCCTCTATAAAGACAACATATTGATCGCCGGAAGGATACTAAAATGAACTGAGTTGTGATTTAGTCTTGAACAAACATTCCATATACCAGGAGAGATAAACTATATAGACAAATAGCAACAAGATATGGAGCTATGAGAGAATTCTTTGACTGGAGAGTAAATAAAATTTGCATATACAAAAGAGACTTGCATTACTGGTGGAAGGCCAACATTGTTTGTAAGCAATGAGTATATTCTAGTAGAGAGGATTGAAATTGGGAGGAGGATATTCAAAGAAGAAGGGACAAGAGACAAGCCACAGTGCCAAAAAATATGAGAAGGGAAAATTGGGGAACAGAATTCAGATTCCTGGACACCTCTCCAGCCAGAGTCAGGCTCATAGTGACCATATGAAGGTCATGGGAGAGACCTGAGAAGTGAGGCATATGAGTTCAATAGTCTTTTCTTTGAGAATAAAGATATTTCAGAAGTAGAGCACCAAGGTTGGCAGTGTCTATACTCCATTTTGAACATTTCAATGTGCATTTAGAGGTTGTCAGTTTTCCTAACACATCTTCTGCCCTTTCATAGTCTCCTCAGGTGTGTTCTGTAAATTGTAGACAGGAGAAAGAGCAGTGTATTATACTGAAAAGATAGGAGGACTAAGCAGCGTGATCCTGGATTATAGCCAAAACACTCAGGGTCCCTGGTGTGAGTAAGTCTACCTCTTTGGGGCTCAGCTTCTCTACATGTAAATCAGAAAGAATGGACTCTGTATATCCAAAGGTTCTTTTAATTTGAACATCTGAAAAATCTCAGTGTGCTTTTAGATACTTTAAAGAATTGTTTTCCTTGTGTGTATGTGTATCTTTTACTCACATATCTGAAATTTTATCTTCAGAATTTCGTTTCTTTGCATTGCAACTTTGAAATCTTCAGCATTTTCCTTCCCAATTGAAAATAACCCAAAACCAGTGTAACAAATCAATTGGCTGCCATGAATTCTATAGGATTTAATTATATTAACTGCTAATTCCCCAGCTGATGGCTGTAGGAGTAGGAATGTATCATGTGAGTGGTGATTATTGAAAGGAAGAGTTAATAATAAAGAATAACAGGACAGAACACATATAGCCATTAGGCCAAGCTTGCAGAATCAGTGCTGTTCTAGTCCTCACTTCCAAGATGAGGACCCTGGACCATAGAGACCTTGTATCATCCTCAAGCACAGACACCTAATTAGTGGCAGAGGCAGAGTCTGAATCCAGGAAGCGACTGGATATAACACACTACCACATGGTGCTTTTTTTTTCACTCCAAAATACAGGTGAGAAAACACCTGTAGAACTAAATTCTTTACCTAGGAACACAAAGATCTCTCTCCATAGGAAGGAGTTGATGGTTGTGGGAAGATCAACTGTGCCAATGTTATTCTCTTAACTTCAACATCTTGCTGTGGAATCCTGTGGTCCTGAAGGCCAGTTATGGTTGGTCAAATAATGTAAGGCTTTCCCTTCCTTTAACTGTGGTTGGAAGTATAGAATAGTACCTATTCTACTATAGTTGTGTTGATTTGGGTTAGGAAGCTTTGCAGGCATATAGATATAGTTGTTCTTTTGGGCACTGTGGCCATGTGATTCAGCCATGCCACCTAGTTCTTATTTGGTTTTGTTTTTGTTCCTAGGTCATGTTTGAAACCAGTGTTTTGACCTATTACCTTTGAAAAATAATTTTCCATAAAAAAATCAATCTCCATCTCTCTCTTACAGAGAAATACTTCTGTGTTTGAAAAAAGAGAAAGAAAAAGAGAAAGAAAGAAAGAAAAAGGAAAAAAAGCAAGGAAGACCATCTAGTCTTCAATACATGCACATGATTTGGTAAAAAATAAAAAAAAAATATGTTACTATGCTTTGTGATCTTTATGCTGCCACACAAATAAAGGTGATAGTTGTATGGCTTTAACATTTATACTCCAAGGGAGTGCTAACTAAGAGTCTTCTGTTGAAAGGAAGCTGATAGATGGTCGCAATCACAGATTTTACTATAGCCAGACCAGGGCTTCAATCGATAGCTCTATTTGTTAGGCTCTGTGTGTTATAAACAACCTGGAATTAGCATGCACACTGATCTCTTAAGCTAGTTGTAAAACTTGAATGGGATATTGCATGGAAACATCTGATCCTAGCTGCACAGTGGGTGCTTGGCAGCTCTTAGCTTCCCATAGTAGTGACTCTGATAATAATAGAAAATACTCTTCAAAGCAAAAAGTCAGAGATGAAATAAAACAATTCTAAGTAAACTACCCAGCTTGGATCCCAAGCCCACATGCATTATTCCTGTGTACACAGAACATGCAAGATCACTTTTGCAAAAAATACCTATCTCTCTTCTATAGAATCGTTCTTTTGGACCCATTTCTTTCACATCTTGGATCATATTCTAAGTTAATTATCTGGGATTAAGGGAAGGCTTATCTACAGGAATAGTCATTGAAGTGATGATTGCAAAGAATCTGAATATCTAGACTCTTTCTAGGAGAGTTTTTAACACATAAGGGTACCACTTTGATTATGAAGGAATATTATTTGACAGGATATTAAGGATGTTGCTGTAAAAGTATGTATAATGATGGGGGTCATTTGCTATTTAGTATTTCAGCAAAATATAAAATCAAATTATGATTGTAATGGCATTAAAGCATAATAAAAGTATAAATTACACACATAGGATTTTCCCAGCTAGAGACAAAGATAAAACATTAATGACAACATTAATCTTAGAATGATTTTATGAGTATTATAAGACAAAATGCCACATGTTTGATGTATATATTTGTTCAATCCTTGGATGTAGGTTGAATTTTTTTTTTACATTTTATTTAAATTTCATCCTACACTCATCATTCTTTACTAAGATTGTATTGTGTTCCAGGGGTTGAGGAAGAAGCTGAGGACAGAGAAATGATTAAATAGGACCACTGAGTGAGAGAAAGGTATATAAATAAACCAAAGAATACCCTACAATGTAAATTTGAAGTCAGCTCCTAAGGCATGAATTACAAACAGTCAAAATAATAAGGGTTGTAGCTGTTCAGATGTACTGTTGTGGGAATTTCAGAAAGGTAGGGCTCCCCTAGGGAAATGACTTACTTATAGGCATCTCTTCTTTCCAAGGGAATTGCCTGAGTAGTAGGAACCAGGCTGGTGTGCAGCTCCATCGACCCCTCAGCAGGGCATGTTTCATGGTCACAGTCAGGGTGCAGTTTACTTTCTTGTACCTAGAAGCTCTGGGAATACCCTTGAAATGTCCTGAAATTGACCGTGAAACACAATAAATAAGAGTCAATGTCTGTAACTCCAGACAATAATTATTTTGCAGACTGAAGTTTGAGAAATACTGAACTAGATTAAAGACAGAATAAAAGAAAGTTCTGTGGGCAGTTGTCTGGATAATCTCTCTTGTGGAGAAAGAAATGGATGGGGAATGTTAAAGGGCTTCTGTACAGCTGCAGTTCTCTACAGTACAGTTAAAAAACTGCATGGGCATTAACAGCTCTGTTATTAGTGACATCACATTGGGAACTAGGTCTGAAAGCACCTTTGTGAGATTTGTGTATGGTAAATGATTTTTTAAATATTATTTCAAGTGCATCCTTGCTTTGTTCATGCTAATGTACTCATTGCACTTTGTTCATATTTTAAAATTTTATTACATTTGTTTACTGTACGTGGTGTGTGTGTGTGTGTGTGTGTGTGTGTGTGTGTGTGTGTGTGTGTGTGTGTGTGTGAATCTGTTTTACCTTTCAAATAGGGTTATTATAAGGAGCTGAATCATGGTTGTGAAGGCTGAGGTACACAATCTTTTCCCTTCTGAAAGACAGAAAGCCAGGGATGTGTGTGGTACAATTCAGTATAAAGTTAGGAGATGAATGATGTCTAAACTGAAACAGCAATGCAGAAATAAAAGGGAAAAATTTATTTTTCTTTCATTTTTTTTGTCTTACTCAAGCTCTTAATGGATTGTTGCTACTAACTTACATAGGGAACCTACTTCACCAAGTCCCCTGATTCAAATTCGAGTTTTGTGTGGAAACACCATCACAGACAAACTCAGAAACACTATTTGATCTGGGATCTACATGGACCAGTGAAGTAGTGAACATGAACCATGAACTTGAAGAGTCATCTATCTTGTCAGAATAGAGAATCTTCTCTTGAGCTAAATAGTGACTGATGTGGATACATGGAGACATGGCGTGTTAGTACAGGGGTCAAGGCAAAACCACAACATACTCCAAAGAAAAGAGGAATGGTTTCTTATGAGTCTCTGTGTGTTCAGTTTTTGGTGGTGAACTAAAAAGTAAGCTGTGAGTCTAAGCATCAGCATCTCTGTTAGTCAAAACAATTGACTCTTGTTTCTCACAGTGTTTCCTGTTTCTCATCCTCTCCTCCTGGGAGACCTGAGCTGCTCAGCTCCAAACTCATATGGATTTTTTTTTTTTTGTTCTAATCCCAGACATGAACAGCATGAACAGAACAAGACAGAGAGGAACTCTTACAGGGAGGAAATGATTACCTGGGCAAGAGTTACTAGGACCCTAATACAAAGTCTGATTAGATTAGAAAGGGCTTAAACTGCTGAGAAAAATAAAAAACAAAAAAGGCTCCTCAAACATTCATCTTTAATAATTCTACTTACTGCACCCAGAAAAAATCTTAATATTTAACAGAAACAGGCATCCATCCCATCATTAAGAAACCACGTTTTTATAGAAGAAGAATGGAACTAGAATAGGAAAAGAGAGACATAGAAGTCTTCTGTGACAACTCCTGCCCTGACCCCACACTCAAAAACCAGTGACAGCCTAAACAGAAAGTCACTAAAGAGAACTCTTAAAAATTGTGATGAAGATGCTGAGGATGCTGAGGTGTAGCTCTCCAAACTGATGGCTTCTGGCAGTGGTACAGGTAGGGAAGGACTCAAGGGGCTGGCCACCGGGAGTTTGACCAAGCTGCAGTTACAGGCAACATAAATTGGACTTGTCTTTTTTTCTTTTTCTGTTTTTTTTTTTTTTTTGGGGGGGGTGTTTACAAGAGTAGGGGTGGGTTTGGGAGGACTGTAAAGTGATTGTGCTCGGGGTTCATGATTTGAAATTCCCAAATCATCAATAAAATATTATGAAAAAAAAAAAAGAATAGAAATGTATGGACTATTGTCCTGCATAGTAGTTGAGTAGGAATTGGGAAACAGGGATACTTGGATTCTCATCTTGGTATTTAAACTTGATTAATTACTTCAACTCGACACTTCTGTTCCCTCACTTGTAAAATGGGGACCATGATAAACATAAACTTCTGCTGCCTAGGGTCCTCCTCCTTCATCATCTTTTTCTTTGTCGTCTTCATCTCCTTCCACCTCCTCCTCCTCCTTCTAAGAATAAATGAACTAATACCTAAGCACGACCTAGAAAAGATGATGTCTTCATTGTAATGTGCTGTTGTCATTGCTATCATTGATAAAAGTTGCCAGGTATTGTGTGCTATATTCATTATCACAACTTCTGTTATTCAAGTTTATATTATGAACTATTCAAGGAAATATTTGTTCAAAGGGTTATATTTGTTAGAAGGCAAATATATTCAAATAATATTATATGAACCATAACATGCTTGCTCGAATTTTATTTTTAATGTTTTTATATTTTTAATTGATATATGATAAAATTTAGAGTGTATAGTACTTTCACTTTTATTAATCTTTCTAAGACCCATGAGGATATGACTCTTGGAATTTGGTTTATTTATGAAAGTCTCTCAGTTGACTAGTGGTTAAGACAGTCCCCAGTGATGGCTCACTTAATGAGGAGAACAGAGACTGGTCTAAGAAAGTTGTATAAGCTTTGGAGTTGCTAGAATGTCAATTTTAGTCCTGCATCCCCACTATGTATAGAGCTCTGTGGGCAAACTGATTTTAGAGTCTCAGTTTTCTTACCTGTAAATATTAGAGACACTTGCTGGGAAGATGAGAAGCCAAACAGACTACATGCAATCAGGATCATTATGAGGTGCACATCTATGGCAATTACTCAAAAATGTTTCTTCCTGCTTTCATTTCTTCAACCTTGATAATGTGCATATTGGCCATTTTCATTGTGAAAGCCTATTAGCATTTCATTCCAGTGGCATCTAGACCTTCTGGAGTCCATAGGATTCTATCTCCAGTTGTTCACTGCTGAGAGAGTGGAGCAGAGTAAGAATGATGAGGAGAAGAGAGAGAAAGATATCTTCTAGACTCAGACAAGTTGCAGATGTTGCTAGCAGCTGAGCAGCAAGAAATTGTATCCCAAATAATTAGGTCATCTTTCTGCTCCCAAAAAGTAGGTGTTTAAGACATAAAAGGAAAAGAAAGGCAGGAACATGTGTTCAGAGGTAAATGGCGCTCTGCATTATACCATCCCGGCAAGGGTTTTCTAATTTATTCAGAATTAACATTTTGATTGTGGAATAAAGGCTTTGTCTAAGAGATCCTCAGATTAGAGCATGTACTCCAGGTGCTACATTTCCATATGCTGCCAGGAGTTTAAGGTGAAAACCCAGAAAAAGTTAAAAGTATGAAAAACTTGTCACAGGTACAAAAATTTTGCCTGTCTCCACAATCATGGTTATTCAGTGCACTAACTATGGTATGGTCAATCCAGGACCAAAGGATGCATGAGATAGAGATTTTCAGATGTGTGAGCTTTTTAAATGACAATGTAAATTTAAAAAGGAAACTCCAGTGTAAAACCTGAATTTCTTTGCTTGTGTCAAAGCAACCCATTAGTGAGCTACATGGTTCTAGTTCTACCCATGCCCCCAATGTACCTTGTCTAACACCTTGCCCTCATCTTTGTTTTTCATATGATCACAGAACTGGGGTCCAGATGCTTTCTTTACAACAAAATTTCCAGTTCCCTTATCTGCTTTCTACCCAGAAGTCAGAGTCATTCTTTGAAAATATAGGTCAGATCCTCTTACTTTCTGTTTCAGAGTCTTCTAGTTTCACTCTATGATAAAAATCTGAATTTACTAGCCTGGTCTATAAGAGCTGACAGATCCAACCTTTCTCCTTGTGATATCACTTCTTGCTGTCTCTACCCTTGCACCGTGTACTCTTCCTGGGCTTTCTTTCTGACCCCAGAAGCAACCTGAGTTCCTTATGGCTTACATTTGATTGGGTTCTTCCTGTCACAGAGACTTCAGTTCATATATCACCTCTTCAGACAGAACATTCTCTGCCTACTCTACTCCCCCAACCCCCACCCAAGACAGGTTTTCTCTGTGTAACTGCCCTGGCTGTCCTAGAACTCACTCTGTAGATCAAGCTGGCCTCAAATTCACAGAGATCCTCCTGCCTCTGCCTCCTGAGTGCTGAGATTAAAGGCATGTGCTACCACTGTCTGGTCTCTCCCTCTGCCTACTTTAAGGAGATTTAGCTATAGAACCCTAAATACAATTATATAGTCCCTCTGTTCACCTCTTCAGTGCTTGCATTTTTCTCAACTCCAGTGCAAGCTCAGTGTGAACAGGCAGCATGCCATGTTTCTGCTAACATTTCAGATATTTAGCAGATACTCAACAATCTTTGCTCATCGAATTGGTGAATATGATTCAGTCTGAATCATTGACTGTAGCCAGAATGCATGATCCTCAGCTTACAATCTGTATTTTGTCCTTAATTCTTTCTTGCTAATTTCCATACTGGGGCTCAGGAAACACCTGTAGAGTTAGAACATTCACCCAGAACATTCCCTTTCTGACTCCTTTAGGCAAGGTGCTCTTGTGTGAGATGAACTTTCAAAACAAGAGTTGAACATATTATTCCAAGAAGGATGTATTCAAAAGGACTAGTCTTTAGATTTTTTCCTTGGGATAATGGGTTTCTGAAGACATAGATGTCACCTTAAAGGCTTACCCCATATTTAACATAAAAAAGACTCACTATATCGATATATCCTATATAGTCTATAGACCCACTATATAGTATATCCAATACTATAAGAATAGTGTTTAGCTGATATTAATAGAAGTCATAAAGAGCTTCTTAGTACTTTTTTCTTATACATAAAGAAAGTTCAGAAATGTGTATATATGGATATGTAACATCTTAAAATTCATTAAGGATTCCTTACCTTGGTATTCCAGCATCTGTATAGCATGTGATTTTCACTGTCAGAGTGGTCTTGTGTCTGACTATTGATACTGGAGCTCCCTCAGCTCTCATGTCTTTATGTTAGGCAAGTATCTATCAAGTAAATATGGGTCAAAGGGCATATGGCAAATGTGCAATCTCCTTACAACGAGACTTTCTGTATATTCTATCTAATTCTTCTTTTTGTGTTTCATTGGCTTTCTACAGCAAGAAAGGGTAGACAATATGAGATGTTCTTTTTCCTGAGCATCCTGACTTTGTAACATATAACAAGTTCTGCCACTATGAAAAAGACTTGGTAATGAGTAGTACTTAGCAGTTTCCACCATTACATCTGGATTTATCATGTATTTGCTGAGAAGCCTTGTGAGGGCCGTATAATTTCCCTGTGTCTGTTTTTAAATCTCCAGTGGAGTTGTAACACCCACAACAGTAAGAGTAATTAATAATTAATCCCTGCACCTCACCATTTGTCATGGATTTTATATACATGGTAGTGATTCTTATTATAATTCAATGAGTAGTAGACTATTATCCTACCTTGAATGAGAATAAGTCTTATAAATTAACAGGGTGGTAGCCGGGGCCATCATTTCTATTCATGGACCAGGAAGAAAAGGCTCAAATACTTTACTAACTTGGTCTAAGTCTCTCTACTGGCAAGCAAATGAGATGAGATTCAGAATTTTGCCTGCCATAAAATTGTATATTGGTTTGATAACACTTCCATCACAAAATACAATACGTTGCAAGATATGGTCTCCCAATATAACTTGCTGAAATCTTGGTCCCTAGCCTGGCAGTGATGGGATCATGACCTACCAGACATCCTCAAGGGATTAAGGTGTGGATTCCTAGCTTCATGGGCTTGGAGAAGAGGATTTGTTATAGGTGTGAGCTGTCTCTCTTTGCTTCTGCCTACCTGGAAGTAAGCACCTCTGCTCTGCCATGTGTTCCCCATCATGATGTTCTGTCTTTTGCAGACCCAACAGGGTAATGTTGAAAGACCATGACCCAAAGTCTCCAAAGCCAGAGTCAAAACTTTTTCCATTTGTAGGTTGATTATCCAGAATATTTTATTATAGTATCAGAAGGCTAATAAACATCACAAGTGACTCAAGGCAAAGAACTTTTCCCTCTCACCTATCTTGAGGCTGTGAGTTTAAGATCAGTGTGTCTCTAGTCTGGGTTTATTCTGAGACCTCCCTTTTGTCTTGCAGGCTGCCTCCTTTGTGCTGTGTCCTTACATGGTTTTTCTCTATGTGTCTACATTCCTGCTGGCTCTTCTCCTTATAAGGACAATAGATCGAGTTTATTGCATCCCCTACCATTATGCTCTCATTTAAACCTTTATTACCTCCTGAAGTCTCTGTCTCCAGACAATGTTTTTGTGAGTTATCTCTTCAGTATATAAACTTTGAAAAATGGCAGACTTTGGTTTCTAGGTAGAACCCATGACCTTAACTAGTGCATGTACTCATCTCTGTATTTCACAAGACTTTGGTTAAAATTATTGTGACTTATTTAGCCACATGTTTGTCACGTATAAAACATTGACTTTGTTATTTAAGTTTTAAAGACATTTCCCAATCTAGAAATATATATAACAAGGAACACCAAAAAGTGCATTTGTTCTTCTTTTGGCTTCATCTAATAAACAAGCATTACTACTTTTGATGTGGGTCAGGCATTAACCTCTCAAGCATGGAGTAAATGGATGCTCTGAGATGGCCACACATTTGTTGCATCTGACTCAGTCTTTCAATATGCCTACAAGGCTGGGCAGATGAGGATATTGAACTATCTGTGGTTAAATAATTTGCCCATGGCCACTCAGTGAGAAGGAATGGAGCTGATATCTAACTTTAGTTCTTTCCTATTCCCAAGACAGTTCATTTGTCCTTATGCTGCTGGGCTTGTATTTATATTCTTGCCAAGACTTTTATGCCTTCACTTTCTGTTATGATTTTGGCTTTTGTGACCATTGCTTCTCCTTGATATCCCTCCCCCTTTTTCCCACATGCTCTTCTTTCATTTCATATTGTCTTACACAATGCATGCAATACAAATGGAAGAGATGTGCCTGTGTTTTCACTCCCAATTTTAATTGCATTGCTTCTTTTAACCTCTTGCCTATTAAATGGTGGGAAATGTAGAAATAATTGTCAGATTCATAAGAGAAAACAGGTTGAGAGGAGCACTTGGGTACTGAGGGATGCTTTTCCTTTTCATTGACATTACCTGGACTTTTATATACAATTGCTTTGTGCCTTCCATTATTTTTAATTTCAGCTTACAATTAGATCTTGCAAATTGAATTGCTTTCTCTAAGGAGCTGTGATTTCTCTATTTGGCAAGGCCTACCTCCTACCCCCACTTTCTCAGCTGAAATTAACACAGTTGCTTTTGTTCCCCTTTATTGCAAAAGAGTCTGATTAGTAGAATCATGATTACACTTAACACTCGCTTTTAAAGTCTATAGGGAGAGCTAGGATGAGTGTTACCCTGACTCAGGAAGAACACAGAGGAGGTTCTTGGGGAAATCACATGAAGCCTGAGGCAAGGATCCTGGGGATTAGAAAGAACTGACTCTCTTCGCTGTCACTCAGAAGCCTTGGGCTGTTTATAGAAACCCTAGGAGCCTAATAAAGTGTACTCTTTGGAGTCAGAGACTTGGATGTTTGTTATAATGCACAGATGCTGGAAAGGGGAAGCACGTTAAACCTTGAATTTCCAGCTTGATTCCAGATCTGTTTGCTGTTCTGATTATCTCTATTCATAAAAGTCTATTTTAATGAGTTTATTTTAGTTGTTCATGTGTGTGTGTATGTGTGCATGCTTGAATATGTGTGTGTGTGTGTGTGTGTGTGTGTGTGTGTGTGTGTGTGTGTAGGAGGATGTGGAGGAGATGGAGACAAGAAGAGGAGTCAGATCCCTTTTAGCTGGATTCATGGATGGCTGTGAGCCACCCAGCAGGAGTGCTAGGAACCAAACTCAGGTTCTCTGCAAGAGCAGTATGTATTCCTAACTTATGAATCATCTCTCCAAACCCCAAAACTCTTAATAGCTCATCAGTTTCCAGTTCCATCATGTTTTTTTTTTTTTTTTCAAAAAGAGGTGGGTTAGTTACCCAGGTGGAAGAGGGATTTGTCTTGTATCAAGAGGCCCAGTATGAAGAGCCATTGTAGACCTATGCTAAGTGTCAAGTTACTAGGTATCTTTAAGAAACTCAGCCACCCATGGCCCATATTGGTTGAGAATAGTGGTCCATACTGACCGATAGCTTGTCATCATCTTCTTTAACTAATTCCCTGCATGTCTGTAGTTTGTGTGACTTGGTGGTCCCACAGCATCTCAGTTATCTTGTCTTGGCCTTTGGATTCCCCTTCCTTATTTCTGCAAAACTGTTTTCTAAGTGGGAGACCCTTATCTCTTCCTTAAGACACAATGCAAGCATTTCTACCTTTGTATGCCTCTAACCCCATGTCTAATTGGGAGTGTTCACTTTTTTGTAAGTCCCCACTCTGTCACAAATGTTGCCTGCCTCACCCTTTACCCTCATGTGAGATTCATTTGTGGGACACAGCAGCAGACATGCAAAGAAATGCTAAATAAGTGAGTGAAATGAATAAGCATTAGGCACTTTTTCTCAAATGTTGTTTGCATGCACCACCATCACTCAGTATTTCACATTCAAATATATATATATATATATATTTAATATGGAGTACTTAGCTTTTCCTTTTTCTCATCCTTGCAGTCATGTTCTTTCTAACAGCCTTTCTAACATCCCATGGACTCTTGTCAGTGAATGTGTACATACATTTTTAAGAAAGCCAGAACAGTGATGTCTAAAATTCACAGGGAACCGTTGTGCAAATGCAGCTGCCCTAGGAAGGTTTCCTGACAGTAAGGGGAAGTCAGCAGGCCTCCTCTCCAATAGAGGGCGCTCCTTATCCACAGGGTGTGGCAGCCTCAACAGATGGAGCCATCAGATGACCAACTCCAAATTCATCACAGCTAGTGACTTGGAATTTTGATTTATATTCAGCTAGAGCTCCCATTTGAAAAGTTTTAAACCAAAAAAGAAGTTGTCTGTTCTTTCTGGAAGCCCTGGTCTTGTTGCAGGTCATGTTCCTAAGCTGGTCTCAAGTGGAAACCCACATCTATCCCATAAACCTGTGTCTTGAGAGCCTCCTCTGCCTCCCTTGAATGATAAATGAGAACAGTGCACTTAGGCTTTCCAAGAAATCATATTCTTCACACGCATGTCTCATTTAATTCCCATTTCTAATCTTTTAGAAAAGGGCCTACTATGTGGCTTCAGGCTATCAGTGAATTTAGAATGTAAAGTTATTAGCTCAGCCCTGAATCCCAAGAACTCATTTTGCTAGAGATCTGACCCAATTGTAGAAGGACTTTTACTTCCTTTCACACACCCTTGTGTTTTCCTGTGACATCTTCCATTGGCTATGACATCACAGTCCTAGCTGTTTTCCTCCCTGTTCACTCTGTAGTACTCACTAAAAGCCCACACCAACACCCACACAAAATTAACTACGTCTTTCTTTTATCCTCTACTCAGCCATCTTCCTATAATTACTAACAGTACTTGTTTTCTTTTGTCTAACATAATTATCACTTGTTTTCTTATCTGTCCTTCCTTTAGGATTGTAAATTCTCCACAGCACAAATCCTTTCATTCATCTTTATATTCTCCCTGCCCAGTGACAATGTACTATACATAAAAGATGCTTAGTGATTTCATGACAAGAAATCACATTTATGAAACCAATCCCTATGTACAATGGATCTGCACCAACAAAATTTAATAAAACGAAGTATAATACATTTATTTATTTGAAATGAGGCTTTCTGAGAACTTTGCTATGTGTAAGTAATGAACTTGGGATAAACAGGATGACAGCTCTATGGCTTCATAGAAATACAGTTGTCAGTATATGTTGATAACAATGACATAGATGGGCTGTGTGTGAAGGATGAAATACCGCTCTGTGTGGTAGGAGCATCAGCTGTTCTCCAATTCAGGAAACGCTGCCTTCTATGGCTTGCCATAGAATTGTACTCAAGGACTTCAGTGTATTTCCATCTTCAAGAAAAAATAATTTGTAGATGGTATAGAAAGGCACTATTCGAATCTGGTTTTATATGCTAGGTAGTTTATGTGAGCTACAAGGGATAATTTTTAATGTTTTCCATAGTTACCTTTTATTTGAAAAAATCTAATATGTATGTATTCATTCATTTGTTCTTTTTGAATATATGTGCATTTGGCCTTGTGCATGCAGAGGTCAGAAGACAGCTCTTGGGGCTCATTTCTCCTCTTCAACCTTAGGGTTTCAGGGATCTATCTCAGGTCTCAAAGCTTGGCAACAGTCACCTTTACCTGCTGAGCCATCTCAATGTCCCCTTATCTTTTCTTTCTGTGGGGAATAGTTCCCAGGTTCAAGTTATTCCATTAGACACCATGTATATGACAGCAGTGTAGTGCCCAGGGGGAATGGTCCCCAGCAAGTAGTGCAGCCCCTCTCTTCTGACCTGTGGTCTAAAAACTTTTGTGAGAAACTTTTTAATCATTCCTTCAGCAGCAAAGAAAAGCCTTCACAAAAGACAGTTGGTTTGTTTCACTTCATATATATCCATGCACATGTACACACCTGGGCACATAGATATGCATTATTCTGTTTTGTTTCTAGTTGTATTGTGTACATTTGATGTGTATGAACATGCTTTAAAATCTTTGTGTATGTGCACTGCATGCTTATTTGTGTGTACAATGTGTACACACATGTGTGTTATTGGGTATGCAAGCATGTGTGAGTGTGGCATGGACACAGTAGTCAGAGGACAAACTTGGGTTTTGGACCCCACCTTCCACTTTGAGTCTCTTTGTTGTTTGCCAGTGCATATACCACACTAACTAACTCACAAGTTTGCAGGGAGACTGCAGTTTCTTCCTCCCATCTCACTATAGGAGTTCTGGAACTACAGATTACCACACCTGGCTTTATGTGGGTTCTAAGGATTCAAACTCAGGTACTTGTGCTTCATCAGAAAGCACTTTACCATTAAGTCATGCTTGGTCATTAAAAAAAAACAGCAACAACAAAACTACATTTTGATCATATTCTTTTCATTCCCCCAACTCCTCCCAGATCCTCCCTCCCTTCCTACCCACCCAACTTCATGTACTTTTTTGCTTTCTCAAAAAGCAATACAAGTAAACAAGGTAAATAACAATAACAAAACCCCAAAACCAAAACACAAGAGTCAAAATAAACAAACATCAACAAACAATGAGACAAAAAAATATCCAAACAAAACAAAACAAGAACTGTAGTTGGAGTTTTCCTGCCTGGCCCACAGTCAGGACAAATCTCTCTTACCCGCCAGTCCCACAGTCGCTCAGACCCAACCAAGAAAGCACACAGAAACTTACATTGCTTATAAACTGTATGGCCGTGGCAGGCTGCTTGTTATCTACTTCTTCTATCTTAAATTAACCCATTTCTGCTTATCTATACTTTGCCACATGGCTCATGGCTTACCAGTGTCTTTACATGTTGCTTCTCATGGCGGCGGCTGGCGGTTTCTCCCTCCAGCCTTCTACTTCCCAGAATTCTCTTCTCTCTTGTCCTGCCTATACTTCCTGCCTGGCCACTGGCCAATCAGAACTTTATTTACACAGAGCGATACCCACAGCAAAGAACTGTATTGGCTAACCACTCCTGGCAAGGGACCTGCCCTGGAGTGTGATTGATTATACCCAGTGACACTCCATTTGAGAAAACAGATTTTCCTTTTCCCAGCTGGTATCATTTCCAAATAGTTGCATTGTTAGAAGTGTTTACTTCTCTTTCTCAGTGCTAGGATATTGTCTGGTTTGAACCTGTGCAGGCCCCATGTGTGCTGTCCCAGTCTCTGTGAATTCATATGTGCATCAGTCCTGTTGTGTCTGGAAGACATGGTTTCTTTGGAGGCATCCATAACCTCTGTCTCTTATAGTCTTTCTGCTTCTTCAGCATAGAGTCATCCACAACCTCTGGCTCTTATAGTCTTTTGCTTCTTCAGCATAGATCCCTGAGCCTTGAGGGGAGGAGTTTGATGAAGACCTCCCATTTAGGACCAAGTGCTCCAGAGTCTCTCACTCTGCACATTGTCCAGTTGTGGGTCTCTGTTACTAATTTCTATCTGAAGCAAGAAGCAGCCTCTCTGGCAAGGGTTGATTGAAGCTCTGTGGATACAGCAGCATGTCATTAGGAGGTATTTTTATTGCATTGCTTTGTTCTTTACAGTAGGTTTTCTCCTAGTGGGTCCAAGAAGTATTTAGTCTTTTATTCAAAACTCCTGGTCCTTCTTTTGGTTAAGGTCTTTTTCTAGGCTGGATTGGCCTCAAAAATCACTATGTATGTCAAGCTAGCCTTGAACTCACCTGATCCTCCTGTCTCATCCTCTTAAAAGTTGGGCTGGCAGGACATGCAAGTCTGGGTCATAATACAATTTTGACATAGAAAGTAGTCCTGCTTTACTCAGTTTTACTTTATCTGTTTTTAGCAAAGAGATGTTAACTGCATGGTGAGAATGTTGAATGGATAATCCCAACACTAAGCAATTTGTGAATTTTTAATAACTTTATTACACTATATTGTCATATTTTTCAATTTATGATTGCTGATTGGATCTCTTAAACTGACTAATTTATATATTAAACTGTACAACTCATGTATATGTATATAGAATTTCAAAGCACATGGAAAATCCAGACAGATTGTAGTTTTAACATCATTGGAATGTGTCACACACAGACAAGCAGCAGGGGGACCATTGTGCAGATAGTAGAATGATTACTGTAGTGGAGAAAAATAAGTTTGGGGTTTCAAGCAATTTACACTTTTAGTGGCAAGAACACTTAAAACCAATACTTTTAGCTGCAGTATTATTTTCAAGATCTCCATAATTTCCATTTCATAAAACAATAGCAACAAATACATAAGAAATAACCTTATTTCTTAATGTGAAATCATTACACATTAGTCCTGATAGTGGAGCTTCCTCTTCCCTCATCCTTGGACCTTGTCTAAATGCTAGGGATTTAAGAATTGCTGTGGTGTGGCTTCCTGGGGTGAGGGGACAGCTGGTCCTTCATGGGCTCTGTCAGGTTAGAATTAGCTAAGAGGTGCATCATCCATTCATTCCCTAGCCACCCAGCTAGATATTGGCAACTCCATTTGGCCCTTGGCCATACTGTTTATGCCACCATCTGCTGGCCTATCCAGGAGCATTGCAGCTGTGCAGACGTCTGTCTTCCTGCATTGCAATAAAGAATAATTTTTCAAGGATGTGGAGGAGCATAGTAGGGCTGCCTCAGAATGATTCTACCTATACCACATCAATCCCCCAACCAGCCATGTCTGGCTAAGTTCCTCCTGCCTCAATGGCATGAAGAGCTCCTTTAGTGGGGCACACCACTGCAGTTTGGATGTGGGGAGGGAAAGTAGGCAGCATTCAGCTCTGCTTGCTCACCATGTGCTGATGTGCACATTCTTTCTCATCCATTCCCTCAAGATCAGCATCAGGGAGAGGGCAGAGAGCACACTCTTGTCAAAGATTATGGCTCAGTTGTAGTACTCTAGTCTCCTTTTCTCCTTGTCCTTATCTCCAGAGAATGTACAATTCTCCTTTCTAGGAAAGAGAACAAACAAAAAGCTATTTTGCATGTTTCCCATGCGGATTTCAGCCTTTAAACACATTTCCAGAGTTAAAGGTATTTTCCGTCTCCAGTACTAGTGTGACATCTTTTCCTAAAGGGCAGTGAAGTATCCAGATTAGACTGATAAGGAACAAGGGGTTTAAGGGAAAATATGATCATTGAATATAGTCAGGTATTTTCATATATACAAGTGCATTCATGCACACACATATGGTTCTTTCTGCATTTTATGTGTGTTTATATAAATAAGATAACATAGCTTATTGTCGGGGCAATTTCCTTATTGGTATGTAGTATACACACTTTAACTGCATCATAATATTTTAAGTATAGAACCTAATATTTACATTGTGAATATCCACTGTTTATAATAGAATATAAGCACCATGTCCTAATTTGTCACTTGGTCTAAAAATTAGTTTATGGTATCCTATTTCAACATAGGTAAATTATATATATATATAATTAATATATATATAATTAATAGCTTACCTAGGTTCTAGCTCCTCTAGTGGATTTAGAATGGAGCAGTGATGTATAGAAGGAAGGTCTATTGTCATACAAACAGCTGAAAAGCCCAATCTACAAAATGCAGACTGCTCTCCTGAAGGATCAGCACTCTCTCCCCTGGCCCCATGTCTCTAATAGCCATTTCTGAATTAGAAAGCAGAGACTTTCTGAGGGGCACTATAGCTGCCTTTTCTCAGCCCTCCTTCAGAATGCCACAGGAAGCTATTTGTCCATGTTGAGCCCTCATTCCAGTGGACACTAAGGCATATACAGAATTAGAGAAAATAACTAAAGAACTAAGTGAACTCATTGTCCAGCTTTAACTCCTGCTGGTGTTCTTTCTTCCTCCCCAGTGGATTACTTCAAAGCACTCCTATTTCTAAAGCATAAGCACTATTTCATATATATGACCGGAATGTCATTACCCTATGAAAAAGAATTTAAAAATTCTTTAATATTATCATGTGTCAAATCATTGTTTGTGTTTTATCAATTTTCTAAAAGACTGTGTATACCAATTACTTGCTTTTATTCGAATCATGATTCAACAAGATCTTCACCTGGAATTTGGTAAATAAATCTACTGAGTCACCTGTGGTTTAAAATTTCTCCTTTTTCTGTTTCCTTGTCATTTGTTTTTATAAGAGATGAGTTTGCCATGGTCTATATTTTGCTGCACATCCATTCATGTCAGTTATTTTATCTGCAGATGTTGTGAGTCACAAGGTAGACCTGCAGCAGTAGTTCTCAGCAGCATGTATTCTTGGCTTCACTGGTGTCTCTGAGAATTCTTCAAGGGATTCATTGGATCAGGACTGTTTAACAGTAACAGTGACATGTAAATGGACACTCTGTTCTACTGTCTGTCATTCATGAGGATCATTCCGTCTTAATGGCTATAGCTTCATATCTGCATTGTCAAGCCTTTAAGTCAGGATGTGCCAGTTCTCTAGGTTTCTCTCATTATTATCTTCTCCATTCTGGGTATTTTTACTTTTCCTATAATCCTTTGAGTCAACATGGGGACACTCATAAAATAGTACACTCTTTTGGGGACTTTAGTTTTACAGCTAAAAGAAATAATTTTGTAAAGCAGTAGCATGATTATAAGTCAATATATAATGTATGGCCATTTTTTTGTACTTTTCAGCTTTTGATGTTGATTTATAGGAAATAAGCATAGAGAGACCAAGGATGAAGCCTGAAAGATGGCCAGAAAAAAAATATCAGGTCTTCTCAATCTATCTGTGCTTCCCTTCTGAATAACGTGTTCATAAGAGCCAGAAAATGCCTTATTTTTATTTTACTTTTTGAGAGCTTTGTACATAAACATTACATCACTTCCATCCCACTCTCCCCTCTCAAACCCCTCTATACCTCTCAAATCTGACTCTCAAATTCATTTCTCTTCTTTAATATTAGTGTTGAATATATAATACACAAATATGCACACATGCAAATTCCTTATTTTTACAAACACTGTTTGAATTAATGTTTTTTATAAATAGCAAAAGGATGCATGATTGAAATGATGGCACTCTGATTTGAAGGATGCTTCACATTGTCTCGTGGTGCCGAATGGTGTCAGCTCAGATGACAACTGTGTCCTCAGGGAAACACTGACAATGGAGAACTCTGAAAATGGGTGCAGCACATAAGGTCCCCCAGTTAATTAAGGAGTTAATGTGTTTGTTATCCATTCATCTCTCAGCAGCAATGAAAATGGGAACAGTATAAAAACTTCCAAAAGTATTTCCCTCTTCTTTAATATAATATTAAGTATCAGGGTATTGTCTGTCCCTGTGTCTCTTAATGTGCTCATAGTAATGATGTCTGATTAGTGGGAATACGGCTTTTTCTCCAAACTGATTCTAATCTTTTCAATCCTATGTAGGAGATTTCAGTTTGTCTAACACTAACACTGTCATCTGGGATTAAACACTGTGTTTTCCATATGGTTTTTCTCATATGTCAATTTTTTTGTGGGGGGGGGACGTGGGGGGGGGCATGGGAGGGGGTTTTGAGACAGGGTTTCCCTGTGTAGCTTTGCGCCTTTCCTGGAACTCACTTGGTAGCCCAGGCTGGCCTTAAACTCACAGAGATTCGCCTGGCTCTGCCTCCCAAGTGCTGGGATCCAAGGCGTTTGCCACCACCACCCGGCTCATATGTCAATTTTTATCCTTGGGTAGGGGTACTGGTTGGAGACATATTTGTACAATCTTAACATTTGGGTTTTGATAGAACATTTAAGACACATTAGCAGTGTGATTATTAAAGATTGATCTTGAAAACCTTCAAGGAATTCTTCGTTTTATAAAATTAAAAAAAAAAATCTAATAGTCCCTCAGCAAGTTGAACACAGTTTTCCATTCAATTATGCTTTAGCTGGCTATTTCTTAGAGCACTGAGCACAGTGCATGACATGGTGCTAGGTAGCAAGTTATAGGAAAAACTTATGTCATTAAATCCAGGATGAGGCCCATGCAGCAAGATACACACACTGAGGGGAACAGACGTAGGAGGTTGGTTTGTGGCTACAAAGTCATGTATATGTAGGGGGTATGCACTCAGAGAGGGCCAGAAAGATAAGTTATCCTCTCCATAAAGATTATTCCTCTCCTCATGTCACATGTTCACAGGTGGAATCTGCTGTGTATTCATAAGGGATATCAGTTCATTGAGCGCTGTGGAGTTCTGCTTGTGTTGATTCTATGAGGAGTTACCCTATGCCCCTGTAAGAAGCATTAGTTGTGTTTGTTCATAGGGCAATAGGGTAAGACCAGAAGAAAAGAGGAGACATGACTTTTATTTCAAGGGAAGATGGCTTCTTATATGTACTATACATAAACATATACACACACACAAATATATGTATACATATATTTGTGTGTGTGTGTGTGTGTGTGTGTGTGTGTGTGTGTGTGTGTGTGTGTGTGTCCCTTATATGCCCTTAGTAAAAAGGATAAGGAGCTAGTTGTTTGTTAACACTGGTGTTTCTGGTCACAATGTAGTTGTGATGCTGGGTCTGTGCCTTTAAATTCCAATTTTCAGTTCCAATCTTTCACTCAGCTTCCCATGGACTTGGTACCGATGGACACCTGTGTACCCATCTCATAAGCACTGTGGCTGAATCTAATTTGAAGTAGGTTTCTGCTACATCCAAATACCTGGATCAATACAGTGTTGGACTTTAAACAAACACAAACAATTTTTTTGGGCATGAACATATTTTTGTAACACTGATGTTTTGCATTTTAAAATTAATTTTCTTCAGAATTTAGTGTAGATGGGAAAAAAGGAGAAAGCTATACACCATTCTGAGAGGCATTGTTTTGCTGGGATTTGTGTGGTTTCTTTGACCTCATTCTTCATCATCCACATAGCTCCATGTCTTTCACCTGCTGTGACCTCTTACTCCATTCCTGGTTACCCCTGGCTCTCACATCTTGGAAGCTTGTGCTTTGTTACTTAATATTGATTTTTTTTTTTCCACAAAACTACTGTTGTAGCATATATCCTTTGATGGCAGATTTTCTATTTACGTTAATTAACTTCTTGATAAAACTACTCTAAATGGTGTTTGCTAATTGATAGAGGGTGTTGCTAAGTATTTTTTCTACTTATAAACAAGGATATTTTAATCACATGTAAGAAGAAGGTCATGACTCAGGGATACTGGGATGAGATGTAATTCATTAATAAAAGACATCTTTAACTAGTGGAATGCATGCAAGGACTAAATAGTAGAGTGAAAACTCATCTTTATAGCAATTGTCTTCTGAATTGCTTTCCACTGCAAGCCTTTTGGAAGCTTGGAACTGCCCTCTTTAGAATATAAATGCCTTCAAATGCACAGAACACAGTGGGGTGAAAGTAGTGACATGGTAGAGGTCTCAACATCAACATGAGAAACTAGAACAAGGGAGTTGATTCTGAGTCATCCAAGCCAAGCTACTTAATGACTGGGTGACATTAGCTAGTTCACCTCTCTCTGCTTCTAACATCAAATAGGTAACAACTCAATGCACTTAGAATCCTCAAGGTTCAATTTGTGTTACCAAACTTCAGTGAACAAATTCTAGATAGCTATTGTCTTTCCACAGCATCATTCTGGTGTGGTTGTTTTCTGGTGATGGTGAGAAGGAATGAGATAGATGCTTGCTTCACAGTGTATTTTGCGGGAATATCAAGGATCACAATTTAAGGTTCATGACTGCTGTTTGCTTTCCCACAATTTTAACTTTCCAAATCTTTCCAAAAGTGTGTAACTATTCCACTCCACTTAGCCTGCAGATGTAACTCACAGGGGTACAAAGGTAAAAGTCTTCTAAAAAATCAAATATCTTTTTCTATTACTTTTACCTGTAGGAAGGTAAAGGCTCAGTGTTCCTGATAGTCAAATTTATTACATACAAACACATTTTTCATACCAAGCTGGTGTCCACCAAGGATCAGGATAGATAGTTGTCTGAATTATGAAATCTCTTCAGATCACTGCTGTTTCTTTTATTCTTTTTTCTTAGGTTTCTGGCTACTTGCCTATGTATTCCAGTCAGAATAACCTTGCTGTTTTAAAACACATTCTGCATACACTTGAAAAGAACAAGATTTGGGAATTTGCTTGATTAGCAATATTTATCTCTGAGGTACTCATGTAAGATGATACTTGTGAAACTGGATGTCATCTCTTTCAACAAATAGTAACTATAAAATTTTAATACTGATGATACATTTTAATAAGCTGACATATTTGCCTATTCTTTATGGACATAATTGTTTGAAATTCTTAAATATTATTTACATATTTGTGTATACACACACACACACACACACACACACACACACACACACACACACATATAGTTGTGAGCTACCTGGCCTGAGTTCTGGAAACACAACTCAGGTTCACTGGAAGACCAACAAGTATTCTTAACCACTGAGCCCTAATGCATAGGAATATGATGATGCTCATTTTACTATAATTTCTAATTTGTATTTGATCGTTTATTGATTTGTTGTCCATCTACCCAGAGTAAACCTAGCCATCACAAATCAAGCACTTTCTATATAGGAAAATTTTCAAGTTAATATTTTTATTCTTCGAACCATGTATGAACTCTTTTTTTTTTGTTTTTGTTTTTTTGTTTTGTTTTGGTTTGGTTTGATTTGGTTTGGTTTTTCAAGACAGGGTTTCTCTGTGTAGTTTTGTGCCTTTCCTGGAACTCACTTTGGAGACCACGCTGGCCTCGAACTCATGGAATTCTGCCTGCCTGTGCCTCCAGAGTGCTGGGATTAAAGGTGTGCACCACCGCCCAGCCATGTATGAACTCTTTAATGCTAAGTCGACTGCTGATGTTGTTTGTTGAGTAGGTCGTTTTCCAGTTCTTCCCTCTTTTTATTTAACCAATCATCATCACCTGAGATTAAGAGAGAATTTCTAAGCACATCTGTGTTATTCTGATTTTCTATATGACTTGAAGATGACTTTTAAAAACTCCTGACCCAGCTAACATGATTTCTCTATAGTTTCATGATTGCCTCTACTTCAGCCCTAAGGCCATCACTGCTGTCTCTTGTGCATTTTGTTTTTTGCTTCTGGAAAAATTCACTCAGAGCTTTCTGAATAACTGCAAATAAAGAAATATGGAAAGTAGGTCCGGTAGTGGCATACACCTTTAATCCTAGCACTTGGGAGGCAGAGGCAGGCAGATCTTTGTGAATTCAAAGCCAGCATGGTCTACAGATTGATATCCAGGAAAGATGCAAAACACTGTCTTGAAAAACCAAAAAAAAAAAAAAAAAAAAGAAAGGAAAAAAAAAAGAAATATGGAAAGTAATACTCTTCATTTAATGCTACTTCCTACTCAGATCTATTTTATTTCTTTTAGGGCCTCACCATTTAGGCTAGTAATTTGTAGCTAGAGTTTTTCTGGTCCTGCCTGGCCCTTGGTCAGGACAAATCTCTCCCCCACCCCCAGTCCCAAAGCCACTCAGACCCAACCAAGTAAACACACAGAGACTTATATTACTTATAAACTGTATGGCCATAACAGGCTTCTTGCTATCTGTTCTTATATCTTAAATTAACCCATTTCTATTAATCTATAAGTTGCCACATGGCTTGTGGCTTACCAGTATCTTAACATCTGCTTCTCATCATGGCAGCTGGCAGCTTCTCTCTGCCTCAGCCTTCCACTTCCCAGAATTCTCTTCTCTCCTTGTCCCACCTATACTTCCTGCCTGGCTACTGGCCAATCAGTGCTTTATTTATTAACCAATGAGAGCAACACATTTAACATACAGAACATCCCACAGCACTTCCCCTTTTCTTTTTTCAAAAAGGAAGGTTTTAACTGTCACATAGTAAAATTATATATAACAAAACAATTATCAAGCAAGAATTACAGTTACAATATCTAGTCTATTTATAATAACTAATTTATTTGTACTTGGTGAAACTAAAGAAGATATTCTATCTATCCTATATTTGTGAGTCTAAGGTTTCATATCTAACTTATCTCTTATCATAACTAATGATATTATAAAAATCCAGTCTTCAACTACATCAAAGGTCCCAGAAGGATATAATATTATCTGAGAAACGGAAGAAGGTCACAAGAAACTTTTGGGAGTCTTGCAACAGTAGACAGAGACAGCTGGCAGTCTGGACAGTCACCTAATGTTTTTACATAAAGTTGGGGCATCTGTTTTCAGCCCAAAGGTCTAGAGTCTCTCAATCACTTCTCTCTGTGTCCTGTAGAATGTCTGGCAGTTTCCTCTGCAAAGCAGGAACCCAAAGGACCATTTTGCCAAGCAAAGTTCAGTGGTCACCTTCCTATGGGTCCTGCATGTCTAGTTGATCAAGCAGTCGAGGCAAGAACAGTTTTTGTGCCCAAATGGCTATTTTTGCCAAGGTGAAGATAAACTCTATATAGAGTGTCTTCAATGCCCATCCTCCTCTCTGAAGTAAATCAGTACTGCCAGGAGCAAACATGTCTTACTGTCCAGAAAGTCTAAATTAAAAAAAAAAAAACATTTTAAATGCCATATAGGTCTTTGAAGTGTTTGAAGATTACCTATCTAATTGAATTATATCTATGTATACCTAGAAAACTTAACTAACATGGCTACAAGTATAATTATCATAGATGACTAATTATTAATGTATTTCTTAATTATCCATTACAATTTTAAATGAGCTGTACAAACACAATACCTTAAACAAGAATAGAAATATACATACAGTATAACATAATTAAGTTTAAACTTGTATCAATAAACTGAAATCCATAGCAATGTAAAACATTTTAAACAAGTTGCTCTTTAAAAGTAGGTTCAACAATTTATCCTTTTATCCTATCATTATCTATACTATCCCCCCTTTTCTTTCGAAAGAGATTGCATTTATAGAAATATTGGTTTTTCTCTGTCTCACACCAGAGGGCTCTTCTGATATGGAACACAAAAATTTCTTAACTCTTTCTTTTATTAATATGCTTAGGTTTAGAGAAGGAGTGGGCCAATTCCATCTCCAAAGCCAGCTTGGTGTATTTGGGAATTTGGGCATAGCTTCTCATACTACTTCCTGCTGGATGGGGTCACTGTATCTTATGGGGACACAAAGAAAATTTTAGGATTATGGAGTAGTCCATGAGGTTGTATTGTCTGAGCCGGTTGCCTTGAAACCATTCTGGGTGTTGGATCATCTAGGCCATGGTGTCATTGGCAACCTTTCAGGAGGTCTTGGCTAGTCAAACCTGACATATCTTAATCTGGAACAAATCCATAGCCTCTGGCTTTCTGTGGAAACAAAAGCAGAGCCTCCTTTCCAAAGCAACATATCCTTAGATCCAAATTTTGAAGTCAAGGTATCTTTAAAATATACATATTGGTTTAACTCAACAGCTTTTACATTCAAGTGTTTTTCTGCAATTAAGAATCCCAAAGAAAACACAATCCAGATTCTCTGTGTAATATCCATCTTTATGTGGCTTATTTTTTATACTAGTTTTACTGTATCTTTAAAGACTTTATTTAAAAAAAAACTATTTGTTTATATAACTGTATATATTCCTTTTTCTCTCTCTTTCAGGCTTACATATATTTTCACATACTTTGTAAAGCATTTAAAGTCTTGTTCCATCTGAAGCTGCCTTATTGTGGACCTATTGCTTTAAACTGCAGCATTCTAAGACAGAAATGGTGCTGTGGCTGATGGCTCCTCCCCTGTCAACTTCCCAACATGGCAGTGGTACAGTTTACTGGCAGCTCTGGGTCTGGAGCTATGTGTGCCATCAACTACTAGCAAAGGCTTAAATCTACCATGCAGCAGTGTAATGTGCCACTTGTAGATGCCTCATTCCACCATACTGCAAGTCAAGCATGTACCCAGGAACCCACCATAGTAGCTCAAGCTTAGGCTGCCCACTAACTTTAGAGAGACAATTAGGAAGCTGTTTTTAGCTCTGTTTTAGAATCTTTGTTCCCCATGTTTTGGGTGAAAACTCTTGCCAACCTGTTTGGCGCCATTTGTAGCTAGACTTTTTCTGGTCTTGTCTGGCCCTTGGTCAGGACAAATCTCTCTCACCTGCCAGTGCCAAAGCCTCTCAGACCCAACCAAGTAAACACACAGAGACTTATATTACTTATAAACTGTATGGCCATAACAGGCTTCTTGCTATCTGTTCTTATATCTTAAATTAACCCATTTCTATTAATCTATAAGTTGCCACATGGCTTGTGGCTTACCAGTATCTTAACATCTGCTTCTCATCATGGCAGCTGGCAGCTTCTCTCTGCCTCAGCCTTCCACTTCCCAGAATTCTCTTCTCTCCTTGTCCCACCTATACTTCCTGCCTGGCTACTGGCCAATCAGTGCTTTATTTATTAACCAATGAGAGCAACACATTTAACATACAGGACATCCCACAGAATTTCTTGCCTCCCATTTTTCCTTTTTCTCCTATTTAGCCTCTCAGCTTCCAGCATTTAAGTTGCTGGTAACTGAGTTTGATCTTTTACTCAACAAATATTTTCATTGTCCCCAAACATCTTTGTAGAAGATACAAGTATTTGAAAAATTATACTTTTGAAAATATTAAGTCTAAAATTATTGGGACATAGAGAAAGCCACATTTTCTTTCTCTGTGCTCTTTTTTGGTTGTTTTTTCTTTTTTATAAATTAAAAAAAAATTGCATACTAATCACAGATTCTCACCATCCCTTCTGCCTCTCCCCACAATTCACCCACCATTACCTCCTCCAATAAGGCAAAGTCTCCCATGGGGAGTCCACAGAGCCTGGTACATTCAGTAGAGGCAGGCCCAACCCTGCCCTCCCACCCGTGCCCCACATCACAGCTGTGCAAAGTATCCCACCATAGATAGTGGGCTCCAAAAAGCCACCTCATGCACCAGGGATGGATCTTGACCTGCTGCCAGAGGGGCCCTTAAGTAAATCAATTTACACATCTATTTCACTTGTGCAAAGGGCCTAGTCCAGTCCCATGGAGGCTCCACAGCTGTTGGTTCATGAGTTCCCACTAGTTTTGTTTGTTTGTCTCTGTAGGTTTCCCCATCATGATCTTGATGCCCCTTGGTCATAGAATCCCTCTTCTCTCTTTTCAACTGGACTCCTGGAGCTCAGCCTGGAACTTGGCTATGGATCTCTGTACCTACTTCCATCAGTTATGGATGAAGGCTCTATGATGACAGTTAGGGTACTCACTGATCTGATTACTGGGTAAGCCAGTTCAGGAACCCTCTCCATTATTGCTAGTAGTCAAATCTGGGGTCATCCTTGTGTATTCCTAGGAATCTGCACAGCACCTGGCCTCTCCACATCTCCATGACTTCTCCCTTCATCATGGTATTTCCCTCACTGCCACCCTACTCCCTCACCTAGTCCAGCTCGACCATCCTGTTCTTTCATTTTCTCATCCCCCATCCCTCATCCTCCATTGTCTCCCCTCATTCCCAGTTTACTCATGAAGATCTCATCTATTTCCCCTTCCTAGGGCAATCCATGCACCCCTCTTAGGGTCCTTCTTGTTTCCTAGCTTCTCTGAATTGTGGTTTGTACCCAGGTAATTCTTTGTGTTACATCTAGTACCTGCTTATGAGTGAGTACATACCATGTTTGTCCTTCTGAGTCTGGGTTACCTCATTCAGAATGATACTTTCTACTTCCATTCATTTTCCTGCAAATTTCATGATACATTGATTTTTACTGCTGAGTAGTAATCTATTGTGTATATACACCACATTTTCTTTTTCCATTCTTTGGTTGAGGGGCATCTAGGTTGTTTCCAGGTTCTGGATATAATGAATTATGCTGCTATGAATACAGTTGAGCATGTGTTCTGGTGGTGTGATTGAGCATTCCTTGGGTATAAGCTCAAGAGTGGTATACCTGGATCTTGAGGAAGATTGATTCCCAATTTTCTGAGAAACCACCATATTGATTTCCAAAGTGCCTGTATAAGTTTGCACTCATACCAACAGTGGAGGAGTGTTCCCCTAGTTCTATATCCTCTCCAACATAAGCTGTCATCAGTGTTTTTGATCTTAGCCATTCTGAAAGATGTAAGATAGTATCTTAGAGTCATTTTGATTTGCATTTCCCTGATGACTAAGGATGTTGAGCAATTCCTTAAATGTCTTTGGGTTATTTGAGATCTGTTGAAAATTCTCTGTTTAGTGCTATAGCTCATTTTTTAATTGGGTTGTTTGGTATTTTGATGTGTAGTTTCTTGAATTATTTTTTTATTTTGGAGATGAGCCCTCTGTCAGATGTGGGGTTGGTGAAGGTCTTTTTGAATCCTGTAGGCTGTCACTTTGTCTTATTTACTGTGTCCTTTTCCTTACAGAAGCTTCTCAGTTTTAGGAGGTCCCATTTACTAATTGTTGCTTTCATTGTCTGTGCTACTGGTGTTACATTTATGAAGTGGTCTCCTGTGCCATTGCATTCAAGACTACTTCCTTTTTATCTTCTATCAGGTTCAGTGTAACTGGATTTATGTCGAGGCCTTTGATCCACTTGGACTTGAGTTTTGTGCATGGTGATAAATATGGATCTATTTGCAATCTTCTACTTGTTGACATCCAGTTATACTAGCACCATTTGTTGAAGATGGTTTCTTTTTTCCAATGTTCAGTTTTGGCTTCTTTGTCAAAAATCAGGTGTTCATAGGTGTGTGGATTAATGTCAGGGACTTCAGTTTGATTTCATTAGTCCACTTGTCAGTTTTTATGTTAATACCAAGCTGTTTTATTATTATAGTTCTATAGTAGAGCTTGAGATCAGGGAAGGTGATGCCTCCAGAGGTTGCTTTATTGTACAGGATTGTTTCAGCTATCCTGGGTTTTTTGTTTTTCCATATGAAGTTGAGTATTGTTCTTTCCAGGTCTGTGTTGGGGTTTTGATGGGGATTGCATTGATCCTGTAGACTGCTTTTGGTAAGATTGCCATTTTTACTATGTTAATCCTACCTATCCATGAGCATGGGAGATCTTTTCATTTTCTGATATCTTCTTCAATTTCTTTCTTCAGAGACTTAAAGTTCTTGTAATACAGGAACTGAAGGTGTTTATCAGCTGTAAGAGATCCCTGGTAGAAGTTTTGGGGTCACTTATGTATACTATGTTATCATCTGCAAATAGTGAAAGTTTGACTTCTTCCTTTCCCATTTGTATCCCCTTGATCTCCTTTTGTTGTCTTATTGCTCTAGCTAGAACTTCAAGTACTATGTTAAATAAGTATGGGGAGAGTGGACACCCTTTACTTGTTCCTAATTTTAGTGGAATCACTTTGGGTAAATTGCTTTTATTATATTTAGGTATGTTCCTTGTAATTTTGATCCCTCAAAGACCTTTATTATGAAGGGGTATTGGATTTTTGTTGAAGGCTTTTTCAGCACCTGATGAGATGTTCATGTGTGTGTTGTTCTTTTTTTTCAGTTTGTTTATATGGTGTATTACATTGACAGATTTTAGTATGTTGAACCATCCTTGCATCTCTGGGATGAAGCCTACTTGGTTATGGTGGATAATTTTTTTAAATGTGTTCTTGGATTCTGTTTGCCTATATTTTATTGATTATTTTTGCATCAGTGTTCATGAGGAAGATTGGGTAACTATAGCCTCATAAAAAGGTTTTGGTAATGTTCCTTCTGCTTCTATTGTGTAGAACAATTTGAAGAGTATTTGTATTAGCTCTTCTTTGAAATTCTGATAGAATTCTGCACTGAAACCATCTGGTCCTTGGCTTTTTTTAGTTGGAAGACTTTTAATGACTGTTTCTATTCCCTTAGGGGTTATAGGTCTATTTAAATTATCTGGTCTTGATTTAATTTTGTTATGTGGTACCTATCCAGAAAAAAATGTCCATTTCTTTTAGATTTTCCAATTTTGTGGAGCACAGGTTTTTGAAGTATAACCTGATGATTCTCTGGATGTTCTCATTGCCTGTTGTTATATCTCCCTTTTTATTTCTGATTTTGTTAATTTGGATGTTTTCTCTCTGCCTTTTGGTTAGTTTTGATAAGGGCTTGTCTATCTTGTTGATTTTCTCAAAGAAACAACTAATTGTTTAATTGGTTTTTTATTGTTCTTTTTGTTTCTATTTTATTTATTTCAGCTCTCAATTTAAAAATTTCCTGGTGTCTATTCCTCCTAGGTGACTTTGCTTCTTTTTGTTCTAGAGCTTTCAGGTGTGCTATTAAGTCACTAGTGTGAGATTTCTCCAACTTCTTTGTGTGGACATTTAGTGCTATGAATTTTCCTTTTAGCACTGCTTTCATAGTGGCCCATAGGTTTGGGTGTGTTGTATAATTGATTTTCATTGAATTCTAGGAAGTGTTTAATTTCTTTCTTTCTTTTTTCCTTGACCCAATGATGATTCAGCTAAGCATTATTCAGTTTTCATGAGATTGTAGGCTTTCTGTAATTTTTTTTGTTGTTGAAATCTAACTTTAAGCCATGGTGGTCTGATACAATACAGGAGGTTATTTAATTTTTTTATCTGTTGAGATTTGCTTTGTGACTGAGTATGTGGTCAATGTTAGAGACAGTTTCATGGGGTGCTGAGAAGAAGGTATATTCTTTTGTGTTAGGGTGGAATATTCTGTAGATATCTTTGACTATTTAAGTAATAACATTTGTTAGAACCCTTATTTCTCTGTTAAGTTTCTGTCTTGCAGATCTGTCCATTAGTGAGAGTGTGGTGTTAAAGTCTCCCTTTACTATTGTGTGGGGTTTAATGTTTAATTTAACCTTTAGCAATGCTTCTTTTACAAATGTAGGTACCCTTTTATTTGGGGCATAAATGTTCAGAATTGAGACTTCATCTTGGTGGATTTTTCCTGTGATGAATATGTAATGTCCTTCCCAATCTCATTTGATTGATTTTAGTTTGAAGTCTATTTCATTAGATATTAGGATAGCTATACCAACTTGCTTCTTAAGTCCATGTGATTGGAATGTCTTTTCACAGCTCATTATTCTAAGGTAGTGTCTATCTTTGAAGTTGAGGTGTGTTTCCTATATGTAGCAGAAGGATGGATCCTCTTTTTGTTTTCTGTTAGCCTGTGTCTTTTTATAAGCAAATTGAGTCCATTGGCATTAAGGGATATTAATGACCAGTGATTGTTAATTCTTGTTATCTTTTGGTGGTAGTGTGTGTATTTCCCTTCTTTGGCATTTGCTACTGTGGTGTTATCTAATGCCTGTGTTTTCATGAGTTCATCTAATTTCCTTAGGTTGGAGTTTTCCTTTTAGTGCTTTCTATATGGTTGGATTTGTGGATAGGTATTTTTTAAATCTGTTTTTGTCTTAATCACCCTGTCTATGGTGATTGGAAGTTTTGCTGGGAATAATAGTCTGGGCTGGCATCTGTGGTCTCTTAGTGTCTGCATTATGTCTGCCCAGGACTTTCTGGCTTTCATATTTTTCATTGAGAAGTTGAGTGTTATTCTGTTGGGTCTGTCTTTATAAGTCACTTGGCCTTTTTCCTTTGCTTTTCTTAGTATTATTTTTTTATTCTGTATGTTTAGTGGTTTAATTATTATGTGGCAAGGGGACTTTTTTTTTTAATCTGTCTATTTGGTGTTCTGCAAGCTTCTTGTATTTTCATAGGTATTTCTTTAAGTTGGGAAAGTTTTGTTGATTATATTTTCTGTGCCTTTGAGCTGAAATTCTTCTTCTTCTGTCCCTATTATTCTTAGGTTTAGCCTTTTCATGCTGTCCCAGATTTCCTGGATGACTTGTGTTATAACTTTTTTGGCTTTAGTGTTTTCTTTGACTGATGAATCACTTTCCTCTATTGTATTGTCCATACCAGAGATTCTGTCTTCCATCTTTTGTATTCTGTTGGTTATGCTTGCATTTTTTCCTATTGGTTTACTCAGATTTTCTATTTCCAGCATTCCCTCAGTTTGTGTCTTCTTCATTGCTTCTATTTCAATTTTCAGGTCTTGAACTGTTTCCTCCACCTGTTTAATTGCTTTTTCTTGGTTTTTCTTTAAGGGATTTATTGATTTCTTCCATTTTTTTCATAATGAAGCATTTTTTTTAATTACAAATAACCATAAACACCCAGTGTTCAGTTTTTATGGACTTTTAGATACTTTTGTGTTAAGATGTTACAGAAGATTTTTCTAGCCACATGTAATTTTCTAAGACATCAGTGTTCTTTACATAATTACCATGTGTTCCATGCTTTTTTCCCCCTCAATTTCTTTAAGGGAAATTTTCATTTCCTTGTTAAAGGCCTCTATCATCTCCATAAAATTATTTTAAAGGTGGCTTTCTTCTGCTTCTTCTATGTTGTCATGTTCAGGTCTTGCTATTGCAGAACTGCTAGGTTCTGGTGGTGCAATATTGCTTTTTATGTTGTTGTATGGATTTTTGTGGGAGCTTGCCAGCAGGAGTCTCCCCTGCTGGCTGGCAACTGAGGCAGCCCTGTGTGCCATTTTTAATGAGAACAACAGCTCACATGCACTGATTGTTTACCATGTCCCAATGTCAGGTCCATGCAGGTATCCCTGTACACAGGTATGAGTGTGTGCATGTATATCCCTGGTACATCTGTGACTGTGTGTAGAAGTGGAATTTCATTTAATTTTAAAAACAGGTCTAATGGTTATCTGCTTTTTAAAGATGCTGAACAACACATCAGAGTGGTTAAGTAATTTCCTGCAATGTCACATGCCTGAGAGACAGATAAGCCAGGACTCAGAATCACATCAGTTACACAGTTCAGTTTTCTTTTGGATGCCACCATTGTATTCTTCCCTGGTGCTTTTCGTTTTGCCTTATGGCATGATTATCTGTGCTGTACTTGGATGACTGTCCTGAATCAAGAGGCTCTCTTTCTCTGAGGCTCTGCTCCCCTGTTCCCCGACTCCACACTTGCCTGTAACTTTGACAAATAGAGTGCAACTGAAGGGATGTCAGGGTACTTCTGGGCCTTGCCTCTAAAAAGACCAGCAGCCTCCCCTTTGATGTCAGGGAGCTCCAAGGCAGTGTGTAAGAAGTCCAAGTGCCCAGAGGCTGACTTCTGTGAAGACTCTCACAGGAACCATGTGCAAAGCCTTCTGTTGAAAATGCAAGCCGCTCACTAGTCCCCTTCTGCCCTAGTATTTAGTTGTTCAGGCTCATGCTGCTCAAAGCCCTTGCAGCTCAGGCTCCAGATTCCATATGGGGAAACAGGTTTCTCCTCTCTATAGTCTGCCTTCAGTATGACTAACAGAATCATGCAATAGACTATGAAAATTTCTCTGGACAAGAAAAGGATGAGAGGGCTTTCAGCAGCAAGTATTGTTCTATGGGTCCTGCACTTGCAAGGCCTCCAAAGTGTGAATCGACATCCATAGAGATAACCAGATCATCAACCTCTTTGAAACAATCTCTGTGAAAACAGGGATGGTTTCTTGATTATTTTCAGATTTCCAGTTTTTCTAGCATTAAGTAACTGGGGATCAATTGATTTTACTTGAAACAATGAACAATGGGATAAAGCAACTATGAAAACAAATATTCTGATCTTCTGGGTCTTCAGTTCTAGAGGAAATAGTGCTATAGGATTTCATATTTGCCTTACTAGGTTTCTATTTTGCTTTCATCTAGTCCTTGGTTGCTGAGCCACCCTTCTTCCATTTTGAAATGGTGAATGTTTATCCTGTGCCATTATATATTAGAACTATGTAACTTGTTTCTAATTGTGTGGGGGTTCACAGTTAAGAGATTACCCAAGTCTCAGAAAAGACTCTGCATTGACACTTTTGAACAGTTTTGGAACTGTTAAAGATAATTGTAACAGGAATCGCCTGAACGCTTAACCAACCAAATGCTTAACTAACTACATGCTTTACTCCTTAGTTCCTGGTCCTCACACCTTATATACCTATCTCTTTCTGCCCCCACTCCCTGGGATTAAAGGTTGGGTTTCTGGGATTAAAGGCGTAGGTCACCATGTTTAGCTGTTTCTAAAGTGGCTTTGAACTCAGAGATCTGACTAGCTTTGCCTCCCAAGTGCTGGGATTAAAGGCGTGCACCACCACCGCCCAACTTCTGTTATGGTTTACTCATCCCAATTTCTAGCCACCATTTTTTGGCTTTGTTCTAGGGGCTGTCTGTTCTCTGCCCCCAGATATGTTTATTTCGGGGAACACACAATATTTCAGGGAACACAATACCCACCACAGATAATGGGGACTTTTGAAGAAAATTTAATACTTTTACAATAAGAGATGGCCATAAGCTTATGGGGACATGGGTTAGTGGTTCTAGGCTTAGAAGTATGTTTAGAGCTGGGCAGTGGTGGTGCATGCCTTAGTATGTTTAGATATCAAGTTGATAAGGAGGCGACATGTGATAGTTTAGTTGCTTCTTCCTTCCTTCCTTCCTTTCTTTCTCTCTTTCTTTGGTTTTTCAAGCAGACTTTTACTGTGCAGCCATATGTGTCCTGGAATTCACTCTGTAAACCAGGCTGGCCTCTAACTCACAGAGATCTATGTGTTTCTGCCTTCCAAGTGCTGGGATTAAGCATGTGCACCACCACCATTACCCCTCTGTGATAGTTTATATTTATTTCCAACTCAAAAAGTTCTGGAATCTCCTTAGACACAAATCTTTGGCATTCTTCTAGAGTGTCTCTGGATTAGGTAAATTCAAATTAGTTGACCCACCAAAAATATAGTAGTAGTATTGATTGGACTGGGTCTTGTACAGAATTAAAATGAGAAAGCTACTTGAGCATGAGTATTCATCTCTCGTTTTCTGCCTCAAGACTGCACATGCATTGTGACTGGCATCCATGCTCCCAACAGGACACCTTCCCCACCATGATGGAATGCAACCACAGTGCATGAGCCCAAACAAACCCTTCATTCTTGAGTTGTTGTGGTCAGCGCTATTGTTGCAGCAATGTGGATCATAACCAACACAGTCATTAAATTTCTAAAAGAATCTTTCTTCAAGTAGTGAACAGTGTCTACTAAAAATATGTGGATCAGTTTCCGGCCATTCGGCGGGCCCTGCGGGAAGGCTTCCCTGTTCCAAGACTGCAGATAGATCCTGCAGTCTCCACACTCTGCCCTCAAACCCATTTGCCTGAGACCCAAGCCACTTCCTGAGAATCAGAGACCAGCCCCCAGCTTCCATCCTGCCCTGGAACTCCCACTTGGACCAGAGGTGAGTGCCTGGGGTCACACCCAGAAAGGCCTGCACCTGGGTCACAGCCCAGAGCACCAGCCACTCTGGGGAAGACCTGCCCAACTGGGCCCCAGGTTCTGGCCATAGGGCAGGACCCCGCATCCCCACTGGGAAGGTTACCCCTCTCCAAGACCCTCTGGTGAACCCTACAACCTCCACGCCCTGCCCCCACACCCATCTGCTGGAGACCCCAGCAGCTTCCGGAGACTTAGAAACCAGCCCCCACCTTCAATCCTGCCTCAGAACTCACATCTGGACCAGAGGTGAGTTCCTGGGGTTGTAGTCAGAGAGGCAACCACCTCTGGGTCCCACCCCTGGGCACCAGCCATCCCGGGAGGAGCTGCCCAAATTGGCCCCAGTATCTGACCATTCCTCAGGCCCTGCTGGAAGGCTCCTCTTTTCCAAGACTGCAGGCAGACCCTACAGTCTCCACACCTTGCCCCCACACCCATTTGCCCAAGACCCCAGCCACTTCCTGAGACTCAGAGACCAGGCCCTAGCTCCCATCCACCCTGGAACTCCCATCTGGACCAGAGAGCCCCCCCAGCAACTATCCGCCCCAGAACTCCCATCTGGACCAGAGCTTTCATCCTCTACTGGAACTCCCATCTGGACAAGAGGAGTTCCCATATGGACAAGATAAGAGACCCCAGGGACTTCCTGAGACTCAGAGTCCAGCCCCCGAGCTCCTATCCAGCCAGCACTCTCATCTGGACCAGAGCTCCCATCTGGCCCAGAGCTTCCATCTGGACCAGAGAGAGGCTCCCTAAATCTGTCAGCTCTGTCTGGACCAAGTACAACATAAGACCAAGAACGAACCCACAAGGAGATGGGCAGACGTCAAGGCAGAAGTAAATACAACAAAATAAAGAGCAATACAGCATCACCAGAACCTAGCCCTTCTCCAACAGCTAGACCTGACCATCATGGAATGGGAGAAGAAGAAAACAACCTTATAAGTAACATCATGAAGAGGCTAGAGCCTTATATAGAAGAAATCAAAAATAAAGTGGAGGAACAGACAAACAAAAAATGGGAAGAATGCTATAAAAAACTAGAGGAAAGGACAAATAAAGCAGAAGAAAACAACAAGTCTCTGAAAGAAAATCATGAAAAAGCAAGGGAAACAGTTCAACACCTGAAGAGGGAAATAGAAAAAATGAAGAAGACACTAGCAGAAGGAATGCTGGAAATAGAAAATCTGAGTAAACAAACAGGAACTTTAGAGGCAAGTATAACCAACAGAATGCAAGAGATGGAAGAGAGGATCTCTGGTGTTGAAGATACGGTAGAAGAAATAGATTCATCAGTCAAAGAAAACACTAAAACCAACAAAGTCATGACCCAAAATGTCCAAGAAATTTGGGACACCATAAAAAGACCAAACCTACGAATAATAGAGATAAAGGAAGGAGGAGAATACCAACTCAAAGGCACAGAAAATATATTTAACAAGATCATAGAAGAAAATTTTCCCAACTTAAAGAAGGAAATGCCTATGAAGATACAAGAAGCCTATAGAACACCAAACAGACTAGACTCCCCCAAAAAAGTCCCCTCGCCACATAATAATTAAACAACTAAATGTACAGAATAAAGAAAGAATATTAAGGGCAGCAAAGGAAAAAGGCCAAGTGACTTATAAAGGCAAACCCATCAGAATAACACCCGATTTCTCAATGGAGACTTTGAAAGCCAGAAGGACCTGGACAGATATAATGCAGACACTAAGAGACCATGGATGCCAGCCTAGACTAACATACCCAGCAAAACTTTCAATCATCATAGATGGAGTGATCAAGACCTTCCAAGACAAAACCAGATTTAAACAATACTTATTCACAAACCCAGCTCTACAGAAAGCACTAGAAGAAATATTCCAACCTAAGGAAGGCAAATACACCCATGAAAACACAGGCAATAGATAACACCACAGTAGTAAACCCCAAAGAAGAGAAGTACACACACACTACCACCAAAAAATAAAAATAACAACAGGAACAAGCAATCACTGGTCATTAATATCCCTTAATATCAATGGACTTAATTCGCCTATAAAAAGACACAGACTAACAGAATGGATACGGAAACAGGACCCATCTTTCTGCTGCATACAAGAAACACATCTCAAATTCAAAGACAGATACCTCCTAATAATAAAAGCCTGGGAAAAGACTTTCCAATCAAATGGTCTTAAGAAGCAAGCTGGTGTAGCCATCCTAATATCCAGCAAAATAGACTTCAAACTAAAATCAATCAAAAGAGATGATGAAGGACATTACATACCCATCACAGCAAAGATCCACCAAGATGAAGTCTCAATTCTGAACATTTATGCCCCAAACACAAGGGCACCCACATATGTAAAAGAAACATTACTAAAGCTTAAATTACATATAAAACCCCACACATTAATAGTGGGAGACTTCAACACCCCACTTTCACCTCTGGACAGATCGGCCAAATTGAAACTTAACAGAGAAATAATGGACTTAACTGATGTTATGGCTCAAATGGACTTAATCGATATCTACAGAACATTCCACCCAAACAAAAAAGAATATACCTTCTTCTCAGCACCCCATAGAACCTTCTCTAAAGTCGACCACATACTTGGCCACAAAGCAAATCTCAACAGATACAAAGCATTTGGAATAACTTCCTGGGTTCTATCAGACCACCGTGGTTTAAAGTTAGATTTCAACAACAGAAAAAAAAAAAACTACAGAAATCCTACAATCTCATGGAAACTGAATAATACTCAACTGAATCACCAATGGGTTAAGGAAGAAATAAGAAAGAAATTAAAGACTTCCTAGAGATCAATGAAAATGAAAACACCACATACCCAAACTTATGGGATACTATGAAAGCAGTGCTAAGAGGGAAATTCATAGCACTGAATGCCCACATAAAGAAGTTGGAGAAATCTCTTGCTAGTGACTTGACAGCACACCTGAAAGCCCTTGAACAGGAAGAAGCAAAGTCTCCCAGGAGGAACAGATGCCAGGAAATTTTCAAATTGAGAGCTGAAATCAATAGAATAGAAATAAAGAGAACAATACAAAGGATTAATGAAACAAAGAGTTGGTTCTTTGAGAAGATCAACAATATAGACAAGCCCTTATCCAAACTAACCAAAAGATAGAGAGAGAGCATCCCAATTAACAAAATCAGAAATGAAAAGGGGGACATAACAACAGACAATGAGGAAATCCAGAGAATCATCAGGTCATACTTCAATAATATCTACTCCACAAAACTGGAAAATCTAAAAGAAACAGATAATTTTCTGGATAGGCACCACATACCTAAGTTAAATCAAGACCAGATAAACCATTTAAATAGTCCAATAACCCCTAAGGAAATAGAATCAGTCATTAAAAGTCTCCCAACCAAAAAAAGCCCAGGACCAGATGGTTTCACTGCAGAATGCTACCAGATCTTCAAAGAAGACTTAATACCAATACTCTTTAAATTGTTCCACACAATAGAAGAAGAATCTATATTACCAAACTCCTTCTATGAGGCTGTTCAGGCTGCCAGCTGTCTCTGTCTACCCTGCAAGACTCCCGAAAGTTGCTTACATCCTTTCCCCAGTTCTCAGATAATATTATATCCTTCTGAGGTCTTTGATGTGGTTGAAGACTAGATAGTTATAATTTCCTCAGTTATGATAAAAGATAAATTAGATATAAAACCTTAGACTCACAAATATAAGATAGATAGGATATCTTCTTTAATATTGTAACTGTAATTCTTGCTTGATAATTGTTTTGTTATATGTAATTGCCCTATGTAAAAGTTAAAACCTTCCTTAAAAAAAAAGAAAAGGGGAAGTGCTGTGGATATCACTCTGTGTAAATAAAGTTCTGATTGGCCAGTGGCCAGGCAGGAAGTATAGGCGGGACAAGAAAGAAGAGAATTCTGGGAAGTAGAAGGTTGGAGGAGACACCGCCAGCCGCCACCATGGGAAGCAACATGTAAAGACACTGGTAAGCCACATGCCATGTGGCAAAATATAGATTAACAGAAATGGGTTAATTTAAGATAGAAAAGGTAGATAACAAGCAGCCTGCCAAGGCCATACAGTTTATAAGCAATATAAGTTTCTATGTGCTTTCTTGGTTGGGTCTGAGCGACTATGGGACTGGCGGGTAAGAGAGATTTGTCCTGACTGGGCCAGGCAGGAAAACTCTAACTACAAATACCCTGATTCCTAAACCAAGCAAAGATGCAACAAAGAAAGAGAACTACAGACTGATCTCCCTCATGAACATTGATGCAAAAATACTCAATAAAATACTAGCAAACAGACTCCAAGTACACATAAAAACAATTATCCACCATGATCAAGTAGGCTTCATCCAGGGATGCAAGGGTGGTTCAACATATGAAAGTCCGTCAATGTAATACACCATATAAACAAACTCAAAGAAAAAAAACCCACTTGATCATGTCACTAGATGCAGAAAAGGTATTTGACAAAATCCAACACCTCTTCATGATAAAGGTCTTGGAGCGATCAGGAATACAGGGAACATACCTAAACATAATAAAGGCAATCTACAGTAAGCCAACAGCCAACATCAAATTAAATGGAGAGAAACTCAAAGCAATACCACTAAAATCAGGAACAAGGCAAGGCTTTCCCCTCTCCCCCTCCTTATTCAATATAGTACTTGAAGTTCTAGCCAGAGCTATAAGACAACACAAAGAGATTAAGGGGATACAAATGGGAAAGGAAGAACTCAAGCTTTCCCTATTTGCAGATGACATGATAGTATACATGAGTGACCCCAAAAATACAACCAAGGAACTGATATAGCTAATAAAAATCCTTCAGCAACATAGCAGGATACAAGATCAACTCAAAAAAGAAAAAGAAAAAGAAATCAGTAGCCCTCATATATACAATAGACAAACAGGCTAAGAAGGAAATCAGAGATACATAACCCTTTACAATAGCCACAAATGAGATAAAATACCTTGGGGTTACTCTAACTAAACATGTAAAGGACCTATATGACAAGAACTTTAAGTCCCTGAAAAAAGAAATTGAAGAAGTTGTCAGAAAATGCAAAGATCTCCCATGCTCATGGATAGGCAGGATTAACATAGTAAAAATGATGATCTTACCAAAAGCTATCTACAGATTCAACGCAATCCCCATCAAATTACCAACACAATTCTTCACAGATCTGGGAAGAATAATACTCAACTTCATATGGAAAAACAAAAAAACTCAGGATAACTTGGTACTGGCATAAAAACCAATGTGTGGACCAATGGAATCGAATTGAAGACCCTGACATTAATCCACACATATAAACATAATTTTTGTCAAAGAAGCCAAAAATGTACAACGGAAAAAAGAAATCATCTTCAACAAATGGTACTGGCATAACTGGATGTCAATGTGTAGAAGGCTGCAAATAGATCCATATCTGTCACCATGCACAAAACTTAAGTCCAAGTGGATCAAAGACCTCAACATAAATTCAGTTACTCTGAAACTGATAGAAGAGAAAGTAGGAAGTACTCTTGAATGCATTGGCACCAGAGATCACTTTTTACATATAACACCAGTAGCACAGTGACAAATAATCAATCAATGGGACCTGTTGAAACTGAGAAGCTTTTGCAGAGCAAACAACATGGTCAACAAGCCAAAGAAACAGCCTACAGAATGGGAAAAGGTCTTCCCCAACACCACATCTGACAGAGGGCTAATATCCAGAATATATAAAGAATTCAAGGCATCAAAATGCCCAACAGTCCAATTAAGAAATGGGCTATAGAACTAAACAGAGAATTCTCAACAGAGGAAGTTCAAATGGCTGAAAGACATTTAAGGAAGTGCTCAACATCCCTAATTATCTGGGAAATGCAAATCAAAACAACTCTGAGATACCACCTTACACCTGTCGGAATGCCTAAGATCAAAAACACAGAAGACAACTTATGCTGGAGAGAATGTGGAGCAAGGGGAACTCTCCTCCACTGCTGGTGGGAATGCAAGCTTGTACAGCCACTTTGGAAATCAATATAGTGCTTCCTTAGAAAACTGGGAATCCATCTCCCCCAAGACCCATCTGTAGCACTCTTGGGCATGTACCCAAGGAATACTCAATCATAGCACAAGGGCATTTGCTCAGCTATGTTTATATCAGCATTGTTTGTAATAGCCAGAACCTGGAAACAACCTAGATGCCCTTCAACTGAAGAATGGATAAAGAAAATATGGTACATATACACAGTGGAGTACTACTCAGCAGAGGAAATCAATGACATCATGGGGATTACAGGCAAATGGATGGATCTAGAAAAAATCATCCTGAGTGAGGTATCCCAGATTCAGAAGGACAAACATGGTATGTACTCACACATAGGAGGATACTAGATATAAAACAAAGATGACTAGACTGCCACACAAATCCAGGGAGGCTACCTAGAAAACGGGACCCTAGGAAAGACACAGGGATCACCAAATGACAGAGAAATGGATGAGATCTACATGAACAACCTGGATGACAGTGGGAGTAATGAAGGGCATGGTTTGAGGGAAAGAAAGCTTAGGGGAGCAGGAGATCCCAGCTGGATCAAGAACAGAAAGGGAGAACAAGGAATAACAGACCATGATAAGTGAAGACCACATGAGAACAGGAATAGGCAGAGTGCTCGAGAGGTCCCCTGAGATCCACAGTGATACATCCTTTGTAGACATCTGGCAGTGGTCGAGAGAAAGTCTGATCTGACCTAGTCTGGTGATCAGATGGTCAAACACCCTAACGGTCGGGCTGGAACCCTCATCCAATAACTGATGGAGGTGGATGCAGAGATCCTCAGCCAGGCCCCAGGTGGAGCTCCAGGAGTCCAATTGTCGAGAAAGAGGAGGGACTGTAAGAGCGTGAATTATTGAGACCAAGATTGGAAAAAGCACAGGGACAAATAGCCAAACGAATGGAAGCACATGAATTATGAACCAAAGGCTGTGGAGCCCCCAGCTGGATCAGGCCCTCTGGATAAGTGAGACAATTGGATAGCTTGAACTGTTTGGGAGGCATCCAGGCTGTGGGACTAGGACCTGTCCTTAGTGCATGAGCTGGCTGTTTAGAACCTTGGGCTTACACAGGGACTGGACCTGCCTATACTGAATCTACCAGGTTTAAATGAATCCCCAAGGGAGTCTTGGCCCTGGAGGAGATGGGAATGGAGGGGAGGTGATGGGGGAATGTGGGGATGGGGGTTGGAGGGGGGAGGACAGGGTAACCCATGGCTGATGTATAAAATTAAAACAAATAATAATAATAATAATAATAATAATAATAATAACTATAATAAAACACAAATATACTAAAAAATGTAAAAAATGTGCATCATATTTTTTCATAATACAAAAAGGACAAATTAGCCAGAAATTGCCTTCAAGTTCTATATAAATGTAATTGAGAGAAATGTTATAAGAGAAAAGACTCTCCCAGTGTGAATACTATTCCTAGGAAGAAGCATGCATTTGTAGAAGTTATTCTTTTTCTAGTTCATTCTCTTTCTCTAACTCTCCCTTTCTTCTCCCCTCTCTCCTCTTCTCTTTCCCTCCTGCACCTCTCTATGTTCTATCACTATTTAAGTTCATGAACTGAAATATTACTGAGCTAGAACTGCCTGCTTTTCATACTTTAATCACCCACTCTAGGAAAATAAACTGTACTAAATTGTTATAATGTATATAATGGTAACACACACACACATACACACACACACACACACACACACACACACACACGACACAAACAGATATAAACCAAATGAATTTCAAAAATACATTCTCAAACTCTTGTGTCTAGAATTATTATTGGTAACAACAACTGTGATTAAGACTTTGCTTTCTCATGAATGTTTCTGGAAAGATATTGATTCATTAGGAGGATGTAATGGCAGTAACCATGCCATTCTTGTTTGAACAGCAATCTGGATTGCATAGTGAGAGATGTGGCACATTAAAAATAAAGGCATCAGATATGTTGTCTTTGCATTAAAATGGAAATGGAGTCTGTTCATATCATTCCATTATGCCTGACAGTGCTGAATAGTTTATATATATTAATAGACACCCATAATGCTACCTCCCTTTAAAATATTGTAACTGGCTGAAGTACAAATTGTTAGTGGGGGTACAAAACTACTGTGTTCTGATTCAGTGGCAGAAAGTGACCTTGATGGGTTGACACAGTTAAGAAAATTAATGATTCTAATTCAACACATTTGAAGAATTAAGTCAGAGACTAAACAGGGATGTTAGAATGAATGACCATATTTTTGCTATAAAAATACCAGGAATTGAATGCCTGTGTGCTGTCTACTGTTTGTTTAATTGGTTAGTTTCTGGCTGTAAAGAGAACACTGGGCTCATCCTAATTGATTAAGTACCTTGTTTCCCCATATCCCTTAATTTCGAATTCAAGGCTTGTATGTAATCCATTTGACAGTTGTATTTGTTTTTTTCTGCAATGCAACATTGCTGACTAGGAATCAGTTTACTCTTTCATGTCTGAAAGCTCTGATAAATTGAGGAGCTTAGGCAGACAGCTCTTTTATCCAAGGGCCCTTACTGGGCTGGTGACATTGCTGAAACCTGCCTAGACTCAAAAAGACTCTGAGAGGGATAAAAGTCCTGCAGGAAGGAAGAAACAAGGGGATTGTTTTTCAGTGACCTCAAGAACACACACACACACACACACACACACACACACACACACACACGCACGCACACACACACACACAGAGAGAGAGAGAGAGAGAGAGAGAGAGAGAGAGAGAGAGAGAGAGAGAGAGAGAGAGAGAGAGATAGAAAGTTGGTGCCAAAATAAGAGAATCAGAATAGGCTGGCTTGGCTTTGGCTGGTGAAAGGATGGTGAATTGAAGAAATGATCAAAAGTGACATTGTGGGCCAGCTAAAATATATCAAAGGAGGTTGTGCTGCAATCCGTCAAAGACTCCTCTATCCACTGAGGTTGCATCTCTGCAAATGTTTACTGAGTGAGTCTGTAGACACTGGAGTCGGGTGTGTGGCAAATGCAGGTACTGCCCTATCCAGTTTTGTCTTTTGCTTGCTGTTCTGTTTGCCTCTGGACTTGACTTTCTTCTTACCCCTTTACTTCCCCTTCTCCTGTATTCACACAGATGAAATACTGTTAGGGATATCATGGGGTAGGAGGGCTCAAAGATACCTGAGACACAATTTCCTGCCTTCAAGAAGTCTCCATTCAAAGCAAGACAGGAGTAGAACTTGGGAACTTTATCTACACTTGCTGTGTTATTTGAAATGATATTCTGATAAAATTTCAGGAAAGCAATGAGGTGGCAATGGCCTTGTTACTTTAATTAATGAGCTGTGATGTTTTTATTATTGTCAAAGGATATCTATTACATCTGATTTATCCTATTTTTAGAGTGTCAGATAATTAGAAGACTTACTAATTTACAGTTCCAATGGCTGATAAGCCTTCCCTTTCTGAGAAGTGCCTTGAGCATCCTGTCTCTACTAGCATTAGCTACATCACATCATTGACTTTGCTTTTCAAATGTGGTGTGATTTTGACAAAACATGGTATGGTCTTTGGGATCAGTCTGTAATGCTCTCAAGATCCACATCAGTAGAAATACCTGGCTTTGTGTAATGGTTGTTCCATTCAGGTTTCTAGAAGAAGAATGCCTGGGGAGGTTTTTCTGTTTTTGGATGAAAGAGAAGAGCATTTTGCAGCCATAAAGCAAAGGTATTTCTAGTTCAAGCTGTCATGTTAATTGGGTTTGTTTTGCTTTTCCTTTCTAAATGCTCTGAGTAATTAATCATCAGAGGGTCCAGTGGTCTCTTTTATCTGTCCTGTACCAAGACACATCAATCTGTGAAAGAATATGTTAGTGGCAGGTGCTCATGGTCATTGGTCACTTCTGATTTTTTTGAAGTTACAGAGATACCCAAGTGCTTATAGAAATGGTCCTAATACTGCTGTTGTATAGGTACAGTCAGTATGGATGCTTCTTCCATGGATGACTCATTACTACATACATGAATCATTTTTGCTGTATGTACAGCCAATTGTTTTGCCAGGTTAGGCTCCATTGTGCCTTTCTGTAGCACCATCTTGATCACTTCTGGAATCCATGGTGATACTGTTAGCATAGTATTAAATAGTGTGGTATCACAACCCAGGTTTCATGGTTGGAATCTTTATTATTGTTGAAAATATATTCTTCTATCATACAATACATCCTGATCACAATTTCTTCTCATTCTGATCCTCCCAGCTCTACCCCCACGTCCTCATTTCCTCAGATCCACTCCCACTCTGTTTCCTCTTCAGAAAAGAGCAGGCCACCAAGAGACGATGGCCAAACTGGACAAACCAAGATACAATAAGACCAGGTTGAAAGCCCTCATGTCAAGGCTGGACAAGGCAACCCAACAGGAGGAAAAATGTCCCAAGAGCAGGCAAAAAAGTCAAGGATACACCTACTCCCATTGTTGGGAGTCTCACAAAAGCACCAAGCTAACAGCCATAAAATATATTCAGAGGAGCTGGTGGAGACTCATGCAGGCCCGCTACTTGCCTCTTCAGTCTCTGTGAACATATACGTGTCCTGCTTAGTTGATTCAGGGGGCTGTGTTCTCCTGCTGTCTTCCATCCCCTCTGACTCCTATATTCTTTCCTCCCCCTCTTCCATAGAGTTCCTCAATCTCTGAGGGGATGGACCAGATGGAGACCTCTGCATAATGTTTGTTTGTGAGTCTCTACACCCATTCCTGTCTATTGCCTGAGGAAGTCTCTCTAACAATGACTGGATAAGGCACTGATTTATGAATGTAGCAGAATATCATTAGGAATAACTTTGTTGATTTTTTTTGGCCATTTCTGTTTGGTTCTACCCTAGGTCTCTGGGCTATCCAGACACTAGTTCCTGGTTATCCAGGCAGTGTAGGGCAAAGATCCACCAAGGCTACTCTGGTAGCATCCTGTGGACACACATTTGCCATCCTTATTCACCACCCTTTACCCTTTCTGATCTTCCTGCACTTCTTTTTAGTTGGCTGAGTTCCTTCTCTTTATCAGAGCAATATCAGTTACTAGAGCAGAGCCTGGAACAGGGTAGGTGATCAGAGGTTAAATGGAATGTCCCTCTTCCTGGACAGTGACAGGATTCACAGTGGGAAGCAGAAGGGACAGGCTCATATTCCTTCTTGAATGATCAATGTTGACTTAAAGATATTTTTGTTGTTTGAGATTAGGACTATTATCTCCTCCAGCATATAAAATGCCCCATCACTTCCCAAACTACATTTTCCCTGCAGGTTTTTTTTTTTAATGCTATAGAATCTTATCCCATCACTGAATGAGCATGGGATGTTTAAAATGGTCTAATAATTTTGAAATGAACAGAATTGAAATTATAGTAGCATTATCATATTCTTACTACCTTGGTTTTGTTGTATGTACACAACATACAACAGGGTATATACAGGGCCTTTCTGACTAACTAGAAAGCTGAGAGGACAGATGCTTCACCAATTTTGTCCACATGTTTGTTTATGGGAAGTTCTTGGAGGTGACAGTGTAACTATCATTAATTCCTCACTGTACATGAAATTATTTTAAAGAGGAACTTTCCCCAACTAAGTGTTGCATTTCCAAAAAAATAAAGGATGGAACAAATTTGAACATCATTTTTTTTCTTGCAGTAGGAAAATGAAAGCATAATTCGTTGACCACCATCTGAGTCAAATGTGTGACTATTAGCTTTGAGGAGTGAAGAGACAATCCAAAAAAAAAAATAGGAGAAAATGATTACAAACTTTGTATCTGCATCAAGGTTAATATCTAGAAGACATAAACACATAAACTCAAGAGGGGCAATTATGTAATGGACAGAGAGGCACAGGATGTTCATCACCACTAGGAATTAAGAAAATACAAATGAGAGCAGCAATGAGAATTCTCCCCACATGGCTGTTGTGGTGAATTTTACAAGGAATTAATACAACAGGTATTGGAGTGGGTGCAGATAATGGGGACTTTTGTACATTTTTGATGGGCATGTACATTATTACAGCCATTCTGAAAAGTTATATGGAGGCTCCATAAAAAGTCTATCCAGTGACCTCATTTCTGGATATTTATCCAAAGGAATAGTACCCAGCAATCAAAGGGATTTCTGTTTCCATATATGTTGCAGGTATAGTTAATTCATGGAAATAGCCAAGGGTCCCAAAGCAGATGAATTTTTATGGAGAAAAATATGACATGCATACACAGTAGATACTGTCCAGCCTAGAAACAGGCTATTGTTTGTGACATTGTGGATAGGTCTGAGCACTAGCCCCAGATAAAGAAGCAGCCATGCCACAAGGGTGTAGGGAAGTTTCAGTAACCCTGGAACTTTCCACACTGGCTGAGTAATTAGGGTTGGGCTGCAATCTTTTTTGTCATCTACCACTTGTGTTTGTCTATTTCTCAACAGATCATATGTGGTTTCTTCTCCATATTTCACGTCCCATATTTTGATGGCTTTTTAGGTGCTTGGATGTGTGACACTGACGAGTCCATAGGCATGTTTCAAGATTTTTTACTCTAACTTTTTTGTCTGGATAAGGGTTGCCAGGCTGGCAGATATTACCAAGTTCTGGGCATTTCCTGTTCCTCTATGCTTCAAGGAGCCTTTGAAAAATCTACCATGATTTTTTTATTTCTCATAATATCCACTGGTGAGCACACCAGTCTCTGGTGGATAGATTCAAGCTCACAGTTGCCCAGAGAATTCTAATTAATCTCAGTGACTCACAGAACAAAAACGTAGGAATGTTGCACAGGAGTGAAGGAGGGTTGACAGAGGCAGCAGGGAGGTAAGAGGGAGTAAGGGTGATCAGACTACATTATACACATGTATGAAACTGTCAAGGAACAAATTTAATAACAGAAACACGAAATGTGAAGAAGGAAATTTAGGAAGCATGTAAATCATCCTATTAGTGAGGTAGCTGAGTGATCTTTAAAGACTTTCCTCATTTTTTTAAAGCCCTGGTGTGCTGTATAGACTGTAAGTAATATCTCAGTGTAGTTTTCAATGCATAATGCAAAGTTGTTCAGGTGACTAGATCATGTGCTAGCTCACACAGTCTGCATCCCGATTCTTCAAGTACACTTACTTTCTTCTTCTATCTACTTAAGATGTGTGAATTGGAGGTCTTCCCAACTCTCTTTTTTTGGGGTGGAGGGGCTGTCCAAGCTAAATGTCCAAGCATCCAGGCAAGAAGGGTGCTGGTTAAATGTAAAGATTAGGAGCATCACAGAGATGAAAACTATACTGGTTCTGTTATTTATGAGTGAACTATTAACAATGGTCAAGAGACATTTAATGAATTGGAATTTGAGTTCTGAGACCCTGGGGTCTTATTTCACATCTCTTGTTTAGGAGGAGAAAGTGTTCTGAGCTCTTTTGTCTTGCTACAGCAGTGCTACAACAAAGCAATTTTAGTGGAAAAAATGGATTTGAAGCACAGTTTCATTTTGAGTTTTGTAGAACTTGTCAGTCAGGGGAAAAGAATTGCCTTGAAGAAAATGTGTTTTCTTCTCTGTTTACAGACTATAATCTCAGGGCTGATGTTATGGGAACAATTGCCAGCATGCCTCTTTACCTTCTAATAGGAGTAAAAACACTCATTCTCAATTTTTGTTTTACTCTTGTGCCTTTAAACTTGATTAAAAGCCAGCAGGTTGCTGGGCTTCTAAGTGAGTATATGTTGTTGTTGGGTCTTTGATAATGTTCCCTGTGCTCCATAAACCAAGTAATCAGATTTAGCTTGTACTTGCTATGTCAAAGTTCCAGAGAGCTTACTCATTAAAGGAGAGAGAGGGAGAGAGATGGAGAAAGAGAGAGAGAGAGAGAGAGAGAGAGAGAGAGAGAGAGAGAGAGAGAGAGAACAGCAATGGCTGTAATTACAGTATTCTTTTAAAAGTAATTTGGAAATTAATTTTTAGTCACTTGTGCTATATTTCTGACCTGTGTTTCTGTGATTTCCTGACTGTCATGGTCTCAGAGATTATGTCATAATATATTAACCAAAGTTGTATCTACATCCATGTTTTTATTACCTGGCCTTATTGAGGGCTTGTTGAAGTTACTTTCCCATGACAGTTTAAAACATAATTTACTGCAAGGAGAGTTTCCTTTCAATCATAGGTTTCTTGATAGGCACATCTCATAGGAAGAAATATTTTTTTAACATATTTTAATTAAAATTTTTATTTTATTATTCCATGTGTATGGGTGTTATGGCTACATGTGTTTAAATGTACCATGTGTATATATAGTGCTCATGAAAGCCAGAGGAAGACATTGGATCCCTTGAAACTAGAGTTACAGATGGTTGTAAGCCACCAAGTAGACTCTAGGACTCAAATCCAGGTTCTCTAGAAGAATAGCCAGTGATCTTAACTGATGAGCCATCTCTGCAACCCTTTCAAACATTTTCAACATACAATCTATTTTAGTTTATTGGGGGGGGAAGCTTGTATATTAGAGGGATTCTATTGCTGAGCGATTAGTGGTTTATGGTATTGTGGGAGTGACTAAGAATCAGGGTTTTTTTTCAGCCAAAGTTCAGCTTCCACTCAGGGACTGTTCCGTGCATTATAGGATGTGTAGTTACATCTTGGAGTTTAGTTATTAGTTGACAGTAGCCCCTTTCTCACCATTCCCACTGTGATAATCAGAATTCTTTGCAGAGATTGTCACATGTTCCATGGGATGGAGCATGAGAGGCTCAGAAACATGGTTTTGGATCATACTTTTATCTACATTTTATTTTGTTTTATTGTCTGCCCCACTTGATTTTGCGTGTATGTTTCTATGATACAGACAGTCAAATTCTGCTTAGTTTTTATAAAGAAACATTTTTCTTAGTAAAACTGAGCCTACAGAAAATGCAGGAAATCAGAGTTTATGAGTATTCATCCAGAAATGGGATGATTGTATCACTGTCCTTCCCCACAGGGATCAGGGAACATCATGGAAAAGGGATAGAATGATCTTAAGGGCAAGAGATCAGAGAAGACACAGGCATGACAGTGTCTTCTGGTCATGACAAGACATGACAGCAGTTATTGTTGCCTGCACAAGATCAAGCCAGTCAATATTCCAGCAGAAGATGTGTGTGTTGAGGGGAGAGGGGGATTGTGAGATTATGAGCTCCCACCCCTTGTTGGGGACCTATGGAGCATTGATGATTACTAGATGGTGGAGACATAGTTTTCTTTAAGAGTGTGGCCCCTGATAGGTCTGATGTGCTTCAATGTATGACTACACCCATACAAGGTACAAAGTTGTCTCAGTACAATATTAAAAGAAAAGAGAATATGAAATTGATATGGTGTGAATCTTGGAGGAGTGGGAGAGGTGAATATTAAAATATATTGCATAAATGCATGAAATTCTTAAGGAATCAACAAAAATATTGCATAGAAATATTCTTTATAGATATATTCTTTATAGATATTATTCTTAGTTGGATTTCTTTTTCTTGCCTTCCATCACTTCATGAGTGTGGAAGCTCTTCACAAAATATTCACCTTAATTTTTAGCAAATCAACTCCTTTTCATATTCAAAATGCATATGAATATATTTAAAACAGTTATCTTGTCAAAATAGAGGGTAAAGCTGACATAAGCCAGTGTGAGATACACAGTCATAGTGAGACTGGGATGTAGTTCAGCAGTAAGTACTGGCCTCACATGCTTCAAATTCTGGGTTCATGGTCCAGTATAGAAAACAAAGCAAGAGCCCCATGGCTTCTGATGGGAGGGGAATCTTTGGGTCTGGTATGTGACATCTGTGGACAACAAACATCTGCAACTCTGATGACTATTTGAGAGCTGCAGCATCTTTGTTTTGTCCTAATTGAATCAGGTTCCCCTGGTGATTGCCATGCATGTGAGAATTTGATGATACTGCAATTGTGAATAGCTCACTAGCTTTGAGAATCCATCAAATTACAGCCATGAGAACGGAGAACATACATTTTTTTTCCTCAAAGAAATAATTGCTAACATCAACTACTCAGGAAACCATTTAATGTATTTCCTACCATTTTAATTTTATGGACTTTTTTTTTAAATCAGAAGATACTGAAGTATAATTTATGTTCATTTGGATTCACTGATTTTTATGGCTCTAATTCAAAGGGTTTTGAGGAACATACAGATTCATTTAACCACCATTTTCACAGTGGGTGTACAGAACGCTCCCATTTCCAAAGGGTTCCCTTTGCCCCTTTGTAAAAGGTCAACACTCTCTTCTAATTCTTGGTCATCTTAGAACTTCACAAAATTGGACCTAATTAGTATTTAGTTATTTGTGCCTGCATGGGTGCGCACATGTTTGTGTGTTATCAGTTGGAGCCTGCTTTTGATACTTATTTATGCTGCTGTGTAGTGGTCCATGCCTTATACTGCTGAGCAGTCCACTGTGTGGATGTCCTTCCAAACTGTGGGAGAAGGCTGACTTGAGGTCACTTTTTGAGGAATTCAGAATCCATCATGTAATGGACTGTTATGATGGCTGTGACATTAAAACAGATTCTAGTAGTGAGCACTTACCCCAACTTTAAAATTCATATGACATTTCTACCCCAAACATGAAGCTTACGTGCTCATCTACTGGACCATGGTGCCCAGAGCAAGCTGGAGATCCTGGGAAAATGAAGCATGATTGTTCTTCCCCATAAATACCATGCCCTTTGGAGAAGAACAGAAGGAGAAAGAGAACATTTCCTTGAAACCCTGTATAATTACTCAAAGGGCTTTGCTGTTATTGCTGGGAGGAAAACCAATTGTTTTCCTTCTCCTGTGAACAGTGTGAAGAGATTGTTGAAGATCTGGTGAATCAGGCCTGCCACAGTGTGAACTTTGGATCTGTTTATTTTAGAAGGTTAACCTCAAACACCAGATAGTTGTTTCCTACTTTTAGGTAACAGTCCTGGAATTTTAAATATTTTTAAACCTGTTAGCATACTTCATCAACCTAGGAACGTTGTGTCACACTGTCTCATTTGTAACGATAGCATTCATTTGTAACAATAGCATTCATTCATTCATTCTCTCTCTCACTCACACAGACACTCTCTGTCTCTCCTCTCTCTTTGTGGGTAGGGGTGCTGAGCATGTGAGGGTGACTGATTTCTGTGTATGTGTACAAGGAGGCCAGAGATTAAGATCCAATTGTCATCCCTCAAGAGCTATACACATCATCATCCTCATCATCTGCCAGAGTTCAGCTTTGGATGAGGGCAGGATCTAAAGGTGGGTAGATGAAAGAGCAGTTACAGAGGAATTAGACACGGGATATTTCTTAGTTTAATTTTAGGAGAGGTAGACAGAGAGGAAGCATATGGAAGTCATCCCCAGTGGAACAGGTCTCAGCAGAGGATGTAAGGAGTTGGGTCGTTGGAAAATGGAAGTGAGCCAGGCCATGATGATCAATAATCTTGCAGCCTGACTGACTAGCAGCCAGAGTGCTTCTTTATTTATACAGAATTTAGTAAGCAGGGATACATTCATAATGTTCTAAAACATAGATCCTATCATTTTTGTTTTTGGACATGTGTTTCACTTCCTTTTACTCATCTTTTAGTCATCATTAAAAAATTATGACAGAATAGAGTTATTATTTCCAATCATTTTCCCTCTAATTTTGATATCATTAATAAACAGTTATCATTCTTACTCATTTATCCCATAACCCAATTTTTAAGAATCTAGAGGCACATGGCAGCCTGTTCTCAAGCTGGTAGCTTTGGTTGCTTCAAGGATACTAAATCAAAACAAAATCTTCAAGCCACCCTGGGTATTTTTCCATGTCCCAAGCAGTGTATTATTAACTCTTAGTGGTCAGAGTACCTAGGAAAAATCCTCAGGCCAAAGCTTCTGCAGTTATTATTCAAATTCTGGCATAATATAATCAATGTTCACATTTATATCTTTATAGAATTTGTCTACATGTCTAATCCTGGCATTCTGTTGTTCTTTGGTCATATGATATTACAGTAGCTCTGCATGTGCTAACTTTTTTAAGAGAGGGAGGTCCTGACACTTCCTACTTTTATCATCTTTCCACTCCATATTTTGCTCATCATTATGTCTCTATGTAGGGCAGAGTTGTATGCCACACAATTGTCTGAGTGTACAGTGGAAAGAGACTTGTAATCTGAAATGTGGACAATCTTGTTGACCTTTTTTAGTTTACTTTGTTTTGAATATCTTGTTCCTGTGTGAGTACAGGGACAGATGTTTCAAGAATGTCTCATAGCCTCATGAAGAGACCTCTGGCTTCTTTATCTGTCACAATCTCTTAGGCATAAGGAAGACCTTCAAATAGGTAAAGCTATCTCCCTAGATGCAGGGGGCAATAGTATGTTCAGGACTGTCCTGGGGTAGTTTAGAAGCAGCACTCCTGGGAGAAAGCATAAATTATTCATAAGAAATTTTGCATCAATCCAATATTCTCAAATTGTACAAATATTAAAAGTGCCCCAAGTATGCATCAGGTAGAGGTGAAAACCAAGGGTATCATGGCAGCCATCATGTGGCTCCACTCTGCTGGATCATTGTCAAACAGCTATGCTGCTGCTGCTTCTTCTTCTTCTTCTTCTTCTTCTTCTTCTTCTTCTTCTTCTCCTCCTCCTCCTCCTCCTCCTCCTCCTCCTCCTCCTCCTCTTCTTTAGAAGTGGAAAACTGGAAACAACAATTTGATGACTGTTACAGACAAGGCAGCCAGTGTCCTTTAGTGAAATTCAAGGTTCTTAGAAACTCAAAATTTGACAAATAAAAAGTAAGCACAGAGTGTAGTGTTTATTCAGCCTGGGAATTTCAGTTTAGGGGATCAGAAGGTGCACTGAATGGCAGGCACACACACACACACACACACACACACACACACACACAAGAGAGAGAGAGAGAGAGAGAGAGAGAGAGAGAAAGCAAGCATGAGAACCAAGAAGTATATATCAGTATATTTAATACAGTGACCAGCTTTTGCTCCCAGAGATATGTCTTAAGAAATCTGACACATTTTCCATGGTGCTCATACTTGGAACATCTTACTGAATAGAGCTCCATGGGAAAAAAACCTTTCAGTTTCACTAACTTTTCACATAACCATTGAAGGCCACAGTACTTAGGCCCACCTTCTTGTTAGACAGTTCTCTAAGAATGAGATGTGTATGGCCACTAAGATGTAGGAGAAGCAGAGCAGAGATTATACAAGTTGTTCATACACCTGGTAAGTGATACAAAGGAGAATTATAGCCCATAAATCCTTGCAGGGAGCTAAATATGATGATACCTCCTTGTTTTCAGTAATTTATTAAGGAGTCATTAGATTTGGGGTTGGAATGCTTACTGCCCTTGTGCTAAACACTGTTGGAGACATTCCATAAAGGAGCAGCCTTATGAGCTATTTAGGGTCATGCCACTAGAGAGGCAATAGGCTCCAGTTATGGTTGAGGGAAGCTTTTAATGTCCATTGGCAAGATCTTGAAGTCAATGCTTAAGACACATGTTTTACTTGAATTGAAGGGAAATGCCAGCTTAAGCCTGAAGTCAGATGCATTGTAACAGAGCCTGAGTCCTTCTCCTAGTACATGGGGATCTATTCCCAGAGATATTGTGGCATGGTGATCCTGTATATCCTGACTTCCCATCTGGCAGAAATTTGAGCCCCTAGATTCCTATTATTATTATTATTGTCTCTGTCTCACTTCCTGCCCCCGTGTTCTCAAAATTGAATTAAATTTTCTTTCTTTGTGGTATATATTGATTTTTAAATGGCTTCCTAGTGGGATTTATGCAATATACTCAGCCCAGAAGCCATGTTTCTCAGCTTAAACCAAAGGGTCTAACCTAAGGAGAAAACACCATCATATTTCCTTACCTTCAAGTTTAACAGGCAGATGCTGGGTTGTGACCAATCGTGGTCTTAATTTCCTCAAGTGATTTTGTTTCCCCTGCTGAGCTGACCCAAGTCAGTTATTCTAGTCTCCTTCAAATGTTCTTAGTCTTCATTTACAGATCAAAAATTTCATACTTTCTTCCAGGAAAATTGCCAATCTTGGCAAAGCTATTGCATTTTCCATGGATACCAAGATGCACACTCCACAGGAGATTTGAAGATAAGGGTCAAGAGCTCCTGAAAATAGAGTTTAGGGTGTTATGTACTCAGAAAACACTCCTAGTCTTGAGTAAAGATCTACACTGATCATGGTGATCATTGTTCATTTGTTTATTTATCTACTTTTATAGTCAGCAAATAGATTTAAGTAACTCCTGTGTGCCTGGCATATGCTAGAATACAAAGACAAAATTTCTACTCTCATGGAAACAGCATTTCAGCTGATAAGACAGCCAACACATAAGGACACATGTTATATAAATAAAGGTCTCTGCTAAAGAGGAAAAGGAAGAAGAATGTGACACAGTGGCAGAGCTGTGTGTGGGAAAGTGGGCTGCTTGAGAATTGAGGTACATTCATTTATGCCTCTACAGAAGACTCTTAATATCAGAAAGAAGCCAGGATTCACTGGAGTAAGCACTTGCAGTCACAGGAGGAATGAGTATAAAAGACAGAATGTGTCCAGGGTCTATGGATACTAGAGTTCTCTGGACAGAAGGAGTAGGTAGGAAGGAGAGCCATGGAAGGAAACTTCAGAGACAATGGGGTTGGGCTATGGGTGAGAACATTTGCTTTTCTGTGAGCTCAAGGCAAAACCATGGAAGAGGCTTGAGAAGAGGGATCATGCAATATTCTCACTATAAGGGGTCATGGTATTGGAATCAGGCTGAATGGCATGGATTCAGTGAGGCTGTTTATTGAGCAGTTTAAATAATCCAGTCAGGTAATGTTGATGACTTTGATCAGCAAAATGAAGATGTGGTTTCTAGAGCTGAGTTGTTGTTGGTGACTTCAAGAATCATCCTTAATGACAAATGAAAATGTCCTTGTAATTAATATATATATATATATATATATATATATATATATATATATATATATATATAGTGTATTTGTACAGATATTAATTTAGAAAGCATATAAAGATATCTCTCCATACAGATTATGCTTACATGCTCGTGAAGCCCTGATATTTATTGAGAACTCACTAGATACCAAAGTTTGTGCAGGGCATTTTACTTCTGGAAGTTATCAATCAAAACAGCTCTGGAAATAGCATAATTCTTGCCTGTGAGTTGGACATAGTTATTCCAGCTCTCATTCTCTGCACATAGGAGGTTGGGACAGGAGGATCAGCAGTTCAAGACTAGTTTTGAATATATAGATAATGGAAGAGCTAGTGTGAGTTATAAGAGACACCGTCCCATAGTCTATCTTGGTCTCCAGAATCCTTTAGACTTTTGAAACTTATTGAATGTCTGAAAAGATCTCTTTTCTTTGGGGTATGTATGTATATATGTATGTATGTATGTATGTATATATATATATATATATATGTATATGTATATGTATATGTATATGTATATGTATATATATTGATATTTGAAGTAACCACTAAAGATCTGGAGAGATGGCTCAGCAGTTATGAGCATACTCCCCTTGCAGAGGACCTAGGTTTGGGTCTCAGCATTTGTATTGGATAGCTCTCAACTGCATGTTCACTCAGACTCCAAGGGAATCAGAGCTCCTCTTTTTCTCCCTCACAGGCACTGGTAGTCACACATAGAAACACATAACAAAAAATAAAAATAAAATATTTAATTAAAAATGAAAACTAAAGTGTTAATTAAAGCAATCATTTTGCCTAAAATGATTGACACACTTCATGCCTTTAAAAATATAGCTGTTTTTAAAATACTATCATTGGTAAACAAAAATATGATGGAAATAGTATTGTTCTGTAAGTTTTTAAAAATGTAATGTTGGACTTACTGGAATGTATCCATGTTCTTTGCTTATATCTATATATGATCTGTTATAAGACAAATGGAAAAAAATCTGGCCTCATAATATATACTGTAAAAGCAGGATTTATTTCCATATTCTAGTTAGATGTTTATTGATATTATCTTTTGATATTAAAATAAAACTGAAAAATCATTTTTACAAAGTTAGTTCCAAGCATTAAAGATGGTATAGTGGGTAAAGCATTTGCTGTGGGAAAGTGAAGACCTATTAGGATGCGCAAAACACACCAAACTAGGCACACAGTGTATTCTGTAAGCCTAGCACTCCTCACACAGATGTAGGCAGAGATGAAAGAATGACCACAGCTCACAAGCCAGCTAACCTGGCAACAGAAAACGAGTCTCAATATGATGGAAGGTAAGGATTGATACTGAAGTTTTCCTCCATCCTTTACACATGTGTCATGGCATGCACACCCCTGAGTATGAGGCATTAATTATCCTCTTCTGTTAACATAAAATCTAGTCCTCACTTCACACATTGCCTGCCTCTGAGGTTGTAACACTGTTCTCTGGCCAGCTGGAAGACAGTAGCTCACTTAACTTTGCAGATCCTTAAACACTGGCACATCACTGTGTTATATATAAAAATGCTTCCTGTGTTGTTTGTACCATTAATTTGGTTAGTATGGTATTTATGTACAGGTCACTGTCAAGTCCACATGGTCAGAGATTAGTTTTCTAAAATTCCAGTTCTCACCCCAAACAGTGAATATTGCCAATTACCTTCTTTGAAGCCTTAGGTTATCCCCTTTCAAAAATAAATATCATAAATACATAATTTGTAGTGAGTACAGTAATCTCAACTCATCATGTCATGAAATGTAACGCTCCTGGAAAATAGCTAATGGTGTAGTGGCCAGGTCTGTTGTTACCAAATGCTAGTCAAGGAACTTCAATAAGCAGGAGCAGTGGAAGAACTTTGTAGATGCCATCCACCCTGCCACCATGAACAAATTAATACTCTAAGGTAAGGATTTCATATGGTTAATAATGTTCGTGCTTCATCCAGGACACTCTTACTAAAGACAATCCTGCTCTCATCCATACCAGACACCTCCTCTTCCTCTCCACCCCCTTGGCATGCCCTCCTTGTACAAAGTGCAGTGATCACTGTGCCTGGGTGTCCCTACTTCAATTCATGCTGAGGTGCCAGAATAAAGTTCCTATTGTTAGTGAAGATGTCAACAAAGTGTCAATGATAAATGGCATCTCAGTGTTATTTATAGAAATAGTTTTGTCACTATTAGCTCCCTGATAACATTTGGGTAGCGCACATACCCATCCTGCTCCACAGGTCCATGGACCACACTGACATTGCTGCTGTAGGCATGTGTTTTTCACATGAAGGAACTGACCTTGAGAGAGTCCATGCCATTTGGATAATGTCACATGGTTTTCTTGAAACAGAGACAAAATCTGGCCTGCTTGATCCAAAGTGAGTCTGAAAAGTTTTGTTTTCTCTCCCCTCTTCTGCTCTCACACATACATACAATGGCAGGCCTCATGAAGAACCTTGGAAGAAGCATAAATAAAGTATGTTGGCTACAGGACCCAGGAACCAAGGGAGGACAAAATAAGTTTAACCGGAAGATAAAAGTGGAATTTTTTTGTAGGGGAAATAAGAAAAGTGCTTGCAGTAAATGAATAATCTTCTGGCCAATTTTAAGACAATATTAGATACAGAAATGTGAGGCTGTGCAGATCTCCAGTGTGAGTGAAGACCCGACCTTGCAGAAAGGTTCTTAAAGAGCACAAGATGACAGTCACTGTTTTTTAATCTAATTCATCTGGATGTGTCACAAAAGAATACCAGAGGAAGAGAAGAGACCCAGAGAAAGTGATGATGGTTAGGGTAGTCAACAGAGCAAGAGCTTGACTTCAACCTTATTGAAAGGAGAGACCAGAGGAACCAGATAGGGCAGCACTTCTCAACCTGTGGGTTGAGACCCCCTTTTGTGGGGTCAAATGACCTTTTCAGAGGGTAAGACCGTCAGAAAACACAGATGTTTACATTATGATTCATAGCAGCAGTAAAATTACTTATGAGGTTATGAAGTAGCAATGAAAATAATTTTGTGGTTAGGGGCCACTACAACACAAAGAACTGTGTTAATGGGTCACAGCATTAGGGAGGCTGAGAACCACTGACATAAGTCAATGGTCAATAGAGCAGCAATTAGTGATAGAGAAGTAATCAAGAAAGAGATCCCATAGACTCTCAGCTTTAAATGTGTTATTCGAAGCAAGCTACTGTTTTTTTTTTTTTTTCCTCAGAGTTTATTTCCTTATTTCTCAAAAGGAATCCCAAAATGTCTACTGTTGGATAGAACCTGGATTTAAATACTCATATCACTTTATCTGCTGGTGTATTGTTAAAATGACCATTTCTCCTGAATTTCACTTCTTTAGATGACTCGTCTTCATACCCTCAAATTATGACTAAGAAGCTTCTTTCCATTTTCAAAGTGTTTTTATGGTTGACTTGTGGATTATACTGAAATGCTGTCATGTGGAGCTCTTGTGGACTACCCTTGTTCCCTGTTTGCTGGCTTTACTCACAGGTCATGGCCTCCAATTATTCTTTTAGCTTATCACTATCAATATAGTGAATAGAGTCCATTTTTACAATTGCTGCCTTCAGAGAGAATTGCTCACAATGGAAATAAATATACTTAGCAGGGAATGACTTGGGGGTGATGAGCTTAACACTGTTGATTCTGCTGGTGTGGCAACTTGGCTGGCTGCTGGGCACTTGGGTTGGAAAGGGAGGGTCTGGAATCAGGGAGGGAACCCCAAAGAAGAATCTACTTATTCTGTAGAATAAAGTCTTGCTCTGTTAGGGTACATGAAGGGCCATTCAAGAGAATGAGTTGTTTCCTCTCCCCATGATGTCTGTGACCCTGCTACTCAAAATGGTAACGTTTTGGAGTGAAATGACTTAAAACATGGGTGTTTTTCCTGTGTTGAAGAAAATTTTCAGTTTGAAGACCACTGTGTGAATTCCAGGTTTCTACAAGCCTTTCTGGAAGGTGATCCTCACAATCCAGAGCTTGCTTTGATATATTTGAGTCTTGCTACCTGGCTGCCAGAATCTTTGTTCATTCAGAGAACCTTTCTTAGAGATTATTGATATATCAGACTTTGTGCAAGGCAATGGGGAGAATGGAAGGATGATAAGAAATGACAAAAGAAGATTTCTATATTCTTGCAGGGTCAAATGGGCATACTCTTGTGAGTACATGATAGATCAGTGGCAAGAACAGGATGCTGAAGGACTAAAATAATGTCTCTTTATTCTGCCCTTGGGAGGGAACTAGCCAAGGTTTAAACATAGAAGTGTGCCCTTATGTTGCTAATGTAGTGCATAAACTCTAAGTGTAGCATAGAGAAGGAACTACATAGGGAAATAGAGGTCTCAAGTCCAGTGGGGAGAAGCAAGCAGGTACCAGGAATGACCACTGACTATAACAATGTATTTGACTATAGATTTATAAGACAGACAGCACCCAAGACACAATGTACTCCCAAATTGTCTTCTTTTCAAATTGTTGCACACATAGCACCAAACTCTATGTGTATCTTTCAAATCCTAGCCTAACATTAGATTATATTCTTAATGTCAAGAAAATCAATTTGAAAAGTCCAGTAACACTGGTGTTACAATAGAATGGCAGCCAGCAGTTGAGCGACTTGGAATAGAATTCTTTCCCAGAGTTGTGCATGCAAGTTAAAAGATGCCCTGGTTTTTATAAGGAAGCAGTGGTGTAATGCACACCATGTACATTTCTTTTGCCAACTATTGAGTAGCTTGGCTGTCCTCCTGTTTGCCCCCAATGTTTTTATTAAGTGATTCTCTGAGTCCTGTACAAATGCCAGATGGTTCACCAGTGGAATTCACTGATATAGCTGTGGAATGCTATTCCTGGTCTTTTAGTGGCTACCATTAGTTGAAAACATGGCTGGCCTGGTGAGCAAAAGATTTATGAAGTTTATAATGTAGTCCAAGAATATGTTGGGGCCCATAATTAGTCGTTATTTAAAATATAATGAATCAGACTATACATGCACATTGAATCTTTATGTAGGAAAAAATGGCATGAGATATCTTGGAGAGACTGGAGAGATGTCTGAATTAAGAATGCATACTGCTCTTACACAGGACTGAGTTCTGTTTCCAGTAGCTTCCAACTACCTTTAACTCCAGTACTAGGGGGCCTAACATCCTCTTCTGTACTCAGCGGGCATCTGACCTCATGTGCACACACCCTTACACCCACACACATATAATTATAAAGTGATAGAATCTTTAAGAAATTTGGTATGAAAAATGCCTTGGGTCCCTTTTATAAAATAAACTTGACTCCTTGACTCCATTGCACGGAAGCCCATCTCTAGGCTGATTTTCAGGAGCTTGCAGCTTGTCAGAGACTCCATGGGCAGGAGTACTGTGATGTCAGTAACCATCCAAGTCCTTAAGCCAACCTGCAGTGCTCACAGGTAACTTATGTGGTCTCATATCTGCTATACTGATCCTCTCTTCTCAGTCTCTCATGATAGAGGTCCAAGCCAGTTATCACCCCCAATCCAGCTCTTCTTCATTTTTAGTAGCAACTTTGCTTCCCTTATGAATACTAATGCCGCCACTTGCTTCTTCTGGAGTTTCTCTCTTAGCAGCCCAGATTGCCATAGTGAGCCAGCATTGCATAGAGAGGAAAATGGGAATGGTGCAATGGTAAGGAATTACTTTAGAGTCATAAAACCCCACTTCCAGGGAGTCTCATGGACTGTGTAACCTCAGATGAGGCAAGACTCTCTGTTTCAGTTTCATTATCTCTGCAACAGGACTAATGGTGCCTAGTGCTCAAGGCTGTTGGGAGATTCAAATGTAACCACACAAATATCTCCTATATTATGTACAAAGCTCTTAGAAAAATGTCTAGTACATAGTAGTTGCTCAACAAATATTGATTCACATACACAATCTTCCATTCAAGGGTCTGAGTATGTAGCTCAGTCAAGTTCTTACCTAGAATGTAGAAAACCCTGGGTTCAATCCCCAGCAGCACATATAACCAGGTATTGGTGATATATATCCATATTCGCAGCACTCGAGGGATGGATATAGGAGGACCAGGAGTTCAAGGCTAGCTCTTGTCACATAGTCAGTTCAAGGACAGCTGGGACTATATGAGGTCCTGTCTTAGGGGAGAAAAATCTTTCTCTGCATTTTTATGTGTAGAGAACTAAGATGAAAATCCTGTGTGAGACATTTGTATTATGAATGACAGAAGCAGACAAGTCAAGTTTCAGACTTCTAAACCCATGTTGAAATCTGTACATCCAACTTCCTATCTGTCCCTCCTCCCAGCACTGAGGTGACTGGTTCCTTTGGTTTTCCAGATTTCTGATGTCAGAGAGGCTGAGCAGGAATTGAATGGATGGGTGTTGGATGTCAGCATGCATTCATTTCTTCAAGCCACTGCTTGCATTTTTGGAGGTGTGACTGATTCAGGCTCTGGCAGGGAGGATTGCTGTCCACTTGTTGGATAAAGCTGTGCTCACAGAGTGCAGAGAGAGAGCATGAGAAAGAGAGAGATAGAAAAAGAGGTAGAGAATGAAGTTAGGTTGCAGATACTGTGCTAGGTCACAGCTTGACTAAATGCAGCCAGACAGAAGATAGGGTTGGAATTGATCTACCCATGGTCTGTAAGGTCCTGATGGGCTTTGACCAGGTACCTGGCTGAAGGCTGGAGAGTGTGGAGTCCTGTCTTACTTTGCTCACTAGCCTGGGCACCTGTAGTCTACAGCTGCTCTGGGGAAGGGCACCATTTTCTCATTTGTGTAAATAGAATAAGTGGCCTGAATTGGCCTCAGTGTGGGACTAATTCAACTTCCCAACATACCAGCCAGCACTCCATTGGCATAAAGACTCTGAAGTCACCAGGGTGACTTGGAAAATGGTGCCGAGGAAACATTAAAATGTTCCTTTGCATGTGGAGTTCAAAAGAAGGTTCCACCAAAACACAATACTGAGGACAGAAGAATCCAAGGCAGTTAGGTAGCTTTAAGGAACCAAAACTCACTATTTGAAAAGTACATGAATAGAGCTAGGGGAAATCCCCCTTAGAGTGGAAGCATGCTTAGATACCTAGCACCTCCAGCAGTAAAGAGGAATTGTAAATATTAATGAATTGAAAGGGCAGGCATTTTTAAAGGAGCTTTTTGCTCTGAGTATCTTTTGTAGAGGGGAAAGATCGTTAAACTTTAAAGAGATATATTTTCTTCTACTGTATACTTAAGTTCTATAAAGCATTGCCTGCTGCCAGGTACTTGGCAATGCCTTTCTGTTTTTTAGGACAGGCATTTGACAATCTATAAAGTGGGTCAGACCTGAGGAGGTATGAATTTATAATAACAGAGATAAGAAAGAAACAAATGGAGGTGATAGAAGAAGATGAGCTAAGGCTGCCTTACTTTGTGACATGACGGAATTATGAAGAACATAAACGTTGTCAAGCTGTGAGCTCCCTGAACTGTGACTGAAGGCATCTCAGTGATTGTGAAACATGGATGTGGAAGTGAGATGCTTAGAGAGAAGTAAGTTCCTAGCTGCCTTCTAATGGCAGCTAAAAATAACTAGCATGTGAGTCATTTTCTGTTCTTTTCAAATCAGTTTATATAAAAAAAATTCCTGATAATTAGCTCAGCAAATCTTCATTTCTATCCAGAATATATATTCACAATTGATTCTTGGCTTATTATAGCATTACAACATGAAAACCCCACTGGAAGTTAAAAATAATGCAAGTGCAAGGGGTTTGAACACACCTGAGTGTCAGAGCCCAGCAATGCAACAATGTTGATACTCCCAAACATATACATACACAGGTGTATGTTTGTTTACACACACACACAGGTACACGTTTGTATACATATACACAGTTGCATGTTTATATACACACACAAGTGTATGTTTGTATACACATACACAGATACATAGATATGCATATGATTTCTGTGAAAAACACATAGAGAGAAATACATATGTACACATGCAAACATATACACACATATGTATATATCTATGTATCTTGACTTTGGCCCTTAGATGCTGTAGAAATCTCATTGTCCAGAAGTCAATTTCCAGTATAAATGTAGAAGTTTCCTTATAATCTTTGATCATATATAATTTCCAAATTCTTGTGCTGGTTCACAAGCTGTTGAATGGCAAGAACTGTGAAATAATAAAAGCTGGTTGAGATCATTGACATCACATACTGTTAAAATTTTAGATTGGAAATAGACATCTTGGACTGTTGGGTCTGAATCCTACATAATTAACCTAATATAAAGGGGATCTTCCTTATTATCTTTATCCCTTTGACATGACCGTAATCTCCATATCTACACACCTCGTTAGTGAGGGCTGAGGGCTTTCTGCTAGGTAGTTAAACAAGTTATATAGCCATGGGCCCTTGGTTCTTCACTGAGGTCTGTATGTTCATATTTTATGATCATCATCATTACTATTGGCATTTCCTGGTAGTGGTTATTTTGCAAGCTTGCAATAGAAAGAGGAGCAATCTGTCTAACAACATGAGTTCCACAGACATAAACAAGCACTTCCTGTTAAGAATGTGGAATTACCACCTGGGTGGTGGTAGTGGTGATGATGGCGCATGCCTTTAATCCCAGCACTCAGGAGGCAGAGGCAGGCGGATCTCTGTTCCGGGGGGAAATGTAGGATTACTTCAGGAAAATAACAGTTAGGGCTACGGCCTGTGGTAGGAGGTGGCTGAGTGAAGTGCTTGCTTTAAAGCATGGGGACCTGGGTTTGGATCCCCAGCTCTGTGTTCAAGGCCATCTTAGTCACTTAGAACTTAGTCATACTCTATTCATCTGGATTTTCTGCTTGTCCTTGTCACAAAAGCTCTGTCCCTCCTGATTTAGAAGGCAATCATTCCCTCATTTAGTGCCTTGATAAACATTGCCTAAGGTTAAACCAAGGTACACCTCCTAGCAGTTAGCATTTAAAGACAGTTCATCTGTTATTTATGTTTTATTCTCCCTGCAGCCAACATTGGTGCTTTGTACATCATTTGATTTTAGATTTAATAAGAAGCAAGAGACATGTGTGTTGAATATCATTGAAATACTATTATTGCTAATTTTTACATCATCACTGATTTTCTCTTTGAAAAGTCATTGCCCAAAAAAGTCTATCATTTACACTTCAGCAAGAGCAAACCTCTTAAAAGGATAAGGACTCGGAGTACTTTGCAGTTAAAATTTTATGACTCACCAGGAGGAAAAAGTACTTCAGGAAGGAAGACAGGAAACAACAAATATAACTATACTTTTAAATGATTTAGTCTTTGGTTTTAAATATCATCTCAGAAGATTTAATATGTCATCAGTTTTAATATTCAAAACCTCCATTTTTTTACCCAGGGTTATTTTTTATACACTCATAACACATTACAGGCCAACAGTTCACTAGAATAGAATTTCTTGAATATTTACATGCCATTGATCATGGCAATGAGGGAGCTTCTTGGAATTCAACCTCAATTTTTATCATCACAAGTGTTTTAGCCTCTGTTACACAATTATCCTTTCTATGCAAAGATACATGTATCAAAAGAAAGGCATGAGAGCACACCCCATTTTACAAAGTGTGAACTTTCTGCATACTTGTAGAGAACAACCATTCAAGGTAAATTGAAAAATGGAAAAGGGGCATGTTTTACAATTTGACATGGTGTGAGTACAAATATGTGTTAAAAATCACAACAATGGAGTGAAACCTTTTTGAAGAAAAAAAAGGGGGGGGCAAGTTTTACTGATTTTGAGTTCACTGAAGACTTCTCAACATGACACAAAGAATCAAAGCATAAAAATGCCTTTCTAACTTGATAGCTCAAAAATAAAATGATACAGCATAGACTGAAGAAAATATAGGCAAAATAAATATAAACAAAAGAATTATGCTTGGGCTATAGAGGCGTTGATAAGTCAATAACAAAGTTTTGGACATACATCTCACCCAAAAGCACACACAAATGGAAGCAGTAGGTAAAAAGATGGACAGTATCATTGTGGGACCAAGATGGAGATGCCTAAAATGCTTCTCCACATTCCCACAAAGTCAACATGAAATGAAGAATCTGTGAATTCCACACTCCTCAGTCAGTAAAGTTATTAGAAGTGCCATGCCCTGGGGGTATATGTGCAAAATTCTACCTAGGTTTGGAGAAAAAATGAAACATAATGAAGAGCTAAGTGTAAAATCACTTTGCATATGATCTGCCTGATGATCTCCTAGGTATTTATGAAAGAATAAAGAAAGTGTATTCTCTCAAAAAGAATGATCCATGATTATCTGCTGCAGTTTTAATTTATAATGGGCAATAATAAGAAACAACAAAAATGACTAGCAATAAATGAGTGAATAAGCTAATCACCATATATCTATCCAATGGCAAATTGCTTGGTGATAAACTATCTATATAGGCAAGAATATGGATGAACCTCAAGATGATGCCAAAACAAAACTGTGAATACAGCTGCTGGGCTCTGGCTCACCTAGTAGAGTGTCTGCCTAGTAAACACATGGATATATGTTTGAGCTCTAGCACTGAGTAAACCAGGTGTGGTGGTGCCTCCTATATTCCAGCACTCGGAGGAGGGAGGCAAGAGGGAAGTCATCTTCTGCTATGCAGCAAGCTCAAGGATAGCTTGGTTTATGTGTGACTGTGTCTCAAAAAACAAAAATGATGTCTGCATTTCTATAAAATGCAAACTGTCCTGTAGCAAGCTACCATTAATATCATTTGTTTGCTGGCTTAGACATGGTTGAAATGAAGAGGGCTAGGAAAGATTCAAGAGGGACACAAAGAAACTACCGGGTATGATGTGTTCATTGTTTCCCTTGTACAAAGAGGTTTACAGATGTAAACACAGGGAAAAAAATCACCAGATTGTACTATGCAATTTATTGTATGATAATCATAGCTCAACTTTTTAATGTTTGTTTGTTTGTTTATTTATTGGTTTTTTGAGACAGGGTTTCTCTATGTAGCTTTGCGCCTTTCCTGGAACTCGTTTTGGAGACCAGGCTGGCCTTGAACTCACAGAGATCCTCCTGGCTCTGCCTCCCAAGTGCTGAGATTAAAGGCATATGCCACCACCGCCTGGCTTAATGTTTATTTTTATCCATTTAAAATGTTGTATATATGTCTATCTGTGTGGGGGCATGTACACTTGAGTACAGATACCACCAGAGTTCAGAAGAACTGGAGTTCCAGGAGTTGTGAGCTGCCAAATATGGGTGTTAGGAAGTGAACTTGGGTCCTCTCGAAAGGCAGTTTGCGTTCTTAACTGGTGAGCCATCACTCCAGTAGCCCAACCACTTTTCAGAACAAACCATGAACAAGGATGATGAACAGGAAAGAGTTTGTTCCAATGTGTATTACTTGGAGAAACTTACATCAAACTTAGCAGCTTCGTACATTTGCTCCTGAGGACTCTAACGAAACTGATGATACTTGTCAAGGTCTCAGTCTAGCTGCCTCCAACCTGTGACACTTTGAAGGCATTCATATATCCTTAGAAAGCAAGATATCATTTTAAATGATAACTCACGATTTCTAGATAGTTTAACTTTTCAAAATTTTAATGATTTTATTTCTTCCCCTTTTCATAGTTATGCCAGCAACATCTCAGGCAAGAAGGCTCTATCTACCTTATGAAATTTCTTTTATATGTTGGGGACACTTTGAAAGGACACTTCAGTTTTAGAAATGTGGTCATGAAGAAATATATGAAACTATACCGTGGTAAGTTTGATGAGCAAATAGAATTTGAAAATGAACCAAATATCATCTACACATTGGATCTGATCACCTTTACTCTACTGCAGCTAATATGAGTGAGAGAGCCCCGCATCTCCATCTGTAGTTGGTATGACATCAGTATACAAACATCTGGATACCTTTCCATTTAAGGAACACTGTCACACATTCTTAAAATAACAAGTAGATGCAAAACACACTGGAAAGCACCATAGCAATGGAAGTGATGTTGTTGTGCTTATTTATACCTTACCTCCTTTTCCATATGCCTCTGTATGGCTTTTTGTGTGAAAGAGAGGGTTTGATTGCAATTTGAAAAGCCATATGCTTCATTTAAAGTTTTTAAATACTTGTTTGAAATTAAAATATAATTACATTATTTTCCCCCTTCTATTTCCTCATTCCAACCTTTCTTCTACTCCCCTTGCCATCTCTCAAATGCATGGCCTCTTTTTCTTTGTTAAATTGTTATTATTACATACACATATATGCAGAAATATATAAATACAACTTTTTGAGTCCATTTAGCATTATCCTTATGTATGAGTTATATATATTTGACATTGAACCAAAGACTACATTGTATCTGATCATCTTCATTCTTCATTCCATTGCACCATTTAACTTCATGGACAAAGTTCCTCTGCAGCTAATATGGATGAGAGAGCCCTGCATCTCCATCTGTACTGGGTATAATGTCTCACATACACGTGTACACACATATAGTTAAGATATGAAATCACACACATACACACACACACATATAAAACCAAGTGATTATCTACATATATGGCTGACCATTTTTTATTGGATAAGCAACTAGGGACCTCCTCATTCCTGAGGAAGATTAATTTTTCTGCTCTCAACATTTCTTAGTTGCCATAGTTCTTTGTCTAGGGGTGAGGCCTTGTGGGCTTTCTCCTATATATTTTAGTACATCTGTTGTTGTCCTTGTTTGGGTATTATTTTGGGGTAGCTGTATGTTGAAGCATTATGGATGAAGTATCCCTGTCATTTCCAGGCGACACAATCTCATGGAAGATTTCCTTGTCACCTGGCTCTTCCAATCTTTAAGCACCCTGATCTGCAATGTTATATGAGCCTTCAGCACAGGGGTGATATTTCAGAGATATTAATTAGAGCTGGGTATCCCATTATCATTTATTCTCTGCATTTGACCACTTGTTTTCTGGGTCCATCTGTCATAAATAGAAACTTCTTTGATGAGGCATGAGAGCTATACTTACCTGTGGGTGTAAGGATAAGTGTTTAGCATAATGTTAGGAATTATGCTGGTTTAGTAGAGTAGTGTGGTGGTAGCGGGTTCTCCTTTAGGACCCATGACTTCACTTACCCTGGATATTTGGCTAGGTTTATATATAATGCCAGGAATGATTTATCTCCTGTTGAGAAGGCCTTACATCCAATCAGAGAGATGTTGGTTATCATCAATATATGAATGCCACTGAGGCACTCTTAGGGAAATCTTGCTTTGTTGTGGTTCATAGGCATCACAGCTGGGTAGGACTATTGGTTGCTCCTTTCCATTGGATGCTTTCATAACACCTTCTGGTACTATGGAAGTTAGTCCTCATAGGGGAGGCTTTCAGGTCCTCTGACCAAAGTGCATGATGTCTTACTTACCATCAATCTCTGGGAAGTAGCCAAGGGTAACTGCAATTGACTATATTGTTTAGGGAGACTCATTGACTCTCTTGACCAGGAACTCAAGATAGGGTCTATCATGCCTGGTACTGAGGCTTTTGTTGCAAATCATGTGGCTAATCTGGGGAGCATCACCAGTCCAAGTGGCTTAAGGTCATTCAAACTATATATGTATACATATACTTATAAGTATCATATTTGACTTTAGGTAAATAAAAATATTACTTCTTACAATTTTCCAAACATTATTAGTGTTATTTTACCCCTGTCTTTTTGTTTGACCTCCCTCTCCCCTTCCCAGTTATCTCCCTTTCCCAGTTATTTCCATTTCTCCCCCATATCATTTGTATTATGTTGTTCTCCTCCCCCTGATGATTGTACCAGAATACATGCAAATATCCCCATGGACATGTAATGTTTGCCTATGTTGGCTTCTTTTACCCAAATGCTATTTCATTGTAAGCCAAATGACAAATGAGGTATTACCAAAGCTATTTTAAACCGTTTTGGACATGGTTATTCTACCTTAATTTGATGATTCCCATCTAATTCAATGAGGAACATGTTTCTTCATATTATTGTATAAAATATTATAGATATACTAATTAGAAAAACCAATGGTATGGAACACAATAGGTTGGTGGAAATTTATGCCCATTATGCATTCATAATTTTAGAATACATCCTTTAAGAAATATGTATCTTAAGAAATGTATGGATAGTGCTGAACTGCTAAGAAACCTCTTAAGCTTTGGCTATCTTTCATTTGTAAAATCTCTGTCAAGATCTTATGAGACTTAAAATAATAAAGCCTAGACAATTCCAAAGATTTGTATAAATACAAATGCTGTTAAGAGGAAGTTTGTAGAAATTTCTGCCAGGATTAAAATAAATTCCACTGTGCCTTTATGAGAAGTATTCTCATATCATAGCAATAGTGTCATGCCCAATGCAGTGAGCCTGGGTTTAACATTATGTTTGGCAATGAATTTCCATGCATCATGCGCTGATAGAGTTGGCCAAGTTTCTTAGGGCTGATCTAGATCACTGAGAATCAGATATAGCAATAGGATTTGACTCTTAGTTTGAGGTGTCAGATAATATCCTCCTTTTCACAAATATAGAATGTGTGAGTAATCAAGTCTAGGGCAAGAAGGACTTTATTTTCTAATTTGGCAAAGCCAGAGGCTTGGTGATGTCAACCCCTCTTACCTTGTATCTCCTCAGCCTCCTGACTTAACTATGCTGTGGGCTTCCCAGTTCCCAGCAGTTGAAACTATCATTGAAGACTGTGGAGACCAATTAGAAAATAGAAACATCCAATCATATTATCATTATTATAAATAATGTTTTATTATTATAATTGTAATACTTGAAGCATCAACTATATTTCTTTTCTTTAGAATGAGGAGACACTTGAAGAAGTGCTCAATCAGACTGATGTAGGTATATCTAGTTTGGTGACAATTTACCTAGAGTAACCCTGATGATTGTAGAACAGTTGAGACCCTCTGGTGTATCTCAGTCTCTTGGAAGAATGTGACTACTCAAAGGCGAGGCAACTGAGCAAATTGTCACGTTCTGATCCAGGAAGAAAGGGGGGCATGATTGTTACTTTGACAACACCAGTGCTATTTCTTGGGAGTAGGAACTCCTTACCCCTGTAAAGGTGTAGTGTAACTGGAAGTTTTCCTGTGTCTCGCCTTCCCTGCAGTCTGGACAAATCTTTCACTCACAGTACCACAGCCTTTTATAAAATAATCACTCAGAAGCTTATATTAATTATAACTGCTAGGCCATTACCTCAGCCGTATTACTGACTAGCTCTTATACTTAAATTAACCCATAATTATTATCTATGTTTAGCCACATGGCTTGATACCTTTTCTCAGTTCTGCCTTCACATCTTGCTTCCTCTATGTCTGACTGGCAATTCCTGACTCAGCCTTCCTCTTCCCAGTATTCTCCTCTTGTGCTGGCCCCTCCTATATTTCCTGCCTGGCTAGTGCCCAATCAGCATTTTATTAAACCAATATACAAGGGCATTATCCCACAGCAGTGTAGTTGTTGTTTGTGTCTTCAACAGAATTAAAATAATCACATGAGTTTATCTAAAACTGACTTTGTCACACATTGGGTGGCAGGAGGCAAATTCAGTACAGACCCTCACTGTGCTTTTTAAGCCAATCAAATTGTTTTAACCTTTCCTTCTTAATTCTAGTTTGAGTTGGGAGTCCCTAAGAAAAATGAAGTTTACTAAACTTAAGATTTATATTTTCACCATGGAGCCAAACCCAGTCAGTCCTGGAAAGGGACTTGCTATTACCGGACATCACATTTTCACACATTCAAAAAGGTATTTGTGACCATTGATTAGACAGGTTCAGTGGAGTACAGTTTCTTTCTCCCAAACAATTAACATTACCTAGTCTAGGGCCAGTGCTAAATACTTTAATTTCTAAGCATCAATTGTGCCAATATATGTTAACTTCAAAGCTAAAACCCATCAATGTGAAATATATTTACTTAAATAAATGAAACAACAAAAATATGGCCATGTCTCCAAAGCATACCCTTTATTTCACAGCCTAGATCTTCATGCTTGCCATCTTCAAAGTGTGGGCTGGATTTGCTCTGGGCACTGTCGGAGTGCAGCTGATCTAACTGAAAATATACCTCATATTTGTCTTGATAGTATTGTGCCCTCCCTGTCTACTAACAAAGACCACTGACTGAAAACGTGATTTCCACAGAATCCCCTTGGGAGGAAATGTTTTATCTTGCAGGCTTCCTACATCACCCTTTACTGAGGGCAGGCCAGTTTGAAGAAGGTATTTTTAAAGATGTATTTATTTTTTTAACTTTTGTGTATATGTTTGTGCCTGTGTATGCCATGTGTGCACAGGTGTCCATGGAGGGTGCAGGGTATTTTGATCCCCTGGAACTGGAGTTAAAATCAATTATGAGCCTTATGATGTGGGTGCTAGAACTGAACCCAGGTTTTCTGGAAGAACAGTACATGATCTTAACTGTCAATCATCTCTCCAGCTTCTGGAGGAAGATATTTTTAAAAGTAATGTATGGGGAGGTAAGTATTGCCTTTTAGCTTCCTGACTATTACACAACATACATGTTGTTTTCAAACAACAATGAAGATAATTAGTAGAAATTTGTAGGTATTTAAAAATGTTCTGGGCAACAAAACTTTCTGAAATGAAGCTTCTATTTTCAGGAAGTGATAAATTAGAAATTCTAGGCACAGAAATAGAGATTGGCCAGGTTGTGTGACATATGCCTGCAATCCCAGAACTTAGGAGGCTGAAGGGGTATGTGTGTGTGTGTGTGTGTGTGTGTATGTGTGTGCACAGTTTGATTTAGCATAAATGCTTACATTTTATGGTGTCCTTTACAGCAAGACAGAGATGTTATTGCTATTCTGTTTAGCTAAAAAGGCTCGACTGAGTGTCTTCCAGGAGCTCTTCCCTGTCCATATAGTGGTGAACAAGCAGAACTGTGGCTGCATAGGAGCAAACAGCCCCAAGTTTGAGTATACCATAGGTCCAACACCACGCTGCCACTGTGTATATGCTCTCCTCTCTCCAGCTCTTTTCTTATCTTTATAATGGCAGTAAATCTCTATCTACCCTCTCTCTATACAACCATGTAAGTGTAATGTCAATATGCCCAGAACATGCTTAGTGTACTACACAGCTCATGGGAACTATCCATAAACCCTAGGGAGACCTTAGTCATTTCTGATCCCATTGACTAAAATTACATTGGAAAAGAATACTGTTTAAACTTAGAACTGTTGTAGTGGCACCAGGCATTCTCACTCAGCTACTAAGGGGGTATTTTTCCTGACCCCGTGGAGATGGTAGAATTTTGACTTTTCACATTTAGTAATCTGTTTTAAAACAATCACATTCATACTGCAGCATGCATGTCCCTTGGTGTCTGTCACAGAGTACTGCTCAAACCTGTCACTCACAAATACTTAGGACTGCTCTGAACAAAGGCATGTTCATGGTTTTGAGGCATAGTCTTATGGAAAAGATAATGAATTAAAGCAGTGTTCTCATTTACTTTGTCATCACACTGGAGATTCAGGCCAGGTGCTTTGAGTAGCCCCACTCTGGTCTTGGTGATTTCTCATAGTGGTACTCCAGCCAGCAAACCTGTATTTGCATTTGTATTCTCACCAGCGAAGTTCTGGAAGTGTTATTTCTGTTGCTGCCAGTAAAACTCCAGGCCAGACATTTCCCCTGTGGATAAGGACATGGGTTTGTTAGTGTTGTCAGAACCAGGCCAATCCTTCTGGTTTTATTTCAGATTGTACTAGTGTTTGACTCCTGAATGATCAAAACATACCTCTCTTAAGGGAAAAATCATCATTCATGCCATTTCCTACACATAGATTTTGTGAGGCATTAAGAAATGTGGATTCAAGGACTTCTGCATCTACAGGAGGCTTTGGGATCTGTATGAGCAAACATTTTTATCTGAGAAGTGGGGAAAGTGAGGCTCAGAGAGGGAGAAGAGATCGTCTAAGTGATAAACTACCCATAGGTTCCATAGGTGTTGACTTTCAATCCATCTAACCCTTAGGTGCCACAGGAAACCATAGGTGTTGACTTTCAATCCATCTTAGTTTCTAGAAGCATGATTCTACCAAAATTAATGTTAATTTTTTCTTTTAGCTTTCTTTCATTTTATTGAAAATAGAGGTTTTTCTCATTCAATATATTAATTAGTTCCCCTCCCCCAGCTTCTTCCTCATCCTCCCCACTTCTCCAACCACCCAATCAACACCATTTCTTTCTCTCAGTAGAATACAAACAGGCATTTAAAATTAAAATAATAAAATAAAAACAAGCATACCCAAATAGGAAACAAACCGAAAAACAAGCTAAATAACAGCACAAGAAACAGATATAGATGCTGAAACACACATATTTGCAGAAATAAAATAAACCATAAATATATAAGCAAAAGATCTATAAAGGAAAAAAGAAAATTACAATGCCCAGACAGAGCATTATGAGAAAAATGAACAACTGACCCTCCCCACCCAAAAAACAAAACAAAACAAAACAAAACAAAACCAAAAGTACCACTGAATTTGTTTTTTGTTTTTGTTTTTGTTTTTGTTTTTGTCCACCAACTACTGGGCATGCATCCTACCCTTAAGAGTGGTTTGTTTCCCCAGCGAGAGACTCCCTTGGAGGCAACTGAATTTCCATTGGCAAGTAGCTATCAATTACAGATTGCTTCAGGATAAGCATAGGAATCTGTGGACTCTCTGTGGCTTAGACCTGTGTAGGCACAGTGCATGGTGCCCCAGTCTCTGTGAGTCTGCATGTGTGTCAGTTCTCTTCTGTCTCTGATGATGGCTAAGCAAGGCACTCATCTATGAGTTAGACTGTCATTAGAGGTCATTTTCTCGCTATATTCCTTCAGTAGTATTTGGTTTTTCTTAGGTCCATGACCTATTTAGTCTCAGGTTCTTGGCACCTGGAGAAGTGTCAGGCATGGGTTCCATCTCAAGGAATGGGCCTTACATCCAATCAGATATTGGCTGATCACTCCCACAGTTGTTCTGCCACAATTGCTTCAACATATCTGGCAGGAAGATCATGTTTCTAGCTCAAAGGGTTTGTAGCTCGGTTGATGTTTACCTTTCTCCTCTGGTAGTGTTGAGAGTACTTTCCAGTACCACAAGCACTAGTCAGTATGGGTGGAGGCTCTAGGCGAAGGGTCCAGTTTGAATTCTTGGTGTTTATTGAGTTATGTAGCTATTGCCTTCAGCAATAGGGACTTAGCATTAGTTTGTGGAGGGCAACCAATTGCCTTGGCAATAGCTTGCATTGGTTGGGGATTTCCATGGTGCCTCTTTGGCCAACAACTCTATTAGATGTTACCTATTCCCAGCACTGGAGGTTTCAAAGGACTCTACATTCTCCTACAGATACCATCTTCATTGCTGCTGTATCCCATCCTGATTTTTAAAGTTAAGATGATGGACAGCAAATGACTCAACACATAATTGCACTTGTTGTACAAGCTTGATGACCTGAATTTTTTCATGTTTGTTTTTTAATTATCATTTTATTGAAAATATTTTTCATACGATATATTCTGATTATGGTTCTCCCTCCTGAGCTCCTCCCTGATCCTCTTCAATCCCTCACCCACATCCTTTCTTGCTCTTTCTCATTAGAAAACAAACAGGCATCTAAAACAAAAACAAGATAATAAGAAAAAAAAACTGAATAGGACAAAACAAACAGAAAAACAAAGAGCCAAAGAAAAAGCACAAGAAACACAGAGACACATGCATTGGTAAACACAGAAATCCTATAAAAACACAAAATCAGAAGCTTTAATATATAATCAAAAGACCTGTAGGTTAAGAAAAAAAAATACCCAATGTATTGTAAGACAAAAACAAACAAAACAATGCTCCAAAATGACCATTGAGTTTTCTGTTGGCTATTTACTGCTGCATATGGGGCTTGTCCTTTAGAGTTGTTTCCATACACAGTGGAAAAAAAAAACTTTTCCTTTGCAGGTGGTTATCAGTAGGGGAGAGATTCTGGGTTAAGGATGAGGGCTTATGTCCACTTCCACTCTCAACACTGAGATCCCATCATGCCCAGGCCTGTACAGGCCCTGTAAATGTTACCACAGTCTCTGAGGATGACATGAATTTGATCCCTGGATTCCTGGATTCCTTGGCTTCAAAAAGTCAGCCTTTGATCCATGCATGTGTCCTGTGGCATGCATGTGCCTACACACACACACACACACACACACACACACACACACACAGAGAGAGAGAGAGAGAGAGAGAGAGAGAGAGAGAGAGAGAGAGAGAGAGAATGAATAAAATGAGATAGTTAAGGTGAAAAGGACGTATCAGCAAGCCACTTATTTGACAAAAAGGAAAATGGAGCCTCAGGCATTTCTGCAGGATTTACCTGCCTAGAAGATGGCAGACCTGGACATGTAATTCATATTTCTTGATTTCCACCTCAGTGCTCTCTCTAATCCACATTGCAGTCCAAATGTGCCCATAAAGGGAGTTCATTCTCAGTGATGGGTTTTGGATGGTGTTATTGCCCCTATTATTCCTTGTCTATCTGTAATATAAGCTACTGTGTGCACTAAACACCTGGCTGCAGCCCAGGTGACATCTAAACATGATGACTCCTTTGCCGAGGTGATTCAAGAGGGGTTCTGAGACTCCTTCCATTTACTTCCCAGCCACTTGTTAGTCTCTGTATACGTGGAAGAGTCAACAGCCACCAATCTGCTGATAGATGGCCTGATTAGTCAAGCTGAAGCCCCTGCTCTCCTCAGGAACAATAAATCCCAGCAAAGCCTGCCCTATTCTCTGCCATGATACCTGGGAGCCTTCCAATTCACCCTCCAACAGTAAATTTGGCTCCTAGTCAAGCTTCTGGATAGTACTGGAGTGGGGTTATAGTACCTCTAAAGGGCTTTTCTTATATAAAAAAATACCTTAACACTGCTGTGATTTTGCTCTATACAGTCCACTCACATCTGAGTAAGGATATTCAAGTGCAAGCAGCTGAGCACCATGCACTTTTCTTCATTCTTCTAGGTTCTTCTTCCCTTTCTCTGAGCCCATGATGTCTTCAGAGTTTAGCATAGCACTTCATGGCATCTGAGTTGGTTTGAATGCTAGACATGGGCTGACTTGAGTTGTAAGCTCTGATCTGTTGTTTAACTGTGAACATAGTACTTTAACACTTTCTATACCTTGGTCCTTCACTTGTCAAGTTGGAGCAACAGTAGCGTCTAAGCTTGGAGTGGTAAAATGAAGTGATGTGAGGGGATAAGCCACACATGGACAGTGGAGTGGTCACTGAGGAAGATCATGGTAATGATGATAACAGCCGTGGCACAGTTTATGTAACTGTTTCTTCTATAGCTCGCATCAAAGTCACGATAGCATCTGATGTTTGCCTTCCAACTTTGCCCTCCCTGTAGCTCTCTAACACATTTTATTAATGAAAGAAAATTCACTTGCTGAGTAGATATGAATTGATGCCTACTGACTCTAAAGACACTTTTTTTTTTTCCTAAATCATCATAGTCTCTTAGGGTACATGAACTATACTCACTCTTTTTGATCATCCAGGAGTTAATACTATTTTTAATTCTAGACATTGTACTAAATGTTGAGAATGTAAACTCAAAAGATAAGTCAAAATTCAAGTTCAGAAGTTTGTAAGGTCACGAATGTCCCAACAATGTAGAAGTTAGGGAGGATGTGGGTCAGTGTCTTTTGGACATGACAAGACCTTTACAGTCATGGAGACACTTTGCATGGCCTTGGTGCAGGGAGGAGGGGCTTGGACCTGCCTCAGCTGAATGTACCAGGCTCTGCTGATTCCTCATGGGAGATCTTGCCTTGGAGGAAGTGTGAATGGAGGGTGGGTTGGGGGGAAAACTGAGGGGGGGCGAGAGAGGAAGGAGGACAGGGGAATCTGTGGTTGATATGTAATATAAACATAAAAATCTCTTAATAAAAAGGGGAGAAAAAAAGAGACCTTTACAGTCATGAACTTACAGCAGCTGTGGTTGCCTCTACAATATCAACCCAGTCAACATCTAGCATGTGTGAGGGAGGGGATTGTGAATCTCCACTCCTAGCTGAGTTGTTCCTGGGAGTCTATTGTAGCATGAATCTTAAAAGGTCTTATTAATAAAAAAAAGAGCCAGATATTAGAGTGAAAGCTAAAAGTCAGAGAAACAGAACAAACCAGCCAAGTTCTTACCTCTACAAAATCCTCAGTCTCAAGAAAGAGAATTCCTGTTTACTCACACCTTATATACCTTTCTGTGCCTTGCCATCTTCCTTCCTTGCTAGTGCTGGGATTAAAGGCATGTGCCACCATGCCTGGGTCTGTTCCCAGTGTGGCCTTGAACTCACAGAGATCCAGGTGGCTCTCTGCCTCCAGAATGCAAGGATTAAAGGTGTGTGCTGCCTGACCTCTATGTTCAATGTAGTGCCTGGCTTTGTCCTCTGATCCCCAGGCAAGCTTTATTGAGGTACTTAATATATCACCACAGTCTATGGCTGTTAGGGAGGGAAAGTCAGTTTCCTTTAGAGGTGTGGTCCCTGGAAGGATGCCCATGCTCTTGTGCATAGCCCTACACCCATGTATATATGGGCAGTACTAATTAGACTCAGTGAATTATTTATTTAGGTATAGATGGGACATGAAGTTGGGAGGGAGATGTGAAAGAAAAAAGGAGGAATTGGAAGAGAATGTGAGGTGTATAGGATTGAAATATGTTATATACATGTCTCAAAGTATTACATTAAAATACCTGGAAATAGAGATCAATGGCAGTGTTTGCCTGGTGCATGTTAGGTTCTGAGTTCAAGTTCCAGCACCAACAAACAAACAGAACTTCATATAAGATGCTATAAGAACTTAGAGAAGAAAGGAGGGGTAGATGGGTAGACATTTCTTGAAAACAGAATAGATTATTGGTTCCCAGAGTATAGTCTCATGTCTCACACTGACCAAGGTGAAAGGTAAATGTGATAATAGGACACAGGCAACCTTAAAGTCTTGATGATACATGGTTTTCTTGTTTTTGTATATTGATTTTATTTTGAATGTATGTTTGTGCAAGCAAGTGTATTTATTTGTATGTGTTTCTGTGTGTGTGTGTGTGTGTGTGTGTGTGTGTGTGTGTGTGTGTGTGTACCAAAGGATAGCTCAGGTGCCATCCTCAGGAACACCATTCACTTCCTTTGAGTGGTTCTCTCCTTGGTCTGAAACTCACCGATTAGGCTATAATGGTTTGCCAGCTAGCCCCAGGGTTGCACCTATCTCCTTGTGTCCAGCTCTATGATAACAAATGGTCCACCATAACTGGTTTTTCAAATGGGTTCTAGAGAGCAAACTCAGGTCCTCATGCTTACAAGTCAATCACTTTATTGACTTGTCTCTAAATAGCATTATGCCTTGAGTTCATTATGGTCAATTACTCTTCCATATTAAAGCCCTAGTCTTTCACCTTAACAATCATAAGAAAGATTGGATATACATTGTTTTCCTTGTAAGCTGGTTCAGACAAGTTGAGATTTCTACCTTACTTTCAATATTGAAAAGGTCAAATTATGAGTTGTCTTTCAAAATCATTACTGATCGCATCGAAAATATCTATTGAAACATCTCCAGAACTCATCAAAACACTTATTTCAAGCATTACTCCATAGAGGCCCCTGGCTGCAGGGGAGAGAAGGCTCTCCTAGTGTGTCAGTCTCACTGTTGACATGCAGGGTCCTTAATGCCACACCACTTCCCTCACTAAACACCATAAACCTGCACTCACATTTGGGAAGTAAAAAGTGTGACTGCTCTGTTTATCACTATTGTTATTAGTTTTGCCTGAATATTTATTACAGTCAGAAGTGCATGCCTATGCCTTATCATGGCTTTCTGGAGGGTGAAATTTCCAGCAATATTTGCATTTTTATAAAATCCTTTGCTGCATAGTGGAGGCTATTTAGATTACAAGTAACAGGTGTGGATACTAACCAATTTCACCCGAACAGAAGTCAATTATTTGAAAAATACAGAGGCATTTTTTCACAGAATTTAAAAGCAGGAAGTACACATCATTTTTTAGAAGAGACTGGGATGAGGACCTCTATCTTTCTATTTCAAAAGGAGACTCTCCATAATGGTTTCTCCTAGCTTCAGGGTGACCACAGAAAAATCCTTCAGAAATTCCAAGAACCTGGATGAAAATGTCTAACTGGTGGATCTGGAGTAGGTGTTCAGCCTAGTCCAGGTAGAACCAAAGAGATAGGTTCATTTTGTACAACCTGAGCAATATAACATATGTGTGAAGGGTGGAGGTATGGGTGTGGTTATGGGTATGTGTGCAGTATTAGAAAGGGTGAGTGATGGGTCATGCAGATATTCCAGATGCCTGCTGTGTAAGTAGATGTTCCATGTATAAGAGGCAGTTTCAAAAGGAAGTTCCTAGGGGTTGATGGAAATGCTTCAACATTAAAGGACTAGTCAGCCAAGTTTTAAAGGTAGAGATAAATTCTTAAGGTGAACTTCTGTAACTTGTAATTGAGAATCCAGCCTCTCTAGCCCTCCATGAGTGCTGTCAGGTAAGACCCAGGGGTGCTCAGTTCATCAGGAGCAAAATTCCTTGACACCAGATGCTCCTTACACCAGAGGGTGCTGAGTGAACTTGTTCACAACCACATTGGAAATGCCAGCTGAAGACTTTCCAGAAGTCCTGGGTGAAGCCCTTAGCAGGGAAGATTCTATACCTCTCCTTTCTCTGTCAACTGAAATATGCCCAGTGACTTCCCCAATAGGAAAAATATTTTTTATTTCATAGAGACAATGCTACACAAAAAAGTCCCAGCAGGGCTTTGACCATGAATGTCACTGCTGACACTGAGGATGTAAATGTCAGAAGGGAATAACACACATGCCTCCCCCTTCATACCTAGATTGCTTCCTGAGAAGGAGCAAGGAAGCCAAACTAATATCATTCTGGTCATTGTTTTCTCCCTGCCTTGCTTGGGCATTTTGAGAGGCCTCTGCATTTTTTTTTTTTCAGAAGCTCTTCGAACTTTACTGTCTTGGATTCTGTTCCTTGGTCCTGATTTTGAGCAGGAAAATAATTTATGAACAAATTCATGCTTCCAGCTCTACTGCCACACTACTGTATGTGAATGTTTTCCTCATGTCGGACTCAAGCCAGCTAATGACTCCTTTGTTCCTCACATAGGCCCCTTTATATACTCCAAACCCTTCTCTTTCTTTACCCATGTGATACAGTCTCCTGGATCAAATCATCTGTGTTTCTGCACTTCTTAGCTGTGGAACAGGAGCTATGTGACTCTGCAGAGCTTCTGTCTTTACCTAATGTAAACTGGTGGTAATATCTGGAATTCCTGTAAGGAGGTTATGTGGGAACTTTGAAGAACATTTCTTGGCATATGGGAAGCCCTGAATAAGTGCTTGCTATTACAGTTATTGCCAGTCTCTGTGAATGGCAATATCAATTACCAGACTTTCAAGCTACGTAGGTGTTTTTGACTCCCCTCTCTCCAGCAATTATCCATTATAGCACCCCTAAGGAGGAGGATGGTAATAATGCCAGGTGAGACTAATCATTGACTATATGCTAAGTTTTAACAGACACTAAACACTTTCCACTTATTTGATTCTCTTAATTTGAATCTCCATTTTAACGATGAGAAATGTGAAATTCACAGAAATAAAGTCATCCTGGCATGCAAGAGGGAAGGGCAGAGCCACAATTTAAATCAGGTTTGTTGGGTGCCTAAACTCACCAAACTGATATAAGATTCTGTATCCCAAATCAGGCTGTTTGCCTCTTAAGAGTCTCTTTAACTCAGTTCTCCCATCCCAGCCCTATATGAGCTCCCACTCCTCAGCTTTCCCTTCTACAACCCATTCTCCAACTCCTCTCAGTTATTTTTGTAAAACAATCAACATGCACAGGGGCCATGCTAATCTTCTCTGTATCCTTCCAATTTTACTGTATGTGCTGCTGAAGTGATCACACAGGATCACCCAGCGACAGAGAAATGGATGAGATCTAGATGAGCAAACTGGGGGTAAGGGGAGGGGTAATGGAGGATAAGGGTCAGGGGAAAGAGAGCTTAGGGGAGTGGGAGGTCCCAGCTGGATCAGGAACAGAGTGGGAGAACAAGGAAAGAGATACCAAGATAAATGAAGACCTCATGGGATTAGGAAGAATCAGAGTGCTAGAGAGGTCCCCAGAAATCCATAATGATACCTTCACTATAGACTACTAGTAATGGTTGAGAGAGTGCCTGAGCTGAACTACTCTGGTGATTGGATGGCCAAACACCCTAACTGCCATGATAGAACTCTCATCCAGTGACCAGTGGAAGCAGATGCAGAGATCCATGGCCACACCCCAGGTGGAGCTCCAGGAGTCCAATCACCTAGAGAGAGGAGGGATCATATGAGCAAGAGATATCAAGACCTTGATTAACAAAAGCCCAGGGACACATAACCAAACTAGTGGAAACACATGAACTATGAACCAATAGCTGAGGAGCCCCCATGGAACTGGACCAGTTCCTCTGGATAAGTGAGACAGTTGATGAGTTTGAACTGTTTAGGAAGCCCCAGGCAGTGGGAACAGGACCTATCCTTGCTTCATGAACCGGCTTTTTGGATCCTAGGGCCTATGCTGAGACACTGCTCAGCCTTGGTACAGTGAGGAGGGGACTGAACCTGCTTCAACTGAATCTACCAGGCTGGGCTGACTCCCCAGGGGAGACCTTGTCTTGGAGGAGGTGGGAATGGGGGGTAGATTGGGGAGGAAAGGCTGGGCGGGTGGGAGGAGGGAGGACAGGGGAATCCATGGCTGATATGTAAAATTAAATTAATTATAAAATAAAAATATTTATAAAAAAGAAAAAAAACAACAACATGCTAAAAAAAATCACAATGTTTGCCCCTTTTGAAAGATGTTGGCTCTTCACAACCAATATTCCCATCTTTGGCTCCAATTTTATCATGATACTATTCATTTTTCCTATGTCTACATTTTTGTTCACACCTGTGACTTTGCCAACTATTGGACTTGTTAAGTCGCTGGTTCTCTCAGACCCAATCAAATATCCTTGATGGTTCCCAACTTCACCATCACAGTGACTATTTTCATCTTTACTTTCATAGCACTATATTCAATGCCATTAATCTTGTTAAGTGGTGTATTCATTATTTGTTATTCTATGCTATCATTATCTACCACAGAATGTGAATTATCAGAGGGCAAAGAGCATTTCCTCATTACTTTGTGATCCTAGATATGACCTGTATATTCAGCCTCTGTGGTGGTTTGAATGAGAAGTATCTCCCATAGGCTCATGAATTTGAATACTTTGTCCCTGGGTGGTGCTGCTGTTTAGGAAGATTGTTGATTCTTTAGGACATGGAACCTTTTTAAAGGACAAATGCTACTGGGAATGGGCTTTGAGATTTACAGCCTTACCCCATTTCCACTTCACTCTCTATGTCCTGCGGTGCCGAAGAAGTGTGATCATTGTCGTTAGCTCTGGCTGCCTGCTGCCATGCCACCCCATTCTGATGATCTCTAACCCTCTAGAAGTATAAACCAAAACCAAATCTTTCTTCCATAAGTTGCTTTTGGTCACATCTCATCACAGCAACAAAAAAAGTAACTAATATAGCCAATGCAAATATTAACTTTGTTCAGAAATAAGAAAGGAACTCACACACTTATGTAACCTCCTGTGGTAGTTTGTAAAATGTGTTCCTAAATGAAAATGTTTCCTTTCTCATTTATATTCTTGGTAGATTTAGATACGTTTGGTTATACGGATTTCTTGAGGGCCTATTCTCTTGCCCCAAGAGCCAATGATTCTGTAAAGAAGTTTATAACTGCATCTGAAAGCTTTGTCATTCTCCAGAGAAGCAAAAGTTCTTTTAAGTTTTTGCTGCATAGAAGATTCAGGAGGTGGTAATTAAAGTGATTAACAAGAGAATACGGATGTTTAAGTAATCTGCCTACCAGTTATTCATTAGCGGTCTGTACCTCCTAGATAGCAGACTCATTAATTTAAACACATTTCATTATATCTTGGATCTTATTTTCAAAGAATACAGCAAGTCAGAGAGGCTTTCTGAATGGAGGGTGGGTGGAGGAAGGATTAATAGGAGCGTGGTTAGGAGCAGGCTCTTTTTTGGATCTTGGGGCCCCAAGTGCACTGCATCCCATCAGCCTGCTGAGGAAAGCTGTACCATAGACCTGCTTCAGGGGCATTTCAATATGAACTGTGTGTCCCTGTTCTGTCTCTCAGCCAACTGGACCTCGACTTTTCAACTGATAAAAAAAAAAAAAAAATGGTTGGGCTGGGCCTATAAAGAAAGCTGGAACTGCTTTTATCTCTCAGAAACATAAATTAAGAAACATTGAGACAAGGACAAGCCAGGTGGCTCAGTGGAATAAAGAATTTGACAACACAATGATCTGAGTTCAAATCTTGGGACCCATAGTGTGGAAGGAGTCTATATATGCCATATATTAAATAGATAAATGAATAAGTGTGTATATATATATATATATATATATATATATATATATATTTGGAAGAATACAAGAATGCAATCAGCAGTATCGGACAAATGCTGAGGGATCATGGGCTGTAGCTTCATATCTTAGGGACTAATCTGTGTCAGAATTAAGCTAAATTTTTATTTATTAAAGTGTAGATTCTATGGCTGTATCATCAGACTTGTGACAACCAGGTAATGAAGACCCATGCTACTTACATGCAAAAACTATAACTACATAGTAGGCCTGACTTTGAAAGCCATGATGAGCCATGTGCAAACTGAAGTTACCAGAGGACAGGCATCATGAACAAAACAGAATCCTTGTGAAGGAAGATACTTATGTAACAAAATTTATTGGTATATTTTTCTTGGTTAAAGGAAACCCATAGTATCCAAACCTAAATGGTAAGAAATTTCTTAAGAAGATATAAAACAGCCCACCAAATATCAAAGAAGGGTTGCAAACCAGGGTTAGTTAATACAAAGGCCACAGGGGTGCTATAAAGTAGCAGAAGGATGGCAGGACCTGAGGTCTTACTAGAATTACTCCACAGTTCCTAGGTGTGAGCCATGATCTGTGTTTCCCATCTCAACATTGTTCAATTCAAAGTATTCATCTCAGTGTTGGGATGAAAAAAATGAAAAGCCAATTGTCATGCTTATATCATATGCTGCCTCAAGAAGGGGGCACAACAGCCTCATAATGTATGCATGTCATTCAGGGAAGGATTCCCTGAAGATGATTGAGTACTACAAAAGAATAAAGAAAGGATGTGCTAAATATCCCCTGAACCAAAGTATCCCATATTAAAGGCTAGAGAGATGGCTCAGTGCTTGAGGACACTTGCAGCTCTTCCAAAGTACCCAGATTCGATTCCCAATACACATATGGCAGCTTACAACTGTCCATATCTCTAGTTCCAGGGAATCTGGTACTCTCTTCTAGATTCTTTGGTTACTAGGCACAAACACACACAGGGCACATATATACATGCAGGCAAAACACTTATCCACATTTAAAAATATTAGAAATTAAAAAGTTGACCTAGAATTTGACATCTTTGTGTAAATTCTAAATGCTGGTAATGAACTTAATTGAACATTAGACTCTACAGGTCACATAATGCACGTCTACAGTCTGGATACCACCTATGATAAACCCTGTTTAAAAGAAGTACTAACATATCAGAAAAATGGCAAAATCCAAGCCTTCCATATGTTGACATATATGGTATGTATATCAGATTCCAGTCTAGGTTCACTCAAGTGGGTAGGACAGATGGAAGAAAATGGTCTTGTCTAAGTTCATAGACTCCATAGTTATCATCTCCCCTGGCAGGCCTGGTGCAAGGCTATAAGACCTTATATATAATGAGACAATCACTTCTCAGACAATGTGACCATATTAATTTTGTTGTTGTTGTTGTTGTTTTGAGACAGGGTTTCTCTGTGTAGCTTTGGTGCCTTTACTGGCACTCACTCTGTAGCCTGGGCTGGCCTAGAACTCACAGAGATCTGCCTGCCTCTGCCTCCCATGTGCTGGGATTAAAGGCATACAATACCACCACCCGGCTATTTTTATTTTATTTATTTTATTTTATTTTTTGTAATTAAGATTGGTGCTTCAGAAGGCTCAGTTTCTTTCCAGAAAACATTATGGTGGAAGTTTCAGAGTGAGATTATATATTGTCTGATTGAATCCCATTCCTTCTAGTACATTTCTTAACTGGCTCATAGGAAAGGTTTCTCTTTTATTCTTAAATGTGACTGCTAAGTGAATTTAATGCAGTTCTCTAAATCAGTGGAAGGAGAGGTAGCAGCTGAAAGTTCTCTTTAATGGGTTTATTGTTTGAGATTGAAATATTTGAACATGAGACTCCATGGTTACAGATTCATAAAATAATAATAGTGCATGCCTGGCAACTGTCCGTTGTCCTCTCTCTGTCTTCTGTAACTCCCTGGTTAGTAAATGAAACCTTGCATTTGAATAAAAACATTTGGGCCTAATTTCTGTCTTTTCATGCTGTGATGGAGCTGTCAAATTTGAAGTGTAATGACTGTATGATTTCTTATAATGGCACTCAAAATACCTCAGAAACAGATTTGACTGTCATCTAAGTAAGTTCTCTGTGGGGTTCAGACCCATTTAGGGTCCCCTTTAGGCTTTTATACAGCAGTGCAAGAACACATTGCAAAGAAGCGGGTGTAAAGTGGTATCACAGGGAGTGATAGGCAAAGTGGAGCCTCTAGGAGCCCAGAAAAATGAAAAAAAAATTACATTGACATTATTTTAGTCAGTTCTCTGTTGTCATGAGAGAACTGATTGACCACCATTCCTGGGTTGTACAGTGGGTAGGTAGCCTAAATGCCCCTGCTATCCCATAAGTGGATAGACTTGTCTGAAGAGATGACCACACGTCCTGAACATTCCCAAGCCAATTTATATTCCAGTATTCAACTCCATTTAGCCCTGTGAAATAAAAATGCACCCCATAGATGCTTATTTTTTAATATTTATTTTTATTTCTATGTTATATATGGGTCTGTTTGGACAGGGGTATGTGACTGCAAGTTGCCCATGGAGACCAGAACAGAACCCTAGAGCCAGAGGTTGTGAGTCACCCAATGTGGGTGCTAGGAACCCAACTGTGGCCATTTAAAAGAGCAGCAAGCCCTCTGAACCACAGAACCATCTTTCCAGCCACCATAGTAGGTTCTTGGTCTTTTTCACAACTGGGTGTCCAGTTTAAGTAAGTCAAGGTAATTAATTACTCAACAGACAAAAAGGTATTGGAATGAATAAAGGATCTAAGTTGTACTTCTGATTCTGTTAACCAGACAGGAGAATTAACTTCATCTTCTTGGCATTATGGACCTTTCAAAGCAGTCCCTGTTTGAAATGACAGAGAAGGAGCTATTCATACCAGGACTCCATAGAAATGCCTTGAAGTTTTGAGAAATAACAGTAACATTAAAATTTGAAAGTCAATGGCTTTGATAATCTGTAAGGATTTCCTCTCTGTCATGTTTAAGTTTTGGCTTCATTATAAAAAAAAAAAAAACTAGTAAAACTACATACTGATGTTCAGGTATGGATTATAGCATGCATAGATGATGATGTTTGGTAGGCTTCCCAGGAAGAGACCAGAGATGTGTGATGGCTTCTTCTTCCTACACTGAAAATTGGATGGAAGTGATGATCACATCTGTCTGGATCTCATGGAGTTGTTGGCATCTAGAACATAATACAAGACATCTCAGAAGCTCAGTATATTCTAAATGTGTGAATGAAGAGGCATATGAATGAATGTGTGAATTTTATCCCAGTAGCTTTGGTTTGGACTCTAAATTTCAATCCTGAAAACGTTCTCAGCCAAACTTTTTGTCTTTGCTCCTTTTCTAGTTTGTAACTTCTAAGAAATTCATTCTAGAGATAATTTACAGCAGGTAGCTTGTGATTAAATTGTCCCATTATCCCAGGTAAGGATGAGGAAATGTTAGAAAAAGGCCAAGTATACCTTGGCCAACGCTTTTTTAAGTAGCAGTATTTTTATTTTTTAATATTATTTTTATTTTATAATTAACTTAATTTCACATATCAACCATGGATTTCCCCATCCTCCCTCCTTCCATCCTCCAGCCCTCCCCCAACCTATCTCCCCACTCCCACCTCCTCCAAGGCAAGGTCTCCTCTGGGGAGTCAGCCCAGCCTGGCAGACTCAGCCAAGGAAGGTGCAATCCCCGTCTCCCTACGCCAAGGCTGAGCAAAGTGTCTTAGCTTAGGCCCCAGGCTCCAAAAAGTCAGCCCATGCACCAAGGACAGGTCCTGGTCCTACTACCTGGGGGCCTCCTAAACAGTTCAAGCTAATCAACTCTCTCACTTATCCAAAGGACCTGGTCCAGTTCCATGGGGGTTCCTCCACCATTGGTTCACAGTTCATGTGTTTCCATTAGTTTGACTATTTGTCCCTATGCTTCCTCCAACCATGGTCTCAACATCTCTCGCTCATACAGTCCCTCCTCTTTCTTGCTGATTGGACTCCTGGAGCTCCACCTGGGGCTTGGCCATGGATCTCTGCATCTGCTTCCATCAGACACTGGATGAGAATTCTATTATGAAAGCCACGGTGTTCGGCCATCCAATCACCAGAGCAGGTCAGCTCAGACACTCTCGATCATTGCCAGTAGTCTACAATGGAGGTATCTTTGTGGATTTATGGAGACCTCTCTATCAATCTGCTTCTACTTACTCCCCTGGAATCTTCATTCATCATGGTATCTCCCTCTCCATTCTCCCACTCTATTCCTGATCCAGCTAGGACCTCCCTCTCCCCTAAGTTCTCTTTCCCCTGACCCTTGCCCTCTATTACTCCCTGCCCCCACCAGAGATCATTTCCTAAATATAACACCAATATCACAGACACTGAGAAAAACAAAGAATGGGACCTCTTTAAACTGAGAAGCTTTTGTAGGGCAAGGGACACGGTCAATAAGACAAAATGACAGCCTACAGAATGGGAAAAGATTTTCACCAACCTCATATCTGACAGAGGACTGATATCCAGAATATATAAAGAACTCAAGAAATTAGACATCAAAATGCCCAACAGTCCAATTAAAAAAATGGGCTATAGAGCTGAACAGAATTCCCAACAGAAGAAGCTCAAATGGATGAAAAACATTTAAGGAATTGCTCAACATCCTTAATCATCAGGGAAATGCAAATCAAAATGACTGTGAGATACCATCTTACACCCATCAGAATGGCTAAGATCTGCTGTGGATATCGCTCTGTATAAATAAAATGCTGTTTGGCCAGTGGCCAGGCAGGAAGTATAGGCGGGACAAGAGAGAAGAGAATTCTGGGAAGTAAAGGCTGAGGCGAGGAGACACTGCCAGCCGCTGCCATGAGAAGCAACAAGTAAAGACACCAGTAAGCCACAAGCCATGTGGCAAAGTATAGATTAATAGAAATGGGTTAATTTAAGATAGAAAAAGTAGATAACAAGAAGCCTGCCACGGCCATACAGTTTGTAACAATGTAAGTTTCTGTGTGTTTACTTGGTTGGGTCTGAATGTCTATGGGCCTGGTGGGTGAGAGAGATTTGTCCTGACTGGGCCAGGCAGGAAAACTCTAAATACAAAGATCAAAAACACTGAAGACAGCTTATGTTAGAGAGGATGTGGAGCAAGGGGAACTCTCCTCTACTGTTGGTGGGAATGCAAGCTTGTACACCCACTTTGGAAATCAATATGGCTCTTTTGTAGAAAATTGGGAATCAATCTCCCACAAGACCTAGCTATTTCACTCTTGAACACATACATATCCAAGGAATGCTCAATCATACCATAAGGGCATATGCTCAACTATATTCATAGCAGCATTATTTGTAATAGCCAGAACCTGGAAACAACCTAGAAGCCTTCAACTGAAGAAGGGGTAAAGAAAATGTGGTACATATACACAATGGAGTACTACTCAGGAGAGAAAAACAATGACATCATGAGGTTTGTAGGCAAATGGAAGGAACTAGAAAAAAAACATCCTGAGTGAGGTAACCCAGACTCAGAAAGACAAACATGATATGTACTCACTCATAAGTGGATACTAGATGTAAAGCAAAGGATAACCAGACGGTAACGCACAACTCCAGGAAGGCTACCTGATAAAGAGGACCCTAAGAAAGACACAGGGATTGTCCAATGACAGAGAAATAGATTCTCTTTCTTTTTTACAAAATATCAAAGAGTGTTTTGGCTTGACTTCTTCTATAGTTCTGTATTTTTTATTAAGGCCTTTATTCAACCAGCAGATTTGTTCTCTTCACTGTTATCCCATGCTAGGGGACCAGCAGTGCACATTCATTTAGATGAAGTCCACATATAGAAATGTAGTTAGACCAGTGTAGAATGAATCCATGTCTTGAGGACATAGAATGTACTGAGAACTGCTGTAGTGGATTGCTTCCATTTGATAGTTCTAGAGGCAGTTAATTAGTGAGGCTTACACAATCCAGCCCTTGCTGACAGGCAGCTTAAGATTTGTGTGATCTGGTATGTTATCAACATGTGATTTTTTTTTTACTTCTGTTTGGCCATTTTGCCTGTGCCACCTACTAGAGTTCAGCAATACTAATGGTGGAGTTGCTCCAGAAGGAGAGAAATGGCCAGGGTGGTGGCAGAAGGAAGAGCTCCTTTTTCTTCTTTGGGAAGGACCACGCCCCCTGCACACTGCTCATGTTTCAGTGACTTCTGAGGCTCTGCATAGTATGGGAGAAAATAGGAAAATGAGCACCTGCATTTTATCCTCTTAAATGAGAGCCAAACCAAGAAGGAAGAGAAAGGATAGAAATGGTTACTGAGCAGAGAACACCAAGAATATGTCTCCTTGATTCAATCAAGGTGGTCTAGAAAGGACTTGCTGGAGCCTAACTGGAGGAGCATGGGAGAACATTTTAGAGAAGCTTTCAAGGCTGTAAGGTAGGAAAGTATCACATACTGAAGAACCTAAGAAAAAGTTGAGTATGACTCTGGAGAGTGGAACATTAAAAGGCACTGTAGACTACCTGCTCTATGCTAAGGACTTTCTGATCAAAACATCAAGTGAAAACCTGCTTCTGCAGATGACTCCAGAAAGACTATACTGGAAATGGTATTAAGAACAAAACCCACTAAAGCACAATCCCTCCCCGCAACCCCTCCCACCATCTGAGAAGTTAATTTTGATGAGATGTGAATGATAGAATTCATTAAACAATGAGTTTGCATAACTATGAGGAATCTGTAAATAATCTCTGCACTACAGGTGACTCTATTTTAACTAGTTGGTGTTTCTTAGCACTAATCCTCAGGCTCTGAGAACGTTAACCAACAGAAAAAAAGCATTGTTTCAGAAAGCCTCTATTTTTAGAAGTGCTATTAGCGGAAGCATCACTCTAACCTTTTCCTTGTTCTCTCTGTGGCATGCACATTAATTAACACTTCCACCCTACAAGAATGTGTTTCTTCCCATGTGCTGCTGGTGGTATTTCAGAAGCTTGCTGGAGATTAGAAAGCACCAGAAAAATAAATCTGAGTGTTTTAAAAAATGTTCTTTGCTGTATGTAATTTCCTGTTTAGGCATGTCCCCTCAGATCACAATTAGGTAGAACTCATGATATACTTTGAAAAGAGGGGCAGTAAACTTGAACCTTACCTTTGGTAGCTGATTTGTCACCTTTTTGTTGTTGTTGTTGTTGTTTTGTTTGTTTGTTTTCGAGACAGGGTTTCTCTGTGTAGCTTTGCCCCTTTGAGCTCTGTAGACCAGGCTGGCCTTGAACTCACAGAGATCTGCCTGGCTCTGCCTCCTGAGTGCTGGGATTAAAGGCATGTGCCACCACTGCCTGGCTTGATTTGTCAACTTTTTAAAAAACCTGTTTTCAGAGAGTTTATATGGGATGTAGAAAGAATAATTACCTAATAAATTATAACTAATTTTAACTTTTAAAGATCCTATGGTGGTTTGGATAAGAATGGCCCATACAAGCTCATATATTTAAATGCTTAGTCATCAGGGAATGGAATTGTTTGAAGGGATTAGAAGTATTAGTAGGTGTGGCAGTGGAAGTGTGTCCCTGAGGGGTGGGCATTGAGGTTTCAAAATCTAACACCTGGTCCAGAGTCCCTCTCTCTGCTTACTGATCAAGATATAGCACTCAGTTATTGTTCCAGAGTTTGCCTGCATGCTGTTTTATTCTCTGCCATGACGACAGTGGACTAAACTTCTGCTGAAACTGTAAGCAAGCCCCCAAATTGAATGTTTTCTTTTGTAAGAGTTTCCTTGGTCATGGTGTCTCTTTACAATAATAGTTCACTGATTAACACAGATCCAAAAAAAAAAGAAAAGGAAAGAAAAGAAAAATCATAGTTCACATAAATAGTTCACCTTTTACTATTTTAGTTGACTTTCCCTGTCTCCTTAAAACTAATCCCTACAAAGATAGGAGGAAGGGCTCAGAGGGACCATCCTCCTCACTACTGAACTATTACTGATGAGATTCAGTGAAATGGGGAGTCAGACATTGCTTTCTATTATATACCCACTGGTGACTACATCAGGCTCCACTGGAGAGACCTGATCTAATGGCCATGCAGATGGTCCTAGTTAAACTAAATGAGTCACAACAAAGCTCATAGTCACAAATCTTGGAAAGAGACAAGGAAGAGAGGAAGGAATATAGACGGAGGTAGAAAAGAGATAAGGAAGGTAGAAGAATGGCCAGGCTGAACATGTATACAGTTTCCAAAGAAGTAGCTTAACTTATTAAATCACTACTTTGTCTGATAAATATGAATTTACTTTTCTCTAAGTATTTACTACAAAAAGGAATGAAAATTTTCTGAAGGGATAGTCATTGATTTAAGCTATATTTTTCAGTTTACATGGAAATTCTAATAAAATTACAGAAGATTTCAAATGAAAACAGCGGAAACTAGAGGACATCTCCTTTTGAAAAGCTGATTTAATAAAATATTATTTATTTAAATAAAAGAGAAAGCTTTATTACTAATTTATTTTTTTGCAGTTATGAATATTTTTTAAAGTTTTTATTTATTTATTTTTCTTTATTAAGGTTTTTTTTATTCATTTTTACAACCATAGATTCCCCTTCTCTTTCCCCTCTCTCCCCTCACTACCCTGCAGCGTTTCCCCTCAATCCACCCCCCATTCTCTGCTCCAAAAGGTAAGGCCTCCCATGGGGAGTTCAAGCAATACAAGCACCTCCCCCTGTATCAAGGCTTTGCAAGGTGTCCCACCGTAGGTAATGGGCTCCAAAAAGGCAGCTCATGTACCAGGGATGGATCCTGATCCTAATGCCAGGGGCCCCTTAAGCAGATCAAGCTACACAACTGTCTCACTTATGTAGATGGCCTATTCCAGTCCCATGGAGGTTCCACAGTTGTTGGTCTAAAGTTCATGAGTTCCCACTAGTTTGGTTTGGTTGCCTCTGTGAGTTTCCTCTTAATGATATTGATGCCTCTTGCTCATAGAATCCTTCTTTCTCTTCGAATGAACTCCTGGAGCTTGGCCTGGTGGTTGGCTGTGGATCTCTGCATCTGCTTCCATCAGTTACTGGATAAAGACTCTATGATGACAGTTAGGATATTCACCAATCTGATTATTGGGAAGAGCCAGCTCAGGCACCCTCTTCACTACTGCTAGTTGTCTTAGCCGGGGCCATCCTTGTGGATTCCTGAGATACTAGCACCAGGTTTCTCCCAATCACCATGATGTCTCTCTCTATCAAGGTATCTCTTTCATTGCTCTTCCACTCCATCCCTCCCCCAGTTCCCTATGTTCTTATCCCCCATCTCCTACTCTCTACATCAAAATACCAAAAAATCTAATTAAAAAATGGGCTACAGAGCTAACAGAGGATTCTCAACAGAAGAATCTCAAATGGCCAAAAGGCATTTAAGGAATTGTTCAACATCCTTAGTTATCCAGGAAATGCAAATCAAAATGACACTGAGATACCATCTTTTTTTTTTTTTTTTAATTAGGAGATTTTTTCTTCTTTCCACATACCAACCACAGATCCCTGCCTCATACCTCCTCCTGTTCCCCTGCCTTCTCCCCAAGTTCACCTCCTATCACCACCTCCAAAAAAGTATGGCATCCCATGGGGAGTCAGCAAAGCCTGGCACATTCAACTGAGGAAGGTCCAAGCCCCTCCCCCTGCATCAAGGCTGTGAAGTGTCCCATCATAAGCAATGGGCTAAAAAAAAAAAGCCAGTTCATGCACCAGGGATAGATCCTGTTCCCACTGTCAGAGGTCCCTAAAACAGACCCAGCCTTACAACTGTCTCTCCCATGCAGAGAGCTCAGTCCAGTCCTATGCAGGCTCCACAGCTGTCTGTCCAAAGTTCATGAGTTCTCACTGGCTTGGTTCAGTTGTGTCTGTAAGTTTCCCCATCATAGTCTTGATGCCCCTTGCTTATAGAATCCCTCTTCTGTCTCTTCAACTGGACTTCTGGAGCTTGGCCTGGTGCTTGGCCATGGCTCTCTGCATCTGCTTCCATCAGTTACTGGATGAAAGCTCTATGATGACAGTTAGGGCATTGGCCAATCTGATCACTGAAGTAGGCCAGCTCAGGTACCCACTTCACCACTGCTCGTAGACTAAGCTGGGTTCATTCCTGCAAGGAATGCTTAAGCATACCACAAGGACATTTGCTCAACTATGTTCATAGCAGCATTGTTCATAATAGCCAGAACCTGGTAACAACCTAGATGCCCCTCAACTGAAGAATAGATGAAGAAAATGTGGTTCTTTTTATAATTTCATATCAAAACATATACACAATGGAGTTTTAACTCAGCAGTTAAAAAAAAAGAAAAAATGACATAATGAAATTTGCAGGCATATGGATGGAAGTAGAAAATATCATCCTGAGTGAGATAACCCAGACTCAAAAAGACAAACATGGTATGTACTCACTCATAAGTGGATATCAGATGTAAAGTAAAGGATAACCAAACTACAACCCACAGCTCCAGACAAGCTATGTAACAAGGAGGACCCTAAGTGTTGTCACACATGGATCACACTGGGAAGGGGAAATAGATGAGATCTCTGGAATAAACTGGGGCTTGGGGGCAGCAATGGAGGATAGGTGATGAGGGATGGGAGCATGGGGGAATGGGATGGTTGAGCTGGAACAGGAATGGAGTGGGAGAGCAATGAGGGAGATATCTTGATAGAGGGAGACATCATGGGGATAGGGAGAAACCTGGTATGAGGGAAGTTCTGAGATACCATCTTCCAACTTTCATAATGGCTAAGATCAAAAACACTGATGACAGCTTATGTTGGAGAGGATGTGGAGCAAGGGGAATACTCCTCCACTGTTGATGGGAGTAGAGACTGGTTCAGACACTTTGTAAATCAGTATTATTTCTTTCTCAGAAAACTGGGACTCAATCTACCTCAAGACTCAATGATAGCACTCTTGGGCATATACCCAAGGGATGCGCATGCCAAAGGATACTTGATCAAGTATGTTTATTACCATTTTCAAATGCTTGCCCCCTATCCCCCATATCCCCCATATTCCAAATGACATGTGTGCAGGGTTTGGCTCTCAAATGATGGCAATACTGTGAAGTGGTAGAAGCCTTGGGGCATGGGGCTTAATTTCGGGAATAGATTATGGGAGACCTACCTTTCACTAAAGCCTTGGCCCCTTCCTTTCTCTCTCTCTTCCTGGCTGCCATGATGTAAGCAACTTTGCTTCACCATGTGTTCCCTCATGATGTTCTGCCTTGCTACAGGTTCTAAGAAGTAGAGCAAAGCGACTGGAGATTAAAAACTCTTAATAGGGATCCAAAATAAACCTTTCTACCTTCCAGACGTTTATCTCAGATGTTTTGTCATAGTGGTAGAAAGCTGATGAATACAGAACTTGGAAACAATACAGGGTCAAAATGATAGAACAACAAGACTATCACGGTTCCTATTGTCTTCACATGTAATTTTTAGCTTTTGGCAAGTTGCTTTTTAATAGATGTTAGAGATTGTCCTCATAAGAATTAGAATTTAAAGCATAGAAATAAGATCTAATGAGGTATAATTGACACTCAAGAAACTAAACATAACACGATTCTAAATTAAATGAGTTTGAAAATATATATTTATATATACAAATCTTGGCAAGAAACCACACCTTGAATATTCCCTGTGACTTTCTCACTCAGTTCCTGGTATGCTAGAATGTAACCCTAAGAATGGGAGGAAGCCTGAATATGTGGGTCTTTATGTAAGTTTGACAAGAACAACTTTCTTTGTTTTTTTTTTTTTTTATGGTTTGACTTAAATCTCAGAGAAATGGGGTTTTCAGAAACATGAGCGACATGTTTCTGCAGCTACTGGTTTTCCCAAGAAGTATAGGTTTCCTTGGCAACTTGTTGTAATTCACTCTCCTTTGGCCCTTGGAGGCCTTGATCAAATAGAATTCCCCACAAAATGTGCTATACCGTTTTTGCAGAAGCTCTTATACTTCCAGTCTCAGTACTGGAGAAGCTGAAACAAGAAGATTGCCAGGAGATCAAGGCTAGCATAGTTTTGTATAGTAAGCACTAAGTCAGTAATGTGAGATCCTGTCTTTAAAAAAGCCATTTAAAATGCTTTAAGTAAAATTTGGTACATTTCCAGTGTTGTATAGTTACTTAAAACCTCCATACTAATAAGTGCTATTATACAGTATTACTTTAATTTGTCCATATGTTGTTTGTAAGATATACAAGGAAAATTTTAAATGGAATAATTGCTTCCTAAATGATTGTATAAGTGATGTGGGTAAATGGATATTTCTAGAGAACTCATTTTGGTATTGTCTGCTTGCTTACTTGTTTGTTTTGGCGTCTGTGGTGTTTGTTTGGTTTTGTTTTTTGGAGAAACAGTCTATGTAGCTCCTGTCTCATCTTCTCAAGTGCTGGGATTAACTTAATTGTTTTCATGTTAAATATATTCAAGATCCATTGAGAGATAAAGAGAGAGGAAAGCAGGGATAAAAGGGTAGACAAAGACATTGCTCAACTCTGGCCCTACTTTTTGATATGTAGCTTTAATAACCGTACTTCTGAATAAAAACCATACTAACAAAGACACAAAATAGCATGGTATTATTTGTCTTGTGGATTAACATGAATGCCCTGTGAGTTGAACTCCATGCTTTCTTTCTTTCTTTCTTTCTTTCTTTCTTTCTTTCTTTCTTTCTTTCTTTCTTTCTTTCTTTCTTTCTCTGTCTCTCTCTCTTTCTTCACCTGTCTATTTCTTTCTCTCTTTGTATTATTAAAATATTTTTACTTTATGTGTATGAGTATTTTGACCATGTGTATGTATGTTTGTATGTATCTGCACCAGTGCATACATGGCACCCATGACCATCTTCCCTTTTAATGATCTACCATGATAAGTTTAATATAGTGTTACCAGCATCCATTCATAAGTTGGGAAACTGTTTTGTTTAATAGCTGAACAAACTTGAACATGGCAATGTGCTGCTCAGTGCCCCAGAGCCTGCTGGTACACTGATATCAGCTAAAGTCCATGGAGACATAATGGGTCTTGTATTTGAAAGGGTGTGAAGACCACACTATCACAAAATAATCTTTATTATGCAACATTGTACTGATGAAGTATAATGATTGTTATTTTCTTATTTTTCCCTATAAATTTTAGGGTGAAAAAGAAAAAAAATACAAAGAAAACATTGCTACTACTGCAGATGTACAGTATTTGGACATTGTGACATGATGTAGTTTATAAATGTACTGGGCTGCATTCATGATAATCCTGCAATGCCTAGAGTTAGGGGGTCATAGGTTTGACTTGCCTATATGTAGACAGTAGTGAACAAACTTTACCATGGCCACCTGGAACCACACAGGAAGATAAGTCATCAGATACCCTTGATATTTCACATGCCTTGAAATGGGCTATAACAGAGTGAGGGAGAGAGAATGGGAATGAGAAGAAAGAAAATGTAGAAACACTGGGATCTTTTGTATTGCTAGTGAGACTACAGTGTGAGACAGACACTCTGGAGAGGAATTTGGCAGTTTCTCAGTATCTTAAGCATAGAATAAGCATAATACCCAGTAACTTCATTCTTTGGAGTGAATTCAAGAGGGTTGAAAACATCATCAAAACAAAGCATCATATGTGAGTGTTCTGAGGAGGATGGCCCAAGGTCATACTGAATCTGAAACAATCTCAATGTCTACTGATAGAAAGATATAAATAATTGTAGTGTGTCCAGGTGATATAATTTATCTAGGTAGAAGGAGTCATGAAACACTGATACATTTTGCAACATGGATATATTTTGAAAACATCATATTAAAATTTTAAAAGGGAGGTAGAGAAAAGACATACTCTGCCATTTGATTTTTCTGAAATATCCAGAGTAGACTAACTGATGGAGGCAGAAAGCAGGTGGGTAATAACCAGTGTCTAAGAATGGCATGGATAGTGCTGCTAAGGCAAGCAGGAGTTTGAGTGAGAGATAAAAATCTCTTACCACTGAAAAATGTTTCATATAAAATATTGTTTATTATTTTCTCTTTTCCCAATTCCTCCAAGATCCTTTATACATCCCTAACCACAAAACTCCATATTCTTTTTCTCTTTTTCTATTTAAAAACAAACAGCTAAAAACAAAACACAACCACAAAAAAAAAAGCCCAGACAATTTGTAGATAACAATGATGAGGTGGGTGTGGGGAGTTGGAGTGGAGAGAATGGAAGAGAATATTTGATCAAAGCACATTATATGCATATATGAAAATCTTAATAATAGTTTTAAATAACAATAATAATATAATGTATTGGTGATAGATATGTTAATTAGCTTATTAAACTATCTCATTTGCACTATATATATATATATATATATATATATATATATATATATATATATATATAATTCTTATCATTTAATAGAGGTACCCTTTGGTGAATAAACTGAAAATGCTTGGAGAATATACTTAAAAGTTTTATGTTATGTAAACTATAGATCTGTACATTCTTATTTCCAAAAAGAATAAAAAAGTAAAGAAAACTGAAAGTCAATTCTGTTGGATTCTTCCTACAATCTTTGAATGAAGACTGTTTCCCTTAGAGAATTAATTTGTGAAATGAACTCCATGTCCATTGGAGCTCAGTAACGGATATGGAACTCAAAGAACTATACAAATCTTATGTGGAATTGTATGACAACCAGGTCTTAGCATACTGGAGGCTACTGCTTTGGAGTGATGATCTGGGATGTGAGGTCAGTTGAGTAGATATCAAGAAATGATTAAATGTGTAGTAGCAGAAACAAGAACTGTAAATGTTTGGGATCCTTGGGGATAGATGGGCCCATACGGATCTCACCTACCTACTTTGATGTTCGGTATAATCATTTTGGGATCTAAGTTCAACATCTAAACACTTGTGAGCCTCCCTGATGTCTTCTTTCTTGTGCCTGCTGTCCATGTATAAAAGGGCAAACTGTTTAACTTTAAAAAAAATTCTATGACAACTTCATGCATGCATATAATGTATTTTGATTATATTCTTGACTGGTCCTTTCTTAACCCTCCTTCCCAATAAACCTCTTATTCTTTATTTTGCCCCACAAACTCCTCTCTCTCTCTCTCTCTCTCTCTCTCTCTCTCTCTCTCTCTCCCTCTCTCTCTCTCTCTGTGTGTGTGTGTGTGTGTGTGTGAGTGTGAGAGAGACAGAGAGAGAGAGAGACAGAGAGAGAGAGACAGAGAGAGAGAGAGACTAAGTTTAATTAAAATTACTTTAATTGACACTTATTTACTGGAGCATAGGCAACTAACCAGTGAGTACACCACTGAAGAAAATCATGTGCTGTGTTGGGTGGGCTTTGTCAACTTGAAACAAAACTAGATATATCCGAGAAAGGGGAAGACATATCTTAATTGAGAAAGTGCCTCCATAAGATTGGCCTGTAGGAGGGCCCATCCTATTATGGATGGTACCATCCTGTCCAGATTGTCCTGCCTTGTATAAGAAAGCAGGCTGAGCAAGTCATGAGGAGCAAGCTAGTAAGAAGCACTCCTCTGTGACCTCTACATCAGTTCCTTCTCTGAGTTCCTTTTCTGAGGAATGCCTTGGATGATGGACTACAAGCTGTAAAATAAAATCAACTCTTTTCAACCCAAGTCACCTTTGATCATGGTGCTTTATCACAGCAATATAAACACTAACTAAGACACTCACCTCTACCAGTAATCATTAGTTGTCCCTCCTTCTGACCTCATACAAGATGCCTCATGCAACTGATGATGCAGATATGACCATTCCAAGAGGCATAGTTCTATTATAGCTTACATGACACACTATGTATAAGCCATAGATATTAAATTTCTAGAGAAAACAGACATTGAAACCACATAAGAGACAATGCCAATTTCCATGTACAGTGAGATACTGTGTTGTGGAATATTTGTTTACACAGTGAAGATATGTCTTTACCAAGGCACCTTCTGATTGGTTTAATAAAGAGCTGAATGGCCAAAAGCTAGGCAGGAAGAGGTTAAGTCAGATTTTTTCAGATAGAGAGGACTCTGGGAGGAAGAAAGGCAGAGTTGTCAGCAAGATGCAGGGAGGGCAGGATGAGCATACAAAGATGAAGTAATGAACCACACATCAGAATGTAGATTAAAAATATCATTTAATTAAGTTATAAGAGCTAGTTGAAAATCAGCCTAAGCTAATTCTAAGATTTCATAATTAATAAGAAGTCTCCATGCCATTATTTGATAGTTGGCTGGTGGGACTAAGAAAGACTTGTTATGTATGGTACCCAATGTGGGGTCTCAAATACCCAAACATAGGGCCTGAGAAAACTAGAGAAAGTTCTGGAAAAGGAGCCAGATATAGCTTACTAGTTCTGCATTCTCTCAGGTGGGCTGATACTCAGCAGCATACAGAGATCTGGCTACCAGCTGCTGCCTGTAGGCTGGCGCCAGCTGCCAGTGACACTACCATTGCTATGCACCAGCGCCATGTACTAAGCTGAGCAAAAGCCATGTATTAAGCTGAGCAAAACAGTGGCTGATATGGTAGTTTAAGATTTGTCTCATGTGGTCCGAGACCACTACAGGTGCTCAGTAAAGGAAGATACAGATAGAAAAAAACCTCTAAACATGTTACAGTGTGTTTAAAAAATGTGCATAGGCTTAAAAAAGAAAATGGTTATAGACAGTCACAAAAATAGTTTATAAATAATAAAATAAAGTCTTTAAAGAGAAAATAAAATAATAAAAGAATAAGCTGCATAAAGATGGAAAATACTCGGGGCCTCTGGATCCTGTATGGTACTTTGTTGACTTTGAATTTTTTTAATGCTAATGTGCAAGAAAATAGCTGCTCAGAGACTTTGGATTATATACGGGACTGCTGAATTAAACCAGCCTATGTACTTTAGAGATGTCTTGGCTTCAGAATAGAAGTTGAGAAGTGTGTTGTGTTAGATAAGAAATTGTGCTTTTGTTTACATAGGGAATTAAAAGCTATGAATTCCTTCAAATTAATTGGGATTTGCTTTGTCTGGGGGAAACCTCCTGAAAATCTTGGCTACAAGCATAAAATAAGGAACAAAGGAAAAGCTACAAGAGAGGTATATATAAACTGATCCTTTGACATGGGAACAGCTCTGAGACCGAATAAGACATGATAAATCTTGTTGGTCACAGAGTCCTCATGACTTATTATTACATGCTTATATTTCATATGATATGGATAGAGATTTATATTACAGTTTAGTTATATAGTCTACACAAACTTATAAAGTTAACAGATGACTCTTACCTGCTCAAACATAGAACAAAAAAATCATCTTTAACTTATTTGTGCACACTGCACATTTTATACTTTCATTAATGAAGATATGATGTTACTTTTGAAAGTTTGTGATTTCAGAGCAAGGTGACCAGACACCAATGAAAATGGGTAGCCCAGGGACGCAGCCTCTCAGAGTACCTCTGTTGCAGTTTCCTCAGAGTTGTATACCCAAAACAGGTTCAAGGCTGCTGGATGACATAGTCCAGCCTCACAGACTGTTCTAGATAGGACTGCTGATAAGCCTTGTTCTTTCCCATTGCACAGAGTCTGGACAACAAATGCTATGGCTATTTTCCCCAGAACTTGACTATTATATCAATTTCCTCAGGTTCCTAAAGATGCTATCACTGCCAGACAACAGGAAATAATCTAGAAAACACAATGCCCACATTCCCAAGAGATGGGTGGGTAGTTTGGGGGCATTTGGTGGGTTATGGATGTTTGTCATTGTTTAGGAGTGGTTGGTTACAAGTTGGTATTGGTCAAGATCAGGAAAAAAAGCTAAATAAAGGAGATCAGATTGAGGGATCTCTTTCTGAAGGGAAAAGGGAGGATATAGTAAAAAATGATGGGATTAAAGGGTGGATTGTTGAGTCTACTTTTGAGCAACCATTAGTCTCAAATATTTTACATTGGTATGGATTTTTGTATATTGTTACAAATTTTGAGGGTATTATATATATATATATATATTTTATGTATATATATATTCTTGTTTAAGATATTGTACCAAATTTTAAAAATATTTTAGTCCTTGAAATGTATTTAGGATAATAAAGAAATACAGATTAATAGTTAATCATCTATAATAATCAAACTTATAGTCATGTTAGGTGTGTATTCAATGCCATATAGAAATATATTTTAGATATATAGATGATCTTAAACACTTTAAAAACAGAATATGGCCTTTAAAATGTTTTAATAGTATGTGGCTTTTCATGACAGTAAGACATGTCTGCTTCTGGCAGTGCCAATTTACTTCAAAAAAGGATAATGGGCATAGAAGAACCTCCACATATTATTTGCTTTCTCTATGGAAAAAGCTAGTCATTTGGGCAAAAGACTGCCCTTGCCTCAACTACAGACAATATGCTGTCCAAAGTGGACAAGCAAGACACTTAAGAAAGTGACTATTGAATTATGCCAAGACAGAGTAGGAGAGTCTTTCAAAATTATTGCTTCACAAAAAAGTTGTCAGATATTGTATGCCTGTAGGCCAAAGATGGATGCCTCAACATTACAGAGGAAACTTGGATGACTGTCCAGATAGCCAGATATCTCTGTCATTTCAATAGTTTTGGGAGTTCTTTGCTCTACACTTCCTGTTTACCCAGGTGTTATTATCTGCTTCTTGGGTCTTTGATGTGGTTGAAAACTAGATAGTTATAGTTTTTCTTGTTACCAAATTCAAAGAAGAAACTTACAAAAGAATTGTAAAGTTAATAAGGCTGAGAAACATAAAACCTTAAGTTGTTTATCTAAGGAGATGTTTTAGGGTCTAAAAAGATATTTTTAGGATGATAATACAATTTATGATAGACTGTGGTTCAGGTATGAAACATTGGATTCATCAAGATAAGATAGATAATAAAGTATTTTCTCCAAATTTGCCAAATACAAATGGACTGGACATTGTAAATGTAATTCTTACCTGATAATTGTTCTTATTATGTATAATTTTACTGTATTAGATTTAAACCCTTTCATTTTATTTAGACAAAAAGGGAGAAATGTTGCAGAATATTTGTTTACACTGTGAAGATGTGTCTTTGCCCAGGTGCCTTCTTGGTGGTTTAATAAAGAGCTGGATGAGCAATAGCTAGACAGGAATAGGTTACACAGGAATTCCAGGAACAGAGAAAACTCAGGGAGGAAGAAAGTCATAGTTACTAGCAAGACACAGGGAGAGCAGAATGTGCAGTATAAAGATGAGGTAATGAGTCACACATCAAAATGTAGATTTAAAAAATATGAGTTAATTAAGTTATAAGAGCTAGTTGAAAACAAGCCTAAGCTAAGGCCAAGCTATCATAATTAATAAGAAGTCTCCATGTCATTATTTGATAGCTGGCTGCTGAAACAGAGAAAGACATTACAATCATGTCTAACACATAGCATGGGGTGTTATTAGTAAGTATTGGCTACTGTTAGCTTTTTGGAGTTATATGTTGAATGGAGCTGTCAATCTTGAGTGTCACTGGACAACTAGGCCTGCTTAGAAAGATGATTTTTAGAGCCTTATTAAGCTTCAGGCTTCTCACCTCACAGGTAGTGTCCACTCTAAATATCTAGCCCTGTGAACCCTCAGCTGGCTCCTCAAATACCAATGAACTAATAGTAATAGTCCCATGTAACTAAATCTTATTTCACTCTGGTTGTATCTCAAGGTCCATGCAGACTTATACTTAGTCCCCAAAGCTGAGTGTATCTAGAACCTGGATTGCTCATGAAAATACACTGAATTAGCTACCTATTAACACCTTATAAATGTTATCTCAGTTTATAACAATAACTCTGGGTAATTTCTGACTCTTCCTTCAGATGGAGATGTGGAAAGTTTTTTGACAATGAGGTCATAGTTTCTTTCCATAGAATCCACTGGTTGAGAGACACTTTACAAATCTTGGGTCCATATGGCAGTTCTTTTCCTCACTGGGTTACATGTCAGTTTCCAGTGATCATCAGCTTCTGTAACTGATCATTGATATGTACAGAAAATCTAGGCACTGGGAAATGTCATTTCTGAATGCATTTTGCTAAGCACAAGACCCCATAGTGTAACATATCCATTAGGTTGTCCACTTTGACAATGTTTGTCTATTTTATCAAGTGGCAACTCCTCATCTGCTATTTTGAAAAGCACGATGTATCCTGTACAAGTGTAAATGCTCGATAAAAGCATGTGCAATGAGAGAAGAATGGGCTAATAGCTTACTTCATGCTTGTGTTATCTTTATTTCCTTATTTCTGCGGTGCAGATTTTTTATTATGTAACCTTTAATAGCCTCAAATTAGCAATCCTCCCTGCCTATCCCCCACTAAGTACTGGAATTGTAGGAACAGATCATCACTCCTAGCTTTTAAATATATCGTAATCTTCCTGACAAAGTGCTATTGGCTTTTTGATTTTTAAAGGACACAGCTAGATAATTTTATGGTTTATAATATTGATCAGCCTGGGGCTAATCATGTGATAACATCAGGTTCTAGAATGATAGGGGATTATGGGTAAGTGAAGTTCTCCTACAAGGGATCCCTGCAAGCCCCTTGGTGAGCCCATAGAAGAGTCAAAGTACATCTAATAGAAGAATCAAAGTATCAAAGTACATCTTACTGTCTCTTAGCTAAAAGAATGTCTAGCTTCAGTCTGTGAATCATCCAGCCCCAGGAATGCTCATAGTTATGTTATTCTGATAATCCCCTTTAAAAAAAAAGATAGGTTGCTTGGTAAACACTGAGTAGATACATGCATTTCCAAGGGAATCTGCTTGAATGCTTTGGGATAAGTGAGTTCTCAATGGAACGTACTGTAAGCATCACTATGACTAACCCTAATTTTTTCATTTATTCACTTCTGGATCCACAATACCTTTGAGGTGTTGAGGGAGACTTTTATCTAGTGGCTTCCACACAGCACCAGAATGCCACTTCTAGGACAGAACCACTTGAAGAATATAACTATGAGAAGTAAAATAGAGATTATGAGATATTCAGACTAGGATGAATAAATTACGACAATTGTTTGCAAGGGCAACTCTTCTTAGAGAGTGCAGAAACACTATGGCTTCTGAAATGCACTATTAATGCTTCTGGTTTCTCTGGGTTCATTGATGTTTGTCCCCTATTTTCTATAATAGACTTTCACTGGAAATGTTAGAAAATTCTTAGTTATGTCTGTTGGGTACCTAGGATTCTCAAAAAGAGTATGAAAAACTAAGGTGGATTTTTTTTTCACAAATTTGAATCATTCTAGGAATTTTTAAGATAAAGCCAAGATTAAAGCCTTGTAGGTTTCGGGTTATTCCTAAAGAACACCAGTTCTTGAGGTTAAAGTATGACAAAGGGGAACAAGTGAAAGGTACCAGACAGTATTATTTTGGCAGGGCAATGATAACATCCATTGTTTTCATTTTTTTTGCTTTCAATTGAAAAATATTTAGCTGTTCATGAAAACAGGAAGAGATTATTACATTAAAAATCAATATTTGAAAAATTTGTTCTCCAAAAGATGCAAATGTGTATTGTAACCAGCCTGGAAGAAGTGAATATATTCTGAGGAGACACTCATGTTTCTCAAACTGACTATCAGACTGTTGGAATGGGCCCAAAGAAATTGGAATTTCCCCAGAAATTTTCTACTTGGAGAAGGAAAAGGCACCAGCCAGAGGGGGAACTTGTCTCCTGGGAAAGAGATTTCATATAGTTTGGACAACTTGTCAGACCACGTTATAGGATGAGGCTGGAGTCCAGACACTGACAGGTCATTTGTGGATAAAGCCACACCTTGACCACAACAGCTTAGATGTGCATATTTTTGACCTTCTGTTTAAACTTGAATCCTACTTCAAGACCCTGAACATGGACTGTGGTTGTGGGGTGGGGGCACAAGTCTCTTTGTCTTTCTTCCCAATGTGGCAACACTGAATAAATAGCCTTTTCCTGATCTTTACTATAAAGTTGACTTCTATTTGGCAGAACTGGTTTTCTGAGGGTACATATTGTGACTCCAAGTTTGGTAACAATATGCAATTAGGTGATAACTACAGGACGATTGAGATGCAGCCTGTGTACCCTGACCTACTTTCTCTGTTCTACCATTTCATTATTTGGGTCCATCCTTATATATCACTAAAACAGCTGTTCTCAGGCTGGGGTGTATGGCTTGGGAGTAGATTACTTACCTAGGATATATGAAATACTGGGTTCAATTCCTAGCACTCTAGAAACAGAGCAAAATCATTCTACACCATTAGGAAAGGGTTTTTTTTTTTTGGTTTGTTTTGTTTTGTTTTGTTTTTTGTTTGTTTGTTTTTTGTTTGTTTTTAATGAGCAATTGAGAGGGAAATACGAAAGAGTAGACTTGACTCTCTTGTTTAAAAATAATACATTGGAAAGTTCTAGTGATAGATTTTAGAAAGAAGCAAAATAAGAATTCTAGGCATGATAAATTAGAAGACAGACAAATAGTGTTAGAGTATAAAACTAGTTCTGGCCTGTGGTCCCAAGAAGAGAATTAAATTACCCTAGCACAGGGACTTCCAGCCAAGGCAGCAGCTTGGTGGCTGCATAGCACAACAATTTTGATAAGAAAAAAAAATTCACAAAGGACCATGAGAAAACACAGCAGTGGAAGAACAGATTCAAATGAGTCAATGCAAGAGACCTCCCCACCCCCACCCCACCCCCAAGGCTCCCATCTCCAAATGCTATTGCTTTTCCTCCCTGAGGAAAAGGAGTGTAACAATGGTAACTAATTTGTCACTTTTAATAATAGAAGAGAGAATGATTCATGCGCATGGTCATTCCTGGTGTTAGGCAAGACCACAGTCACAGAGGAGGATAGCCTTCAACCCTGTGATTCATTTGTGTTGCATGTCTTACACATAGTTGATAGCTTACTGCATAGATATTGGGACTTTGTATCTCTGCAAAGGGGACTGTATATTATGAGCACGGAGGTGGCAAAGGATGACTTTGGGGCAGATGCAGTATTTAGTTGCTTGTTTCACTGAGCAGCAGAAGATAGTCATTCTCATTTCATCCAGGGGCAAGGTGAATGCTAGGTGGATGGCAGCACATTGCATGCATGTGGTTACCGATATAATCACAACAGGGTGTTGCCATTTGTAGAAGAACCAAGGCCCAGATCACTCTATGATAGTGGTTCTCAACCTGTGGGTTGCAACCCATGGGAGTTGAGTGACCCTTTCTCGGGGATCACTGATGATCATTTGCACATCAGGTATTTATATTATGATTTACAATAGTAGCAAAACTGCAGTTATGAAGCAGCAATGAAAATAGTTTTATGGCTAGGGGTCGCCACAACATGAGGAACTGTACTGCAGCATTAGGAAGGTTGAGAACCACTGCTCTATGAAATCCAGCACACATAGGATCTCAGCATATCCAAATTCTTGAATTTTGATCACCATCTTCAATTACTCATTATCATATATGAACTACAGACTGTCTCCCAGGGCTTCATTTTTACATTTTATTTTTCATGTTTATGGAGATTGGGAGGATGACAAATATGATATAAATATCTCATGTACATTTATAAAGTTACCAAGAATAAATAAAAAAGGTGTAATTAAAGAGGTGATGAAAGAAGAGACAAGGAATTATAACATAGTTTCCATAGTTCCTATCTAAATCATTCAGATTCTAAATTTTTAAATTTATAATCTCTCTACAACTAACTTTTCTTTCTGATTATTAATTTTGCTTTTGTTTGTTCTACATGTCAGCAGTTTCATACTTAATTTTCTAAGTTATACTTTTTATAAGTTTGTATAGTACCCTAGAACCTTTGTTTGAATAAACTGTATGATTCTCAGTGGGTCTGAATGTAGTCATGACTCTTACTATGTTCTTAAATGTAGACTAGGTATCCAAGAATTATTTGTATTTAATTTAATTTGCAACTGATAAAATAATGAGATTATCCTCACTTATAAGATGTCTAAGGATTTTTTTTAAAATCAGGACCTACATTAATAGATTCAGGATATTAGCAGGTCTTAAGCAGAGGTCAACGGAATTTCAATTTCCCCTCTGTGATTTCAAAAATGACCCCTGGGTTTAGTCATTCACAATTAGTGATGCACTCTCCTGCATCAACTTTTCCAGAGAGGTTTAGAAGTACCTGAGAGCCTCTCCTTAGCCAGTTCCAGTCATCATACAGCTGCCAACTGTGTTCTACTATTGCATCTCCTGCCCCAGCTTTAGCATCCTCTGTCTTGGAATCCCTTCGTGCCTCTCTTCCGCTGATGCTACCAATGTGATGCCTCTTAGAACTCTGACAGTTTCTTGTCAAGTAGAGGTTGGATCAGAGCTGTTTGGCTGAAAAAGAAAAAGTCCTCTGCACTTCAGTCAGTGTCAGTTTTTGTCATCTGGGTTCCATCCATCCCCGTGTGCTCTGCATTTCACAGAGTCTTCCTGCTCCCATCTACAGCCCTCTCTCTAGGCACAGAGCAATTTTGAGAGCTTGAAAGCTGTTATCATTGTCTACCATCTCTCTGGTCTTCAGACTGTATTCATAACCTCAATCTTTCCACACACTTTTCCTCTCCAGGAGTTAGACTTGGGTGGCTAGTCTGGCTAATGTCATTACTGAGTCTCAGCTTGGAAGGAACCACTGCACTCCTTGCTTCTAGGGCTTCTATATTAATATGTCAGTTGAAGGATCTGGAGTTTAGCATATCAGACAGAAGCCAAAATGCCGTAACTGGGTGAAGCCTCAGAAGTGTTCAAGACTGTTGTCTCTACAGAGGGTATGAAGGTAGATACTTAAAGCATAATAAGCAAGGGCCATAAACGAGCTGGTACTGATGGTGTGAACTTCAGTGTAGCAAGGGCCACACATGAGCTGGTACTGATGGTGTGTGCTGCTGATGGTGTATGCTGCAGTGTCCCACTGGGTCTGGTTCACCTGGAGAACCTTGCCTGTGCTAGCAAGAGAGATTACACACCAACATGAAAACTGATTTTTTAAAAAATTTTTCTTTGTGCAGTTTGTGCTTTCTATCAGGGCATGAAAACCTTGGGTTCTCTCCAGATGGCAGCCAGGACTCTTCTCTCACAGCAGTGCCAGGCGCAGCAGCACAGCCTGCTCAGTGCACAGTAACCACACAGTAAGTCATTTTGTTCCAAATCACATGGTTTGTGTGGCTGCATTTTAAGCACAACTTGGAAGACAGATTGTTGTGTTGAATGTATCTTCCACTCATTAAACAGGCTTCATTTTGTTCACAATCATTTTCTTTGGAAAGCAGTGTGATGGCCAATTCATCTTAGTCTTGGCTGGCTCCACTTTTCTTCCTACTTTCTTCCATCGCCTCCTTGCATCTCTCTCTCTCTCTCTCTCTCTCTCTCTCTCTCTCTCTCTCTCTCTCTCTCTTCTCTAAGCAGCATCTTTCTTTTGTCACTCTGGATCCTTTCCTGTCAGTTTTATTCCCATTATTTTTGCTTCCTTGATTGTGTTTCTGCTATGTTCCTACCATTATAGTTTCATTTCTCTTGCTCTCTGTTACCTCTTGGCAATTGAGTATTTAGAAAGATGTATTACCAACAATCTTCCTTATAGGGACCCTTCCCTATCCAGATCTGTAATACTAATCTAGCTATTCCCCCTGCCCCACCCCCAGTCCAAGATTATACTTGCTACTGCAGTGACACAGGAGGTGTCTTTCAGAATTTCTCTCTTTTTAATATGATTCCAGACAATCTTTTCTGCAGGTCATTCAACTTTGAGTTATTCAAATCAGAGAAGCTTGAGAAAGAGGGCTGGGTTTTGAAAAGGGGCTAGGATAATTAGGAAGATGAAATGGTAGAGCTAGCCAGACTCTTGTGAAATCAGCGATGGGAAACATTAGCAACATTTATGTAGGTGAAAAGCCAACTTGTAGTTGACCTTGTCTGTCTTAACAGTAGTCTTATGAAATAGGGATCCCGCCATCTTTATCAGCTCTGATGAGTAGACTATAGTACAGAAGATCATAAGAACATGGAGAAATTCAAAGTTAGATCAGCCTCAGACAAACTTTGTGCTGTTAAGGGTTGATTGACATCAGAATGGAATGTCTCATGATGTGTTGATATTTCCAGCAGCAGATGGATGACAGAAGCAGAATTCAAGGAGAATAACCAATGTGTCCCTTCCAGTCCAGGATCCAGTCATTCCAAAGTAATTCTTCCTTCATAAAACTTTTTTAAAAAATAATTCTGTTGAATGCCGATCTCTTCCACCTATGGCCATTTACTGTTGTATATCTTTTCTGTATACTCTTGTGCTGAGCATATCCATTGAAATTTTCTATGTATATTATCCCCTCTTGTTGCTTATTTTATACTTCTTCTTTCTGTTTGTTAATTACTAGCACCTTGAGAGTTAAGGAATTATCATTCTCTTCTTCAAACTATGCTAGAAAAACCCTTTACACATTGCATTCAATTGTGTTTGAAGTAGAATTCATTTTTAAAAATAGACCTAAGATCATAATATTGTGGAAGTGTGGCTGATTTTGGCAGGCATGCCCTTATTTAAGTACAGGATTTCTGTACAATCTGTGCTCACTGTATAAACTTCAGAAGCAGAAATATTAAGACCATGGAAACAGTTTCCCTGATGCTAACCTCAGAGATATAAACCTATCAGTAATCTCAAGAGAGGGTTGAAACCTTGTATTGAGCATAAAACTCATTAATGCTTGTAGCTTGGAAGTTGGTTTTAGGGGAGCACTTGCCCAGTGCCCTTGTTTAACTAACAGGGAGATTATATCCTGGAGATATAGGCACTTGTTCTAGATCTCATTGTTTAGTGTATAGACAAAACTGAACTTGGATCTTCTCATCCCTATAGTAGTACTATACCATTTACGACCACTTTGGTTTCTGTCAGGTGCTTCCCAGGCTCAAACATTGCAATAGTGTATATCTTTAACAAGTAGGATATAAATTGTCACCACATTAGGATTTGGTGGCTTTTGAACATCTAGTGTAAATGTAATGCTCTAATCAGACCCCTGCACCCATTTAACACCTAATTCATTTTCATATCTACTGTATGCAGTTATTTATGTGGTGGGTGAAAATTCCGTATTTTATTTTAATCTAATTTTGAATGGTCTCTAGGTAGCTAGGATTATAGGTGTGAACCACCACAATGGGGTTATCAGTATTGATAATTAAACCAGGACTTTGTGCATGCTAGACAAACATTCTACCAAGTGAGCTACATCCCCAGCCTCCTGGATGCTAGAACTTTAGAGGACTTTAAGTTGTTCCTATTTGTCCTTACCTCAACTAATCATATATTATAAATTCTATGTATATAAGTATTATATACAACAGATGAAAATATCTCATGCAGATTCTCTATAATAATTAATGAAAATGAATGTTGTATCTAAATGACCAATATATATTCTGTGGATTGCCTTTATATGTAATCAATACTTTTTCAAATATCTCTAAACTTTCTACTTACAATATATTGAATAACCATATATATAGTAATATAATAATTTCCTATACATGTGCTTTGACAGATTCTAGTATATGATCATTAATTTTACTGGAGATAGGCATTCTTAGAGGCTTGCTGTAAGCTGGTCCATAGAACAAGGACATGACAGGAAATTCCATGCCTACAATGTTCCACCCAGCATTAAACATGATTAATATTTCACTTGGCTTGCCAGTTTTCAAACCATGTAATTCATGGAGATTTAAATTTCTATCTATCTATCTATCTATCTATCTATCTATCTATCTATCTATCTATCTATCTCTGTCTCTGTCTCTGTCTATGTTTATATCTATGTCTATATCTATATCTATATATATCATCTATTTTCATATTTATGTGTGTGTACACACACACACATCAGGACACATGAAGTTCCAAGGACATCTTATAGGAAGTGAGTGCTTTCCTTCTACCACATGGATATAAATCAGCTCTTCAGGTTTCCTTTACCCTTTACCTTTGAGCTACCTTGCCATGTTCTCTTGGTAAATTTTTAATGTGAAGGAATTAACCTTATGTCATATTACAAAACTTGAGTCTTTATTATGATAATTTAAAATTTGCATAATTCAAGGTTGTGTACAATTAAACACAATGTCTGCCCAGGAAGGTGCTCTACAAAGATGTTAGGGCCTTTGCACAGATGGTGTAAACACTCACCAAAAGTGGAAGACACAGTCCCTGCTCTTAAATAGCTGTCAGTAAGCTGGGGGAGGATATCACAGAGATACACATGAAGTCCATGAGAAAAAATCCTTCTCTGCCTTTCACTCACTTTCAGTACACTAAGGAGATATTGAGACATAGTGTCCCAATCACCTTACCCACCTCAGGAAATCTTCACTCCACACTTATAGGGCTTGTGTTGTGCATGTGTATTCTGAATGCACATTCTCCAAAACCAGTTTGCGTGTCCTAATGATTATGTATTTGCTACTGAGAACCCATGACATCTGTGACTCAATATATATCACTAAAATTAAAGACAGATGAACTATATGAATACATAATAATAAAAAACCAAAGATGGATTGGCTATGTAAATAAAGGCTCTGAAACAATCAAACAGTAAGCATGGGGCATGTAGGAAAAACAATGTAACAAGCCCAAGAAAATAAAAATCTCCCCTACACCACACACACATGCAATCAGTGACTACATATTGCAAAGTTAAATCTGCAAAATCAAAATAATCCATACTTAATTAAATGTCTACAAATCAAAGTTTTCTCAGTTTATTGTCCCATTCCATATTATTAAAATAAGGATAACATTTGATAATGATATGGATTAGATTTCTCATTTGTTAATAATCTCATTAGACATGTTAATTATATGAGGAACCAATACATTTTAAACGAGTTACTTATTACGAAAATAGTTCAGTTGCTAAATTTTGTAAAATGTTTCAAAAGGTTTAGAGTGCATATTTTATATGTGTGCCATTGTATTGGTGACACTTCTGAATGTAGACATGGGAGCAACTCTTTTTTTCATGTTTTAATTTTATGAAGATTTATTTGCACCAACCTCATACACATCAGATCTCTTATGTGATTCATGTCTTAGTTAGATTTTTATTGTTGTGAAGAGATAGCATGATCACAGCAACTCTATTTTTTAAAGAAATTTTTTATTCATTCCACATACCAATCACATATCTCCCCCTCATCTCTCTTTCTGCTTCCCTACTTCAGCCTTCTTCCTAAGCCCATCCCAAATCCCTTCTTCGGAAAAGGTATGGCCTCCCATGGGGAGTCAGCAAAGCCTGGCACATTCAGCTGAGGAAGGTCCAAGCCCCTCTTCCTGCATGAAGGCTGTGAAGTGTCCCATCATATGCAATGGGCTCCAAAAAAGCCAGTTCATGCACCAGGGATGCATGAACTGTCAGGGGCTCCTCAAACAGACCAAGCTACACAAGTGTGTCTCATCCATGTAGAAGGCTCAGGCCAGTCCCATGCAGGCTCCACAACTATCTGTCCAAAGTCCATGAGTTCTCACTGGTTTGGTTCAGTTGTGTCTCTAAGTTTCCCCATCATGGTCTTGATGCCCCTTGCTCAAAGAATCCCTCTTCCCTCTCTTTGATTGGACTTCTGGAGCTCGGCCTGGTATTTGGCCATGGCTCTCCGCATCTGCTTCCATCAGTTACTAGATGAAGGCTCTATGATGACAGTTAGGGCATTGACTAATCTGATCTCTGGTGTAGGACAGCTCAGGCACCCCCTCCACCACTTCTAGTAGTCTAAGTTGGGGCCATCCTTGTGGATTCCTGGGAAATTTCCTCACACCAGGTTTCTCCCTATCCTAATGATGTCTCCCTCTATCAAGATGTCTCTTTCATTGCTCTCAGACTCCCATTACCCCATGCTTTCATCCCTCATCCCATACCCTCCATTGCACCCCCTGATCCCCAGTTTACTCAGGAGATCTTATCTATTTCCTCTTACCAGGATGATCAATTTATCCCTCTTAGGGTCCTCCTTGTCACATAGCTTCTCTGGGGCTATGGGTTGTAGTTCAGTTATCCTTTGCTTTACATCCAGTATCCACTTATGAGTGAGTACATACCATGTTTGTTTTTCTGAGACTGGGTTACCTCACTCAGAGTGATGTTTTCTAGTTCCATCCATTTGCCTGCAAATTTCATAATGTCATTGTTTTTTACTGCTATGTAGTACTCCATTGTGTATATACACCACATTTTCTTTATCCATTTTTTTTGGTTGAGGGGCATCTAGGTTGTTTCCAGGTTCTTGCTATGATGAAATATGCTTTTTATGAACATAGTTGAGCAAGTGTCCTTGTGATATGATTGAGCATTCTTTGGGTATATGCCCAAGAGTGCTATCACTGGGTCTTGAGGTAGATTGATTCCCAATTTCCTGAGAAACCACCACATTGATTTCCAAAGTGGCTGTACAAGTTTGTACTCCCACCAGCAGTTGAGGAGTGTTCGCCTTGTTCTACATCCTCTCCAACATAAGCTGTCATCAGTGTTTTTGATATTAGCCATTCTGACAGGTGTAAGATGGTATCTCAGATTCATTTTGATTTGCATTTCCTTGTTGTCTAAGGATATCGAGCAGTTCTTTAAATGTCCTTTGGCCATTTGAGATTCTTCTGTTGAGAAATCTGTTTAGCTCAGTAGCCCATTTTTTAAATTGGATTGTTTCATATTTTGATGTCTAGTTTCTTGAGTTCTTCATATATTTTGGAGATCAGCCCTCTGTTAGATGTGGGGTTGATGAAGATCTTTTCTGTAGCCAGAAGTTTTCCCTGGTCTCTCTAAGACCCCACAGTTCCATGGCCTGCTTATAAAATAATCACTCAGAGACTTACTATTATTTATAATTGCTTGGCCATTAGCTCAGGCTTATTACTGACTAGCTCTTATACTTAAATTAACCCATAATTCTTATCTATATTTAGCCATGTGGCTTGGTACCTTTCCTCAGTTTTGTTTTGCCATCTTGCTGCCTCTGTGTCTGGCTGGTAACTCTTGACTCAGCCCTTCTCCTTCCCAGAATTCTCCTTGTCTGCTTACCCCACCTATTCTTCCTGCCTGGCTACTGGCCAATCAGTGTTTATCAATCAGAGCAACACATATTTACAGCATACAGAATGACATCCCACAGCATTTTCCCCATTCTGTAGGCTGTCATTTTGTCTTATTTACTGTGTTCTTTGTCTTATAGAAGTTTCTCAGTTTCAGGAGGTCCCATTTATTAATTGTTGCTCTCCGTATCTGTGCTACTGGTGTTGTATTTAGGAAGTAGTCTCCTGTGTCAGTGCATTCAAGGCTACTTCCTACTTTCTCTTCTATCAGGTTCAGTGTAACTGGATTTATGTAGAGGTCTTTGATCTATTTGGACTTGAGTTTTGTGCATGATAATAGATAAGGATCTACTTGCAATCTTCTACATGTTGACATCCAGTTATGCCAGCACCATTTGTTAAAGATGCTTTCTTTTTTCCATTGTATGGTCTTGGTTTCTTTGTCAAAAATCAGGTGTTCCTAGGCATGTGGATTAATGTCAGGGTCTTCAATTTTATTCCATTGGTCCACATGTCAGTTTTTATGCCGATACTAAGCTGTTTTTATTATTATAGCTCTATAGTAGAGCTTGAGGTCAGGGATGGAAATGCCTCCAGAGGTTGCTTTATTGTACAGGATGGCTTTTTCTATCCTGGGTTTTTTGTTTTTCCATGTGAAGTTGAGTATTATTCTTTCCAGGTCTGTAAAGAATTATGTTGGGATTATGATGGGGATTGCACTGAATATGTAGACACTTTTGGTAAGATTGCCATTTTTGTTATTTTGATTTTACCTATGCATGAGCATGGGAGATCTTTCTATTTTTTGATATCTTCATTGCTTCTGAATCATTGATTGACTCTCCATTTGTTGCAAGATGTTATGAGTGGTATGTGGAAGAGATAGGTTATAAGTGGTATGTGGGAGAGATAGAGAAAAACATTGAGAAACTGAGATAGAGACAGACAGAGGAGAAAGATAAGAGGTTGTCAATTCTTTTTGCAGCTCATTGATAGGCATCTTTATATATGTGATGGAGAAAAATAGCTGACAGACAAAACTAATTATCTTCAATTAGAGACATCTTTAAAAATAAAAGAAGCCCCTTAAGACCATGTTTTCATTGTTCAAATTGTGTTCTCAGTAAGGATAAAAAAAAAAGGCTGAACCATTGGTAAGCAAAACAATTACTGCATTATTATATTAGAACAGGGTCATTTTACTCCCCATGTGCCATATTGTGGATGTTTTCATTAAAAGGGCTATGAAAGGATAAAAATATTTAATGATCACTAACAAAAATTTTTAAAGAGAATGGAGAATTTCAGTGTAATACAATTTCTCTCATAAATGAACTGTGACTTATTCTGCTTATATTTTCATTGATAAATCCAATACTTCTTTTAAAGCTTCTAAAAATTGCAATTATGTTGAGACAATTGGGGTTGTTTTTTCCATAAGTAATCTCAGTACTTTGGTACCTTGGCCTGTGTTGGTTGTGTTTGTTTTGCTTATAGGGCTGCTGGGGACAGAGCCCCAAATTAAAGTCAACTTGAACATGGACATAAAGGACCTATTTGTCTTTTTTTTTAAATCTTACCCTGTTTCTTTCCTGTGGCTTCTAAGAAGAATGTAACATTATGGCTAAGGCACTAAATATGTATTCATTTTAAAGATTTTCAGTTGTCATGATCTTTCAAATTTATTTTCAGAATCAAGAAATCTCACAAAGTGAACTTGAGCTAGATTAGAGACTAACAGCTAGCTGTTGGATACTCCAACTTTCTCATTCTTTATAGTGTTGTTACTTCCTTAATTTCTTGGAGATGTACACTGAAGTGGGAAGGCAAAGGGTTACTACGTGCTTTCTAGAATTAAGAAAAGGTCAGGTGGATGTTCAGCTACTAGCTTGAAGTTCCCCAGATGGCTTGCCTCCTGGCTTCCTTTTCTTTGACTTGGCTTCAACTGTAGCAATCTTATGACATCTCTGGGTTCTGTAACAAGAAGTACCAGTACACTGAGAATCTTCAAATCTGATAAAATAAAATAAGATACACACAAAGGGCTGTTTGCATTTAAATTTGGCCTGTGGGCTCTAACTTTTTCATCTGGCCTCTTCACATGCAATATTTCTTGTTTCCAGTTGGTTTTTGGTTTTTCTAACTGAAAATTTTCATTCTCACTCCATAGAAACCATGTTACCAGTTCCCTACATGCAAATAGTTCAGGGCATGTGAGGGCTTGCTGTAGCTGCCTCTGTGTTAAAGGAGGTTGAGAGCAGTATATACTAACCTTAGAAGGTCATAGAATTACATGGCATATTGTTGCATAAACACATCTGATGTGGATGAGACCTGATCTATAGTAGCCAAGTAATTTAATGCTATCTGTTCTTTCCAGACATTACTGTTACTTAAAGTAGGATTGTGGAGCAATTTTGACAACCGAGGCTTAAAGAATGAATTTATGAGGAAATGGTCTGTACTGCAGCCAATGTACAAGTAGACTATTCTTCAGAGCGAACAGAATACTCCCAGAGAATTTGCCCTTAGAAAACAAAGAGGCCAAGCATACAGACAGCGTGTCAAGACTCAGCCCAGCCTGCATTCCTGCAAACCTCATTCGGATGTAATATGCAAAATTTGAAATCTTTCATTTGCAGAGAAAGAAGGCTTTAATAATAAAACCTTCCAGGTCATTCTAATATGGTCAGTGGTAGGAATTTTTAGAGACCTATTTGGCTTCTATCATCAGGTCTGGAAGGATTCCCTTGAAACAAGGAGTAACAAGGTTTTATTTACCTTGTCTGGAACAACATATGTTGCTGCTATAATTTTTGGCTACATTTCTCTTTATCTCTAACTCACATTAGACTTCCTTATTTGTCATGCCTCAGGAAGTCTAATGGGTAGCCAAATAATACACACAGTCAAATCTTTTTTAATGTAATTGTATTAAAATTAAATTAAATCTTTTGTATTCCATTCTCCTCCAAAAGGTGGGGGGGGATCATCATATTAGCTCATGAAGTTAAGTTACTGTGAGTGTTCTTTAAGAGAGAATGGAGATAGGAATTACGTTTTCCTTTCCTATGAAGCAATAAATAAAAGAAAATGGCTTGGCGCACACATATACACACACGTATCCTAATTGAAGTTATGACCATGGGCTAACAATACCCCCCACAAAATACATAGGCTGTCTAACAAAAACCACATGCATGGACATACCTCTATATGAGTTGTTGGCCAGAGGATTCTAAGAGATCTGCAAAACAATAAAGGCCATTGTCATTGCCCTGGTGCCTTCAGATTTCCAGAAAAAGAAGGTGAATTCCTATGGTTGAAGTCATCACAAACTTCAGACATAGGATTTGGAGGAAGCAATTTGGAAAGGACCTAGAAGCCTCCTTACTGAGGACTAACTTCATAGAAGTTTCAGAAGGAGCCATGCAAGCTCCTATGGGAGAAAAACAACCAATAGTCCTATCCAGCTTGTAACACCACAACAAGGACCAACATGGAAAGGTAACTTGAAAAGTGCAGTGGTGGCCCTTATATCTCAAGGATAACTGACAGTTACCTAATTGGATATAAGATCTGCTCCATCCGAGGGAAATCATGTCGAGAATTGTAAATTTGTGAGAACCTGCTACTGCCTGTTTCCTAAACCAGTGTAATCTCTCACTTCATTCTGAATAACTGTCTTTAAACCCATAGATACAGGTGGCTCTTACCCCTCATCAAAGCTTGTTTTTGCAGCAGGCAAGAAACATTACAGAACTCTAAAACTGGTCAAAATTCAGAGATAAACTGACCTTGGGGTACCCATTTACAACACAACTCCCATACTTAAGGCACAGGGAACAGCTCAGAAGCCGGAAATAGGGTGGAAAGAGCCAGAGGACCAGGATATTTGCTGGGAGATCTTCTCTTCTTAAAAATAAACAAATAATAAAGGATACAAAGGAGAGTAGGGATATGGAAAGATGCGGGGTTGGGGGGAGGAGGGGAATGGGGCTTGAGAATTAAGTTAAAACTTAAAAAAAAATATACTTTTAATGGATAAAATGACACCCGATAACCAATCAATAGTGAGAATGCATGTTCCTATGACATTTACCCTGCTCTCCCCACTTTAGCACATTCTTAGAGTTTACCCCCAATTGAGGCAGAATTTTAGGACAGACAGACCATTTCATTCATCTAGTTAGCGCCTGCAGATACCTGTGGGATTTCAGCTCCTAACTCCAAATTTCTAGACTTCCACTAAGTACAATCCCAAGTAGCAAACACTTGCCCCTAATACCCACATTGTGTCTTCTCTGTCAGTGTGGTGAACAAGCATGTGGTGCTCCTCCTTATCTCTGGCTTCTGGGAAGCATGCATTTTTGGAGGTAACAAAGAATGAGGCAGAAAATGGTTGCTGCAAAGGAGTTTCAGGCTCATGGGCACACATTGTTTCCATAGAGAAGTTTCCTAGTCTCTGCTATAAAGTCTATTTTTAGATGACTCTAATAAAACACTAGCCAGTTTGAATTCATTTTCCAGTTTGCAGAAAGCACTGGATTGACAGTCATGGAGAGAACTAAAAATAGCATTGGATAAAATGGAACAGGATTTTAGAGCTAGAAATGGATGTGACCATCACCTAGTCTGGGGCTGATGTGTTTCTTATAGATACAGATGGGCAAGTTCTAAGAGGTTAGGCAGCCCCTCCAAGGTCACACCAATATTATGTGATTGACATAGGACAGGACATGTTTTTTCCCTAATTATGAGTGGTTTTTTTGTTTTGTTTTTCCTAATAGAATAAATTACTATACACTAGGCAGGACCAATGGCAGAGAACTTCCATTTCAGAAAGGGACTTATCTCAGCTGAAACCTACTTAGCCATTCCAGTTGTGTCTTCTACCTACTTCTCCCTCCTTAATTATTATCATTAATTAGTATTTATTGATTCCTCTCTCTTGCATAAACTACTTCACTGCACAAACTGGTATTATAAGTCCTCTTGGAAATTCCAAACTAGAAGAGACAAAATGAGAAAATGTAGCTATAATTTAAAACCTTGTTTTCTAGAACTTTGCCAGCATCCCTCTTATCTCCTAAAATATATCATTTATCATGGCATCAATTCAATGCAAGTGACAAGACCCTTGGGGGGCCAGAGGCTGCCTTTTCCTCCCTCCTCTATTTTCCTCTTTATCATAACCTCCCTTGATTTTATCTTTTGATTCATTTGTTCCTTTGAAAGATTTATTGACTTTCTAATTGATTCATTCAGCAAATATTTGACAAGTGACTATGTGTTGGAAGGCTTAGGCTGAATGCTAGGAAACAGAGACACAAACAATGAAGAGTAACAGTCTCCCAGGACTTCCACCTGGCTTATGGGTGAAAAGACAAGTGGTCATGGTAAAAATGGTGTTTCCAGTCTTTCGCCCAGCATGGCAGAGATAGAAAGTGATAATTCTTTTGACACTTGTGACAATTTGGAAACCTGAATGAGGTTATTCTTAGATACAGCCAATGATGGGATATTCAATCTGCCTCACACAACACTCAGAGCTGTCAGTGAAAGAATCAACATTTAGCCTTGGCTTGTTGATTGGACCAGAATGCAATAATATTTGGGATAGGAGACGTAAGTGAAAAACAATGGAAAAAAAAGAAAATCTATCTGAAGTTACTTAATATGAACCTATGAGACCAACAATATGTGGAGAAGATATAGAGGATGACTCTCAGGGCTCTAGCTTGAGTAATGGAAAGAATGACGATTATTCACTGAGGTGCTACTTTGGTTTACTCATATTTGGATGTTAAGGGCTGAACTCAAGACCTTGTGCATGCCAGACTAGCTTTTTGCCACTAAGTTGTACCCTAGTCTGACATCTTAACATAGTGAATATTTGTGCAAAAGTTAAAATATGAGAAAGTTTTCAGGAAAAGGGATATGTTTCATTGTGATGTTAACTGTGGGTTCCTATGGGAAAGATTTAAATGAAGAATTAAATGTGAATTTACAACAGAGTTATCAAAGAGACATACCTATGGGAAAATGAGGAAAGGATTCTCTCTCTCTCTCTCTCTCTCTCACTCACACACACACACACACACACACACACTCTCTCTCTCTCTCTCTCTCTCTCTCTCTCTCATTCTCTCTCTTACACATGTGCACACATGAACCTAAGATGAAATTTCAGTGAAGATATTGGCTAGTTCAAATGGAAATTTGGATGTGCTCCAGATGATTATATTTGATGGAGGAGTATATGGTCTTTATATTCTTTGATCAACCACTTGGTTCACTTGGTTCCTTTGGACTTCTGTGAGGAGCCGTACATATCCTTGGATAGTACAGTTGTCAGTGGGAAGAAATTTTCAGAGTAGGGCTCAGCTATCAGAATTGATATTCCAAGATTCTAAAGGGAAAATGGGATGGTCAGGCTAGCCCCCAAAGTAAGGATATTGGTGGCCATTGGAGGATCTGTAACTGTGTAGTGAGAGAAGATAAATATGAAGCATTTTACCTGGAGTCTGGGTAGAGAGACACAGTTCTTATTCTTTAATGTGTAGGAGATAATTGAAGTCACGGGTATAATAGCTATGAAAAGAGAATAGAGATTACAATCTTACTGTGAACAACAGGACATCATCAACAAAGTAAAGAAGAAGAGCCAAAGACAAAGAAAGGTCTAAAAGATGGGAAACTCAAAGACTATGGTCATAGAAACATAAAAAGGTGAGTGTGTCAACAACTGTCTGTTGATGCAAGAAGACCCTAAGAATGTCTGCTGCAGAAGCTGTTAATCTAAGGGAGAGCACTTACACTTTCTGTGGAACACTGAACATGTTAGCAGCTTAAAACTAGAAAGAAGTTTTCACATGGGCAAAGAGCAGTGCTTTTGAGATCTACATCATAAATATGGAATATATCAACAGATGGAGTTAGCCCCCAGTTCTCTGTAACCATGGGGAAGGCTAGAGTTGCCTTCACATGTAAGACCTCCCTCTGAAGATATTAGAAGATACCAAAGTGTTATACTTAAAGAGGTTCCTAATAATGCCATCCTCAGTGATTTGCCAATTATCCCATACTTTGAAAAATAGAGCTCACGTTAACCAGCAAGTATTATAGACCTAGTCTAATCCAACAGGAGAGACATACACTCTGGAAAGAGATATGGACTTTCACTTCAGGCGCAGAGTTCAGCTCTTGGTATATTATGAACTTTCATGGGGAAATTAATTTCATTTTTGATGCAATTCTTCCTCCTCAAATCACGGCTACCATTTCTATTCTTTGAAAGTTGTGGCTGTAGGAATTTGACAGAATGTCAACCTTTACAACCTTGTAGTTCTTCATGTAAAAGGTTTAAGGATCATTAGAGCATCATGGGGTTCCAATGTTCTGACTTTATAGGTGAACTCGTTTCTATGACTTAGAAAGAAAGAGTGTTGACATACAGGCTTGTCTCTTGGAACCATTAGGTGAGATTTAGAGAACTTACATGTGCTGAAGTTCACAAATGGGTGGGTAATGATCAACTTTCACCTCCTGGTCTGCTCTACACCCTATATCTTTAGCTGCTATTATTGGCTGAGCAAAATCTGGAAATCGTTGGGGATACTCATGGAAACAGGATAAGCTTGGAAGCACTCACAATTTCAAAGCATTACTTTTGTATGAAAATTAAAAATGGCTTACAAAAGCACAGAACAAAAAGTTCAAGCAAAAACAAAACCTCAATGAATTTTTGACTGTATAGAAAGTACATTTGGTTAGGACTTCCTAATGACTTCAGAGCTGGCTTTTTGTGTGAATGTTTTTCAGCATTACCACTCAGGTTATATTCCCAGGTGCTAGGGACATTTATTTCCTCCCTCTTGCTAGTGCAAACATTTTGGTTAAAGTGCTTGAAAATTCATTTCACCAAACTGCAGCATCTTTGGCCACTAAAGAAAAAGTATGCTGTACAGGGAGAGGTCGTGTGAAGTGGAGTGTTTTAAGGGGAAGAGCAATAACTCACCAGAAACTCCAACCAATCAATGCCCACTGAAAAATGTGGATGCCAAATAATGTGTCAGTGCTCCAGTGGGTAATGAGCAAAATGTGTACAGTGGAGAATAGATTGATTTCTTGATGTTTCTTATTAGCATAGCCAGATAGCATGAAATGCAGCTATTATGTGAGACAGGGCTGGACACAGGTAGAGGATGATGTTATTACCAGTGTACTTCCTTGTTGGGTGAACTGTGGAATTTTTCACTACACAAAGGTGAGCAAGATAATTCCAATGCTAGCACAAAAATTAAAATCCTTGTGAGTATTTTTGTTGCATTAAGATGTATATTTTGTGTGTATCTGTCTACTTATGTGTGTTGAGGGACTCTTTGTGGAAGCTATTCCTCAGGCAACATTCACCTTATTTTTGTTTTAGATAGACTCTCTTACTGGAACCTGGGACCAGCTGGTTTGACAGTGCTGGTTGTATACTGAGTCTTAGGAGTCTTAGGGATCTGCTTCTATCAGCTTCCCAATGCAGACATTTCAAATTCATGTCACCATGCTCTGCTCAGCTTTTTTTTTTTTTTTTTTTTTACATGGGTTCTGGTAACTGAACTCAGGTCCTCATGTTTTCACAGCAAGTACTTTACTGACTCAACTATCACACAAGCCCCTTTAATTGTATATTTTTAAGATACGTAACATATGAATAAAACATACCATAAATTGCATATATTGCAGATAGATGTCCACTCACGTTTACTTGGGAGATAGGGTTATATCTGTTAGAGAAACAGATTGTGAATGGCTTGTCTGTGCATTGACAATAACTCACCCAACCCTATCCTAATCTTCTGTCTGGTACTAATGATTATGATCAAAAATTGTCAGACTTGACCATTGAGATGAATTTCTTAGTTCAGCAAATAGAATAAAAACTGCAAAACTGTGCATCCATAATTATTTATTTCATGTCATTTATGTAACAGGCTTCTTGTGAATGGACATTCCCCTCGCAAAGCCCTTGCAAAAACCATCACAGGATCGATATGTTAATGTGACAGCAGCTTCAAACTGAGCAATGCCAGTACATTTTAAATTAGAGCCACTGAGAAACAAAGAAAGGAATCAAGGGAATTAGACAAATAGATCTGGCCAGTGCAAGCAATATTTCTTTAACCAAGAACATTTAGTGTTTTTGTATTGCCTCTTATTTGAACATTCTGTTCTTTATTCTTCTCCTAGGGAATTATTTACCTGTTTTAAACAGTTGGCTAACAATTACAGGTTTTTCCAATTATTTCAGATTTTATAGAATGATTGTGTGTCATCATGAGCATGGCTAGATTAAATGGGTCCATCTAGAATCTGTGTAGTGTGAGCATAGAGCCTGAATCTTAGAGTATGAAGGGTTTTCTTTTAAATTTAACATAGTGTCCAGAGCCTTTGAATAGGGTATTATCTAAAGTTTATCCTACAAAGGACATACAGTGTGGTGTGGAAAACTAATCACTGAGGGATGGGGCAGAAGCATAAATATATCAGCTCATCAACACTTTACCCTGTCCACCCTTCTCATTGTTATTCTGTTCCTCTTGATAGAGAAGGAAAATAGTGTAGTATAAAAGATCTGGGCCAACTTAATTTTTTTTTTCTGGACCATATGTAGTCATAGTAAATCTGGAAAGAAATCCTAGTCACTACTGTGGAAAAAAAGATAAAACCAGAATGGCACCAAGGAAGGAGAGGAGCCTAAGGGAAGGGGCTAGATTTAGCAAAATGGATTCTTATCAAGACTCCTTACCAGTCAGCATTTTGTTACTGTAAAGAATCTTAGAGACTAGAATCTTAAAAACAGAGAAGATTAATTTTTGTTGTTCATAATACCAGAGGTTTATATTCAGGGTCAGTTAACCCTGTTGCTTTAGGCCTGGAGTGAGGTAGAATATCATAGCAAAGATTGGTTGGTGGGCCAGATGGAAGCTAGTAAGTATATGTAGAAAGAAAGAGACCAGTGACCCATAATCCCCTTCAGGAGCATGCCACAATGACCCAGGACCTCCCACCAAGCCTTTCACACAAACACAGGTCTTTTAGGGCCACTTAGGATACACACTGTAGCAACAAAGGAAATGGCTTCTTACTCATGCCTTGTCATGACTGTTTTCTCATTTCCATATTTACTTTCTACCTCAGATACTGAATGTTCAGCCAGAGAGATTCCTGGATGATGGGAGGCAAAGATGTGGCCTTTGACTTAAAAGATCTTAGCCATGAGCTGGGCAGATGAAATATAATGCAGGAAGTCAGTGAAGATGAGGGGGATTATAGAAAGGACAGGGGATAGACTATGGTTAAAAGAAAATATTTCCAATAGTCTAGCCATTCTCTTCATGGGTCAGTAGCCCAGTCTTGATTTTCTGGTCCTGATTCTGAGACTCTCTTTGAGTAAAAAGAAGGGATTGAATGTAATTTCACTTCAGTTCTCAACTTTCCCAATTCTAAAAAAATCATATATATATATATATTTCGAAGAGGGTATTTTGTGAGGAAAAAGAGGGGCTGGAGCAATGATTCAGTGGTTAAGAGCTTTTGATGCTCTTCCAGAGGACCTGAGTTCAGGTCCCAGCTCCCATGTGGGGCAGCTCACAACCACATGGAACTCCATCTCCAGCCAACAGCACTCATGTGCACATAGCCCCATACAAACACACACAAGTAAAAACAAAAATAATAGACCTTAAAAAAGGAAGGAAGGAAGGAAGGAAGGAAGGAAGGAAGGAAGGAAGGAAGGAAAGAAGGAAGGAAGGAAAGAAGGAAGGAAGGAAGGAAAGAAGGAAGGAAGGAAAGAAGGAAGGAAGACAACACTTTTAACACCATTATAGATGAGTGTTTATGAGGGCAAGCTCAATTCATAGGGGAAGCTTTGTAAAATTCACGTTTGCTTCACAAGTTCTCCCTCTGTGCAATTCAATTACTCTCAATAATGAGGACTTTGAAGACGGTGCAGCTTACCAATAGATTATGGTTAGTGTGGATTTAAAAAACTGTAGCTATGATTGTGTGAAGTCATAATTGAAGCTTTAGAAATCCTTATTAAAATTAAGACATCAAGAAACTATAAATTATCAAACTTATATTTGTGTAGTATTCTGAAGTTTTCCATTTACATTGGTGTTTGAATGCCTTTCCTTAATAAATGAATGATGAGAATAGTAATGGTAAAATATGTGCACATCAATAATATTTCTTGGAAAACAATAAAAATCCCATATGTAGGAGCTGTGGTTGGGGCTGAGTTGGTAGACTGCTTATCTGGCATGCACAAAGCCCTGGTATCCCCAGCTTCTCAAAAATCAGGCATGGTAGTGAATACCTACAATAATTCTACAGTTGGGAGGTAGAAGCCCAAGGATACAAGTTCAGAGCTAGAAAGATGGTTCAGCTTTAAGAATGTATACTGTTCCTTTAGAGAACTTGTGTTGTATTTTGTGCACCCATGTTGGGCTGCTCACCATTACCTGTGACTCTGTTTCTCTTCTGGCCTCTGGGGGTACACACACACACACACACACACACACACACACACAATTAAAAGTAAAAGGTATGTCATTAATAAAAGAAGTTCAAAGCCATCCTTAGCTGCATAATGAAATTGAGGCCAAAGAAATGAAAGATAGAATCTACACTTTCAGATGCTGACTTACATTTCCTCTTCTTTTTTGCATTTATTTATTTTTATTTTTTTTAATTAAGGAAAAATTATTCATTTTACATACCTCTTCCCTCCTCCCGCCCCTCCAGTTTCCTCCTCCCAACCCACCCCTAATTCCCTCCTACAAGGCCTCTTAAGGGGAGGTACACTTAGTAGAAGCAGGTCCAAGCACACACACACCCCGCCCCCACCTCAGGGCTGTACTAGGTGTCCCAACATAGAAGTGGGCTCCAAAAGGCCTGCTCATGCACCAGGGATGGATTCTCACCCTCCTGCCAGGGGGGCCCTTAAGCAGATCATGCTACACAAATGTCTTGATATGCAGAGGGCCTAGTCCAGTCCCATGCAGGCTCCACTTACATTTTCTAAGGCTGATGCAAGTTCTTAATGGATTTTAGTCCATGACTTTTCATCAAGATAATAAATGCTACTATATCCTTGTCCAGTGATGCTAATTCCATCCATTTGCCAGAGCAAAGTACCTCAGCTGGGTATCCTCAAACAAAATAGATGTGCGTTGTGATGGTTGTGGAATCTGGAACAGGGAAATCTAGGTTGTGGCAGGGCTTACACTCTTCCTGAAGGCTCCAGGAAAGGAAGCTTAGCCTAACTTCCTCCAGATTACTGTCACTCCCTGACTGCCAGTGGCTTGTGGCCACAAAGCTCCAATCTTTCTTTCTGTTTTTAATCCCTTTATTTCTGTAGTTTTGTGGCATTTTGTCCATGTGCACTGAATTCCCTATTCTCATAAGGATATCATAGCCACTCTAGCCCATTCTGATGTTTTCTTAACTGCAGGTAGTCCCTGACTTAAGATGGTTAAACTTAATATTTATTTTTATTTTTATTTTTTACTTATGAATAGCTGTATGTATTCTGGAGAACTGCACTTAGAATTTTCAATTTAGATCTTGTTCCAGGCCACTAATATGTAGAATGACATTCTCTTGAGATGCTGGACATCAGCTTCCAATCAGAAGCCAATGTTCCTGTCCCTCCATTATTAGTCACTATTATCCAATAGTAACTAATTTTAATTAGGTATTTCAAACAGTCTTCTTCCCAGGTTATTTTGAGCTGTGCATGTCATACAACCACTGGTTACCACCTTCAGTACAATGTGCAGTAAATTATAGGAATACTCCATTCTCCACCATAAAATGGGTCTTGTTTTGATTCTTCCTGGTTATGTATTAAGGAAGGCTAGGCTAAGCTATAGTATTCATATGTTATAAGAACTGAATGCATTTAGCTAGCAACATTTTACATTTAAGATGAGTTAATAAGGATGTCATTTTGGCATCACTTGTCAATTGGGATGCATCTATGATAATACTAGCAGAGACATTATTTCCCTGAAGTTTGTATTCTGGAGTGTATGTTCTTCAACCTCCTTTATCCCATCTGAATCATACTTTATGCTGTGTGTGTGTGTGTGCACGTGCATGCTCACATGCCACAGGTTGATGTTGAGTGTCTTGTCTTACTTTTGAGACAAGGTATCTCACAGAACATGGAGTTCACTAATTTGACTAGATTGTCTGGCTAAAATGCTCTGGGCTTCCTCCTTTCTCTGCCTGGAAGTGCTGGACCTATGGTATGTGGTGTGAGGCTTGGATTTCTGCATGAGTTTTGGGGATCTGGACATGGGTCCTTATGCTTGATATTAAGCATTTAGCCTCCTTATTCAGTGTCATAGTCCCAACACTTTATACCGTCTGCCCTTTATTCTGGTAATCCTGGGTTGCTTAGGCACGGATGCAAGAAATTGGTTGCAAATGTGTAAATATATAATTCAAATGTAGCAAAGGTTGAGCTAACACATGCAATTTAGCAACTGACTATTAATGCATTTAATCAGGTTGTTCAGTGTGTTGGGTCACATATCTTCTTTAACTGTATTAGTGGAATAAGTAGATGAATAAAGGCAAAGGAAAGGATACATACACAATTTTCTAAAGTATAAAGATAGCCTGTGGTTCAGTGAGTCCTTTTTTCTAACAATTCCATGTAAGGAGCAAAGTCAGTTAAACAGAAAATAATCTATGTGGAAATATGTTCCTTGTGTAATTATTTTCAATAGCAAAACCTTGAAAACAGAGGAAAGACTGTTCAGTAGTACATACTTAATAAATTGGAGTATGTGTATTTTGTACTTGTTGAAAATTTTTGCTTATGAAAGTTTTGGGTTTTTCCCACTGTGGTATGCATGCTTCTAATATCATCTTTCAAGAGGTGGAGGCAGAAATGAGGGAGTTCAAGACAAGTGTGAGCTTTATAATGAGTTCCAGGCCAGCCTGGGCTACATAATGAGACATTTCAAAAGCTTCTAAAATACATGATAATTATATAGACATGTCTCAAATTAAAAATTTTGAAACCAATTCTTTAAAAACCAATTTTTTTTTTGAGACAGGGTTTCTCTGTGTAGCTTTGTCCCTTTCCTGGAACTTACTCTGTAGCCCAGATTGGCCTTGAACTCACAGAGATCTACCTGCTTCTGCCTCTGCCTCTTGAGTCCTGGGATTAAAGGCATGCACCACAACCACCCGGCTAAAAACCAATTCTTTAAAGCAGTGGCTTTTAGCAGTTGATAATTTTTCCCCAAGGTACATTTAAAATGTTTGGAGATACCTTCAGGTCTCACAGCAGAGATAGAGCATGGTACACTCTGGACTACATTAGATGTCAAGGATGTCTTCTCTTCTCCTACTGTGCATAATCCAGTTCCCTGCAACAAAGCATTATTCTGCTCAGCATGTGAATATTTCTATGGCTGGGAACCTTCAAATAAAGACAAGCATTGTCTTTATATTTCTGTCCCTTGTTTTTAGAATTGAAGTGATATTATCCACTTCTTAGGATCAAGGTAGGTCTGGCATGAGTTGATCTAAGGAAAGGGCTTGGAATCGTGAATGGAGAATAGTTAATCAACCAGTAAGGGCTAGTTCTCTTCACTCTTATCCACATCACTGTGCAAAGGAAGAAGGAATTCCAGAATACGATGATAATGCTGTCATCATCACTGCCTCCAACCCATGGATCACTGAGAACATGTCTGCAGTTGATCAGTTATGTCCTGGAGAATCAAATTGCTACAAGAAGGGTTAGAAAGGATTTCTTTTCTGAGTTGGGTTTCTATCTGGGGGCTTCTAAAGGGAGCAGGGAAGTACACATTTAGTCTTGATGGCATGCTAGAAGTAAATGAGAACCATTCTTTAATGAGTATCTAAATACAACTTAAACATATTATTGTGAGAGCAGACAAGGCTGAGGATAAAGTGGTGAGTGATAAGAAGAGATGGAGTGAATGTTGGCTGGGAGGGTTGCTGTTCTGGGAGTGCCACAGTAGCCCTGTCATCATTTGTGCTCAGGCAAGCCTCTCTAGTGGCCTTGTCTCGCTATGTAATGGTCTCCAGTTCTTTCCTGCAGTGGGTGTTTAGATTAGGGATTATATCCATTAGAAAGCCCACATGGCAGCTGTGAGCAGTCAGCCTACTTCCAGATACCACAGGCTTCTCTTCTCTGTGTCAAAAATTTCAGCTTTCTTAATGCTTTTGATATTTTATAATTTTCCTACTTTGAACTTTTGTTTCTTGAATAATCATGAAAAATTAATACTAGGAAAAGTTAATGGATGGCCTGTGCATATAAAAAGACTCAGGCATGTACTGCAGAGAATGAAATCTTGTCTCAATAAAAGGCATGGGCAGGCAATTGTAAATACCTTGGCCCCTTCTTAAATAACATCTTGTGACCTTTGTCATTGATGAGCTTAGGGGTAGATAGTTGGAAGGGTCCTGTTTTTTGACACCACATGCCGTAGGTGGCTCTGTATATTAGATATACAAGTTGTAAGTAAAGGTCTTAATGGAGCTGGCTTTTAATGAATTGCTTATGCAGAAACTGAGTTGCTTTTCAAAAGTTAGGCTTGGATGGCATTATGTATTAAGCAACTGAATCTTAATATGTGGGCGAATAAAAGTGGTTTCTCTTTATTCTTTTAAAGGAAAGAACAAACACAGTATATGTAAAAGAAAATGTGAATGTCTTTAAAGTTTCACTCAATAACAAGGAAAGAAAAAAAAACTTAAAAACTGAATATTTTTCTGTTTCAAATTTTGTAGTAACATTAAAGAGGAAATAAATTAAATTAGGCATACTTTAAGCAATGACCAAAAGCAAGCATCTTCAAGGACATTCTTTTGATATTGTAAATCTTTCAGAGATTGAATCAGGGGTTCTTCTGAACTGTGAATATATTTTTAATTACTTTCTAATCTTTCATTTTTAAGATTAAAAATAATATTGGCTCATTATAATGACTTCAAGTAGCACAAAGGGCATAAAGGAAACAGCACAGGGTCTTTTTCTATTTTTGTTCTGTAAAATAATGACCTGCTAGACTCATTTGTTAGCAGGTTTCAATGTCCCTCCAAGTTTCTGTGGGCAGGAATACTTTTACTCTGATACTTAAAATGCTAGCCTTTCGTTTGGCATGACAAGATGCTTCAGGGAAGTTGGTGCTGAGTTGTTTCTCTCTCTAGAATGTCTCTGGCCCCCCCCCAGTATGAAAACAGGCTCTATTATTTGAGTAAAATGACCCCTCCCATGCAACAGGAGGGACTCCATCCTCATCTCAGTAAACACATCTTAAGAACTCAGTGATTCCAAAAACAGCAAGTTCTTAATCTCTTTATCTATCAGCTCCAGACACTTGATAATTAAACCTTATGCTTGCTTCCCTTCTGAATTTCCACTTCCTTTTGCTATTGCCATTGCTTCATTTCATTCACATGTCACCTTAATCTGAACGATTGCTGTATTTTCTCTCACTAATTTTTCCTATTCAGTCTCTTCCCATGCTCCCCCACTGCCACCCTGCCTGCCATCCTTCTAAAAGCAGATCTCGATCCTTCCTCAATATGCAATTTGTGACTCCCATCAACTTCAGGGTATAGTTCTTTCCTTTGCAGAACAGACTTCCAAACTCTTCCCTGTTCATCCCAAACTATTGCTACTTGTACTACCCTTCCAACTGCTTTACATCTTTCCTTCAAAATCATTCATTCAAACATTCTTTGTGTGTACTTGTTATGCCTGGTTATGTACCATTTCCACTGCAGCTTCCAAACTCACTGTGTACTCAGGATTACTTGCTTTTCTCCCTTTACACAATGGTTTATTCATCTTTCTTAGGGGAAAAAAAATCTGTTTTTAAAAGCCCAAGATAAATTTCCCTCTTAGTCACGTTTCCAGCATCCTAACTGTTGAATGATTTGCTTTTATTTGTTTGTTTGTTTTGTTTCTTGATGATTAGTATTTTGCTTATATCCTGATATACATTTTCACTTTTGAAGTGAGATTGTGTAATGGATACATTTGTCTTCTCTGTGCCCTTTATGGTTCTTTACTACTGCTGCTAAGTTAGGGAAAAAAAAAAAAAAAAATATATATATATATATATATATATATATATATATATATATATATATATATATATATATTGTGTGTGTGTGTGTGTGTGTGTGTGTGTGTGTGTGTGCACGTGCGTGTGTGTGCCTGTGTGCACATGTGTGTACGTGCCTGGGCATATGAAGGCCCGGGGGTAATGTCAGGTAGCTTTCTAGATAACTTTCTACCTTATCTATGGACATGAGTGTAGCTGGGGTTTTCTCCAGTCCTGCTCAGACCCAAATAAACACACAGCCGCTTATATTAATTAAAACTGATTGGCCTAATGGCTCAGGCTTCTTGCTAGCTAGATCTTACACTTAAATTAACCCACAATTCTTATTTATGTTTAGCCACGTGGCTTGGTACATTTTCCCAGTTCTGCCTTCACATCTTTCTTCTCATGGTGGTGGCGGCAGCTGGCAGGGTCTCCAGACTCAGCCTTCCACCTCCCAGCATTCTCCTCTCTCTTTGTCCCGCCTATAATTCCTGCCTGGCTACTGGTCAATCAGCATTTTATTTATCAACCAATCAGAGCAACACATTCACAGCATACAGAACATATCCACAGCACATGGGGTCTCTAACTTGAACCCAGAATTCACCAGTTCAGCTGGTCTAGCTAGCCATCATGCTTTGAGGATTCCTAGTTTCCTCCTTCAGATCTCTGGGTATACAGGCAGGATATCATGCTCACCAGGAATTGTGATTGCTCCCATCTGAATCACTGTCTTCACTCTTGACCCTAAGCACTTAACTCCTGAGCTACCTCCACAGTCCCAGAAAACACCCCCAGAGTAAGAACTTTTCCTTCTTCATCCATCTTTGCATTGCATATACCACATGGTAAGCCAATAATGACTTACTGCTTTGAGTCACTGAGGTGCTGTTACAGAATATACAAGAGATCAGGAGGGTCTGATATATGAAGGGTTCCAAGAGTTTCAATAACCAAAGCCAGAGGAGTTTCCACAATCCATTGAGAACTCTGTGGAAGCCAAATGCCAGTAGACAGCAAGGGAAGAAAAGGATGTTGGAAAGAAAGCACACAGCATGTTCTGTGATCTCAGAATTGTGGGTCATGTACATGCTCTTCAGAATGTTCTACTCCCCTGGGGCATCCTTTGAGTTTCATCCTTAAAGAATGGAGAAGGCCTAGGTGTTACAGTCACTCAGTAGCCCGAGAATAGGGTCTGGCTTTAGTTCATGAATTTTTCATAATGAACAAATTTGTGTTTGTATTCACAGTGGTCTGAAAACAACACTTAAATACCATCATTATTTAGGAAACTAAAATAGATGGTTCTTTTCCATTTATATATTTTTGCAGTTGCCAGATTTCCATAGTACCTATACCTATCAAGAAACACGGAAAACCTCTGAATTAATACATTCTTGCCCTCATTAACTGGAATGACTTTAATGTAAAAGTTCATTGAGTGACAATGTTGTGAGTCCTATTGTCCCTGGTACTTGTACCAGGTGTTATATGTTAAGCCTCATGAAATCTTGTTTTTAAGCTAACAATTTAAAATACTTCATTCACATTCCTCCATCTCCCTCCCTCACATTCTGGTCTTCTAAGATATTTAGCATAGTTTAACATTTATGAATGTTTACATATGAATTCTTCCTGGGCTGCGGCACTAGGTTCCTATACTGAATAATCCTAAGCTACCAGAAACAAATCACAGGAAAGCTAAAATTACTAAAACAGTTAAGAAAAGAAAATCACTTCATAGCATCCTAAGTGGTTTTTGAAAAGTAAAAGTACTTTTCGGGGTTATTTTCAATGAATACAACTTCCTATTTTATGCTTCAATATCTCAAGTTCCGTGAGGGCATATAAGAAAATAGAACTAGAAAATATTCAAATACTTATTTTGTTTAATATCATTTCAATATCTTAATGGGTTATTTTTCATTTTTATTGTAGCAAGATAAACACCTGAATGTGAGTAAATTTCAACCTAAATAAACTCAGTTACATGTACACCAGAAATATTAGCAGCCCTTTGTAGCTACTGTCATTTGATGTTACTTACTCCCACCAATTTTATATTAGTACAGGATTATGAAGAATTTGTGTGTGTGTGTGTGTGTGTGTGTGTGTGTGTGTGTGTGTGTGTGTGTGTTATTTCTTTTCCTTTTCAATTGTTTGGGAAGTAAAAGAAATTAAACAGGATGATCCAGTTGTGTGGATCATGAATTTCTGGTATCCTACTAATAATCCATTTTCTTAGTTAAGAAGTGCAGGTATTGTTGGCATTTTAACACTGGATACATTCCATGTTAAATAAGCATGGAAGTGTGTTTTCTATCCTTGGTTTTGATTTTACCAAGAGCTTCCAGATTCAAAAACAGGAACCTGAGTTCAGATTTGTTTTCACATGCCTCCTGTCTGTTTGTCCTTAGATCAATCCCCTTTGGCCTCTTGAGCTACTTTATCAACATACTGAACATTGGAGCATTAAATCACTTGCTCTGAAAATTGACCCAATGGTTTTACAAACCTACTGTGTGTTCCCATGACGCTATACTTCCATGCATATCATTCTTTATTATTTCACTGAGCAATTTTTTTTACTGCAAGTTTACCCCAAAAGAATAAATAAATTTGCTTGAGTTGTACAGATGGGGTAGCAATTCTTACTCTATGGATATTATCTGGGTCTCTATCATCAAATAGTTATCTTCCACAGAGACTCCCCTAGGCAAATTTCACATTGCTGAGAATAATCTTAAGCTATACATTTAGTTTAGTATAGCTGTACATTCTACATAGGACAGAATTTTATGTGCTACTTTGATTTGTTTTAAATGAGGATGAGTTGATTCACTCTCTTTCAAAATAGCTGATTCTGAGAGCTATTGTTTTTTGGGGAAATCACAAAGGCAGAGCTATTAAATGAATACTGAACATTGTGTGTTTATTAGAGTTAAATCACCAGTGGGGCAAACACATTTCTCTTACTCTCATATTTATTTCTATTGCATAACTTAAGTTGCAGGGATATTTATTTTATTTCTTTATATAATTAATCAGGAAATAAAATAGTTATCCAGGTAGATCTGCAGTGGTGTTTTTTAATGTATGAAGTATCACACTGACTGGAAGCAAGAGACCTAGCTGAACATCTAGGCAGCATGGAGACAGGTGTTGATGTTCAAGTCTCACTTTTACCCTGTCTTTATCTCAATGCACAGTGTCAGGGCTTAGAACTATCCTTCAGTTCCTCTCTCCTGATTCACCTATACTCCCCTTTGCAAATAAGTAACTATCACAAGTTTGGGGAAGAGCTCTATCATAGTGACAGGGCTATAAATGGAAGCTCACCTCCACATCAACATGCCACCTGGTCTCACTTCACAACATGGTGTAATTTCTACTGTTTCTTCTCGCTTTTCTAGAGCCAAAGATATCTGCTTGCTAATCAAATATATCTGACTCACTCCTGCCCCAGCAATGATCACACTTGACATTTTTCTGTCTCAAATGCTCTGTCTCAGGTGTTTTCATGGCTTTTTGCTGCATTATCTGATATCACAACAGCTCATATTCCCATTCTATCCCCATCCTCTTTCAGTTTCTTGCTCTGTACTTATCATTAGAAACTACAATGCGTATTTATTTTTCTTTGCTCTGCCTAAAATACAATGTTAGGTATTTATTAGATGGCTCTATTTTAGTCCTCCCCCAACCAAAAAAAAAAAAAAAAAAGTACCAGAATCAGCTATTTTGAATAGCTTGCTATGTACTTCAAGCTGGTCTTAAAGTGGCGATGCCCCTGCCTCAGCTCCCTTAGTCCTGAAACAAGAGATGTGTACTACCAATTCCTATTTTTCCCCCTTCCTGTCCCTTTTCTTTTCCACTAGCATTTAACTTCACACACAAGGACGGTCTTTTGCCATCACTCCTCCAGCTTCTATCATGGACTATGACATTGCAGAACTATTACATCATTGGTTACTAGATGCCTGCGTGATTGAATGAGTAAATCCCACTCTCCCTCTCTAGTGCACAGTGGTCAAGTGCATAGCTTTAGCTCAAGATACCTTAACTCTTCTAGAGTGCTTCCTTGCAAGGGAAGTTTAAGGACCCTTAGGAAACTGCTAAGAATTTGCATATCAAAGAACCACATACCTTGAAGACTGTGTGTTAGAATTAAAATGACAGGACACCCACAAAGCATTTTCTGTGGAGCCTGTGGTTTACTTAAGCTTTAGTGATTAAGACTGTTTCATCAGTCATCCTCATGGTAAGAAGATAATATCAATTAAAGCTCATTGCTTGAAAGCCACAGGAGCTGGCCCCAGCTGTGCACAACATTCGCAGAACTGAAGAACTAGGAGCCAAGTTCAATATACATGGGGAACGAAATAAACGAAATAAAATTGTAATCTAAGCACAAGAAACATTGCAAAACTGTTGTCAGGGATTCCATCTCCTGTGTTCTGTCCTTTTCTGGAACATGTCGAGGCTTCAATTCCAGGAAGAATGAGTCTGATTGAATAAGCTTCATTAGGAATATATGGGCATGTTGTTTGACAGCGTCAGAAGAAACTGGGTGGGTCTGCAAAACAAATCTCAGGTTCGTGCTAGATAATGTTACTGAATGTAGAGCCTTGTTAAGTCCACAACTGCCTTACTGCAGAGTATTTGACATGTGTAGTTTTGGAAAACAATCCAGAATTCCTTTTCCTTTGTAAACAACAAGCAAGGAAAATAGACTAGCTTATTTGCTATTGAGCTCACATCCCCAGAGTCCTGTCAGTGAGAAGCCTCTTTAACGATCTTTTTTTCCTCCAGCACTGGGCTATGCAGGATAAGAGTTCCCTCGAGTTAATTCTGAAGTAAATTTAATATCCAGATAGTGGACAAACTGAAGAACTCACAGAAAACTTGGAAAGTTGTGTTTCTAACGTTAGGGGATGACATGGCAGCTTCTTTCTGCTTTTGGTTATTTCTGCTGTTTGTTTGGAGGACAAAAGTTCATGGTAATTGGAGTGCTTTATGATTAGTAAATATTGATCAGCGAAGTGGAAATGGGTCATAAGTTTTTCAGTACCTGAGCTCTAGTCTAATGTTTGAAACTTCTAATTCTGTGACTCAGAGTGACACAGTGTCTCCCATCGTGTGAGCTGAAGTTGTTGGTGACCTGCTTCATCTACACCCTCACAATAGGGTGGGTATCCTCCATACAGTCTTCTGATCTACTCAACCCACCTCAGACTACTACTGTGAGGTAATGGCCTAGTGGAGTTGATTCTGAAGGACTCTCCAGGGGAAGAAGCTGCAGAAAGGAGAGCTTTCTGGGCCATAACTGTCTTTACCCAATGTTCACAGGGCAATCACTTGATGGTTAGGGGCAGTGACAACTAGAGTAAGAGAAGAGAGCAGTGCATCTGAAAAGCTTGGCCAAGCTTATACGCTAAGAAGTGCTGGAGCTCTGGTTTGAATCCAGGTACTTCACCCCAGCTGACTTTCTCCAAGATGACCTGGAAAAGAAAAACTGGAGAGGCCAGAACATTCAGTTGATCTAGACTGACGGACACAAGTACTAGATAACCGATGATCTTGAAAAGGATGGGTGAGAAGAGCAAAAGCAAACAGCAAGGAGGGTTAAACATTTTAGAGATGGATCCCCTGTGGAGTCCTGAGCTCTGGCAAGGAGCTGTCCATTTGGCTACTATGCTGAAACAAGCAGATGGGAAGTAGGATGTGTGGAGTTCAGCATTGACTCTGATGAAAAGGATATAGGTTTTGCTCTTATGGAGCTAGCAATTTGTGGAAAAATGCATGTTACATTGACAGTTAACAAATGCATGCTCGATAATAGTATAGTATGAAGCCCACATTGGATTTGTTGTTATTTGTTTTGGACTGCATTCCAGGGTTTGAAACTTACATTGGAGGTAGATTTCCCAGGCCAGGGATTCCCTAAGTGAAGTGAATTTCACTGCTGAACAAATAGAAAGAGGAAAGAGTAGTAGAAATTGAAGTTGATGGTTTATATTTTTTTTTGTGTGTGTGGTTTTTCAAGACAGGGTTTCTCTGTGAAGTTTTAGTGCCTGTTCTGGATCTCACTTATAGACCAGGCTGGCCTCAAACTCACAAAGATCCACTTGGCTCTGCCTCCCGAATGCTGGGACTAAAGGCATGCGCCACCACCGCTTAGCAGTTGATGTGTTTTATGAGTTGCCTGGGCCCCATATCTTCTTAGCTTCAGGTCAGGATTTGAACCCAACTTTGAACCCCAGACTCCAGGTCAAGTGCTCTTTGCTCCACAGTGACAGGAACTATCTTGAATCACACACACAGACACACACACACACACACACACACACACACACACACACACACACACACACTTATGCATGTGCTGATATTCCAAGTCAAGTGTTCTTTGCCTCACAGTGATAGGGACTACACTGAGTCTCTCTCTCTCTCTCTCTCTCTCTCTCTCTCTCTCTCTCTCTCTCACACACACACACACACACACACACACACACACACACCACATATGCTGATAACTTCAGGGCTACATTCTTTGTTGCCTTGTTGGCCCCTGCAATGCTTTCCACAGTGGAAGCAGTGATTGCTAATGACATTCTCAGTGTCTGTGATACTTAGATCACTTTATCAATCAAATGTGGCATTTATGCCAGCCTTGCCACCTGTCTCTTTCCATCAGTGTCAGCAAATGTTTCACTGCAGGCAACAGGTGCCAGCTGTCAGCCTGAAATAAACTGGAGTCTGCCCCAGGATAAGTGTGCTTGGAGAATCACTTCTGATTGGATTTCTCGTCTGACAGCCCCTTCTGAATTTGAGACTCAAAACCAAAAGATAAACAAATTATACATAAGTAAACAAACATGTGGCTGATTATGAAGCATCAGGCTGGCTGCTACTAGAACTACATTAATCACTCTGGTCTTCTTTTCCATTCGCCTGGGTACCATTTTGGTCTGTTGAAATGCAGATGGTTTTACAAGACATTTGCTTAATTGAGCCACTTACCAAAGCACTGATGTTATGGCAGTGGCTTTTGTTTTGAATTGAGAGTTTGAGAAAGGAAAGAATAAGGAAACTCAACTGACAGTATCTGGTTCCCAACAACCCCATTAACTGAATTAGGAACTTTCAAATTCAGGGACTGTAGAATTTAATACTGTCATTATACTTATGAAATAGATGTAATTACCCACCCAAACCCATATATATGCCAGGTGATGTGTGTCTTGCCTATAACTCTAGTATTTCAAAGGCAGAATTAGAGGGTCTTGGAGCAAGGTGGTTAGCTAAACTTATAAAGGCTAGCTATGTGTTCATTTGGAAGACCCTATGCCAGTGAATGGTGTGGAAAACAATAGAGGAAACTTCCCAATGTCAAACTTGAGCCTCCACTTATGTTCATACTGACACACACATGTGTATCCTCACAACATGGGAACATGGATACACATGCATTTACCACATGCACATACAAGAATCATTCTAAAAATTAACCCATATATATCTTAAACAGTGGAAAGTGGTCAAAATTCAGACATAAATTAGAGAGGAATTAGTACTTAGAAGGAGGTGATGGCAACAGCTGCTTTTGCTACTTGCTTTAACTATCTAATATTTATTTTTACAGATATGTGGGTTGAAACCCCAAATCTATTTAGCACAAGGAGCTGGAAAGCAGAATCCAAGTTGATTAAGAGGCTAGAAGGTGAAAGAAACTTTTAGAAAATTTACCATAAGGAAGAGCCCCCATTTTTAAAAATACAAATTCTTACATTTCTGACAGATCCCCGAAGTATACAAGTTTGAACACTAAAAGGAATATAGAGGATTTCAATGGCTCTCCACTGCAATGGAGGTATAATTTAGAGTTTGAATAAAGGCAGTTTAAATGTTTGTTAAAATAAACATAAACGTTTGTTTAGAGGAAGTTAACAGAATCCACATATACATTATGTTTTGCAATGCCCAAGACACATAAGAATATTACTAGATACAGACATATGAACACATGCATACATACACACACACACACACACACACACACACACACACACACACACACACACACACACACACACACACACACACACACACACATACACACACAGAGAGGACCAAATGAAGATAGGCAAGACAGTTAGTACCAGAAGCCCCAAATTTTATAACTAGTGGACAAAGGCTTTAAGGCAGACAAATTCCTGTGTCACATGACATTTTGATCAATGGTCCGTTACATATACAGACATGATTCTGTACAGCCTGGGTACATGTGCAGTAGGCTTTGTCATCTAAGTCTGTGTAAGTAGGACCTGAAATGTTTATATGATGAAGGAATACTACCCAGTGAGGACTTTTTCCACTGTCTCTGTTGTTAAGTAATGCTTGCCTGTGTTAGACTTACATTCACATGGAGATTAAAATGTATACATAGTAGATAAGCACAGTCCACGTTTTCCAAGCTCATTTTATATTACTTTCAGATTGTTCTTAATACATTTTTCTGAACATAACAGTGAAATGTAGATGACAGAGAAGTACCTTGTTTAAATTCTTCAGATAGCTACAGTGGAGATGAGAAAGAAGTCTGGGTAATTTTATTCCCTTGGTAGAATTTTCTATAGGAATTAAGATGTGAGACACTGCTGTTGTTCTACCTTGGACTAATCACTTTCTAGCCCTCTAACCTTTGCAGGTTAATTCATCTATACCCCTTTGAATCATTGCTGTATGAACTGTAAGAAATATCCAATAAATGATTGACATGTGGCAAGTACTCTGTAACATTGTTATCATTATCATGGTGGTCATCATCATCATCATCATCATCGTCCTATCTATGTAGAATCTTGATTTGCTGTTATAGTCCTATTATTATATCAAGGGTAAATGGAGATCTTTACCCTAAAAGTCTGTTTTATCATGCATTTATGCAACAAGAAGTTAAAGTATGGCATAGAGTCACTTTTTTGTCAAAGTTCCATACCAATGTGGTGTTTACTCAAGCTTAAAATTTTATGTTCTCCTGAACTCTATCCACAGACATGTATGGCCAGGATTTCTTCTAATGATGCTTCTAAGCAGCCAGTTTCACTACTGAGTAGTCATTTGATGGTGTGAGAGAGCTTTCTTCACCATATGCTACAATACTCCCCTGAAACCTTCTGTCTAGCTAGTCTCACCTTGTCCTGCAGAGGGCAGCCTCCTCCATTCTGCTGCGCAAGCCCTTGGCTATGTTAGTGTACTCTTGGTCTTCTGTCGTCAATTTCTCTACTGTTCTAATGGCTATATATGGAATCTATTGGCATATCTATGGCCATTCCATTTGTTCAACAAATCTATTTGGAGAACTTTGTGTTTACTACCAGGATAAAGATACAGACATTTGAACTTCATATTCGGTAAACTCATCTGTAGTCCCAGAGGCAGATAATATCACAAAAGGTAGAAAGCAATCATGATAAACTTTTGGATTTTAATAGATGTTGCCTTGATGTTCATTTAGTTACTTCTATTCTCATCTAATACCTGAACCATGTGGAATGAGTACAAATCTCTCCATATTGATAATAGGCCAAGTTAACAAACATGTCCTAAAGTTGTTTTTTTTTGTTGTTGTTGTTGTTATTTATCATACCAGTATTTATTTTCTCCAACCTGAAGCACAAGTAACAAGCTATATCAACAAATGGGTCAAAATTGCATGGAGGTAAATTACAGCTTGTTTTGAAGAAGAATTAATGTCACTTAGAATTGTGTGCAAATGAGCTTTTTCAGAACTAATAAGGACCTTGTTACTGGCAACATTGAAATAGAATTTGGAAAACAATGTTAATGCCACCAAATGGAATAACTGGCATATGGTAGACACTCAGTGCATATTTGTAGAAGGGATAGAGAAAAGGACAGACAAGAGCAGAACTAATAAATTCACTCAGAACTCATGAATACTTAGTCTGTGCCTAGCTCTATGTTGGTGAGACTGATCCTCTCATCTGTGAGATTTATAATGTAATAAAAAAGGCACTTAAATAAACATTTAACTACTGTGGTTAAAAGTACAAAAAGTGTACAGTCCAAGACTGTATTAGATGCCTGAAACTTAGATTAAGTTTGTGTCACACCTGTGCATGTGGGATGCACTTTATTATGCAAATATACATATGATAAAACGTGAATTATAAATTAGACACATTAGGAAGTTAAGCACTGGGCCTGGAGAGATGGTTGAGCAGTTACAAGCACTTATTGCTCTTGCAAAAAGCCTCAGGTTTGGTCCTAACAACTACATGGTGACTCCCAATCACTTATAATTCTAGTTCCACAGGATCCAATACCCTCTTCTGACATCTTTGGGTTCCTGAAAACATGCAGTGCACATACATACACCAAGGCACATGTACAAGCACATAAGAGAAAAGAAAACATTGTAATGAGGCATTAAATAAAATACTAACTCTAACTGAGCTTAATAGTTCAGGTCTATATTCCCAACTACTTGGGAAACTGAGCAACACAAACCATATCATAAACTCAAGATTAGACTAGGCAACTTCATAAAGACTTATCTCAAAATAAAAAGAAAAATACTGGGTATGTAGTTCAGTGGTAGAAATGCCTGGTATGCATGAAGTCCTATGTTCACTCCCCAGTACCACTAAAAGCCCAACAAACAAAATATATTCCTATTGAAATATATTAGCCATATAATTATTATGGCTAATATATATATATTAGCCATAGAAAATATTGTTATCAAGATTATAAGGATATGATGTCTTTTTCTTTCAAACTACCTTATTGGATGTTCACATTTTTACTAAAGAAAGGACTTTACACTTCAAGTTCTGTGTATTCTCTGTTATATCCAAGTTGCTACTCTTGCACTTCAGAGCTGTTACTGAGTGAAGCAAGGTTTTCTTGAGCATCTGTGCTGGGATACACCACCTGCTGGGTTATAGCTCCCATACCTGGTAATATATACAGTGTGAATACTCTGAACCAAGGCATGAACTTTGGTTCCAGTTGATGCTGAACTGTGCAATGTGTGGTTTTAGCATGCCATTCAAAATGGCATACAACTGAAAATGTATGAGTTACTTAGTTCTGGGTTTTTCCTTCTTAACAGATGTGTAGCTCAATTATTCATGGGTACCTAAACTGTAGATAGGAAGATAGTGACCAACAATGGGGTGTGGAAGTTAGAGAAAGAAAAAGAGGTCAAATTAGACTGGAGTGGCATGGGTAACTTCTCACTTCTGTTGGGATGTGAGGCTGCTGTGGAAGCTAGCTGTGAGGATTCAAGCAAAAGGCAATGGTATGACTAGAGAGCACTTTTAGGCACCTTCAAAGAGGCAGGAAAGAATGTTATTGGAATCCTGAGAAAGATCTGGATGATTGTATGAGCAACAGCTAGAGAATGATCAGAGCCAGCTCACTCAGAGCGTGGAGGGCTCTAGTGAGCCACTGGCTCTCATCCTGGGAATATTGGGGCACTTTATAGGGCTTATAAAGTGAATACAAGCAGAGCTATAGAGAATCAGCTTCATTTTTGGTATCATGGGTGGGTAGCTGTTGTGTGAGTTGTGGGGGTGAGGGAATACAAACAAACATTTTTCACTCCAGATAGGATATCCAGATAGGGCAAGCCAAAGAAACAATTTCACCAAGTCAACCATGAATTTATTGAGGTGACTGGCAGATGGGTGGATATGGTGTGGATCAAAGCATGGGTGAATCAAAAGCTGGCATATCATAGAAAAGCCCATTGTAGTAAAAGGAAGAACTCTTTTCCCCATGAACAGCCTGTAGATCGCTTCACTGAAGACAGCCTTCCTTACTTTTACAATTGTTTAGGGCTTGTAGCCCCTTTTGTATAGGCTGGTCAGCCTTGTAAGTTTCAGAAATTTCCTGAACCTTGTTAGTTTTGTTTTACTTCCTGGCCTATGAGCCTCCTGTTCCCACTCCCCACCCCAGCCCCACCACTTCTTGAAAATGCTTCAATTCTTCAATTCAGAGGAGATAACTATATAGCTGTGGCTGGTGGTATTTTCTGGAGTAGGAAACAATGGCTACAGGTCTATAGGTTTATAAACGACTCTACATTCCTACCTAGGGCATGTTTATTTTCAGGTTCTTCCAGTCAGAGACCATACATTGTGGCAGATACCATGTCCATTTTATTTCATTTAATTCTCATAAATAGCTTGCATGTTATAATACTTTCTTAATATGACAATAGAGGGAATTGGAATACTAAAAATGAGAGTATAAGGTGGTTACATTATACAACTGAATTTCAGGTCTTTGCTAGTCCTAGTGTACTTTTCTTGCTGTGTATTTAAAGTTTGCACTGTGAATGATAATATGAAGGCCTTTTGCTAATGGTAGAGCACATTAATTTAAATAGAGTTGTGTTCCTGATGCCTGCTTTCTCAGTCTTTCTAGAGATGGAATGAGAGATGGATGCTTGAGGTTCATCATGTGATTTTTCATGCCAAAACAAGTCAGTGCTGGTTGTTTGACATTACTGTTTATACAACCACAATAAAATCATTTTGTGAAATTCATAAGCCAATAAACAGACTAGTTATAGCAGAGCTCCAGAATGTGTGGCTGATCAAACCAGTTGGTGCAATAAGTGAGAACTGCCCATCATTTTCTCTCTTGGCTGTTGCTCTAGGACACTAAATGTAGCTGTTACCTAGGGTGGTGGCACTCTATAATAACAAGATTGTGGGGACCCTGAGAATACTGCATGTTTGAGAGGCCACCCTATTTTTGAGATGAAGTCAGAGTCAATGGCAAGAATGGCAGAACTGAAAATAGAAGTAAGTCAGTAACATCTTTTGCTAGTTTGTGATTCTTCCCATCTGTTGTCAGACTTCTGTGCTAGAAATGTGGTCTGCTGGCTAGTTTTATGTAAACTTGGCAAAAGCTAAAGTCTTCTCAGAAGAGGGAACCTCAACTGAGAAAATGCTGCCCATCATATTGGCATGTGAGAAAGTCTCTGCGGCATTTTTTTTTCTTTATGATTGACGTGATTGTGGGTAGTGCCACACTTGGGAAGGTGATCTTCAGGTATATAAAAAGCAAAGAGAGCAGGCTGTGAAGTCAAACCAGTAAGCAGCACTCCATAAGACCTCTGCTTCAGTTCCTGCCTTGAGGTTCCTCCTTTGAGTTCCTGCTCTGACTGTATTCTGTAAAGGGAAAGAAGTGCTTCCCCCTCCCCACAAGCTGTTTTTGGTCAATGTTTATCACAGCAGTAGAAATGCAAAGTAGTATAGATAGGGGGAAGTAGATGGTGAAAAGTATCTGTAATAGAGTGTTTACTATAGTACTAATGCTTTGATTTTTTTTTTTTTTTTGTATTTTCTTTGTATTTCCTAACCTAACTGTTACAACGATCCAACAATGTTGGCATCATTAGCTCACTTACTAGATAAAGAACCTAAGCCTAAAGTTCTTAGTTCAGTATTAACATAAATATTAAATTTTATAGAGAGATAGCATATTAAGAATTTTAAGACACTTGGAGTTTATAGTAATTTTTTTATAGTTACCCAAGAAAAGATGAACTTTCTGGGTTAGATAAGGGATGACTGGCTGGAGAGATGGCTTAGTGAGTAAGAGTACTTGCTGAACTGGCATTCAGATCTGTGTTAAAATCTCCAGAACCCATGTAAAACATTGGACATACCTGGAACCTAGCACAGGGTAGGGAGGGCAGAGACAAGATGGTCACTGGGGCTTTCTGGCCACCATCATAACCCCAGGTTTGGTGAGAGATTCTGTCTCAATAAGATAGAGAGTGACATAACAGGGTACATAATGTCCCACTCCTCTGGTGTCTGTACATTTGTAAGGATGCAGTGTGCATGTGTCAAAACACTCAGAGAAATTGGATTACAGAGGAAAGCTTAATTATTTCCCTCAAAGTATTATGATTTTGAAAATACTGTGATCTTTAGACCCAAACCAGATAGATAATAAGTCTTAGTTCTCTATTACTTTGAGAGATTAAACAACACACATAGCATTTTCAAGGTTCAACCCCCCCCCCCTTTATTTTGTAGAATGAACAACCTTAGTCAGAGAGTAAACTATCTTAAAGGAGCACCTTGAAAAATATTGAAATTAAATTAAAAGAACAAACACAAAGCATTGGGTCTGGTAAAGAGCTCAGAGAACCACAAACAATATTGATATTGACTCTCCACCCACTTCACCAGCAGGAACACACTGGTACTGAGCAAAGAGAGCTCATTAGTCACTGTGGTTCAGAGTGGGCAGAAGAGAGACTAGGAGAGTGGATCCTGACAGCTTATGAGCTCTATGAACTTGGATAAGATATAAGAACTCTCATTTTTCTCCTCTTTGAAACTTAGAAAATGAGACATTCTTCACAAGCCAGTTGCAAAGAATTCAGTGATAATATGTTTTAAATCCTGGAGTGCACAGTAGGTTTTCAACACATGTGTTTTTCTCAGTGAGTGATTAACTAAATAAGAAGCACGACTTGGAGAAAAACTACCATTTTCTATTGCTCACATTTATTCCCACTAATGTAGATCCAGCTTTCTTATTCAACAAATTGCTCTGCTTTTTTATTTGCATAATTCCAGCAGGAAAAAAACCCTCTAATTGGTTTCTCTGTAAAATGGACCAGGGAAATCCAACTGTCTTGGTGCCCTCTCAGCAGCGAGCTACAAACCCTCCATAAGTCATCTCATTAGCGCCCTGTGATATTTTTGAAGGCTGGGATTTGCTGATGATCTTAAATGGGGTTGGGAACTTTAGTGTATGCTGGAGACAGGAATGGTGTACAGAATGAGAGGACTTTAAGACACCTTAAATGCAAATCTTTACTGAACCATTTTTTTGTTGTTGTTGTTTATTATTTACCCAGTGGGGTGTCTGACAAATACAGTGTGGGGTCTTATTCCCATCATCCATGTGATGGGGTACCATCTGGTCTCAGAAAAGACTTAGCTGAACTAATTAGTCAGTGAATAAATTATTATAACTAACAATTGCACTTTCAAACCAGAAGTGAACTGACCATGGGTTTTAAAACTTTTATCAGCTCAGTGAGTATCTATAAGAGAATTTGTTTCTAAATAAATGTATTATAGATTTCCCCCCAAAATAAGCCAAATAAGTCTCTTATTCATCATCTTCTTCTTTCTTCCTCTGTTTTTTATTCCTCTTCATCCTCTTCTTTCTCTTCCACTCCTTTCTCCTCCCTCTCTTCCCTATTTCTCATTTTCTAAACATTCATTGATATATTACAATGAACTGGAAAACACTACTCTACTTTTGCATTTTAAGCTTAATTCATGGCACACCCAAGGTCAGTTTAAATAGGTGTCCCTTTTCTCATATATTCTTGCAACCAATATTTTTGTCAGCATTTCAAGACACAACTCTAGATTTTCTGCTTGGGAAACATTGGTAATTTTTCCTATTAAACCGCATAGTCTGGAATTAATAGAGAAGGCTAAGTGGTCAAGAGTACTGGCTGTTCTTCTGGTGGACCTGCGTCCATTCCTAGCACCCACATGGAGTCTTACTACTATTTGCATCTCCAAGTTAGGGGGATCTGACACTCTCTTTTGGCCTCTGTGTATGTAATACAGTCATATGCAGGCAAAATTCCCATGCACTTAAAATAAAAGTTAAATAACTAAATCTCAAAACAGAAAGTTTGATATCAAAGGGCCTTCATAATCAATTTTCAGAAAGATAGCTAGCATTGATTGGGCACTTCATATCAGACACTTTGCTCAATGTTTCAACATGGAGTAAGTGATTTATTTGTCGGAACAAAATTATAAATAGAGCATTATAATGGTCTTTATGATGTGCCATCTGAGATTAAGTGGTTTTGTTCAGTGTTCTGTACCTCAAATGTGGTAGAAGATTGAACCTAGAAATTTTGCATTCATTGTATTTCAGAATTCAGCCAATTAATGGCCCATGAACAAGACAAAGTTGTTATTTGTGTGTGTGTGTGTGTGTGTGTGTGTGTGTGTGTGTGTGCATGTGCGCACACGCTCACACGCATGTTTGTGCTAAATGACTAAAATAAAGTCCAAATGAGAACACTAGTTTATGGTGTGTGGAAACTGTGCAAAATTGCAATCCCCATGGCCAACAACAGTGTAGGGCTTTTGAAGCACAGACATGCTCATTTGTTTACATACTGATTATGGCTGACTCCATCCTCTGATGGCAGATCTGAGTAGTTGGAATAAAAATTATTAGGCCCCCAAAATGAAAATATTTATTCTGTCCCCAGAGAGAAATGTTTGATGAACACTGAATTATCATAATGCATGTTTCTCACTGTGCCTCAGGGTCTTTCTAGCCTGGACTCTTAGCCATAGATCTTTATATTTTTTTGTATTAACATTCAGGAGCCTGGGGCAGTGTTTGTGGACTTCTTCTATTGAGTGCCTTGCCTCCTTTCAATACCTATGCCTAATGGTATTTAAATTTTGAAAGTTTGGCTGTAAGTAACAGGAAACCCAACTTATATTGGAAATTTCAAGTCAAGAATATATTAACTTAGACATGAAATCCGTACAAGTTTTTGAAAGATTCATTTATGAGAAAGCACAGTGGCTACACTGTCTGAGGCCATATTGCTCATGTCCTCAGCCTAATATCTGTGGCCAAAAGACAGAATTACGCCAATTGGCCCAGACATGAGGCAAACTTACACTTGCCTCATCTCTGTGGATTTCATGGTATATTTAAGCTACTTAGTTCTAAACCCTATAGTCAAAAGTTTGATGAGTGTTTTTCTAGTTGAACAAGTCAGAAATTTGGGTTATGTTAAATAACAATAGAGGCTAATAGGTAAACAAGCCTCAAAAATGTCCATCATCTGTTTTATGGAAAGAATTCTCAACTCCTGTATCCTTGAGCCTGCTGCTAGCACAATTTATCTCCCTTTCTTCTCCCACCTGATGTCTGGATCCTAGCAAGAAGTATATATTTGCTCTGAACAACCACTACTACTTGGCATGCTTCAGATTGTCAGTCTGATAAAAGTATTGATTCCTATGCTGGAGGCAGGAAGCCCTTACACTTAAAAATGCTACTTTAAAGAATCTTTGTATGGTTTTAAACACATATTTTGTTGACCTTTTCAGGAGTGTTGTTAATATTGCATGGCTTCTTCTGGGGTCCTTGAATGTGCTGTTCATCTCTCTCTGTGGTGGTTGAAAGAAAATGGTCCCTACAGGCTCTGACTTTGCTGGAGGCATGGACTTGTTGGAGGAAGTATGTCACTGTGGGGTTGGGCTTTGAGATCTCCTATGCTCAAGCTACACCGAGTGTACGACACAGACTCTTCCTGTTGCCTGTAGATCAAGATGTAGAATTCTTATCTCCTTCTCAAGCACTATGTCTGCCTGCATGCCTCTCACTGTGACAATAATGGACTAAGCCTCTGAAACTGTAAGCCAGCACCAAATAAGATTATAACATTTGCTGTGGTCATGGTGTCTCTTCACAGTTGTAGAAAGCCCAACTAAGACACTCTCCAAACATAGTCAGTCTCTCTAACTTGGCAAGATGTAGAGGGCCGATACAGGTTTGAGGTGGTAGAAGGGAAGGGCTGACATAGGATTGAAGATGTTGGGAGAGGAGGCCTGACCCAGGGTTGAGGATGATGGGAGGGAAGGCCTGACACAGGGTTGAGGGTGGTGGGAGGATCAAGTACAGAGAAGAAATAAGGTTTTCCTTTTGTACTCTACCTGCAACAAAAGTAGGGTCTCATATTTTAGAATGAGGGATTTCATACAGATGCTTCCAGGCCGTATCACAATTTGTATCTTACATTGAAGTAGCAAGATCAAAATATCTGCCACTAAATGATGTTTATGAGCTCTTCATAGGTATTCTTCCTAAGACCCCAATATGGAAATACCACAACCAATAGTAGAATAGATGGTAGTATGTTTACAAAGTGGAATATCAGTGAAAAGAAACAACATAGAGAGCTAAACTCAGTAATATGGATAAACTTCACCCTTAGGGTACTGACCTAAAAAATTAAGAGAATAAGATGTACCCTATGCTTGCAAGTATATCAAGCACCAATCTACCCCAAGATGTTCAGTCAAGTCATTGATTATACTAAAAGGTAGTGAGTGAGTTAATGAGTGTTGGTAGTATTAAGGGACTTTTTCCCTAACTGTTGACTAAACAGGTATGTTGATGTGATAATTCCCCAAGTTGTATGTTTATGCTACATGGCCTTTCTTTTAGATATTCATGTTAAAATACACTTTTTTCTCCTTTTTTAATTTATTATATTTGTGTTTTAATTTTACACATCAGCCATGGGTTCCCTTGTCCTCCCCCATCCCGCCCCCACCCCCACCTTCCCCCCAGCCCCTCCCCTCCATTCCCATCTCCTCCAGGGCCAAGACTCCCCTGGGGATTCAATTCGACAAGGTGGATTCAGTACAGGCAGGTCCAGTCCCCTCCTTCCAGGCCGAGCAAAGTGTCCCTGTGTAAGCCCAAGGTTCCAAACAGCCAGCTCATGCACTAAAGTCAGGTCTGGGTCCCATTGCCTGGGTGCCTCCCAAACAGTTCAAGCTATTCAATTGTGAGACAATTGAAAATACACTTTTAAAATTAGAGAGAAATAGACAAATGGGAGGTGGGCCATGTTCAAATGCCCTGATGTACTCTAATACTTTTCTATATCTCTGGGGTAGGACAGTAGTCACAACTGAATACCAAATGTAGAATGATATTATAAAATGTGCCCCTTCATCTGACAGGGCTAGGCATCTGTAATGGTGTGAATGACGATTACCCTCCACAGGCTTGTGTTTGAATACTTGGTCCCTAGCTCACAATATAATTTGGAGAGTTTGTGAAAACTTTGAGAAATAGGATCTAGCTAGAGGAAGTAGAACAGTTTCAGGTGGACCTTGAGAGTTATTGATGGATCCTACTTTCTGTTTTCTCTACTTACTGACCTGCCCAGATGTGAACAAGCAACCTCATGTCCCTCTAGTCATGGTCTACTATGAAAAGCATATATTCCCCACTGTGAGCAGCTGTATTTTCAAACCACAAGCTAAAACAAATTGTTCCTTTGGTAAGTTGCTTCTTGTTGGATGTTTGTTCATGGCAGCAAGAAAAGCAATGAGCATGCTTGCTGTGGTAGGAATAGAATAAAGCCTTAACTTAATCCAGAACAAAGCCTTTACTGAGCTAATAATCACTGTGGGTCAAGTATTGATAAATGCCCCAATCAGAAGCTCTGCTTTCTGCTGGCCACAAATCAGAATAGCTGTCACTTTGAACTTTACATGAGATTCTCAAACTCACCACCACTGTTACAGCTCCAGTTTCCAGTGGTTCTTCCATGGGACTAAAGGGTTTATCTGGATGCCTGACATGAATTATTTCTTCTCTGAATAGTAAAGAATGGATTGACAGTTGTTTATCTTGTACCTAACTGTCCTCTCGGGGCTAAGTGTCTTCAACTTTTGGGAGCTTTAGTTTTATAAAATGTGTGATGTAGTTTTAACTTCCAGGGAGAAAGGCACAAGCAGTTGGGTAGCAGGGCTTCTATCCCATTCCAACACAGGGGCGGGGGGATGATGATTATTCTGTTGTTAAGGTCACTTCTGTTTCTTTCTTGTGACTAGCCTTGGAATGTGTGAGTTGTACTCTGTAGAGTGGATGTTTTCTTACTCTTGATCACTTCTTGGATTGTGTTTGAATTTGCTCATTAATTCCCCATGCTAATTGGCCTTTAGGTGTGGTGTCCCTGTGCCTGCTTCTGTACATGTCCGTTTCTCCCAGCTTTTCATCCTTTTCCTAGCCACACTTTATAAATGTCTTCATTTATCAATGTCCACCCAGGCCTGGCCCAGCCAAAGGATGTACTCCCTTCCAAAACTGTCATCAAATGATGTTGGAAAGCGAAACAGAGAAGGCTGTTCATTTTCTGGTATTTGGTATTTTGCTTCTGTTTGCATCCTGATGCTGTAATGAAATATTGGGTTGCATTTCCATGGGGCCGATAAGCCCCCCTCTGCCACTATAGATAGCTCTGTCTCTGTGTTACCACTTTCCAAGAACCCCGCCATTACACAGAGCGCTATGCGTTTCCTTTCAAAGCTAGTCATTTGCATTTTTCGCCTTTGAAAAGGCAAATTTGCTTTGAAAAGTGTAATGAAATGTGCCCAAATGAAAAATGGGCCCAGAGGATGGCTGGTGCCAGCATGGGGCTTTAATTAAATGATTAGATGGCAATTTGAGATGGCCAGCTTTTGAACTGAATGGTGTTATCATTTTGCTTTGGGAGGGGTAACAGCGGCTCGACCTTTAGAAATCCTGGAAGATGATATGAACTCTGCTGCCAGCCATCACAGAACTATGTACAGAAAGGCTTTTCCCCCTTTCTTTCTTTTTTTCCCCTAATTCCTTGTTCATTTCTCTCTGACACCCGTCTCCCAATTACTGTGGCCCCTATACATCTCCCAGAACAAGCCCTGTCTTTTAATGTCTGTTGATCAGCAGCCCCTTCTGCCTATAATTTCCATTTTATTGCGTGCGTAGGAGTTTTTGTTTTCCCAAAGCACAGTTCACTGAGAACCACCTTCCCATTGTTTAAGCCCTTTGAAATTACACCGAACTGGGAACAGCCTGAATGTTTCCAAACTGGCCCTTTGCAGAATAGGTTTGACTAGAACATCACTTCATGAAATCACTCAGTAAAGGCTAGTTGGTGACTGTAGACCCCACAAGGCCAGGTTTTGTTCATTACTCACTTGTTAGTACAGGACTGAGCCACAAAAGCCTCTTAGAAAATATCAGTTATATATTGTAGCCATTAGAATTCAGAGATATGACTGAACTTATGCAAATTTCATTCTAGGTGAAAACTCATTGCTTCTGCAGACCTGGGCAGCCACGTTGTCTTGTATTTTCCCTAACAGAATCATTTTCTTCTTTTTGTCTGAATTTCTTATTAGTTTTTCATATGCACATTAACATATAAAATTGTTCTAAAAATTTAACCTAAACATCTCTACTTGTTACTTTTAACTAATAGCTACTGAGAATGAACTACATTCCAGCCATTGTGCTTAGATCTTCATAGCTGTCCTCTCCTTAAAATCTTGGCAATCCTCCTGCCTCAGCCTCTTGAGTACTCAGATCACAGGCATGCACCACCTTGCCAAGCTCAGATATTCTTCTTTTTTCTCATTTTACAGATTATAAATAAAGAGGCAATTAAGCTAATGCATAGGTTACTTTCATAAACCTTATCAATATAAGATTAGAAACCTAGCTAGTCTCTGACTTCTACTTATTAGTTAGTTAGTTCTTTTCCATCATGTCAATTTAAGGTCCCCTAAACTACGTTTCCATTTGTAAAAGAAAACAAAGCATTGTTTCATATGCTTTGAAGGTGTCTTTGTTTCATTTGTGGTCATAGACAGCCTTTTTTTTTTTTCCTTTTTATCTCACAAGTCTGTCTATTGCATCTTGAAATTTGACTCCTGAAGAAAACACAGTTTTGCTTCTTAAACCATAAATGCACATCCAACTGATGTAACTGCAGGAGAATGTTCATTTTACAAACCCAAGTCGATATGTGTGCACATAGTTACAAATAGACACATTGGAAATATGTGGTACCTAAATGAATGAGACAAGAGTCAGTAAAAATGAAGAAGAATGGCACTGTAAGATGCAGCAGATGTATGCCACAGCAATGGGCATCCCTTTGAACTGTGACCTAGGCATAAGGTTCAAGCAGTTCTTGGTGCTTCAAGTGTGAAGCAAGAATCAGAAATCATTACCATGCGTAAATTGGACATAGAGTTATTTGTTTTTCCCCAAAACTAAATGACTACAATGTAAGCCTTCCACAACACAAATTTTGGGTCTGTTCTTTTCACAGTGGTGACTTTGCACTCTGTATGAGGCAGAGCCAATAGAGGAAGAAAGTTACTAGGTTATAAACACATACAGAAAGAGATTTATTACAAGGGAGTACTAATAAGGAGAATTTACTTATTCTAAGTTCATGCAACTATAAAACTGGCAATTATAGAAAATTTTCAATTCCTGTAGTTGGTGAGCTACAGAGCTATGAGTGCTAATATGGAGTTCTAGGCCAAGGCTAGTGGACCAGGGTCTTAGAGGTGCCATGGGGTAAGTTTCAGGCTCACACTAAGCAAGCTTGAGACACAAGAAGATCCAGTGTTTCAACCTGAGTCTTAATGCTGGACATAATCATGCTCCAGTTAAAGCAGACCCCAGAAGGAGGCCCTCTTACTCAGGTGTGTGCTCTGTTCAGGTCTGCTAGTAATTGAAGGGAAGACAATATGGTCTGCTTTACCCAACACATAGAATCAAGTGGTCATCTTGTGCAGACACTCCCACACAGACACACAAAGCATAGCATTTGTTGACACATTTCTAGTCCAACCCCCTTCAACCTGACACTCCTATATGCCCCTTTCAACTATACCTAGTCTCTAGATATAGAAATTTAAAAGGCTATAATTCTGCTTAGCATAGCAGAACTTCCAATATTCAGCCAAAACCATCCTAATATATTTTTTCTAGAAAAGGAAATAGAGTTCTTGAGTCATGGCTTATTATTTCCTAACATGAATACTATGATGCAAAGTTAACAATACTTAAACACTACAATATAAAATGAATACATTGTGCTCTGGATGACAAGGAAAGAATACAATGATATAGATACAAACATACTCACATGAAAATGAGGAGTCTATGGTTCTGACAATTAAAGTCTGGCTTCTTTAACTTCTGTTTCCATGGCTATAATGGATATTTTCACCCACCACCTTCTACTACCCATTATGGAATCCCTTTACCTTCAGTGAGTAAATCTGCCAGGTCTATATCTTGCAAAGTAACACAGCCTCTAATTCTGAAGGGTCTGAGCTATTCATGTTCATTCCTTTATTGGGCTACTTTAGTTTTCTATTGACCTAGTAAGAGACCTCCTGCATTCTAGATATACATCTTCCTTGTCTGCTTTGTGGAGTGGTAGTCCATCTTCTTCTTTGTAGTCTAGACCTGTCACCATAGGCATCATTGTAACTTTATTGCTGTCAGCCAGCAACTTTATGTTCTAATTCAGTGAGGTCACTGCAAGTATCAGAGTGGAAGCATCCCTCTTGGCCAGAACAGCATAATACTATAGCAACAGTGATCAAAACTTTGTTACCCAGGGGTTGCTGGGCAGATGGATGTGCAGCAAACAGTGCTTGCTGCACAATCATGACTTTTTTATTATTAAGAAATTTTCTATTCACTCTACATACCAACCACAGATCCCCCCTCTTCCCTCTTCTCACCCCCGAGCCTTAACCAGACTACAGCTCACAGATCCAGAGAAGCTAGCTAACAAGAAGGACCCTGAGAGGGACACATAGACAGCCCAGTAAAGGAGAAATAGATGAGATCCACAACCATGATCCTGGTTTTAATTCAGATCCTGGCACTGGATTCTGTACACACAGGCATGTGAGCAAACACACATATGAGTATACATGTGAATAAACAAATAGATAATAAATATTTGAAAATAAAATGTTGTGAGTTGCTAGTGCCAATTCTGAATGATGCTCCTTTCATTTCCACTCTTGGTTCCAGAATCCGTGATACTGGCTATTTGAGAACAGTGACAGTATCTACTGGATACTCATGAAAATGGTTCTCTAGAAAACCTTTTCAAGGCACTATTGGACAGCTAACTCTGTAACCAAATCCACAACTGAATAAATTGTTCAGCCTCAGGAAGACCAACACTATGTGTTTTCTCACATGTGTGGATCTTAGTGTCTCATTTTTATACCTACATCTTATGAATGAATGAGTACATGTAAATGGCAGGAAACTAAAAAGGTTATTTCACTCTTACATTAGACCAGCTACTTGAATATAGTGAGGGGCATAGTAATAGGGTGATTCTATGAGCATAGGCCCATTGCCATATTTCTTGTCCTTGTTTAGAAGCAATGCTATCATGACAGTGAGCAATGTAGGCTATTAGTACATGGGTAGTAGTTTTGGTAAAAACACTATTTGCAAGGAAGGCAAATCTATATTCAGAGTAAATAGCTATTCTAGGAAGAACTATGTCCTTTGGTGAAGGAAGCAGTCCTTTGTATTCAGCCCACTCACGGCAAAGCTGGTCTATCATATTGAGGAATGGTGCCATCCTGGGGACTAAGTGTTGGTGCCTGCTGCTGCTGACTGAACCCACAACAGTGGCCACACTAAGGTCAACCTTAATAGATGAAGGTTCATGTTGTTCAGGCTTTGCATACACTCCATCACTGTCATCAGGTGAAGAGACAAAGGTCGTATATGTGTCCACAGGGTAGGGCATTTTATCAAACTGTTTATTAAGTCCTCTTGCCTGAAGCCATGCTTTGGTGAACATTCAAAGAGATATAAATATCTTCATTTTCCTCCATTTTGAGGGACTTATCTATACACCACTTCTCTAGAACTTTTTGGTATCAATTTAGAATTATGTTCTATATAAGTCCCTTACTACAAAGTGAAACTATTGATCAAATCTTATGAATTGATTTATAATTGCATGCCTGGCCATACATCCTTTCAAGCAACATCAACCATTATGGGCATTTTTCTAAAATTTTCTGACTGGGAAGATTTACATTTCCCATGATCCCCCAGTGATGTCACAGAAAAAAAAAGAGTTGAAGTGTTACAGCTGTTCGTGTTTTTGTTGCATGTGCTTGTTAAACAGATGTATCTATAAACCAGTCCTAAGTTATCTCTTCCTATATAAACATCTGAAGGGAATTCAGCATTTACTTTTCATATAAATCCCTTGTATTTTCATGTTCTGCTGAGGTCCAACCTCATAAACACCACCTAAATTAGACAAGAGCATTTGATAATCCATGTTTTGCATGGCCCATTTAATGTCTTAAAGGGTAGATAACAAATACTTGATGGTCACTTTATCATATAGGGTAACTGGATAACCTATGGTTAAGTATTCAGTTTCTATGAAGGCCCCAAATAGGACCCAGCATTTTTCTCTCAAAATGGGAATAGATATCTGCAAAGGGCTCTTCTAATCCTAAGGGCTTGCTTTGATTTACTGTGAAGGCAAACCAGAAGTTCAAAACAGTGTCTGTTTACTCTACTTATCATTCAAGTATCATTGGATCTGATGTAGTACATGGCCTGAGAAGTTGAGAGGTTAGTCAGCAACTTGGAACTTTGCATAGCTTTCTCTTATTTCACTCAAAAATAGCAGCTTTGGGGGTAATTTGGTAGATGAGTTAGTGTAACATGTTCAAATCAGGGACATAGCCCATCCAAATGTCAAAGAAGATCAGTGGACATTACCCCACTAGCTGCATTAACTTATTTGTCACCATAGAAGGAAAATGTTGGCATGTTCACATTGTTAAACACTCAAGATTTTTTTTTTTTTTTGGTTGGGAGAGGAGTACTGGGATTGAACACAGGCCTTGTACGTATTAGGCAAATATTCTATGACTGAGCTATATTCCAGCCTAATATTCCTTTGAAATAAGTTTTAGGATAGGACTGGGGAGTTAATATGCCCATGAGATAGGCAAGTACAAGTGCAGTATAGTCTGCATCAGGTGAAAACAAGCAATCAAACAAATAAACAAAACCTAGTTCCAATTTTCTTTCTTGATAGTCATGACGACACAGACTTTTGCAAGAGAAATGCCTATGTACCAGTTACCAGGGGCTACATTAATTTGTTCAAGCAATGAAACATATCTGCTATAACAGCTTTAATTGGAATTTCCACCTGGTAAACTTATGATAACCTACTGTCTTTCTCCAAGACCCATCGGTCTTCTCCACATTTAGCTGTGCAAGTAGGTGAGCTGAATGGGGTGTGCCAGAAATGGTCACCCCTGAGAAGTTCAAGTCCCAGTAGTGGCACTGACCTTTTTAGTCCCTCCAGGAATGAGATACTGTTTTACTTGTTTTGATTTACCCTTTCTTAGACAAAGTCAACACTAGTGCCTCACCTTTGGCCTTTCCCACCATAATTCTCACTCCACAGGTCATAGAACAATGTGGGGAGTCTGCCAGGGCCTGAGTATATATGTTCAAACTTGATTCATATGACTATCAGGATAAGATGCCCCAAGATCTGCATTCCCTAAGACCTATGAAATCAACATGTAGCAGTTGTTGATTCTAAAGGCCTGGAGCCAAGATCCCTATGGTGTACAGTCGGAAAGTTCTTAAGTGTCTGACCCAAAAGCCAGCATTTTAGCCCAGATCCAAAGGTCAGAAAAGACTGATGCCTGAGCCCTGGCAATCAGGAAGAGTTCCCCCTTACTCAGCATCTTTCCATCTTTCTACAGTTGATTGGTTGAAGCTCACTGACGTCAGGGAGAGCAATTGGCTGTATCCAGTGTACTGACTGGTTCATAGTAATATCATATATATTCCCTCTCACAGCATCTGCTCAAATGTTTCTGCACTCTGAAGTCCAGTAACTTGGACTTAATTCTCTGCTTTTGATCACTTAGTTTATTGAATGTAAAATTGGCAACAATGGCTGGACTAAAATAAGTGGTCAATAAATACTATGATGATTTCTCCAAAGACGATTGAAGTTATCCTTTCAGAGGGTCGCCTTACCGCTAATCAGATTCACCATGCTGGGTAATATTTCAGATGTAGGCATTGGACAAGAGCCCTTAAGCTCTAACAATGCCTATGTAAACACTACGTTATGTGTTATACTGAAGATAGTTACACTTAACTGCTGGGCTACTTTGGGGAAAAATCATTGCTTATTATTAGAACTCTTGGATATGATGGAAGTTGCTACCACTATTAATTTATAGCCTAGTGTCTCTGCTCTATGTCAAAGGGAGCAGGGGATAGGGGGCTGCACATACATATGATCATGGTGCTACCTATTTTAAACTTGCTCTCACACTTACCTACAGGGTCTTTTTATATTAACTAATCAAAATACTTATAATATTAGAACAAGCATAAATCAACTCATAAGGATGTTTTTATCATAATTTAATACTTTTATTATTATTGTTATTTGGTGGTAATGTTGGCCTTGGTGATTGAATGCAGGGACTCACGTTAGGCACGTCTTATCCAACTAATCTACATCTTCAGTCTTGATAGTTACTTTTTTGAAGTGTGTGTGTGTGTGTGTGTGTGTGTGTGTGTGTGTGTGTGTGAGCCTTCTTGTCTGTATGCATGTACACCACATTTTTCCAGTGTTCATATAGTTCAGAAGAGGGCATTAGATCATCTGGAGTTACAGATAGTTGTGAGCCACCTGATGTGGGTATTGGCAATTGAACAAGGGTCCTTTGTGAGAGCATTAAGTGCTTTTAACTACAGAGCCATCTCCCTAGTCCCAATAATTAATCTCTTTAATGATCTACCTTTTACTTCTCTCTGATTAAAAAACAAAGTAGCTGGGCCATTCTAAAAGGAAATTGTGACATAGTGCTTGTCCTGTAATAACAATCATGTAAATCTGACATTTTTAAAGTATAGGGTATTAACTATATACAGTGTAAAATTGACCGTATGCACAAATGAAAGACAAAGGAGTAGACATAGTACCATATGGAATAGTAAAAGGAAGCAGACATGGAAACAATGTTTCTACTCTAAAATCTTGGGTTGCACTATTCAGTATCCTACTGAAATTGCCTCCTTGTTATTCTGTACTCTTTTCCCACTTGGGAGAACCCCCAGATCCCTTTGGTTAACTGGAGTAGACATGCCCAAGAGCTGAAATATTTGTGTTCATGGTTTATCCCCTTCTTACTATTTCTTGTAAAACAAGCACAGATTTTTTTCTAAGCTTGCAAGAGATGGTTTTATTGACTTGGCAGCTGACTTGTTTAAAGCTAGATTATTTTTGAAGTTAGGAACATTTGTGACCAATGGAATACTGAGTTTTAAAATAAAAGACACAATTTAATCAACTCTGAGGAGAAGGAATCAAAACTGCTGGTACATAGAGGCTCCATTCTGGAGGAAGACAACTGCTGGAGCCCTGAGCTAGCTTAGATAATGCTGCAGGTATGGGTGTTGGTTGCCAGAAGCTTTAAGATGCTCTATTAGTTCTCCCAAGGCAACCATAACAAATTGTTGGCTCCTTTAAGCAGCAAAAACTTGTTTTCCATAAATTTAGAAGACAGAAATTGAAAGTCAAGACAGTGACAGGATCAGGCTCCCTCCTAAGGCTCCAGACAACAGTCTCTTCATGGCCTGTGTAACTTTTGGTGGCTCTGGTTATTCATTTGTGACATCACAAAGCCTTCTGTTCTTTTGTGTGCTTCTTCTTATAAAGATTCATATTGTTGAGTTTGGGAGTCACCTTAAAAATTCAGGATGGACCCCATCTTGAGATCCTTCACTTATATTTACCTGTAAAGACTTTTAATACAAACAGGGTCAAAGCCATAGTAACTGATGTTGGGATTTGTTTTCTTTTTAATTAAGAATTTTTAAAATTAATTATACAAACCAACCACAGATCCCCTCTATTCCATCCTCCTGTCCCCACCCAGCCTTCCCTCCCAACCCTCTGCATAAGCGAGACAGTTATGTATCTTAGTCTGATTAAGAGACCCCCTGGCAGTCAGATCAGGATCTATCCCTGGTGTATGAGCTGGCATTTTGGAGTCCATTACCTATGGTGGGACACCTTGCACAGCCTTGATGCAGGGTTTTTTTCTTCTTCTTCTTTGAAGTTGTAATTTTACCTACTTGAGAAAAATCCCCCCCCTCTCTCTCTCTGTGTGTGTGTGTGTGTGTGTGTGTGTGTGTGTATGCATAGATGTACTATAGTATGCACATGGAGGTCAGGGGATTTCCTCGAATGTTGGTCCTTACCTTCCATTTTGACACAAAGTGTTCTTTGGTTCACAGCTCCAATTCTAGGCTATTTAGTCCTTGGGCTTCTGAGAATTCCTCCTGTCTCAGGCTTTCCAATCTCTCCATAGTAGAAAAAGCACTAGGGTTCCATAAGCATGCTACCAAGTCCAGCTCTGTGTAGGTTGTGGGATCTAAGCTCAGGTCCTCATGCTTGTATAGAAAGTGCTCCACACTGGACCATCTCTCCAGCCCTTCCATCTGCATTTCTTGTCTGCCCCTGATCCATCCAGAAAGGAATGCCTCTACTACTATCCCTGCACAGTGGGGACCAAACAGCCCAATCCATTCTTGTAATATAATGTGAGTGGGCTTGATGGAGTGATTTTCAGAATGTGTTTAAAATTTTTTATATCAGCTTTTTCTCTGTTGCTGAGTGTGCACCATATGGAACAAGAGCAGCACATACATCTCCCTGTCGTTGTAATTGAAATCGCTTCTGTTAAATTAGCATTTTATCAAGATACTCAGTGATTTTTCTATTTTGACTGAACTTCTATTTCTCCTCACTGCTTTCAGATACTATCTAAAACATGATTTGTGAAGCGTGTACTGATGGTTTTTTCCCTATCAGATATCAAGCCTGAAGAAGAAGTTTGATTTTGGATGAATAGCATTTTTCCCTTCCTTGATTCACAGATTTCTTATTGCTTCAATGTATGTTTTAGGGTAAAATTACCAGAAGTCCATAATATGAAAAACCAGGGCTTTCTTCTTCCAGCTCAGGCTTCTTATACTATCTGACATGTGGTGTGTGGTGCTGGTAACTTTGGTTGAGTATCTTTCTTGAATGATGAATATGCTGTGAGCATCTTCATTTTTAATAGATCTTATGAGGGATTTGTGTGTGTGTGTGTGTGTGTGTGTGTGTGTGTGTGTGTGTGTGTGTGTGTGAAGACTTACATGCTTGTATATTGCATCATATGGGGTTTTTTTGTTGTTTTTGTTTTTGTTTTAATCTGAGACAAGGTCTCTCTCACTGACCAAGAGCTCACAAAGTAGGCTGTGGTGGTGGGCCAGTGAGTCTGGAGAATTCTGTTTCCTCCTCCTCCTCCTCCTCCTCGAAGATTGCAATAAAAATGTGTACCATTAGGCCCATTTGTTTACTTTTTATGTTGTTTGTGTCTCTGTTGTTGTTTAACATGTTGTGGCTTGAGCTCTGGTCCTCAATGCTTGTAAGGCAAACACATCACCAGCTGTGCTATCTCTTATCCAGCTCTCAAGCAAGATATTTTGAAGCAAAGAATGACTGCTGTGGTACTTTTTCCTCTCTACCCACTTCTCTCTTAACTTGAAGAGTCACAGTACTGCTTAAAAACACAATAAAACAAGAGTGCTTCAAATGTATTTATTCTGTTTTATGTGTATGAATCTTACCTGCATGTATGTATATGCACCACGTGTGTGTCAATTGACTACATAGGACAGAAGACATAGTAGCCCTTGGAACTGTAGTTTTCAATGGTAGATCCACACTGTATTTACAACAAAGTGTTCTTCACTGTTGAGCAACCTCTTCAGCCCCAGAATACTTTTTTGATTATTTAATATTTGGTTTTGTTCTTGTTATAATAAAAAGGAAGAGAGATGAGTGAGTATAGTTCTTTCTATTGTTCAAGGAAACCTGAGACCATTGGGTTTCTTAGACTACCATGACTTGGATATATATCCAGAACCTTGATGAGTATCATTCTCATTACAGGCCTTGATGGAGTGAGTACTCAACTTCACTAAACCTCTTGATTCTCATACATTTGTTTGATGAACATCTGTTAGACATCAGGAGCTCCTCAAACAGAAATCAGTGAGCAGTACATGCAGGAGTCTTCACGAGATCACATGAATTTCAGCTTAGTGAAAAGGGGACAGACTGTAGACACATTGTTAATGAAAAGCCTTGTCTTTCAGATAAGTGTTCTGTGGGGAAAAAATAAACCAAGGAAGTGGCTAGAAAGTGCTGGAGTGGAGAAATGATGTTGCTTTGAATGAGGAGGACTCACTGGGAAATAGTATTGGATGTGAAGAGGGCCTGCATTGTCATCAGGAGGACAGTTCAGGTGGAAGACAGAGGTGGGAAACCCCTAGAGTGCATTCTGGGATGTGCTGCTCAGATTCCCTTCTGTCCTGAGTCCTTCATTCATTCAGGGGCTGGTTGTGTGTGTAGCTGATGGCACTTCTGTCAGGGCATGTCTCTCAGGGAAAAAGAACCTCTATTTCCAAAGTCATGGTCTCTCCACAGTACCATCAAATGAATCAAGTGGGTAACTGGTCCACATGGGAGGCAAGCATGGGGATCCCTTGCTTCTAAGTATGTCTATAGTTATCCAGGGCCTGTGTCTGAAATATCTTTTCCAGGTTTGTATCCAGGTGTCACCCAAACACCTTCTCTTTCTAGACACTCAGAGAAAAAGTCATTTCCTTGTCTATTCCAGCTGTCAGAGCCATTTTCATTCACTGGTTATAACCTTCTTTTATTTTCAAAAACAGCCACAGTGGGCCAAGTGTTCTTCTCATGTTGTTTCCAGGCCTGGCTCTTCTTCCTCCATC